>NC_058096.1:50990000-51615000 GCF_020171115.1 Neogale vison
CACTTGCGTTTCTTTACACCAACAAGACAGAAGAAAGAGAAATTAGGAGTCAATCCCATTTACAATTGTACCCAAAAGAGTAAGATATCTAAGAATAAGTCTAACCAAAGAGGTAAAGAATTTATACTCAGAAAACTATAAAGCACTCATGAAAGAAATTGAGGAAGACACAAAGAAATGGAAAAATGTTCCATGCTCATGGATTGGAAGAACAAATATTGTGAAAATGTCTATGCTACCTAAAGCCATCTACACATTTAATGCAATCCCTATCAAAATCCCATCCATTTTTTTCAAAGAAATGGAACAAATAATCCTAAAATTTATATGGAACTAGAAAAGACATTGAATAGCCAGAGGAATATTGAAAAAGAAATTGAAAGTTGGTGGCATCACAATTCCAGACTTCAAGTTCTATTCCAAAGCTGTCATCATCAAGACAGTATGGTACTGGCACAAAAAGAGACACATAGATCAATGGAACAGAATAGAGAGCCCAAATATAGACCCTCAACTCTATGGTCAACTAATCTTTGACAAAGCAGGAAAGAATGTCCAATGGAAAAAAGAAAGTCTCTTCAACTAATGGTGTTGGGAAAATTGGATGGCTACATTCAGAAAAATGAAACTGGACCATTTCCTTACACCACACATGAAAATAGACTCAAAATGGATGAAGGACCCCAATATGAGAATGGATGAAGGACCTCAATGTGAGAAAGGAATCCATCAAAATCCTTGAGAAGAACACAGGCAGCAACCTCTTCGACCTCAGCTACAGCAACTTCTTCCTAGAAACATCGTGAAAGGCAAGGGAAACAAGGACAAAAATAAACTATAAGGACTTCATCAAGATCAAAAGCTTTGCACAGCAAAGGAAACACTTAACAAAACCAAGACAACTGACAGAATGGGAGAAGATATTCGCAAACAACATATCAGATAAAGGGCTAGTGTCCAAAATCTATAAAGAACTCATCAAACTCAGCACCCAAAGAACAAATAATCCAATCAAGAAATGGGCAGAGGACATGAACAGACATTACTGCAAAGAAGACATCCAGATGGCCAACAGTCACATGAAAAAGTGCTCTACATCACTTGGCATCAGGGAAATACAAATCAAGACCACAATGAGATACCACCTCACACCAATCAGAATGGCTAAAATTAACAAGTCAGGGAATGACAGATGCTGGAAAGGATGTGGAGAAAGGGGAACCCTCCTACACTATTGGTGGGAATGCAAGCTGGTGAAGCCACTCTGGAAAACAGCATGGAGGTTCCTCAAATAGTTGAAAATAGAGCTACCTTATGACCCAGCAATTGCACTACTAGGTATTTACCCAAAAGATACAAACGTAGTGATCCAAAGGGGCACGTGCACCGGAATTTTTATAGCGGCAATGTCCACAATAGCCAAATTACAGAAAGAACCTAGATGTCCATCAACAGATGAATGGATGAAGAAGATATGGTATATATACACAATGGAATACTATGCAGTCATCAAAAGAAATGAAATCTTGCCATTTGCAATGATGTGGATGGAACTAGAGGTATTAGGCTTAGCGAAATAAGTCAATAGGAGAAAGACAACTATCGTATGATCTCCCTGATATGAGGAAGTGGAGATGCAATATGAGGGGTTTGGGGGTTAGGAAAAGAATAAATGAAAGAAGATGGGATCGGGAGGGAGACAATCCATAAGAGACTCTTAATCTCACAAAACAAACTGAAGGTTGCTAGGGGGAGGCGGGTAGGGAGAGGGTGGTGAGGTTATGGACATTGGGGAGGGTATGTGCTATGGTGTGTGCTGTGAAGTGTGTAAACCTGGCGATTCACAGACCTGTACCCCTGGGGCTAAGAATACATTATATGTTTATTAAAAAAAATTATTTTTAATTAAAAAAAAAGCAATGTTCTGAAAGAATAACAGCAATAAAAAAATACAGAAGGAGAAAAGCAAATTTGATTGAACCAGATGATGTGCATTTATTCAAAGAACTCTTTAGCTGTTCCCTCAGTGGAAAACTTATGTGGATACCGCCCAACATCACTGTCCAGAGGTGATGATTTTATTGAATTGTTAATTACAGTCTCTATTTTTAAAATTAATTAATTAATTTATTTGACAGACAGAGATCACAAATAGGCAGAGAGGCATAGAGAGAGAGAGGAAGGGAAGCAGGCTTCCTGCTGAGCAGAGAGCCTGATGCATGGCTTGATCCCAGGACCCCAGGATAATAACCTGAGCCAAAGGCAGAGGCTTTAACCCACTGAGCCACCTAGGCACCCCAATTACAGTCTCTTTATAAGAGAAAAAAATATTATCAATAAAATGTGATTAATGTTATAATAGATTAATAGGTGGCTAGATATGATTTTGAACAGGTGAAATAAATTGTCCTAGGGATGGAAAGGAGAAAACTGATGAAAAAACACCAACATAGATGGATAATATAAGGTAACTGGGAAAAAATATAGGAGAATCCAAAATGATGGTTTCAACTTGAGGTTAAAAATTAGTTTTTAAATTAAAATTAAATTAAATATTTTATTTTTTAATTTTTAAATTAAATTAATTTAAATTAAATTTTAAATTAAAATTAATTTACTTCAGTGTTCAAGATAAGACAGACCATTTGTGACTAAATCCCATTGTTTAGGGAAAAGTGAAAAAGAATTCACTAGCTTGAGAATGGCATAGGAGACTAATCCACACCTGTTGAATTGAAGTAATTAAATCAAATAATTATTTAAGTGACTTGTATATATTAGATATAGAAGGCACTGAAGAAGAAGAAGAAGAAGAAAAGGAGGAAGAGGAGGAGGAGGAAGAGGAGGGGGAGGAAGGGATATCTTTCAAATTCAATTAGAAGATCTTATGTTTTTCAGAAGAGACCTAAAAAAGAAACCTAAAAAAGAAAGCCATAAAAAAAAAAATGAAAGTGATATAATTTATCCTGAACCTAATTTCCTTTAAAGGCAGATACCATGTTGTAGTCACTAAGTGAATTTCCAATAATTACTAAAATTTCTGATACATAGTTAATGCTAAGCAAATGTCAAATGCAGGTAAGAATAAAACAAAAGGAGGAAAGGAGAAAAGAAATGGAAGGAAGGAAGGATGGAAAGAAAGAAGGAAGAGGGAGGGAGGGAGGGAGGAAGATTTATTGAAGTCTTATTTGTTGAATAATATTTAATAAGGCACATTGTCAGTTCATCACTGGAAAATCCATCATTCTGAAAATGTTCTACTTGTGGCCACAGTGCCACTATCTCAAAGTAGGTCTAAGATAGATAGGAATCTAAATAACTCTCTTCTGTTCTTTCTTTCAGACTGTTAAACTGGAACCAAGTGGTAGATTTGGTTTAAATTCTTTTTAGGTTAATGTGCCCTAAAAGACACAGCAAGGCCATTAACAAGAGGAAAAATCAGAGGAGATAAAAATTATTAATCTGAGTGGGACTTGCTCTATTGCAAGCTGTAGTGATGCTCTCTTAAAGGTCAGGGCTGCTACAGACTTCAAAGTGTAGAGAGACACATGAACATGTGAATTAGGAACCCTACCCATTCGCTCCCATAACACCATATATATCCATTGACATTGCCCCTATAATATTGTATTTACCTTCTGTTCTATTTTCTTAAGTCTTCATTGGAGAAAAGAGCATTCATCACTGAATACCACTGTCTACCAACCATGCTGAAAATAAATGAGAATTTACTAAAATTCCATTGAAATAATAGTGTAACACAATTTCGCTTTAAATTATAGTTTCTTTTTTAAAAAGATTTACTTATTTTAGAGAGAGAGAGAGCATGAGCAGAGGGAGGGCCAGAGGGAGAGGGAGAGGGAGAGAGAGAATCAAGAGAGGGTCTTCAAGCAGAATCTCTGCTGAGTGCAGAGCCCCACATGGGACTCCATCTTAGAACTCTAGGATCATGACCCCCACCCAAAATCAAGAGTCCTATACTTACCCAACTGAGCCACTCAGGTGCCCCCAAATTATCGTTTCTTACTAATTTTTTAATAATATGTGCTAGTTTTGTTACAATAGGCAGATTCAAACTTAACCAAGTCTGAAATTATACCTTTTTTTTTCCTTTTTTTTTTTCTCCCCAATCTGTGCCATCTTTGAACACAAGCAAAGGCTCATATTCTTGGGTTCTACAGATTTGCAGAGTTAGCCAAGTATATATAAACATACCAGGTGACTTAAAACTATTAATAATATGAATAGAAAACTATATTAGTAATAACATTAGTAATCACAAATAAACCTTTCGTGACAGAAAATGCCAACTGTTATTTAGTCAAAGGCTGAGCGTAAACTATTTGACTTGTCATTTGCTTCTGTAAAAAATTGTATTCACTGTAGCCTTTCGCTTTCATGGTCATGTCTAGTGTCTAAATGGATGCAGATCACAAGAATTCACACTGATGTCAAGACTTCTAAGACAAAAAAATTTGACTAAGTTGGTAAAAGGAGATTACAAAATTCTATTTAGTACCATTTTAAAATACCTATTAAATATAAGACACTTCTCTGTCAATTGAGACACTTTGTTTTCAAAGAAACCATTGCAAGTGGAAAGTATCACTTAAGGTGATCAACTTTCTGATTCCAATGTAAAACCAAATTACACAAACATGATTATATCAACGATACAGAAATATGAAACATGCGATTGTACATAACACTTCCAATTTTGTTGTTTATGCCTTTTAGATTGCATCAGGGAATCGGATTTAATAAGTGAGCAGGTTGGGTTGTCCACAAAGCATAATTAATTTTGTGTGGAATGTCACTCTACTCTCTGCTTGCAACTAATAATAAGAGCTCCTTCTGCTGCTAGGAAATGCATTTTGTTTTAATTTTTATTATATATCGTACCCAACTTATCTGGTATTTACTCTATAATTTATATTCCTTATAATCATTATACATTTCTGTTATTTTTATATTATATTACTTTCTTTTTAAGGCAAAGCAGGTCAATTGAATACAGCATTTAATTATTTTAAGTAACTAAAAATTATCTCCACTTAAATAGTAATTGCAAATTATTCATTGTTATAAAGCCAAAACATCAACATCCTCAGAACTGTATTAGTATTGGGAATGTTACAATTGCCTAAAATTTCAGATAAATTTACATTTTGGCACATACCTTCAGAGGTCTGACATATGAAGTTTTCCATAAATGCAGTTAGTATCCTGGAGCTGGTTATGAAAACATTAATATATCCATAACATGCATTTTAACTGACCTAAACTCATAGAAATGCCAAAATGGGTCTTTCTAAAATTCTGCATGGAACTTGAAATAAGTCTAAATGTATTCTGTAGCATGACTGAGATTCTGGAGACACCTCTGTTATTAATGATTTCTCCCAAAACATTTATACACAACAAGGAGGAACACACAGTAATCCTGAAATGAGTATTGCAACTAGAGGTCAACTGGGGTTATTCACTAATATTTTCAGTTCTTGCCATTTAAACAATGTTTCAGCTAAATTATAAATTACTTCATATCACGGGTCTTAGTGTTCACTCAGCAGCAGGTAAAACTCTTAAATATTAAATTCTCTGAATTTAAAATTTTATTGTTTTGAAATTTCATTGATGGCTCTATGAAGATCAATATATTCCAACACTGAGATTAATTTTGGTGAAAATTCAAAAGTAGTCTAGTATAAAAATTTATACTGAATGAAATGCAAATAATGACTCTCTAGAAAGCATCAGTTGCTAACACTTCCCATGCTAGACAGGAGAAGCTATCTATAGTTTTCTGCCTTCATGATCACCAGGACCATGTCCTAGGAGACGGGCAGAATTTTCTAAATAACTCTGGTAACAATAACAGCATGTTCATATTATGTAAGATTTGTCTTTAGGATAATTTGATTTTTCCACATCTTACTATGTTAACAAAGGTGTTAGAAAGTACAGATTTGCTCAATAATAGGTCATGTGTAGTAATCAAACTAATGGATTCAGACTTACCTTACTTTAGAGTAAATCAAGTCTAGTAGTCATCTATAGCAACTGATTGGAAAGGGACTGAAATCTGGCACTGAGCTAAGACCTCAGAAAATGAAAGCTCAGCACAAGTTTCAAGTGGAATATGTGAGGATGTGGGTAGAATGAAACAAAGTGAAAACAATCAAGAATAGACTCAATACAAAATAAATTTTCAAGTTATATATGTATAAATATGTATAAAATAATTCATCTCTCTCTCTATGTATGTGTTTGTGTGTGTGTGTGTGTGTGTATGTAATTATATTTGTCATACAATAAGTTAAACCAAAACTGAGTTGTTAAATCATGGCTTTGACTATGATATTTACAGAATGCAACACTAAAACATTGAAAGTGGATGTGGAAGGGTGCAAAGGAAATCTCACGAGGCAAAGGAGCAGTGATGGTTCAGATAGATTGATTCTGACATTTTAGATGTCAGAAGCCTGGGGAAAAACACTGCAAAACTAAAATTTCAAATCTAAGGACATTGAGTTATGAAAGAAAGAAAGAAAGAAAGAAAGAAAGAAAGAAAGAAAGAAAGAAAGAAAGAAAGAAGAGCAGAAACTACAGACAAGATATTCTTTTGGGAGGATATGATAAATTTTTCCTTCACTGTCTTATGAAATTATAGATTTTCTGCATTTCTATAAGTGCATTTCAGGGAGCTAGCTAAATTTTTTGAATTTACTTAGAAATGAGTAGAAGAAAATATGTCACTATTGATGTGTTGGCATCAAAACTATATACTATACTTTTTTGTAAAATTAACACAAAGTCAATGTTGAGGTTTAAATACCAACATCTCTTGGAATGAAAAAGGAATATGTCCAAGAGTCACTCACACCTTTGGCAGAGAGGACGGTGGTGCAACATTTTACAGGTATTTGAACATATTATTAACGCCAGGTTAACAGAGCTCTTACTTTTGATTTTTTTGTCCCTTCTTTTGCAGTCTTAAAACATCTGTCATTGACACTTTTGGTCAAACTGTTCTATTGTTATTTTCCTTTCTCTAATCCTCATTTCAGTAGATCATGTTTTCTATTCCCTGCCTTTATTTAATGAGAAGTAAGTTTATTTTCTAGCCAGTGTTTCAACAACAAACATTTACTGAAAACCCATGATTTATCTATTATTATGTAAGGCATACAAAGAATTTGAAGGGATTAATGCTTACATATAGAACAAGTCATTAGGGGACAATTAAATTTTGAATTATAGCATGTCTATAATCATAAAAAGAGTTCAGAAATGGAAAAGATTGTGAATTTATATAATCAAATAGATCAGTGCTGAAACATAACAAAGAACTGAGCAGACCCAGGGTAAATAAAAGGTATGTTCCTAGGGTGAAGAAGGGTGTTCTTAATTTTAAGAGAATTTGTTCCAGAATGGAGCAAGAATGTGAGTGTAAAAGAAATGGGAGTTGTCCAAAAACTTTATGTAGTGAATCGATAGAAAGGGCTAACAAAACCAAAATTAGAATTGCCATATAATGTGTAACTACTTCTTAAAAGTTAGGGAGTGTCCCCTGCCCATCCCAGCATTAGTCCATCCCCTCCCGCTATTCACATCCATCCAAGAGTTATACAGTTATGTCAGGTCAGGAGAGAGAAGAAGGATCACAGCTTTTTCTTATGCAAAAGGGAGAAGAGAGCAAGGCAAACAGTGGGAATTGGAACCTCCTTCTCCTTTCACAGCTGGTGTGAGACAGCAGCTCCCACCTCCACGAGACCAGCGGAAAGACTGTACTGCACAGTAGGAGTCTGAGGCTAACCTGTGGGCATGTCTTTCAAAGATTCAGCTCTTCGACCACATGGAAAGGCATGACTGCTCAGTTGTCTGTGCCGTTCCTGCTCACAATACTTCTGTAGGCATTTTCTAGACATGATTCCCAAGTCCTTACCATTTAACATTAACCCTAGAGAAAATCAGGGTATAAGCAAAATTTATCCTTCATTTTCAAGAAAAGCTACTGAAAAATAAGCAATAAGGATGTGATGTACTAGCACATCTAGAGGTCATCCCTTGAGGCCACAAAACACTGAGGAAGACATAGCAAGATGATCAGGCCAAGGCTGCATTCACTTAAGAGGAAGTAAAACCAAACAGGTAAGAAGACAAAGTCAGACTTGTTGGGCCAGATCCTGGCTGCTTCATTAGCGTTGTGACCTTGCCCAAGTCTTTCCACTTCTTTGCGCCTCTCTTTCCTTTACTGTGAAATGAGGACAATAGCAGTACTTTCCCCACAGTATTGTTTAAGGATAAATGACATAGCATGCTCTGTATGAGGGGCTTTGTAAGCATCACATAAATATAACTGACATTTATACTGAAACTCATTTTACCAAACACTATACAAACATAATTTCATAGTATCCTAGAGTTGTTTTCATTACCCTCGTTTCATGGATGAAACTAAGGCTTAACAACTTCTTATAACTTTCTCATGATTCTGGGGGTGTATAAAGGTTCAAAATTATTTTACCTGTAACTTTGCTCTACCCTCACCTAGTCTGTCTCTGAAATCTGACACCACCAAAGATATCCTTTTATATCTTGGGCTGCAAACACCTGAAGGAAGTATGGAAGAGGAAGGCAAAACACTCAGTATATTATAACTCTGTACAATACTTCAGGTCATACTCTCGAATCTTTTTTGCATTTTGACACCCTCTGTACTACTAACCTGTAGTACAGTAAACTGTATGATGAGTCATTCTCATCTTTCACTAATCTTATCAGCAACTTCTAAGCATACTGTACCAAAAAAGTTAGGCTAATCATCTTATTGTTATTTCTCCAAAAAAGATATGCCAAAACCGAAGTTTTCTTTATTATGTCTGTGTTAACCTAGATTTTGCTTCTCTTAGTATCATATTCACATTTAAACAACAATACAGTGATGTTCACAATTCAGAAAACGTGCAAGGTGAAATAAGTCTAATTGGAAAAAAATGCATATGAATCCTCAGAGAAGGTACACTACAGCGAAGTTCAAAATGTACATAGCTCCTTTACAGATATTCCATGGCAGCAGCACCAAAAGCGACACATTGCATTAACACATAAACGTGAAAATACCATATCCTATTCATTGGAGACAGGTGTTAAATTATAGGCGTGTGTTTTGTTCATATAGTATTTATGTATTTCGCGTTTGTTTGACATTCCAGAAACATTGTGACTGGGACTCACGAATAAAATTGGAATAATTTTCTTTTCTTTTTTTCATTGTATTTTTTTTTCAGACCTCCTACTTTCTATCGGAAGATAAGCAGAGGTAAATTCATCTATATATTTTATGAACGCACACAATAATTTTGTGGGAAGCCAATCAACCAGGTGGAAGCTTTTTACCTTTATACTTCCTATTATTCTTTTCCTGATTCCTGTGGTTTCAAGTGGCAGAATCCATTCAAAATATGGAATGACCACACTGTTAACAGTAAGCAGGGAATGATAAATAAAGGCATACAGAAATCTTGAAAGAGCAGTAATAGTAATAGTAAAAAAAAATAAATAAATAATACTTCTTTCAGGAATATCCTGGACATTCTAACATGATAATTCATATTGTAGCTCACTTGACAGGATAGGGAGAAATGTGTAGGTTTGATATACTAAATAGCCCTAGAAGTGACTGTAGTTTTTGATACTGAATAGATAAAATTATGTACCTTGACACATATAAACCAGAGGAAATTAATCAGTCATATTTAGTAAATGATTCATTCCCCTCTACGCATCTTAGTTCTGGTTTTCATTTAATCTAGTTTTCCTTATAAATTGGGTGAGTTATGCCAGAAGTGTAGGTTGGAAGAATTTTAATTAGTTGATCCTTGGGAGAAAAATAAATTGTACAGAAAGGTATTTTAGTGCTATCATGTATTCTGAAGTTGTGAAGTTTGAAAGACTCTATGTAGAAACACTGTATCTCTTTATATAAAATCATTAATAAAGTCTATATACACAATACTAATTTATATTTTATATATATATGCACACACTAATAAGAGTCATGGTGGTATCAGCCATCTGACAATGATACCAATAGACAGGTAATGCGGCTATACAGGCACCTTGACCCTGTTCTATCGCACTTTGCTTTCTTGTGTTTCCAAATTCAAGGTTCACGGCAACCCTGCAACAAGCAAGTCTATCAGCACCATGTTCCCAACAGCATCTTCTCACTTCATGTCTCTGTCTCAGATTTTGGTAAGTCTCATTATATTTCTAACTTTTTTGTTATTACTGTATTTGTTATGGTGATCTGTGATCAGTGATCTTTGATGTTACTACTGTAACTATTTTGGGCTCCCTGTCCACAAACAATGGCCCTATAACACAGCAAACTTAATGACCATTCTGTGTGTTCTGTTCCACCAAATGTCTGTTTCTCCATCTCTCTCCCTCTCTTCAGGCCTTCTATTCCCTGAAACACAACAATATTGAAATTAGGCCAGCTAATAACCCTATGATAGCCTCTAATTGTTCAAGTGAGAAGAGTCACATGTCTCTCAGTTTAAGTCAAAGCTAGAAATGATTAAGCTTAGGGGGAGGAAGGAGCCAAGGCAGGCTGAGAGCTAGGCATTTTATGCCAAACATTTAGCCAAGTTGTAAATGCAAAGGAAAAGTTCTTGAAGGAAATGAAAAGTGCTACTCCAGCAAATATATGAATGATAAGAAAGTAAAACAGCCTTATTGCTGATATGGAGAAAGTTTTAGTGGTTTGGAGAGCAGATCAAACCAGCCACAAATTTCCCTCAAGCCAAAGTCTAATCCAGAGCAAGACCCTAACTCTCTTCTATTCCATGAAGGCTGACAGAGGTGAGGAAGCTGCAGAATAAAATTTGGAAGCTAGCAGAGGTTGGGTCATGAGGTTTAAGGAAAGAAACCATGTCCCTAACATAAAGGTGCCAGGTGAAGCAAAACAAAACAAAACAAAATAAAACAAAAAACCAGTATCTCTGAGGTATATCTGCACATTCTCAATGTACTGTGTGCAATGCTGTATTGTGTCCATTGGAGGAAGATTGATGTTCATATTTTTTAAAGATATTATTTATTTATTTGACAGACAGAGATCACCAGTAGGCAGAGAGGCAGGCAGAGAAAGAGGAGGAAGCAGGCTCCCCACTGAGCAGAGAGCCCAATGCAGGGCTCGATCCCAGGACCCTGGGACCATGACCTGAGCCGAAGGCAGAGGCTTTAAGCCACTGAGCCACCCAGGTGCCCCGATTGATGTTCATATTGTCTACATTTTGACTTTTCCTCTAGACTGCTTAAATTATACTAAGAGACAAACAAGATCAGCATCAGTGCAGGTGGATTTGCCCATTTCTTATTGTAATTCTGTCAAATCTTGTATATATGTGTGTCTGTGTGTGTGTGTATCTTTTATACACCATATATATATTTAAACCATATATATATATTAAAAATATATATGTGTATAAAAGATACACACATACATTTATATGTATATGTGCATATACATATATATATATATCTTTTTAATATATATATATGGTTCTTTGTATTGAGAGGTAGAAGGGAGGAGGGGCAGAGGAAGAGAGAGTTTTAGGCAGGCTACACACCCAGTGAGAGCCTGATGTGGGGCAACATCCCAAGTCCCTGATATCATGACCTGAGCTGAAATCAAGAGTCAGATGCTTAACTGGCTGAGACACC
Organism: Neogale vison; assembly: GCF_020171115.1. Classification (NCBI taxonomy): domain Eukaryota; kingdom Metazoa; phylum Chordata; class Mammalia; order Carnivora; family Mustelidae; genus Neogale; species Neogale vison. The sequence goes on from NC_058096.1 coordinate 51,001,737, forward strand.
CAGGTGCCCCAACTTTATTTATATATTTTTTGAATATACAATTTATGTTGTTACTCAATAAATAGTATGCCCCAATGTATTTTTTTCTTTTATTGTTATCTAACTACATTCTTATCCTGAAAAATTATTTTTGCCTTCAAGTCAGCTTCATCTGCTATAAATAACTACATTGCTTTTCTTTGATTCATTTTTTTAACATAATGTTTCTATTCCTATTTATTTCTAGCTTTCTATTTCACTCTGCTTTTAGAAGAGATATGCCCAGATACCTGTTTTGCTTTTTAAAAAATCTTTGCTAGGCACCTGGGTGGCTCAGTTGGTAGCTCATGGTTTCTGCTCAGGTCGTGATGGTGGGGTGGTGGGATCAAGCCCCAAGGCTGGCTGTGTGTTCAGTGCAGAGTCCACTTGGGATTCTTTCCCTCTTCTTCTACCTCTTCTTCTGACATTTCCCCTACTCACTCACTTCCCTCTTTCTCAAAATCAATCAATAAATCTTTTTAAAAAATCTTTGCCTTTTGAGTGGTGAGTAAAATTCCATTTAATTACAATGTGTGGCTGTGTATGTTTGTGTGATTGCTAATATATTTGGATGCATTTAAATAATACTTTTGGGTGTGATTTTCTAACTTATTATCCATTTTCAATGAGTGCATTTTTTTCTTCTTATATTTTATTCATTAACTCTTCTATTTATCTTTTCTTACCTCTACTGATTTGAAAATATTCTCTCCGCTGTTTATTCTCTTAGGAGTTACTCTGAAATACTTAACATGCCTTGAATGAAAAATAAATAAATAAATAATTCCATCGCCTGGCTGGCTCAGTCGGTAGTACATCTGACTCTTGATCTCAAGGTCATGAGTTTGAGCCCCAGGACAATGTAGAGGTTAGTTAAAAAATGTAATTTCAACATAATCAATATTCCTCTCCTTTTCCTTAACAACAGAAAAACCTTTAAAAGGTTTTAAGTCTGAATCCTCACTCATGTCTTACAATTTTTTCTCATCTTTAAGTTACACACTGTGTTCTCTTCTAAATTTATATTGTCTGTTTGCTTGATACAGCGAAAACTTACTTAGATTTTGCTATAGTTTCCATAAACTTCTTTATGCTCTCTGGCTTTTTCCCACTTATTCATTCCAGGTGATTTTAATCCTGAGGGACATCATTCTATAGTTGTTCAGTCATGGTTTGAGTATTAATTTTCAATGTTTAACAATGAAAAACATTCCATTTTGCCCTCTTGAATAATAGTTTTGCTGCTTACAGAATCCTATGTTGGCAGTTGTGTACGTTGTGAATTTATCTATACTATTATCTCACTGTTAGCCTTTATTGTTGATATTGTGAATTTTCTTTCTTATAAGTGTTCTTAAATATATTCTATATTTTCTGGTTGTCTTCAATATCTTTTTTTATTTTGAAGTTTTCACTTTTATTCTAAAGTGTCTAACATTTTACTCTGCTAGAGACTACTAATATCTTTAAATCTGGGGTTTGTATTTCTTCATGTGGAAAATTTTTAGCCATTCTCCCTTGGGCTCTTGCTTCTCCACCATTTCTACCATATACTTTGCATCCAGAATTTCTTTTTAAATCTCTACTGGAACTTTTTATTCTATTCTTTATATCTCTTACCCAATATTTATTATTTGTCATATTTTTCCTTTCTCTGAAATGCTTTCTTTGTTATTTCACCAAATGTTCCAATTCCCGTATTCTCTTTCAGCTGTGTGCACTTTAACACATTCATTGTGATTTCCTTGCAACTTCTCTTATTTTATTTCTACAAGTTTTCTTAGACTAACTTACTATTCTGTACTGTCTTTAACTTTGCTATTTTAATTGCTTGTGACACTAATCTTTTGGTTTCCATTTACTGATGATTTTTTCACCTAATTTAATTTTTTTATTCATTGTGAATTGTTACTGTGTGTATGTGCATCCATATATGTTTGACCTCATTTTTAGTGGAGTTTTTCTGTTTGGTGGGCACTGTGCCTCACCTGAATGTGAGAAGTTCACTCAATTTCAGTCTGATAGATCTTCAGGCACATCTATAGTTCATGAATAAATTTTATGTTACTATATCAACTTAGGATTTATTAACCCAACTGGGGAAAGTAAATTCAATCCTCCAGCTGATAAGCAGCATAGATCAAGATTCTTCTTTATCAAGAGATTCAGTTTTCCATAGTTAGCGTCTCCTTGCTGTCTCCCTTAGCAGGTAGGAGAACATTTTGTAATGAGAACGACACTAAAGCACACTGATCTTGGGAAATCTGCTTTTATGCAGACCTACAAATGGGTCTCTAAGGTAGGTATTTAAGCCCAAGATCTTGGGCTCCTGTGGTCAGTGAGTATAAGGGCATGCACTCCATCTCTCAAATGCTAATCACTCTTGTTTTTAGCTTGTTTTTCTGTTTATGGCATGCAGAGATTAACTTATTATTGGTGAGCTCAGCCATGTATTTTATGGCTGTTTTATTGCTGTTGTATTTTATGCAGTACTGTAGGTGCTTGGCACAAAGAACTTACTCATCCAATGTCAGCTCACCATCTTACTTGCACCTGGAATTCAGTTTTTGTTGAACTTTTATAAGAAAATTTTTTAAAAAATGTGGTTTTTGAGGCTACGTCTATTCCACACTAGGAATTCCTTTAAAAGAAAATTAGAGACATATTTTAGTTACTGGTGTGTACCTTCAGGATTTGTGGCATAACCATAGGTGACCATTATTTATTTCATAGTTTTTGTTATATCAGCTTGCTAAAATCCAAAACAAACAAATAAAAATAAAGCCAAAACACAAGCAAAACAAAATTCCAAATAGGTTATTTATCCTAGACCTAAACAATACTATCTGGTAAATCATGGTTTTTGAGAAACTATTTATAATTTTATAGTTAAGCAGTAAATTAGATAGGTAACTGTTTTTATTAATTTTGTCTGTTTTACCACGTAGGTTCACATCTCATGACACTAAAAATTCATAGCATACTTCAGGAAATTGAAACAATAAAAAATCTTTATCACCTATGATGATAAAAACTAGGTGAATATAGTAACCAATGAATTTACACTGCATATTTGAATTTATACAGATGAAATATAAAATGTGTTTGAATTTTAATAGTTTAAGGATAATGAATATATTATTCTATGTATTTTATGTTATTGTATATCATGTATAATTAATATTATATATAATTATCTTTAATATTATTTTTAGCATCCTTTCCACTAATTATTTTTTAATAATTCTTACTTCATTAAAAAAAAATTTAAAGCTTTTATTTATTTATTTGAGAGAGCACAAACAGGAGGGAGAAGCAGAGGGAAATGGAGAAGCAGATTCCCCACTGGGCAGGGAGCTTGATGAAAGATTCTATCCTAGGACCTTGTGATCATGACTTGAGCCAAAGGCAGACACTTAACTGACTGAGCCACTTAGGTACCCAATTTTTTTGTTTTTAAATTGTTGAAATATCACCTACTTGTTTTCAAGTTTTCTTGTGGTCTTAGACTATAAGCACGTTGAGGGTTAAAAAGTTTGCCTTACTCATCTTTGAGTTCTCTATGATGTCCAGTACAGTATTTTGTTCAGAAGTAAAACTCAAAGTTAAACAGAATTAAATTGGTCAAAATAATCAAAACTACTTGGTATGTATAAGACCTTGACAATTACTAAGCAATTTTTTCTCTTGGATTCTGATTAACAGCACTTTAGGAGAAGCAATGTGTCTATAGTCATTCCCTAACATGGGAAAAGTACTAGTGCTTTTAATTTTACATGCATTGATTGACATTTTCTATTGCTTCTGATATTTCCATTGTGTCACTAAATCTTTTACATAAGCTAAAAAAATGTATCATACAAAATTTTTCTCCCACTAAAATTGCATTTTTACCTTCAAAATTAATGTAAATGTTGTTAAAAATATAGTAATGAACTATAATAAGTCTAATTCAATTGCATTGTGTTATAGGTCATTATAAATCCCAGTAAAATTGTTATTTTTCCTAATGAAAACATTATTAAAAACTATGATTCGATCTTATTGTTTTGCCCACAGAGGCATGAAGAACAGTATTAAAAATAAAATTATTTTTCTGCTTTGCTTGTATTTGTTATTTCCAAAACCCAGTTACAAAAAATTGGACTGTGATAATGTAAAAACATATATTAACTTTTCACTAACAGCTCATCCATCTCTGTAGTGATGAAAATTTTCCTAAAGTATAAATGTCCTGAAAGAGGAAGATTATGTTATAAAAAAATATAAGGCGACAGAAAATGAATTTTAACTTAGTAAATATTTATCAAATGTCCAGAATAAATCAAGTATTATGTTAGACACTAGAGATACAAAAGTAACAGACACTGCTCCTATTCTCAAAAAAAGCACAATAATGCAATGATAGTACTGATGGAAGTATGCATAGCTTTTCGAGGCAATATGGAGGGGTTAGGCTTTAATGCTGTTGTAGGAGTCAGATTTCTGTACAAAACCATGACAAGGAATTTGCCTCTTAGAACTGGGTTGTAAAGGTATCTCTGGAAGAAGAAATATAAAAATGCACAGAAACATGTAAGAGTATGTCATCTCAGGTAAAATACTGTCATACTGCTTGATATAGTGATAAGTGGGATGCTCTAAGAGATTGAGTTTGGAAAAGGATATATAGATATGCCTCGTAAATTACAATTTGAGGACATGAAAAATCGTAAGAAGCTTGTTTCTTCAGTTTAAAACACACTTAAAGTCTGTCATTGGACAGGAGATCTTGATATCTGGTCATGGGCATTTTCATCATATCAGTACACTGAAAACAGAAACTGAAAACTAATAAATTATTCTCAGGAGAAATCTTGACGATAATTTGGAGTGCATTTAACAAAAATTTGGAAATATGCTTTGATAGTTATGTAAATGTCTGTAGTGCCTAATAAAATATTTTCTAGGACTGATCTAATAACATTTGATCAAAATGAATTTGACAGAACATGTTTGCTATCAACTGACAAGGTGAAGAATGTAGAAGTCTACATTTTTGTTACCTTGATTAGAAATAAGAAACACTAGTGAAATAATGTCAGCTCATTTTATACGTATTTAATTATAAGAATGTCTGTCATTAGAAAATCACCTTTTTAATAATTTATTTCCTTCCTTCATTCAATAATTTGAGTACTTACATTCCTAGAATATGTAGATAGATAGATAGATAGATAGATAGATAGACAGATATAGGTGGATTTAATCTTTACTAAAATTAATTCTATAAAATATTTTCTGAGTGTTTAAAATATGGGGTTTGTAATTAGTATTCCTAGAGTTTAAATCCTGGCTTTGCTATTTTCTAGGTATATAAACTAAAGCAAGTTTTTCACTTCTCTTACTTTCAGTTTCTTCACCTATATAATAGGGATACATGGGCAATAGGAACATACGTAAACAAACACTGAGTACCTTCTCCCCCACTTAGCAAATGCTTACCAAGTGAATATTGTTGTTGTTGTTATTATTAAAACAGTATTGTTATCATCATTAATGTTGTGTATCGAAAGCATATTTATAAGTCCTGCTGACCAGCTACTACCAAAAATGATGTATCAGTGGAATCCAACATTTTGTTAATCACCCATACAACAGGTAAAAAGAAAATAACTTAATGTATATTCTACCTATCTCTTCTTATCTACACTTTCTATATTTACTTATCCATTTAAATCTCAAAGGCCAGTATAAAAGATGATAGTCTGTTAAACATACTATGTATAAATTGTTTCAATTACTTGTAATTTTGAAAAGTTACCACTTTATCAGATTTTATTAGATTATTATCGATATTACCTTATAATATGACTACTAAAAATTTTACCCCTGAAGTAAGAGAAATTTCAATTATTGTATTCTTATTTGTTTATCTTCCCAATATTAGCTCTGTCTCTAACCTTCATTGCTTTGCAGAGATCTTTCTAAGCAAATCCATTTGATATAGGCGATTTTAATTTAAATTAGATAATATAATATGTAAATCCAATTAATTAGCACACATGTAAGCTATAATGTATAACAGTGTGCTGAAAGTTAATGAGTGATTTTGTTACTCTTGTTTCCTCTTTGTTTATTCATTCAAAAATATTTCTTTTGGGACGCCTGGGTGGCTCAGTTGGTTGGGCAGCTGCCTTCGGCTCAGGTCATGATCCCGGTGTCCTGGGATCGAGTCCTGCATCGGGCTCCTTGCTCGGCAGGGAGCCTGCTTCTCCCTCTGCCTCTGCCTGCCTCTCTGTCTGCCTGTGCTCGCTCTCTCTCCCTCTCTCTCTGACAAATAAATAGATAAAATCTTTAAAAAAAAATATTTCTTTTCCTCCCTCTCTCTCTGCCTGCTTGTCTGCCTACTTGTGATCTTTGTCTGTCAAATAAATAAATAAAATCTTTAAAAAAATTTAAAAAAGTATTTCTTGAGGGTTTATAATTGCCTGAAACATATTTAGATGGCAGTACTGAAATAAATAGCAAGAATTCTATTGGTCAGAATCAGATAATTAAAAATAGATATCTAACATATATATCTATTTATATATAATTAAATCTAATCAGATATAATATATATAATTAATTGGATACAATCATATGTTAGAAGGAGTAAAGTACTATAAAGAAGAATAAAACCAGGGAAAGAGGCCAGTAACCAGGAATAACAGAGTAGTCAGAAATGTCATGTTAATTTTGCATGAGAATAAAGCCCAGAATAGTCCCTTTTCCATCTCCATATAATTTAATCCTTTGTGCTATAAGGCAGCACAACACACTGGTTCTTATCCGGTGATGCACTGTTATATATAGGGGAAATGCCCCTCCTGTTATGGGAACATAGATTGCATTTTGGACCACTCCCTGCCTATGATGAAAAATATGCCCTTACAGTAGTGGTTCTTTTCCAGTTTGCAGGTGGTTTTCCTGGAAAAATGGGGCCACTGGATTATCTGTCATTAGAATTTTCCTTGGTATGCCAATTATCGTAAAGCAAACTTAAAATCCAGTTCAATCCAAAAGAGGGCACATATTCTGAATATAAAAGTAGCCTACTACTTTGCCCATTAGCTCCAGTCAGAAAAAAGGAGGACTCTTTAAGTCCTGGTTCCAGAGTCTCATTAACTCTTAAATTATAATATATTTCAGGTATCAGAATGAAAATATAACAAGTAGATTTCCTAAACCACCAGAAACAATAGCAGTGTTCTCCCTGGTCCTTTATACTGAATATTAGAATTAAAGACAGGCCCCAGAATACTTTATTTAATATTGGGCATTCCTGTGCTTAGGACCAGGATTATTATTACATAAACCAATACATTCATGATTGGAGTAATATAATATAAATATTTATTTATATTTCAGTAAAAAACCCGATGGGGCCTCTGGAATTTAACTAGTTATGATTATACAATGGATGCAGAAACAGAAGTTTCTTTCAACACTAAAGAAAAATAAATTCAAAACCTTTTCTTTATACCTATTATTAAAGTTATGAAAGTCCATCTAAATATCTTTGTGAGGATGTAAAAAGAAAAGTCAAATGGGAACTATAATAAAACCAAAGGAGAGAAATCACAAAACAGAAAAAAAAGTCACTATACAATATGGTCTGAAGTTTTCTAGTAAAATTGGTTTGGAACAGATACATAAACCAGTTTGGTTCATTGACTTCTTGATGGTGTACATTTTGTCTTTTGAGATTTTACATTGAATGTAATAGATCACTATATACAGAATGGATATAGTTTTTATTAGAGAGAGAGAGAGAGAAAGCTGGGTTTCATTAGATTTTATCAAGCTGAAACACTATGATTTTTAGAAAAAAGTTAAGTCTCCATGCCTGAGAAAAGAAATAGTTTGTGGATATGTTGACTTTCAGAGTTTTTAATAGCATACATATTTAATAAATAAGTGCCCCTGCATAAATTTCTTATAAAATCCTCACTTTTTTTGAGTTTTAAATTGATTGATCTTTGATTTGGGCCTTTGCTGAAAACATAATTATATGTTGTTTTTGAAGTATTTGAATGTTTGCTCTTTTAGTAAATCTATTTCATTTTTTAATGGACTTTTTTAAGAAAAAATCTCCTTGAAAATCAAAACCTAGGCACATTTCTCAAATAAGATTTACCTCATATAATTAATAACTTGAAACCATAAAGGACATGTAACTTTTCTAACAGAGTAAACCCACTTAAAATATTTATTTATTTATTTATTTATTTGAGGGGGAGAGGAGCAAAGGGAAAGAATCTTCAAGCAGACCACTTGCTGATTGTGTGCCAGGAACTTAAAACAGGGCCCCACCTGGGGCTCCACCACAGGCTCAATCTCAGGACCCATGAGATCATGACCTGAGCTAAAACCAAGAGACCAATGCATAATCAACTGACCCACCCAGACATCCTTCAATCTGTTAAAAGTCAGCTAAAGGATTCGATGAAGTCCATACTTTTAACAGAAAGTTAGGAAAAGTAAGATGTAGCAAATGCAGATACAGGAAAGTATATGAAAATAGATAAGACTGTTTTATCCGTTAAACAAATCACAGATTCTGTTATCATTTCTCCTAACTGAAGCCAAATAGCTGTTTTTAACAAGAAGGAGTATCTCCCTACAACTTTAAATAACTAAATCACTACATAGAGCAATGACTGTGATGAGTTTTAAATCTCTTATTGGTCGCATAGCTTAAAGATATGGGAACAGGGAACTGGTTGGCATGTAATGTTTAAATACGTTAAGAAAAAGAACAATCACATCAGTTTGCAATTAACTTAAATTTCCGTGCATTCCAAAAACAAATATAGATGTTCTATATTTTAACGAACTGCTATTTTTTTTCTCTCAAAACTACATTAGAATTTCACTTTGAGTAGATATATAGTTATCACTACTAAGTGTAACATGAAAATGAAATTAAGTTCATATATGTGTGAAAATGAATGTAATAAAACAAGTTCTGCTTTACTTTTGATACTACGATATCCCTGTCTCTGGAGAGAATGTCTGGTTTTCATTCGCTCTGTGTGTGTGTGTGTGTGTATGTGTGTGTGTGTGTGTGTGTGTGTGTGTGTATTTATGTAAATAATCAATTTTGAAGCACAATTACTGATTTAAAAAAAGACCATGAGAAGAAAACGAAGGAAATAGAAATAGGTCAGAACAGTATTAAAAATTATAAAAGGGGGGAGTAAAGGGAAAATCCAGTTATCCCAGGTAACAAATCTATTTTTTTAAAGTATGGTGACTGACACAGCTTAATATAAGACTAGAGAACTGATTAAAAAAAAAAAAGAGTCCAAAAATCATCCCAATTATGGTGCCAGTGAACATATTAGAGAAAGAGATACCACATACTACCATACAAAAGAGCACATCAAATACAAAAGAAAAGTATGAAGAGCCTAGCATATAAATGGGTAAAGAATTCACACAGTGTACTTTTTAAAGAAGAAATACAAAGCTGGTTTATTAGTTTATTAAAGCTGCCATTATAAAGTACACAAAATGGGTGGCTTAGAACAACAGAAAATTAATTGTCTCATGCTTCTGGAGGCCTTCAGTCCTTCTGAGGACCATGAGGACCAAGCTTCCCTCCTAGTTTCTAGTGATTTGATGATGATCTATGGTGATCCTTGGCTTCTGTTTCATCACTCTGAGCTTTGCCTTTAACTTCAGATGGTATTCTCCCTGCGCATGTCTGTATCTAAATTCCCCACTATATAAGGGTACCAGTAGCCTTGGGTTAGGGGCCCACTCTACTCCAGGATGGCCTCATCTTCACCTCAGTAAATCAGTATGACCTTATTTTCAAATAATTATTTTCATATTATGAGGTACTACGTGTTTTAACCTCACCAAATGAATTTTGGGGTAACACAAATCAACTCATAACATGTTGTAATGCATAAATATATCTTCCATAGCATGCAACAAAATAACTTCAAATTAAAATTAATAGTGTGATGCCATTAAAATAAATGAATATTTATATTCATATTATATTTATATTATTCAATGATGATAGGTCATTTTCATAAACTCCTGGTGACTTTTTATGTCTGTGATTTCTTCTTGAGGGAGTAAATTTATCCATATGTATCAAATGTCTTCAAATTCTGTTTTTGGCCGAATCTTTTAACGTGTGCAGATATCCTCAGGGAAAATTATCTTAAACTAAAAACATTCCATGCTCATGGATTGAAAGAAATAATATTGTTAAAACAATATTTGTTTTATACTATCCAAAGTAGACTACACATGTGAGGCAAGCCCTAACAAAATAGCAACAGCATTTTTCACAAAAGTGGAAGCAGCACTGTGCAGAAGCTTTTTATCTTGATGAATTATCAGTTCAGTTTTGCTTTTGTTTCCCTTGCCTTCAGAAATGTGTTTAGTAAGAAGCTGTTGCCTGTATTCTCTTCTAGGATTTTGATGGCTTCCTGTCTCACATTTAGGTCTTTTATTCATTTTGAATTTATTTTTCTGTGTGATATGAGAAAGTGGTCCAGTTTTACTCTTCTTCATGTTGCTATCTAGTTTTCTCAAGAGACATTGGGAATGTCTGAAAAGACTGTCTTTTGTTGAAGGGTCTTTTGTCTTTTGTCTTTTGTCTGGATATTCATTCCTGCTTTGTTGAAGATTAGTTGGCCTTATAGTTGTGGGTCCATCTCTGGGTTTTCTGTTCCGTTCTATTGATCTGTGTGTCTGTATTTATGCTAGTACCATACTGTCTTGATGATTATAGCTTTGTAATAAAGCTTGAAGCCTGGAATTATGATGCCTCCAGCTTTATCTTTTCTTTCTCTTTTTCTTTTTTCCTCTCTTTCTTTCTTTCTCTCTTTCTTTCTTTCAAGATTTTATTTGTCAGAGAGAGAAAGAGAGAGAGCATAAGCGGGGGAAAGACCAGGGGCAGAAGGAGAAGCAGGACCCTCACTGAGCAAGGAGCCCAGTGTGGGGCTCAATCCCAGCACCCTGTGATCATGACCTGGGCCAAAGGCAGACAACCAAGGGAGCCTCCCAGGTGTCCTGTAGCTTTTCTTTTCTTTTTCAAGATTTCTTTGGCCTTTTGGAGTCTTGTGGTTCTGTAAAAATCTTAGAATTGCTTCGTCTACTTCTGTGAAAAATGCTGTTAGTATTTTTTTAGGATTTACATTACATCTGTAGATTACTTTGGATAGTATAGACATTTTATTTATTTATTTTTTATTGTTTGTTTATTTTTTAAGGGTTTTATTTATTTACTTGACAGACAGCGGGAGAGGGAACACAAGCAGGGGGAGTGGGAGAGGGAGAAGCAGGTTCCCAACAAGCAGGGAGCTCTATGTGGAGCTCAATCCCGGAACCCTGGGATCATGCCCTGAGCCACCCAGGCACCCCTACTACAGACATTTTAACAATATCCTTTCCTCCAATCCATGAGCATGGGATGTTTTTCCATTTCTTTTTGTTATTTTCAATTTCTTTCTAAGTATTCTATAGTTCTCAGAGTATAGATCTTTTTACTTCTGTGGCTATGTTTATTCCTAGGTATATTATGGTTTTTGGTACAATTGTAAATGGGATCAATGCCTTGATTTCTCTTTCTACTGCTTCATTATTGGTGTATAGAAATGGAACATATTTCTATATGTTGATTTTGTATCCTGTGACTTAAGCTGAATTCATATTTCAGTTCTAGTAATATTTAGTGGAGTCTTTCAGATTTTCTTGTATCTGCAATGTATCATGTCATCTATAAACAAAGTTTGGCTCCTTCCTTGCTGATTTGAATGCCTTTATTTCTTTTTGTTGTCTGAATGCTGAGGCTAAGACTTCTAGTACTACGTTTAAAAAATAATGGTGAGAGAGGACATCCCTATCCTCTTCCTGACCATAGGGGAAAAGCTCTCAGTTTTTCCCCACTGAGGATATTAACTGTGGGTCATTCATATATGGCCTTTATGATGTTGAGGTATATTTCCTGTATCTTCACTTTGTTGAGGGTTTTTATCAAGAATGGATGCTGTATTTTGTCAAATGCTTTTGCTGCAACTATTGAAAGGTTCATATGGTTCTTATTCTTTTTTTTAATTAATGTGTATTATGTTGATTGATTTGCCAATATTAAACCACACTTGAAGCCCAGGAATAAATCCCACTTGATGTGGTGAATAATTCTTCTAATATACTGTTGGATTTGATTTGCTAGTATATTGTTGAGAATTTTTGCATCCATATTCATCCAGATATTGGCCTGTAATTCTCCTTTTCAGTTTGGTCTTTGTCTGATTTTGGAATCAAGTAATGTTGGCTTTGTAGAATGAGTTTGGAAGTTTTCCCTTCATTACTGTTTTTTGGAACAGTTTGAGAAGAATAGGTACTAACTCTTCTTTAAATGTTTTGGAGAATTCACCTGGGAAGCCATCTGGCCCTGTACTTTTGTTTGTTGGAAGATTTTTGATTACTGATTCAATTTCTTTGCTGGTTATGGGTACACTCAAATTTTCTGTTTCTTCCTGTTTCAGTTGTGGTAGCTTATATGTTTCTAGAAATTTATTCATTTCTTCTAGATTGCCTAATTTGTTGGCATATAATTTCTCATAATATTCTCTTATAATTGTTTTATTTCTGTGGTGTTGGTTGTAACCTCTTCTCTTTCATTTGTGATTTTATTTATTTGGGTCCTTTCTGTTTTCTTTTTGATAAGTCTGGGTAAGGGCTTACCAATTCTTTAAAATTCTTTCATATAATTTTCTAATTTGTTTATAATTTTAAGATGAAATACCAATAAAATACTCAATAGGTGGTCATATGCATTTTTTACATATATTTACTGGATCAGACATGACAGTAAGATATTTGGTAACTTATATTTTTGTTTTCTTCTAGGTCTTATTTAACTCAAGCTTCAGGCAACTAGATCCACTAACAAACTATAAATAGATTATATGTTTTATTTTAATTAACCCAGGGTCACTACCTATTAGAGTTTAGTTTGCATATGTACCTTAAGGGACTATGGATAGTCAGGGCATTTTCTGTGACTTAATTTGCATATATAGCTCTATGTCCCTGATAAGGGATGCCAAGAAATTTTAGACTGTTGCTAGCTTCTCTGGATGCTCAGTTTTGGTTACTACCACACAGAATTGTATTCACTAACACATTTTTGGAGGGGTGAGGAATTGAAGGAGCTTTGCAAATATAATAATGTACCATAGACCAGTAAGCCGTCTACAGGAGCATACCTAGCTCAGCAAGAATAAAAAAGTAATCCAAGGAAAAGTAGAATAATATGAAATGCAGCAGGGTACAGAAACATAGCTATTGTCCTCCTTCACCAATTTCCCCGTATTATAGTATATATTATAATTATTGCCTGAACACTAAAGGTGGTGCTGGAGGGAGGAGGATACAATTGAACTATGTATTAGTTGCACTAGTAAATAAGGTCAGTTAAACTGATGGTTAAACAAAATCATCTTTGTTTTTGGCCTTATCATAACTACAAAGACAAAATATGATGATATCTGGTCTTAATATCTACTGCTATCCAATGATATCCAATCATATCTTTCAAATCCAGACAGAAAAAAAATGTATTTCACTCAACATGTTTTGCCAGAAATGCGATCTGTTATAGTATAACCAAGGCTTACTTCCACAAAATAATTTTGAAGGATGTCAGAGAAATCCCTTAAGCCTTAAAAAAAATTCCAAGAAAAGTCTAAGAAATAATATTCCCAAGAACAAGGAAGAAATTCAGATTTTAGAGCTGAGACCACAAAGTCAGAGTTAGGTCACTCACAAGGGTGATAATCTGAGTGCCAACATTTTGATCAGATAAAACTTTCTGAATCTCTCACACCACAGAAAATGCTGAAATAATTATTTATCCCATTGTTAATATTTATTAATATCCAATCATCTAGCATATAATGTTCCACATACTGGAGATACAGAAATAAAATATAATCACTCACCTCAAGGAGTTCTGTCTATAATAGAAAGTAACACTGTCTGCAGGTCTATCCCTGCAGGCAGAAAACCTAGGAAGCGTAAGTAACAGATAAAGGGCACCCACATAATGTTGGCAAGGGATAGAGGTGGCATTAGAAGTGAAGCACTGTTAAAGAAATATTCCTAGAAAAGGTTATACTTAAGCAGATCACATAAGAATTGCTCTCTTGCCTGTGTTTTGACTTGACTTTATTAAATAGACATTTGTATATGGAGTACAGGGTGTCAGACAATGAGCCAGTGTTTGGTGGAAGACCGCAAGACCGCAAGACCGCAAGAGAAACTGGAGAAAGTATATGGCTGCCTCAAAAAGCCTCACAAGGAGATCAAGGCAGAGTACAGGCCGAGTGACAGGAGCTCGGTATGTGCCTTTGTTGGGGTCCAGGAATGAAGTGCTTTGGAATTCCCTGGCTACAGCTGGATTGGTTGATACAAACCAGAAAAAGCAGATTTTTGATAAGCTCTAGAGAGGTCTTATTTAAGAGGTACACAAAGGGAAGACTTTAGGAGATGGGGGAGGCTAATGATCACAAGGATAAGTGGGGAAGTCATATCAAGAACTTTTATTTGTTATGGTTCTGCAGGCTGTTAACTGGGACATGCACTTGCATGAGTGAACTGGTGTCAGTTTGAAGTCCCCACAGGCCATTGGGCCAAAGACAATGGATGCTGAGGCAGCAATACCATGGAATGGCTTAGCTAAACGCTCAATGCCAGACTCACCCTTCTCATTATCAGGACTGTGGAGAAGCTACAACTCTATTTTTTTTTTTTTTTTTTTAAGATTTATTCATTTATTTGACAGAGAGAGACCACAAGTAGGCAGAGAAGCAGGCAGAGAGAGAAGGGGAAGCAGGCTGCCTGAGGAGCAGAGAGCTTGATGCGGGCCTCAGTTCCAGGACCCTGAGACCACGACCTGAGCCGAAAGCAGAGGCTTAACCCACTGAGCCACCCAGACACCCCTACAGCTCTATTTTTTATTTACAGTCAGTAATAAGCTTACAAGAAAACTGAGGGACTCTTATGGGTATCATACAGGTAATGGCAAAGATTTGGGTGTTCTCTGAAATCTCTTATCTCATGAGTTACCTCTCAGAGGTCTTATAGGAAGGATGATAACCCTTTTGTTAGTAATATTAACAGAGAAATATCATGAATAAGCTTTGGATCTTTGTGCCATATAACTTATTTTCCCTGTAGCCTAACAAGGAAAGATAACTATAACATCTACCAGTCAGCCTTTTCAGAGCTCTTGACTGATAAGGAACAAATTGACCTGGGATCTTTTTCACTACCAATAGGGCTCTATAGGGGAATATGTCAGATGAGTTAAAAAAGAAGAAAAAAAAATGTATTTATGTGAAAAGAAGAACCACACAGTTATTTTAAACTTTAGCTGTCATTCATTTTCAGAAACTTGTTCTACATGGCTATTACTGTGCAATGCTATTTTAACAGAGAATTATAGAGAATATAATAGAAATAACAACTTGAGCTATTCCAAATCAAAAGCCAAGAGCAGAAATGAAACCATCGAATCTGTAGATTTGACATTGAAAATTGTAATTCTATCAATGTGATTGTAGAAAGAGCCTAAACTCTAATAGCTCAATTTTGGGAGTATTTTGGGACACCTAATGTAATGGAAACAGCAAGACCACTTCACCCATATGCTTTCAAATCTTTGGAAGCTTAAAAGTCGCTATAAAATTATTACTTGCATTAAAGAAGTTTCAGTGTCAGTGTTGCATCTTGGGTCATGATAGATGTCCAAAATTATTTGACTTAGCAGGATGCAACACCCAATATTCTTATTCTAGCTAATGCCTACTTACTTAATTAATCTTGTACTACAAGCAGAGGTCAGAAGCAGGGAGATTTAGAGAAGTTTGTCTGGGTGGGGGTTTTTGTTGTGGACTTTATGTTTATAATTTTCATTTCTACCACTCAGTCAATTAACTAGGGCATAATATAAATTCACTATGAGAAAGCAAAGATTGAAAAATTGAATAAATGAATCAGGTAACTGTAAAAATCAACTTCTATTCACAATCCAGAAGTTGGAAAGATTGGAAAATTGGATTCAGTTATTGACATAAGAATGTAGGGTTAGGGCTTGCTGCATTATTAACTGGGAAGGATCTGAGATTTTTGCCTTATTGAACACTAACAACTTAGTCTGCCATATTACTGTGGATGATGACATAAGATATGAGAATCCTGGCTTAGAGGGAGGACCTTATCATCTTGGGATAGTAAACAGCATAAGTTTACCTTGCATATCCATTGTCCTTGTTCCCCTAGTCTCCCAGGGACAACATAGGACATCCCAAATAGATGCTGTGATTGTTGAGGAATCTTTGGAAGCTTAAAAGTCAGTTATAACATTAGGATGGTTGAGGAATCCTGAGTATAATTAACTCTAATCTTTTATGTTAGGCTGTAAGCAAACATGCTCAATCTTAGTTCCGTCCAGGGAAACACTATCTCTATCCTCTAAGGTCATTTGAAATATAAGGATCCTTAAAAAGATAGTCCAAAACAAAAGCCATTGGTGCCTCTGCTCATAACATTGCAGAAAGACAGGAGAGTCATTGAGAACTATCTCCCAAGTCCTTATATATACCCGAGAAAATTTTAGTGCAGCAATGTCCTGTTGGTTAGTTTATTAAGTTGTGGATATATTTAAAAATATTGAAATTTTATTCTTCAGTTTTCCTAAGTACTCTTTCCCATTAGTTTATCTTGCACATGTGACCATTACTTTGCTAGCAAGCATTTTAGTGATTATATTCTCTATGATCTGAGTAATATTTTGGGTTATTTGATTGTGCACTCAGTAACATCTCTAATTGTTACTAAGATTGCTGTTTCTGGATATCTTAATATTACTCTGAATAACTTAATAGTTACAGTTTTGAATTGGGAGTTTTTTACACCTTTATAAAGTTAGTGTGTTTACTTTTATTAATTAAAGAAAAAAATAATGCAAATGAGGATGAAATCTGTATTTAAGCTTTCTAGAGAAAATGTTTTATATTTTTATCTCTCTTTTTAATAGGAGACTATTAATGTGGCAGGAGCAGTTAGAGTCATTATTAGAAAAGTCCTCTGTCCACTCTAATACCACCCACAGGTAAAACAGCTAGAACAGAATATTTTGCACCCCAAAAGATTTTCTCTAAATAGTTTACATAGAGCAAACAACACAATAGAGTCACAGTTACATTGAGAATTTCTGCTTCAGTGGCAAGAACATTTCTGTTTCAATGGCAAGATGAAGACTTGTGACAAAAATGTTCTGTGTCTAACATCCTCATCAGCACCCTATGACACAAACTATCTCTTTTAGAAAACAATACCTCAGTGTTTTTACATAATATAACCACAATCACGATTTTACAGACTTATTTCATGATTTCCTTTATCTCTGTGGCACCGGGTGTTTATTTCCAACATTGAGCAGGTTAAAATGGATTGCATAAGTGGGTCTCAGAACTAGCCTACATTTAATTTTTGGATGCCAACAGACTGTTGTCACACCTGAGCATCCTGTGTAAGTTAATCTTCTGCTATGAACTCTCATCCCACTCTTGCCCTAGTGAGGTCAAAGCTTAATTCAAATTGTCAACTGTCAAACAGCAGGGCCACCTGGATGGCTCAGTTGGTTAGGCAGCTGCCTTCAGCTCAGGTCCTGGGGTCCAGGGATCGAGTCCCACATTGGGATCCCTGGTCAGCAGGGAGTCTCTTTCTCCCTCTACCACTGCCCTTCCCCCCCTGCTCATGCGCACTCTCTCTCTCTCTCAAATAAATGGATAAAATCTTAAAAACAAAAACAAATTGTCAAACAGCTCTTTTCATGCAACATATTTAAAGAATCTTTGACTAGGGATTGCTAATTAAGATACTTACAGGACTCAGACAATTATGGTATATCAATGAAACTATATCAGTGAAATGGGTCAGCAGGAAGGGAAGTTCACACTAAAATTCAGTGTCAGAGGGACAGTAAGAAATGAGGGGACCTGGAAATACCCACACTCTTTAAAGAAGAACATCAATGACCTATATTCAATCAATTGTAAGAAGGTGTCATATTGACAAAATTTCCAATATTTTCAAGAGGAAAGTCAAAACTCTATGTAAATTTCTTTTTCTTTTTTTCCCCTAAACTTAAGGTGCCTTGTGAGCTCTCAGTTTTTAGTTCTTGCTTTACATAGCAATTGGTACTAGAAACAGGTGCTATGAAATCCTTTTTTTTTTTTTTTTACTAATGAGCTACTAAACTAACCATCCTACTCGGAAAACACTTCAGGCTATTTCTGAAGAGTGTAGAAAGTGCATCATGCCTCTATGGCTGGTTCTCATGCACAACTTTGATTTTGTGAGTAAGGTCTAAAACCTGTTTTTCTCATATGTGTTCTCATAAAAGTTCCCTAACTGATGGTAGAGAAAATGGAAGAGGACATTTAAAAGCTAAAATTATTTAGTTCATTGAACTAACATCCTCAATATTATTGAACAATGTTTGGTTCCCAAAATGTGAAACAAGTACACTCTTGTATAACATGTGTCTTGCAAATGTGCTTTTAGGAATGGTAATGAAAAGAAAATCTGGCCCATTTATTATATATGGCTTTGAACAATTCAACTGAATATCTCACTTTTTTTTTTTTAAAGATTTTATTTATTTATCTGACAGACAGAGATCACAAGTAGGCAGGGAGGCAGGCAGAGAGAGGGAGGAAGAAGGCTCCCTGTTGAGCAGAGAGCCCGATGTGGAGCTCAATCCCAGGACCCTGAGATCATGACCTGAGCTGAAGGCAGAGGCTTAACACACTGAGCCACCCAGGCGTCCCTGACTATCTCACTTCTTCTTCTTCTTCTTCTTCTTCTTTTTTTTAAAGATTTTATTTATTCATTTGATAGAGATCACAAGTAGGCAGAGAGGCAGGCAGAGAGAGAGGAAGGGAAGCAGGCTCCCTGCTGAGCATAGAGCTTGATATGGGGCTGATCCCAGGTCCCTGAGATCATGACCTGAGCTGAAGGCAGAGGCTTTAGCCCACTAAGCCACCCAGGTGCCCCTCTCACTTCTTAAAATATCACATTTTCAACTGTAGTGTTAAAATGCAAAGCCAACCAATGATATAGGAAAGATGATATGGCCTATTCCTTCAAAAGGATAACTCCATTCAGGTGATAGAGTCAAACTTCACTTAGACTCAGAAAATTTATTTTCTTTTGGCATTAAACAGGTAACCACCCTTCTTTTATTTTCTTAACTATTATATAATGTCTTAGAAGTACTTATAATGATTTCTACAATCAACCTTAAATCTTAATAGTGAAATTAATCCTTCTAGGTATTAATTATGTAAAAAGCACTCTGGAATTTGAGGAGGTGTTTGTTATAGTATTGAATTAATGATTAAATAATAATTATAGAATATAGTGAATAAGGTGAATAGTGCAATCAAAGTACTTGTAAAAAATTCTAATGTACAATATTCTGACAGCCTCCCTGTGGTTGGCTCTAAGCCAATAAGGAACTCATAGAAAAAAAGGGAAGACATAAGTATATAAAAGAGAACTTTAGAAAAATCAACTGTATCTGTGTTCAGGTTTTCAAAATACTAAATCTAGGATCAGTCATATGCTAAAATGTGCAGAGCAGAATATACAAAGGTAAGGTTTCAGGGATGCTACCCAAATGTCTTCTACCATTATGACTGCTTGAGTGTCATTCTTTTGGGCATTAGGGGTGTGCTGACTTGAATGTCTTAGGAGGTCAAACTATATTACCCCAACAGAGTAACATTTTTATTTACAACACTGGCTAGCTGGTATTCAGAAGATGTTGATGTTGATGTTATTAAGTAGAGATTAATACAGAATACTAAGTAACTTGCCTTCCACTATGCTTGGAAAAATCAAAAACTGCTCCTTTGAAAGCCTACCCTTACATTCTCAGTTACCCCTTTTTAAATATTTATATTCATATTCAAATTCTCTCTCATGGATCATATTTAAATGATTGTTTTGTGAGTTCTTGTTCAAGACTGCGACATTGGTAGACCCTGAACTCACCTCCTCCACAGAATACACCAAACTACACCTATTTATACAATGGTTCCTCCTAAAGAACTGAGGGCAGACTAAACAGCGACTGAACAATCAAAGATAAAAGGAATAGCAAAAGAACAGCAAAAGAGATGGACACACAGTAACAAGGGAATCTTACCCCAATGCTGCAAATGACTATGGGAAAGGATGATACTAAGGAATCCAGAACAGATCCTTTGTCCTTTGGTACAGATAAAAGCCATAGTTTAAAAGAGAAACTAGCATATAAAAGACACAAAATTAGAACTCTGACAAGAGGCAGGGAAGCTACAGGAAAGCTCTCCAGGTCAGAAGGACTGGAGAAAAACATGGTTTACATTCTCATCCTTACCTTAAAAGTCTAAAGTAGAACAGGGTCTGGATGCCACAGCAGTTAAGTCCAGTCATCACAGTGGGCTTGCAACCTCAGTGAGACCAGGGTACACTAGCCCACACTGTCACTTTGTGGCATGGGTACACAGAAAACAAGCTTTGGTTTGGGGGTTTGTTATATTGTTGTTTTGTTTGTTTGTTTTACTTTTTAAAAATTGTCTTCTTTTCTTTTCTTTTTCTTTTTGGTTTTGTTCTTTTATTTCTTGTTCTCTTTTTTATTTTCTTCTTTTCTTTTTTTTTCCCTTCTATTATTATTATTTCTTTCTTTATTCTTTCTGTTAAAAGCCATGGTTTAAAAGAATAACTAACATATACAGCCACAGCTCCAGGCAGTCAGCAAGTCATGAAGCACACATAGTCTGCATGGGAACATTATACATAAGACAACTTATGTATCACGACCCCAGCCAAAGGCAGATGCCTAACGAACTGAGCCACCCAGGTGTCCCAAGAGAAAAGATTTTTTTAAAAAAATGAGGATAGATTAGGAGATCTCTTGGACAACACCAAGTGAAGAACATTTGCATTATAGGAGTCCCAGAAAAAGAGAGAGAGAGAAAGCTTACTTGAAGAAATAATAAATGAAAACCTCTTTAATTTAGGGAGGGAAACAGACATACAAGTTCAAGAAGCACTGACAACTCCAAACAAGGTACTCAAAGAGGCCCATACCATGGCACATAATAATTAAAAAATCAAAAGTTAAAGATAGAGAATCTTAAAAGCAGTAAGAAAAAAACAAAATTCACCTACAAGGGAAACCTATAAGTTTATCAGCTGTTTTTTCAGCAGAAATTTTGCAAGTAAAAAGAGAGTGGCTTATTGTATTCAAAGCACTGAGAGGAAAATACCTACCAGGAAGAACACTCCACCTGGCAAGGTCATTATTCAGATTTGAAGAGAGATAAAGAGTTTCTAAGACAAACAAAAGATAAGGGCAATAAACCAGCCTTACAGGAAAAATTAAAGGGACTTCTCTAAGTAGAAAAGAAATGCCCATAATTAGACATAAGAAAAATATGAATAAAAGATGTAACATATGATAATATATACATAAAATGTAGAGAAGGGAGTAAAACAGCAAGTAAAAGAAAGAAAGATTTTTTTTTCTTTTTCCTCCTCTTCCTCCTCCTCCTCCTTTTTCTTCTTCAAGAGTGTGTTAAAACTTAAAAGACCAACAAATTAATATGGACTGCTATTTACTTAAAATATTATATATAAATAATAAAATAAAATAGAATTTTATATCTGAACCTCATGGTAACCACAAACCCAAAACCTAAAATATATGCACAAAAAAATAGAGAGAAAGCCAAACCAAACGTTACTGATACTCACTGATCATAAAGAAAGAGGGCAAGAGAAGAAACAAAGAACTAACAAAACAACCAAAAATAAATTGGAAAAAATATCAATAAGCACAACCTTTTGATAATTATTTTAAATATGAATGGGCTAAATGTTCCAATCAAAAGCCATAGAATGGCAGAATGGATAATAAAACAAGACCTATCTCTAGTGTGTCTATAAGAAACTCACTTTAGACCTAAAGATGCATAAGAATTGAAAGTGAAGGGTTGAAAAAGCATTCATCATGCAAATGAAAGTGAAAAAAAGCTGGGGTAGCTATACTTATATCAGACAAAACAGAATTTAAGACAAAGACTGTAACAAGAGACAAAGTAGGGCATTACATAATAATAAGGACAATCAAAAAACATATATATAATAATTGTAAATATCTATGCCCTCAACACTGGAGCACCTAAATACATAAAGCAAATATTAATGGTTATAAAGAGAGAAACTGATGGTAATACATCATGTTATAAAGTAGTAGGGGACATTAGCTCTCCATTTCATCAATGGATAGACTATCCAGATAGATAATCAATAAAAAAAACAATGTTTTTGAAAGACACATAGGACCAGATGAATATAACAGATATTCACAGAACATTCCATCTAAAAATGACAGAATACACATTCTTTTTAAGTGTATATGGGACATTCTCCGCAATAGATCACATATTAGGACATAAAACCAGCCTAAATAAATTTAAGAAGATTGAAATCATGCCCTATATCTTTTCTGACCACAATGATATAAAATTAGAAATAAATCACCAAAAAAAATGAGAAAAACACAAACACATGGAGACTAAATGACATGATACTAAACAACCAATGGGTCAATGAAGCCATCAAAGAAGAAATTTTAAAAAATACATAGAGACAAATGAAAAAGAAAACACAACAGTCAAAAAGCTCTGGGACGTGGTGAATGGTTCTGAGATGTAAGTATATAACAATATAGGCCTACCTCAAGAAATAAGAAAAAAATGCAAATAAGCAATCTAACCTTATACCTAATGGAACTAGAAAAAGAACAAAGAAAGTCCAAGGTGAGTGGAAGAAAGAAAATAATATGGATCAGAAAAGAAATAAATGAAATACGGACTTAAAAAAAATAATAATAGAAAAAATAAAACTAAGTGCTGGTTCTTTGAAAAGATAAACAAAACTGACAAACCCTACCCAGACTCATCAAGAAAAAATGAAAAAGGACAAAAAATAAATAAAATCAGAATGGTGAAAGGAGGAGTAACAACTGAGACCACAGAAATGCAGAGAATTATAAAAGAATGCTATAAAATATCATGCCATCAAACTGGACACCTAGAAGTGGATAAATTCCTAGAAATATACAATCTTTTACAACTAAACCAAGAAGAAATAGAAACAAAATGATAACAAATGACAAAATTAAATTATTAATAAATAAACTATGAAAAAATAAAATTTCAGGACCAGATGGATTCACAAGTGAATTTGACCAGACATTTAAAGAAGAGTTAATACCTAGTGGGAGGAAAAGAAAAAAAATAGAAGAGGAACAAAAGTTTCCAAATACATTCTATGAGGCCAGCATTACCCTGATACCAAAACCAGGCAAAGACAAAATAACCCACAAAAACAGAAAACTACAGGCCAATATCCCTAATGAACATAGATGCAAAAGCATCAATAAAATATTAGCAAACTGAATACAATAATAGATTTAAAATATTATTTACCACCATCAGGGATTTATTCCCAAGAGGCAAAGATGTAAATCAATCAACGTCATACACCACATCAACAAAATGAAGGATAAAAATCATATGATCACCTTTGTAGGTACAGAAAAAAACACTTGATGAGATTCAACATCCATTTATGATAATAAGCAAACAAACAGAAAATAACTCTTAATAAAATGTGGTTAGAGAGAAGATACTTCAAATTAATAAAGACAGTATAGGAAAACTCTCAGCTGACATCTTCCTCAATAGTGAAAAACTGAGTTTTCCCTCTAAGGCCAGGAACAAGACAAAGATGTTCCACTCTTACCACTTCTATTCAACATAGTACTGGAAGTCCTTGCCAGAGCAATCAGAGAAGAAAAAGAAATAAGAGATATCATATTGGAAAATAAATCAAACTATAACTATTTGCAGATGACATGATAGTATATATGGAAGATCTTAAAGACTCCACCAAAAAACTATTAGAAATAATAAAGGAATTCAGTAAAGTGGTGGATACAAAATTAATACCTAGAAATTGGTATTTTTCTACACTCTAACAATGAAGTTTCAGAAAAAGGAAAATAACAATAATGCCAACATTTAAAATTACGCCAAATAAAATAAAATAAAATAAAATACCTAGAAACAAACCTAACCGAAGAGGTGAAAGACTTGTATTCTGAAAACTGTAAAACACTGATGAAAGTAATTGAAGATGACACAATCAAATGGAAAGATATCCCATGCCCATGGATTGGAAGAATTAATATTGCCAAAACGTGCATATTATCCAAAGCAATTTACAGATTTGATGAAATTCCCGTCAAAATACCAACAGATTTTTTTTCAAAAACTGGAACAAATAATTCTAAAATTTGTATGAAACCACAGAAGACTCAAAATAGCCAAAGCAATCTTGAGAAAGAAGAACAAAGCTGGAGGCCTCAGAATTCTGGGTTTCAAGATATACTACAAACCTGTAGTAATCAAAACAGTATGGTACTGGCACAAAATCAGACACACAGATCAATGGAACAGAATAGAGACCTCAGAAATAAACCTATAGTTATATGGTCAATTAATCTATGACAAAGGAGGCAGGAATATACTGTGGGTAAAAGATAGTCTTTCAATAAATGGTCTGGGAAACCTGAACAGCTATATGTAAAAGAATGAAACTGGACTTCTTTCTAACCATGCACAATTATAAACTCAAAATGGATTAAAGACCTAAATGGGAGACCTGAAACCATTACACCATAAACATTCCAGAAGAAAATACAGGCAATACTATCTCTGACATCAGCCATAGCAACATTTTTCTAGATATTTCTCCTCTGGCAAGGGAAACAAAAACAAAAATAAACTATTGGGATTACATCAAACAACAACAACAAACTTCTGCACAGTGAAGGAAACAATTCAGAAAACAGAAAGATAGCCTACTGAATGAGAGCAGTTATTTGCAAATGATCTATCTGATAGGGGTTAATATTCACAATATATAAAGTATACAACTGAACAACAACAACAAAAAAC
The DNA here is from genome assembly GCF_020171115.1 of Neogale vison. Classification (NCBI taxonomy): domain Eukaryota; kingdom Metazoa; phylum Chordata; class Mammalia; order Carnivora; family Mustelidae; genus Neogale; species Neogale vison. Next base: position 51,026,894 of record NC_058096.1, read on the forward strand.
TGAATAAAAAATGGACAGAAGACCTGAATACTTTTCCAAGGAAGACATACAGGTGCCCAATAGGTACATGAGAACATGCTCAACATTACTTATCATCAGGAAAATGGAAATCAAAACTATAATGAGATATATATCACAGATATATATCACAGATATCACACCTGTTAGAATGGCTAAAATCAAGAAGACAAAAAACAGTAATGATGGTGAGGATATGGAGAAAAAGGAATCCTTGTGCACTGTTGACAGGAATGCACTGGTGCTGCCACTGTGGAAATCAGTCTAGACATTCCTCAAAAAATTAAAAATAGAAATACTATATGATCCAATAATTCCACTATTCACCCAGGGAAAAACAAAAACACACAGTCGAAGATATATGCTCTCCTATGTTTATTGCAGCATTATTTACTATAGCCAAGAAATGAAAGCAACCTAAGTGTCCATCAACAGACAAATGGATAAGGAAAAAATGGTATATGTACAAAAGAAAATTACATAGCTGTAACAAGGATGAGATCGTGTCATTTGAGACAACATGGATAGACCTAAGGGGTATTATACTAAGTGAATTAAGTCAGCTGAGAAAGACCAATATATGATTCTGCAATCTAAAAAAATGAATTAACAAACAACAAACAGAATCAGAACTATAAATACAGAGAACAAAGTAAGGATTACCAGAGGGCAGGCCATGAGGGGCTGGCAAAATGGATAAAAGGTAGAGGTAGATACAAGCCTCCTATTTTGGAATAAGTAAGTCATAGTACTTAAAAAGCAGAGTGTGAGGAATACGGTCAATGATATTGTAATAGCAGTGAAACGGGACAGATGGTAGCTATACCTGTGGTAAAAACAGTATAATATATAAACTTGTCAAATCGCTAAGTTGTACACCTGAAACTAATGTAACATTGTATATTAACTATACTCAAATTTAAAAATATATATATATGAAAAAAAGAAATAATCGTGTCACACACACACACAAAAATACTTGCCAAACAAGGAAGATGTTAAAATAAAGGGATTAACATCCATAGATAAATATAGATCTCTACAGATTCTTCTTATAACAATTTTTCATAATTTGTATAAAATATCAAGTTTGAGTGTGCTTTCTTAAAGCAACCATTGCTATTTATGATAATTAAATATTTCATTTATTCTTCTATATTGTCCTAATAGGCATCCAAAAATACATTAATGAATGCATGAATGACCAAATAATTGAACATGTAGGGAGGAAAGGGAAATACTGGCATAGAAATGAAATGGCAATGAAGACAAACTCTATGATATAAAACAAATGGTATGGATTTGTACTGACATGGACGTGGACTTACATGATTCTCCTCCTTTAGTTGGGTAATTTGGGCATGTTTCTTAGCATTATAATATTTATTTGTGTTTGATCAATTTAGGATGATAAAAACATAGCAATTGACTAAAACAATTTCATAATAAAGATATTTTCCCATGCCAGTGTTTACTGGGGGACTACTAATGGTTGAACATTCACCAGAAGGATAGCATGGGACTCTGTTACAACTCATTATGCACAAATATTCATATTGAAGAATTGATTACATTCCAAGCCTTTCTTTGCCCTTACTCAGTGGTATTTGTTTACTAAAGTATGAAATAGAAATTCTTTTTTAAAAAAAATCAGCCTTAAAAAAGAAGGAAATTGGGACGCCTGGGTGGCTCAGTTGGTTAAGCGGCTGCCTCCAGCTCAGGTCACAATCCCAGCCCCAGCGTCCTGGGATCGAGTCCCACATCGGGCTCCTTGCTTGGCAGGGAGCCTGCTTCTCCCTCTGCCTCTGCCTGCCACTCTGTCTGCCTGTGCTTACTCTCTCCCTCTCTCTCTGACAAATTAAAAAAAAAAAGAAGGAAATCTTACCATTTGTGCAACATGGATAAACCTGGAAGAGATTATGCTAAGTGAAATGAGTCAGTCATTAGAGGGCAAATACTGTATAATTCTTCCTAAAATAGTCAAATTCACAGAAGCAGAAAATGGAACGGTGTTTGCCAAAGGGATATGGGAAGGAGGAACTGGGAAAATGTTGTTCAATGGGTATAAGGCATAGTTAAACAAAATAAGTTCTAGAGATCCATTGTACAGCAATAGTACAAGATGACAATACAGTGTTGTACAGTTAAAATTTTGTTAAAAGTATAGAACTCGTGCTAAATGTTATGACCATTAAAAACAGAACAAAACAAAGGGATGCAAGAAATCTTTCAGAGATGATAGATCTCTGTGGGGATGGTATCACAGGTGTAGCCATGTATGTGCAATCTGATCAACAGGTATACATTAAATATGTGCAACTTTTTATATATCAAATATACCTTAACAATCCGTTTGATTTTTTGAAGAAAAATTTGTTTGACTTTACATCAATGATGATAAAATGTGCTTATTTCCTAAATCTACATGGTATACGGCTAGGAAAACATAAATTTCCTAAAGAAAAAAAAATGTAAAACTGTTACTTGTCATTGCATTGGTTTTATCTGAAGACTGATTTACTCAGTGGTCTCAAGAGTCAGGCTCAGATATCAAATCTGCAACTGCCACTCAGAACAATGTATTACTTAAACTATAACCCCTGGATGATTTTACTAGTTATCAGGCACATTTAGATACGGCCTTAAGGAAAACATATACTGGCAACAGGTCTTTGGGGGAAAGGGCGATATACGACCTTGAAGCTGAGCAGTACGACCTTGAAGCTGAGCAGCTGGAAATGCCTGGCTAGCTCAGGGAGGAAAGCTGCCTGCTTCCCTTTTCTGTTGTCTCTCATTTCTCTTTCCAAAAGGCCTGTTGTCAGTTAGATGAGTCCTTTGAATGTGCTGGGTTAACTATAAACTTTACCCTCCTTCTTGTTTGTCCACAAGATATGTGACTGTTTGACCTTCATCCGCTCTGTTGGTTATTGTTTCTATCTAATAAAAGAGAGACTGTGGAGTTGCTTGGTGCCGCAGTCTTTTCGACTGTTGTCCCCTGCTCCCTTTCTTTTGCAGCTGACTTGTTTGTGCCTAATTCTTCTGTTCACCGACTGGAAGCGGCAAAATCTGTGCCAGAGATCTCTAAGACCATGTCCATGCTCAATGATTCATTAGAACAATTCACAGTGCCCAAAAGCTGTTATCCTCATGGTTATAATTTGAACTATAACTATATATAGTTAAAATTAGCAAAGACAAAAAGGCATGTGGGCAAAGTCTGACAGAAACCAGGTATAAAATTCCAGGTGTTCCTTCCCAGTGGGGTTTCACAAAGGTATTTAATTGTCCCACGAAGAATATTTAACACTGTACTAGAAGTGTTGCTAATAAGAGAAGCTCACTTGAGGCTTTGTTTCCAGCTTCTTACTGGGAATCCATCACATAGGCCATGCAGTACTTACATGACTAACATCAGCTCTCCAGACTCAAGAGTCCTCATAGCAGAAACCACAAATCACATTGCTAGCATAAACTACCTGGTCAGACTTGTACATCATGGTCCAATGCCTCAGGCTTACTAAGAAACTCGTATCAGGTAGAATAGTCCAAGGACTCATAGTTCGGCACCTAGAAGCTGGATATGGGCCAGTCCTGAGAACAGGCCTTCCTGGAAATGTTTATGATTTGACCAACACAAGCCTGCTGAATGAGCACTTTCCTGTATAATATCTAAAAATGACAATGTCTAGAACAACAACATGAAGAAAAGAAACTCCATGAATTTCCATCTCTAGTGTCTCTTCCACAAGAGTCTCATTCTTAGAAAATTTCTCAGGGTTCTTATCTCTAAAACAATCCCAATCAAGAGAAATAGGATTTCATAATTGGCTTTAATTTTGAATTAGTATCATCTCACTGAGGGCAATATTAAGTACAAATGGGGTTCTTTTAGGAAGGGGATGTGGAATTGAATTGGGCAAACATGTTTCCTCCAACATAATTTTTAATACTACCAATTCCTATGGAATGAAATATAAAATCATAAGCAACAAGGTTATTCTTGGATTATTTTTACATATACACACATACATCTATATACATGTATATATCAGTGTGTGTGTGTATCTGTATCTATATATCAGTGATACTCTACTTTAAAAGAAGATATTAGAAATAAACTGAAATCCTATAATACATTACTTTAAGTGTTCTTACTGTCAAACTTTGAGATCCTTTGCAATCATATATATGTACACACACACACACACACACACACACATTTTCCTGAATAAACTGCCTTCTCATTTTTTTTTATCCTTGCCTCCATACCTCTTTTTAATCCCTGGAATGTGATTGTTAAAATCTCATGAAATATTAATGATCCTCTGGATCCAGTTTCATTCATTCCCAGAAGATTATGTTCTCTTATACAAGTTTCTAGAGAAAATTGATGTACATAAAAATTGTCTCCTATCCTGAATACCTTTTACTTATTTGTAAGGCTTCCTACTACATTTTATCCTGCTGCCTAATGTTATCATTCATTCCAAAGAAATTCCTTCATTTTATATATTTCTAATCTAACTTCCCAGACACTTAAAATTTTAAGTTTGTCTTCAGAAAATGATCAGTGTTTTACCCAAAGAAATAACAAATTCTTTTTAAACACTAGACACAAAATTTTGAAGTGGATCTTCAAATCATATAGGTATATACTAATTCTACAAAAAATCCTTCATCTATTCTTTGCCAAACTGGCTGTATCTTCTACTGTTTCCTTTCTGTTTTTTCTTCCCAATACTCTTGTTCCTTTCGAAAGAATTCAACTATAAGCTTGAAAAACCCGAGGAAATTAGAAGATATAAAAATACAATTTTGTTGAGGACATAATATATTTGATTAACAAATGAGAATGTGACAAAAGTATTTGAGGGTTTCCACAGTTGGCCTCAACCTGTTTATCTATTCTATGTAACTGACCCTTTCTCTCTATTCCTTTCACCACCACGTTGTGTACAGGCCCATATTACAAAATTCCCAATGCTTTATAGAGTTTTTCATTTCTTTACGTCTTTACAATTCCCATTTTCTCTGATCTCATCTGCTTGGGTGCCTCCTATGCTCCTTTATTTAGTTAGCTCAAACATCACATTTTGCTGGGGACCTTTTCAATTTCCCTGGACAAAATCAATGATTCCCTCCTCTAACATTCCATAACAGTAGGTATAAATCTCTATTAGTTTGTATCACATTATATACATATTTGTACCCCTTCAATCTCTAGCTCAATATCTGGCTCATAATAAATGATCGATATGTGGACTGAGAGAGTTTTAAAGAAATACATCAGGATGAATACAGAGGGCTGTTATAAATTAGATAAAAGAGTGATTCATATGGGTGTGGGGAGAGCAGTGTTGTGAGTTAGAGGAGTCTTCACAAAAAGTGACGTGCAAAGGTCTTATAAATAGAATTCTTCCATCTGGAGAATTACAGGAAGAACATTATAAACAGAAAGAATTCATAAAAAAGTAACTTATTTCATTAATTGTATTTTCCACCAGCATCAGAAACCCATAGAAACGGCTTAAATTAAAAAAAAAAAAAAATCTATTAAGGAAGATATGTCTGTCTGTCTTTCTATCATCTGTTTATAATTCTCAGAGAACTATAGGTAGGCTTCAAAAATGGCTTACATCAGGGAATAAAACCCTGCAGAGGCTTCCTTTTTCACTTTCTTTTAGGGATCAGCTTTCTCTGTTATTCTAGTCTACATGTAGATTGGATAGTTTGGACTATAAGAGGAACAGGGCTTTAAGTCAGACTCAACTCCAAAAAGATCACTCTGCAGTGGATCAATAGGTTACCAAAATCAGTGTTTTCAATAAATGTGAGAGTCCTTCTTCTCTAACTTGTCCCCAGAATTAATTCCTCATCTGGCTAAAGCCTGTTTTCATTTCTCAATTATACTTCAATGCAAAGAAACGAGTAGGGGAACCCCTTATTCACCCTTCCAGTCTGAAACATTTCTGTAAGTTTTTTTACAATTTGCTATTGCTGCTTTGTAGGTGCACAAATATCACACTTCTTATGGTACATATTAAACGTTTTTAGACCTAATGTGGAAGGAATTTTGTAAAGATGAGATGGTTTCTGCAGAGAAGAGGGTGTTCACACAGAGAAGAGGGTGTTCACACAGCTACCCAAGAAGTATCTGTTTATACTAACAGTAAGACAATCTACAGTGTAGTTACTTTGTGTCTTGATGTTTCCAGTTTGAATGTCTGAAGTCTTGCCAGTACATAGGAATGTTCTGAAGTTATGCAAATTATTTCTGGGTATATTTCTTCCTTTTTTTTTTTTTCTCATTCTCTATTTCCTCAGTTGGGTCACAGGCATTAAAATCAGAGCCTAGAGGACTTCTCAGAGCTTCTGTAGTCTGGAAATTTTGTAAGTACTAGAATATTCTTAGGCAGTTAAAGATTCAGGGTAATACTTTTCTGAAACAATTAGAATCTGTCTGCTTCCTCTGATAATCTTTTCTCCCAGGAGTTGCTTTTTACTGATGATCAAGGCAGATGTTTATAGATAGCTGTGTAGTCCAGATCTTGTCACTCTGTTTGACTAGACAAATATATCTGAAATGCTGCATATGAAAATGAATATCTTGAAGCTTTTTATTAAGGGAAAAACATTTTGTTAATGTGTATAATCTTACTCTACATGAGTTTTTCTTTTTTTTTTAAGCTCTTTATTTTATACTAAATTTAAAACTTAAATTGGTAACATATCAGTATGAAATAAATTAAACAAATATTTGTCAAAACACTGTTTTATTTTATGTGCTATAAACAAAATATGTTACCCACACATAAGCATAAAGCTTATGGTTCCTGAGGACAATTCATTTAGAAAAGGAAAGAAGAAATAGATGAGGATAAAATGCATGTTGCTAAATATTCAATGAAAATTGGAATGGACACAATTCGGCAAAGAAACATTCAGTGAAATAAAAAGTTACATGCCTCTTTAGGAAAAACAACAACCACAACAACAAATTTTCAATAGAGTAGGTTAGTTGTGAAATTACACAGGCTACAGTTACAGCAAGACTAATATGATACTCTGTCAAAGTTCATAAATTACCTTTGTAATGATTAAATCAAACACATGACCAAGCAAATTTAATTGGTCTATATTTAGCTTTATCATTACAACTACAGAATTTCTTACAGAAGTTTTTATTTTTAAATGTATATTATCTGGCTTTGGAAAAACAGCTAAGATACATGAAAGCTTGAGAAGTATCCAAAATTTAAGAGTTTCATTATTTTCATTATTTTACTTCCTAGAGGGGCAAGAAGGTGGGGGCCAGGGGAAGACACTACTTCAGAAGAAACACATGAAAGTATCAGTGGGACAAAAATGCTTCCCATGGAAAATAGGATACATTGAATTACATAAAAGTGGTGTCTTTATATTAAATCAGACCATTCCCGCCCCCCTCCCCCAAGGAATATGTGGTGGTTCAGGGATGCCTGAGTGGCTCAGCCAGTTAAGCAGTAGACTCTTGGATTCATCTTAGGTTATGATCTCAAGGTTGTGAGATTGAGACCCATTTTGGAGTCCAGGATCAGTAACAGAATCAGCTTGACATCAGCTCTCTCTGCCTCTCCCCTCCACTCTCTCACTCTCCTCTCTCTCTATGAATAAATAAGATCTTAAAAAAATAAGAATATGCATTAATTCATGCCTCTAAATTGAATTCAAGCTGGGATAACTATTAAAGTGTATGTGGAGTGGCTAAAGAGAAATAATTGCTCACATTAAATAGACACCTAGATAATAATGGAAAGAACAGTTGTGATTAACTGTTATACATATATGTTTTGAATCATGCTGTATACAAATGTAGAAAAATATTTCATTTTGAGGCATCCTAGTGTATGGACTCTTTCTTTCTTTCTTTCTGTTTGGTAATTTCTTATCTTGAGAGTTTTGGTGGAAGGCAAAAACTATCTTCATGACTGAAGCTGAAAACATCATATTATCCAGTCTTCCCTCAACTAGGCTGTGATCATGGGCTACCTAATCCTTTTATTTAGAAGTTAGTACCATAGAGTATCAGGTATAATGGCAACACCATGTCTCTAGGGAAAACTGTGACACTAGTGAAAGTTCTGAAAGAAAGACACTGGACCAAGGAAACCAAGAAATAAAGTAGATTTAAGACCTATGCTAAAGAAACAATTTGGGATGTGTTTATGGCCCAGAGCCTTGCCTACAAGGAAGTAAATCAGAAGACTATTGTAATTCTGAACGAATGACATTGCCAAAATATTGGCTAGCAGTCCTAACAATTATTTGATAAATGAGCTTTAAAACAGTACTCTGGCCTACAAACTTTGGCCTACAAACTAATATGCAAAAGCTATACATTTTATAAACATCTACTTTATATGTAATCATGAAGGAAACAAACAAACAGTGCGACACTCCCAGAGGATGGTAGAAGAGGTCTAGGGAAATAAAGGACAAGGGAGTTCCTCTTAGACAACAGGATCAAGGACTTCTCAAGGAACTTCTAAGAGTTTCTCTGTAGAATTCCATTATCACTATGAATCAGTGACAACTATTTGTCTCATACATCATTTTTTAAAAATAGGAATTTTATTATTTTTTTATCCCTACGGTACATGAAGAAGGAGATATTGGAAAATTGTTTTCATTTACTTAGATTATAAGAACAGAAGCAATCTTTTCCAGATGTGAGGTAGAAGACTCACATAGAAAATATGAACATTGAACTGATAACAGTATGTAGGTGGAACTTTGGGCTATCCCCTCTGTCTGTGGGTGGACTTGTGTTCTAGAGGGAAGAAGGACTGTCCGTGAGTATTTGGTATCCATATTCAACACAGATGACTAGCTCTAACCAAAGATTTATATCCCCTCTCATAGATTATAGTTCCTTCTGGGAACATGATGCATTTAAGAAATATATTTCCAAGCTCTGACCACTGAAAGTATGTGCAAATATAATTGTTTTTAATTACATGGGAGTAGAAGTATTGAGTATCATTTCTGGGCCAGTCTGGTTAAAAAGCTTATATACTAACTCTATCCTTTATCTTCTTTAATATTTAAATTTCATGGCAATGTTGAGAGCAAACTGGGATTCATGAAGTGAGGATATAAAAGCCTATGTTAACCTGTAGCCCTCAGTGACTGCCAGGGGTATACGCCTTCTCCAACCCCACCATTAATCAGAAACAGCAAACCTGGTATTTATCTGAATATAAAAATAAACATCTACTGTCACAATTTACAAACATGTTGAGCTAACATTAATGTACCTAAAATGCCATGTAACCTTTTAAAACAGAGACATGTTAAATAACTGGTTTTCCTTATTATTAACATATGCTTATATTTAATAGCCATCTGGCTAATACCATTAATAGCACATAGTATATTTTTTCATAAAACATAATATATTTTTAATATTATGTCACCCACCTATCTTTAAGTATCAGAATTTAGTTAGGAAAATAGAGTCACTCTAAGTAATGTAGAAAAAAATTTTCAAACAAGGATTGGAATACTTGATTGTAGGAGAAGATGGGGCAATGAATGTCTAGAAGTAGGGATTAATGAATCAGAAAAATAGTCACTGATGAGGCCATGCAAAATGATGGTATATGTAGATAGCTTGAAGAAAAACCCAAGAAACCATTCAAGACTCAGGATTCAGGACACTGAAGTGGTATGACACAAAAGGGGAGCTTATAGAGGCATGGAAACTACTACCTCATGGAATCTACTAACTAGAAATTGCTATCTCTGAAGCAACCACTACTGCTATGGTCCTTAGTCAAACACCTTGTGGTAAATCTGGAGCTGCTGTTGGTCAGCAAGGTCAGTAACCAGAAAGTTAAGCGGGGCATGCAGCAGGAAGAGAATGAGAACAAGCTGAGTTTCAAAAGGAACCATTCATTGTCTGTCACCATGTATAACCTTCACAGAGAAACTTATAAGAAAAATGGACTCTGCTTACCTTATTTCTTCCAAAATATGTGTAAGTTCCTCCAATCAGCTTATGATTTATAGTAGATTCTAGAAAAAGTAAGTTCCCAACATGAGACAGGAGAAATAGTGCAAAGTTGATAAAATAAAAGCCAACAAATCTGATTTTGCAGGTAGCAAGATTTAATACACATATGCCAAAATATTCTCTGTTTTGTATTGGAATTTGGCCAAACTATGACAGAGAATAAGAAAAGATAAGAGAAAAAGAACTCCAATTTTATTTATTAATTTTTATTTTGGTTCACGAAAAAACATTGCCTTTTATCGTCTGTTCTTTTCCTTAGACATAATTAAATGTAATCAAGTGGGATTTATCTCAGGTATGCAAGGCTGGTCAACACTCAAAATCAATGAATATGATTCATCACATTGGCAGACTAAGAAAAATCATATGATCATGTTAATAGATGTATAAAGGCATTTAACAAACTCCTACATCCATTCAGAATTAAAAACCCTCAGAAAACTAACATCATACTTAATGGTGAGAAACTTAAAGTTTTCCCATGAAGATCAGGTAACATAAAAACAAATCTCCTCTTTCACCACTCCTTTTCAACTTTGTACTGAAGTCCTTGTTAATCCAATAAAGCAATAAAAGGAAATAAAAGGTATATAGGTTGGGAAGAAAGGCACAAAACTTTGTTCATAGATTATATGATTGTCTACCTAGAAAGTCCAAAAGAATCAACAACAAAAAGTCTAGGAACAAATCAAGTGATCATGGCAAAGTATAGGATACAAGGTTAAATACAAAAGTTTATTGGTCTCGCATATGCCAGCAATGAACAAGGGGAATTTGAAATTTAAAACATAATGTGATTTACATTAGTATCTCACAAAATGAAATACTTATGTATAAATCTAAAAAAATATAAGATTTGCATAAAGATAACCATAAAACTTGAAATCAAGGTACTAAAATAAATGAAAAGATATTCCACATTCATGGAAAGTTTCAATATTGTTAAAATGTCATATCTTCCCAACTTGAGCTATAGATTCCATGCATTCTCATTCAAAACTCTGGAAAGTTATTTTACAAATATTAACAAACTGATCCTAAAGTTTCTATGAAATGGCAAAAGACCCAGAATAGCCAACACAATATTGAAGCTGAAGGACAAGATTCTTGGAGGACTAATGCTACCCAGCACTAGACTTACTATAAAGCTACAGTAATCAAGTGGTATGGAATTGGGAAGGGAGTAATTATAAATGGAACAGAATAGAACCCAGAAATAGACCCCCCCATAAATATAGTAACTAATTTTTGATAGAGCTGCAAATTGTTATAATGGAACAAAATTAGTCTTTTCAAAGTTAGTCTATTATATGTAAAATAAGAATCTAGATAGAGACCTTACACCATTCACAAAAATTTACTCAAAATGGATCATATATCTCAATGTAAAATGCAAAACTAGAAGATAATAAAGGAGAAAACCTAGATGGGGACCTTGGGTGTGGCAATGACTTTTTAGATACAACACCAAAGACACAATCCATGAAAGAAATACACAGATGTAATGAAAAGAAGGGGCACATGCACGCCAATGATCATAATAGCAATGTCCACAATAGCCAAATTGTGGAGGAGCCCAGATGTCCTTCAACAGATGAATGGATAATGAAGATAGTTCATATATACAATAGGATATTACTCAGCCATCAGAAAGAATGAATACCTACCATTTACATCAATATCGATGCAACTGGAGGGTATAAGCTAAGTGAAATAAGTCAGTCAGAGAAAGACAATTATCATATGGTTTCACTCATGACTGGATCATAGCTCAGAGGACCATAGAGGAGGGGAGGGAAAACTGAACGGGAAGAATTCAGAGAGGGAGACAAACTATGAGAGACGCTTGGCTCTGGTTAACAAACTAAGGATTGCAGAAAGGGAGCTGGGTGAGGGATGGAGTAAATGAGTGATGGGGATTAAGGAGAACATGCGATGTGATGAGCACTGGGTGTTCAACTGAACTTAAGGAGAGCATGTGATGCAATGAGCACTGGGTGATTCAACTAATGAATCATTGAACACTACATCAAAAACTAATGATGTAAGGTATGTTGGTTAATTGAATTTAAATTAAGAAAGAAAGAGAGAGTAAGCTGAACTTCATTAGTTTTGAAAAAGCTCCTGCTCTGTGAAAGACAACATCCAGAGAATTAGAAGAGAAGACACAGAGTGAGATAAAATATTTCATGTCTGAGAAAGGACTGTTATCTAAAATATAAAAACAACTCTAAGAACCCAACAGTAGGAAAATAACCCGATAAAAAAATACACAAAAACTTTTGACACCTCACTAAAGAAGATATAGAGATGGGAGACAAGCATATGAGAAGATGCTCCACTTCATAAGTCATCAAGGAAATGCAAATTAAAACAACAGGATACCACTACCCTCCTATTACAATGACCAAAATCTGAAAGATTGACAATATCAAAGATGGTAAAGATGTAGAGCAACAGGAACTCTGAAACATTGCTGGTGGGCATGCAAAATAGCAAAGCACTTTTTTTTTTTTTTTTTAACAAAACCAAATATACTTTTACCATTAAATCCACCAATTGCATCCTTTATTATTTACCCAAAGGAGCTAAAAATGTATGTCCACTAAAAAATTTGCACACAGATATTCGTGATAGCTTAATTTATAATTGCCAAAACCTGGAAGTAATAAGATGTTCTTCAGTAACTAATGGGTAAACTATGATATAACAGACCATTATCTAGAGCTAAAAGAAATAAGCCATTAAGCCATGAAAAGGCATGGAGGAACTTACAGTGCATATTACTTAGTAAAAGAAGCCAATCTGAGAAGGCTACATACTGTGATTCCAGTATGCCATTCTGGAAAAAGCAAAACTATAGAGGCAATAAATAGATCAGTGATTGCCATAGGTGGCAGAAGTTGTAAGATGTATGATTAGGTAGAGCACAGAGGATTTTAGGGAATTAAAAATACTCTCTATGTTATTATAAATGATGGGTACATGCCATTATTCATTTGCTCAAACCCATAGAATATACAGTACCAGAGTGAACACTAAGGTAAACTATTTGAGTGGTTATAATTTGACAGTGTAGTTTTATCCTTGATAATAAAATATACTATTCTGATGAGTGATAGTGATAATGGACCAGAGTATGCATTGTGTAAGGACAGGGGGTATATGGGAAATCTCTGCACCGTCCTCTTAATTTTATTGTAAACCTGTTATTTACTCTTTTTAAGACAATTAACTTAAGAAACTAGCAAGACACAGACTAGAATGATTTTGTAAAACAAATGTCCATCAAAGACCTTGTAACCAGAATACATAAAGAACTTTTATAATAAGAAGACAAACCCAATAAAAATGTTGGCAAAATATTTAAACAGATTATATCAGAAAAGAAGTTGTATGAATGTTGAATAAGCCAAGAAGCAATTATCATCATTACTGATCATCATAGAAACATAAATTGAAACTATAATGAGACCTCTATACACACACACACACAGGATAGTGAAATTAAAAGAGATGGACAGAATGTGGAGCGACTACATATCTTATACTTTGCTGATAAGGATTCAAAATGGTACAACCACTTTGAAAATGGCATTCATTTACCTTATGACACAACCATTCCACTTCTAGATATTTATCTAAGAAAAATTAAAACGTCTGTCCACTTGAAAATATGTACACTAATTCTCATATTAGAATATTCATAGATCCAATAAAAGCAACCCCAAATCTCCATCAAATGGTGAGTAGATAATCATACCGCTGTATATCTAAACCACAGAGTTTTACTCAGCAATAAAAAGGAATAAAATATTAATACAATCGACAACATGGATGAATCTTGAAAATATTACACAAAATAAAAGAAGTTGAATAAAAAAAAGATTATGGATAGTAAATAAAATTCTAAGAAAGGTAAAACTATAGTAACAAACAGATCGGTAATTCCTTGGGGCTGGGTCTTTGAAAAGTAAATTCATTTCAAAGGTAAAAAAGAAAACATTTTATGGTGTAGGGACTTTTCTTTGATTGTAGTGGTGTTTATAGAGTTACCAAAATTCAACAAGCTTTACACACACTGGTAAACTGTATTGTGTGTAATAATACTTTACTGAACAAAAGAGGGATAAAAGCCCAAAAGATCAATATATTTCACCACATTAACACAGAAAGGACATGAAAAATAGCATTACCTGATAGAAAGACTAACCAATTAGTAATGGAAGAGACTTGCAGCTACCACAAAATGAGAATGAACAAAAATTACAACAAACATCATATTTAATGGTGAAATATTGTCACATAGCCTCAGATTGAGAACAAACAAGGACAACAATTATTACCACTTTTAATCATTTTTATTATACTGTAGAACAAAAAGTTAAGGGAAAGAAATGAAAGAATATGGATTAGAAGGAAGAAATAAAACTCATTATTTACAGATTTAATAGCTGAATACATGGGAAATCCAAAACATTGTATAAACTGTTAGAATAAATAAGTGAATTTACCAAGGCCATTGTATACAAGCCAATATACAGAAAGCAATTGCAGATACTCCCTTCTGCCAAAATGAAGCAAACCTACTCCCTTAGCTCCTCCCTCACATCACTTAAAAGGGTAAATAAAACAAAAAGACAAGCAATTAAAAACAAAAAACAAGGGGCGCCTGGGTGGCTCAGTGGGTTAAGCCGCTGCCTTCGGCTCAGGTCATGATCTCAGGGTCCTGGGATCAAGTCCCGCATCGGGCTCTCTGCTCTGCAGGGAGCCTGCTTCCTCCTCTCTCTCTCTCTGCCTGCCTCTCTGGCTACTTGTAATCTCTCTCTGTCAAATAAATAAATAAAATCTTAAAAAAAAAAAAAAACAAAAAACAAACAAAAAATAAAACCCTGAACATAACACAGCAAATTTAGAAAGGGTCTGAAAAGGTACAAAGAAGAAGGCAAACAGGCTAAGGATCTTGAGATGTAGGGATGACACAGATGTGAGTTCCCTGCTCAGGTTTTGTCTCCCATATATCCCAGACAAGCCACTGTAGAAGCCTCTAGAAGCCTCTAACCTAGAACAACCAACAAGGAGTAGGGGGGAGGAAGCACCAGTTAAAGCTTATTCCTTCCTAGCCAAAATGCCAGGAAAGGGATGACCTAACAATAGAAAAAAAAAATTTTTTTTTTTTCACCATACCCACCCTCCTCCAGCATAATGCTGAAGAAAAAAACAAAACAGAACAAAACGTTTCTTCTTCCTGTGATTCCAGTAGAGCTGAACAGAGTTGATCTTTCATCTCAACCGCCCGCAGGTGAAATTAGGTAACAATACTCCTATTCCTGCACTTAATCCAGTTTGCAGGATGTTACTGCCCAATTCCCCTGATGGGATAATAGCAGGGATGAGCTAGAAGCTGGTAATCTATCTCTGACGGGTCCTTCCTTTTTTTTTTTTTTTCCAATTTATTTATTTTCAGAAAAACAGTATTCATTGGGTCCTTCCTTTTAACTCTTCTTCCAAATTAGACTTAGAAAGGCTCAGCAGGAAGCTGATCTTCCATTTCCTGTCTGAAAAAAGCAGGAGGCTCCAATTTGCCTGCAGGGGTAGTGTTAGTGGGGAAGTTCCCATGGTGAGTAGAACCTTCACCTCCACTCAGCAAAAATAAGGCAGAGGAAGGTAGCAGAAGGTGAAGTAGTAAGCAATCTTTTTTCATCCTTTTCCTCTTGGTGTGTCAAGAGAGTAGAGTAGGGAACTGAGCTTCTGCCCCCAACTTACAGCAGGAAGCAGATGTGAGTAAGCCTTCCACTTTCCCCCTCACTAGTGCCAATGGAGTCCAGTGGGAAAGTAAACACACTCTTGTTCAGCCCTAACAATATACAGAGCAGGGACATTCTTGCCTAAAATGAGCATTAAATAAGATGTGGAGTCTATAATATTATATAAAAATTACAAGATACAATTAAAAATCATGTCTTATATTAAGGACTAAGGAAATCACACCATGAGTGAGAAGAGACAATGAATAAATGCTAATACTAAATTGGAATCAGATATTGCAATTATCAGGAAAAAGTATCCATCATAAAATAGCTCTAACAAGTAATTACAAATTATATTGAAACAACTTTTTTTTTTCATTAAAAAAGGGAAAATCTCTGCAAGATATGGGAGTTCTATAAAAAGGAAATAAATGACAATTATAAAACTGAAAAATAACAATAACCAAATTAAGGTAAAGAACTTAAAAGGAAATGAGTTTTTTAACACTTCATTTGAAGTGGTAAAGTTTCAATAACAGTAGACTTTGGTTATATTTTTATATATATATATATATAAATATATATAACAATATATTATATAAATATATAATTATATTATATATTAAATATAATAATTATATCAAATATATTAAATATAATAATATAATTATATATGTGTATATATAAAACTACTTAAAGAACCAATAATAAACTATGAAACTATGCTGGGCAATATATTCAAGAATACTATTAAAAAACAATATTAAATCCTAAATATGTCCAAGGAAACCACAGGAAATTAAGAAATGCTAAACAAAAATGAGAGAGAGGATGAAAAATGAGAAGCAGAAAGCAAATAATTGTAGACTTTAGCACTAACCTAGCAAAAAATATATTTAAGTCATCTAAATACATCAATTTAAAGAAAGAGATTGGCAGAATAGATAAGAAAATATTATTCAACTACATTCTATCCACAAAACTCACTTCAAACTAAACTAGTTAGTGTGAAAGTAAAAGGATAGAAAAGTACAAAACATGCCAACCTTAATGGGAAAAAAAAAAAAAAGAGACAGGGGTGACCTTATTAGTAGAAAAAGTAGACCTCAAAGGAAAGAAGATTAAGAGAGATAAAGAGGACCATTACATAAAGATAAAAGGATCACTCTACCAGGAAGACATAACAACTCTAAAAGCATAAACACATAATAACAGGCCCTCAAAATATGTGAAGCAAAAACTGATAAAGCATATTAAAAAAATGCAAAATTATAGATGGAGATTTCAACGTCCACCTGTTAGCACCTGATAGAACTTACAGACAGCAAATCAGCAATGATACAGATCTCAACACCATCAACCAACAGATCTCAATCAACACATAGAGAATATTCCACCCAGTAACAGAATACACATTTTTTTTAAAGCATCTGTGGAGTATATACAATGACAGACCATATTCTGGACCATAAAACAAAATTAGTAGATGTTTAAAAATTGATATAAGGCAGGGGCACCTGGATGGTTCAGTTGGTTAGGCACTGGACTCTTGATTTTGGCTCAGGTCATGATCTCAGGGTCAAAAGACCAAGCCCTGAGTATGGCTCTATGCTCAGAAGGGAGTTTACTTCTCTTTATCTTCCTCTCCCTCTGCCCCTCAACCAACTCTCATGCATGTGGGCTCTCTCTCTCTAAAATAAAATAAAATTAAACCTCTAAAAATTTGATATAAAGCAGAATATGTAATTTGAGTGGAATAGTCAATTGGAAATCAATAACAAAAAGCAATAGAATTTCAAAACACTTGAAAATTATACAGCATACTTCTAAAAAACACATGCATCAATGAAGTGATCACAAAGGAAATTTTAAAACTACCAGGACTAAATGAATATGAAAATACAACTTACCAAAATAATGAGATATAGCTAAAACAGTGCAGAAAGGGAAATTTATACCAATAAACACTTACATTGGAAAATTCTCAAATTAATCATTTAAGTCACTGCCTTAAAAAATGAGACAAATAAGAGGAGAATAAACCTGGAGGTTGGGGAATAAAAGAAATAATAATAGAAACTAATTATATTGAAAATAGGAAAATATAAAAATCAAAAAAAATAAAGAGCTGATGCTACACAAAAAGTAAGAAAATTGATACAACTCTAGCAGTTCTGTCAAATATAAGCAGAAAGAAGATTCAAATCTTAACATCAAGTATGAAACAGGGGATATCACTATAGGCCCTACAACCATTATAAATGAGAAAATACAATAACAACTTCATTCTCATACATTTGACAATTTAGAATTTGGACCAATTCTTAGAAAACTACAAACTACTAAAACTCAACCAAGATGAAACAGATTATCTGAAGAGTCCTCTTATAAACATCAAGAAATTGAATATTAAAACTGAATACTTCCAAAGCTCTTCAAAAGAAATCTCCAGTTACAAGATTTCAAGGAAAATTTTACCATTCAAAGATCAGTTAGTATCAATTTTACAAATTTTCTTTCAGAACAGAGGATGAGGAAATTTTACTTCTACTCATTTTATGAGGCTAGTATTTCTCTGATACCAAACTAAACACAGATGGTACCAAGAAAAAGAAACAAATAAAAAAGCAAAGAAAGAAAAACAAAACCACTGACTTAGATGGAAATATATATATATATATAAACAAATCAAATCCTACTATATGAGAGAGAATGTTACAAAATTACCAAATGGGATTTTATCCAAATATGTAAGTCTTGATCAGTATTCAAAATTAATCAGTATAATCCATCATATCAATAGATGTACAAGGAAGAATCATATAAACATAATAACTGATACATAACAAACATTTGCTAGAATCTAAGAAGCACTCATAATAAACTCTCAGAAGCTAGGATTAGAGGAGAACTTCTTCAACTTGATATTGATAAAGATCATGAACAAAAAAACTAAAAAAAATACTGCCGACATTAAACTTGATGAGTAAGTCTGTGTATTTTCTCTCTGAGATCAGGAAAAAGGCCAAAATATCTCCTCTACCACTCTTTTTCTGTATAATATTGGAGATTCTAGCCAATGCGTACAGGAACTAAAAGAAATAAAAGGCATTCATATTGTAAAGGAATATCTAAAACTCTCCTTATTTGAAAATGACATTTTCTACATAGAAAATCCCAAGGAATATTAACAATGAACAAACAGGAGTGTCTGGGTGGCTCAGTTGGTTAAGTATCTCAGTTTGGCTCAGGACATGATCCTAGAGTCCTGGAATGGAGACCTGAGGGGAATCTGCTTCTCCCTGTGCACCCCCTCCCCCAATCTGGGCTCTCTTTCTCTCAAATAATAAATAAAATCATTACAAAAATGAACAAACAAAAATCTCCTAGAACTAGTAAGTCAGTCCATCAACTTCACAGGATGGAAGATCATACTTCTAGATAATTGAAAAGGCATGTGGGGAAGAAATTAAAATTGTAACATGATTTTCAATTACTCCAAATAAAATAAAACAAAATACTTAGGTATACATTTAACGTGTACAGAACTTGAATACCAAAAAATTCAAAATGCTGATGATATCAAAAAAGCCCTAAAAAAATGTTGAGGCATAATGTGTTAATGGATTACCAGACTTAAAATAACAAAGATATTTATCTTGCAAAATTGGTCTGTAGGTTTTAAACTATTTCTATGAAAATTGCAGGAATGTTTTTAATACACATAGACTAGCTTACACTAAAATTTATTTGGAAAGAAATAGGTTCTAGGCTCTAGAATAAAAATTTTGAAAAAGTGATGATGGACAGCTTTATCTGATATTTAGTATTATAATACAACTATATTAATCAAGACAATATAGTGGTAGTGGAACAATAAACACATAGATTAATGTAACTGTAGAGAAAGCCCAGAAGTGTCCAACCAATTCCAACAAAGGTGTAAAAGCAAATCAGTGGAAAAAGGATAGGCTTTTTAACATATGGTGCTAAAGAAACCAGTATCTATAGGCAGAAGGAAGGTAGGAAGGAAGGAAGGGAGGGAGGAAGGAAGGAAGGAGTTTAAAAAATAAACTTGATCTAAAATTTACACCTTATAGAAACATTAATTTAGAATATAGACTCTAATATGAAACTTTCAGAAAAACTAAATCTTTGGAATGTAAAGAATTTTTACATCTGACACTAAAGCCTTATTCTGTTAAAAAAATAATAAACTGAAACTTGTAAAAAATGTTAAAAATAAAACTTTTGCTATGTAGAAGACTTCATTTATAGAATTATAATAAAAAAGCTACAGACTAGAACTCAAAAGTGAAAAAAAAATCTAATCACAAAATGGGCAAAGGACATAAATGCAACTTTCACTGAAGAGGATATACAGATAGCAAATAAGCACACAGAAAGATGTTAAACATTATTATCCACTAGGGAAATGCAAATAAATCACAATGACAAATCATTAGACAAATATTAACCTGGTGACAAAACCAAATGCTTGTAAGGATGTAGACAAACTAAGTCACTCATATGTTGCTGGTGGGTATGTAAAAAGATACAGCCACACTACAAAATAGGTTTATGAGTTTTATAAAGTAAATATGCAAATATCATATGACCCAGCAATTGCACTCTTAGACATTTATATTAGGGAAATAAAAACTTAAAAAATCTTGTGAAAACCTGTTAGCAATATTCAATAGCAGTTTTTTGTTTGTTTGTTTTGTTTGTTTGTTGTAATAATCCTAAATGGGAAATAACGCCAATGTCTTTCATGGAATAATGACTAAACAATTATAGTACATCCATACCATGCAATGCTGCTCAAGCAACAATATAATAAGTAATAATAATAACAACAAATTATTGACAGATACAATGACTAGGATGAACTTGGAAATTATGCTAAATGGAATACCAAATAACTGAGGATTGGATCATACACTGTATGATTCTGTTTATATGGCCTTCTTAAAGTGAAAATGTCATTAATGTAGAACAGATTCTTTTTTGCAAGGAGTAAAAGATGGTAAGAAGAAGGGAAGTAGATTTGGCTGTAAAGGGTAATACAGGAAGGGATCTTTGTGGTGACATCACTCTTATATACTTTCATAATAAAAATGTCAGTATTTTGATGGTGATATTGTAGTAGTTTTGCAAGAATTCCTTTGGGGAAAACTGCGTAAAGAGTACACTGGAATTCTCTGTATTATTTCTTACAAATGGAATTGATCTAAAATCATATCAAAATAAAAAGTTTCAACAACAAATAAATATTTACATTCTATAATTATATTAGTATAATATCAATTATATTAAATACTTAAAATATCATTAAAATTTGTATAAATCAACTATAATGGAAATTATAAAACACTATATATAGAAATATTTACAAAATCCCAAATAAATGAAGGTATATGGATTGGAAGACTCACTATTTTAAAGAAATCACTTTTTTTTCCAAATCTGTCTATTGATTCAGTGCAATAGCAAATGTACTTTTCAGAGATTTAGATCAATAGATTCTTTCAGACAATACTTTGGATATCTATATATCACTATTCCTTAAAGCTGATCTAAAGCAAAGCCAATAATCAAGACCTTTCATTTTAGGGTTAAATTCAACAAAAATGTGTCATGTGTTCATCAAATCCTTATATGAAAAGTTTTGTGCCAGCATTCTTGACAATTGCCAAAATTAGAAACAACACAAATGTTTATTAACAGTCAAGTGGATTTAAATGATTGTGTTTCAACCACACATTCTATGCAACTATGTGAATTAATTTCATAAATGCAATATTGAACAAAAAATCCAGGGCCCCAAAGTGCATATTGTATATTTCATATGTAAAAAATTGAAAAAGAGGCAAATTCATCTCTATTACTAGAATTCAGAATTGGGGGTGCTTAGTGATGTTAAAAGAATAGGAGGGGTTTCTGGAATTATAATGGTTTGACTTTTATCCTGAATGTGGTTGTATTTACCTGATGTAATGTATTTGGGAAAATTTATCACTCTGTACCCCTGTAATGGGTGTATTTTTGAATATATGTTATTACTTTGACAAAAATGTTTTAGTATAAAAGCTTCATGATTACATAATACAATAATTGAAATCATTATCTAATAGGTATCCCCAGGGAAAGAAACCACTGAGCTTCTTGATAGACAACTCATCAAGTTGTACATACATACATACAAACACTTCATTTTATAATCCAAATTGCACCATATACTGGATAAGCTGTATCCTCCCAAATCTATAAGACTGTGGATAAGTTAAACTCTCTTTCTCTCTCTCTCTCTTTTTTTTAAAGTAGGTTCCATACACAGCATGGAGCCAAAACAGGACTTGAATTCATGGCCCTGAAATCAAGACCTGAGCTGAGATCAAGAGTTGGATGCTTAACCAACTGAGCCACCGAGGGCCCCTTGTTTCTTCTTATTATTAGATTGACATCTTTAAAGTTCTCATCACTCAAAAACTATGTTTGCAAAGCATATGATATTAATATAAGCTCTTTGCAAAATATTTAAAATGCAATACCTTTTCAGCTTATAATCTAAAATTTCTAATACATAAGAGAAAACTGAAATGGTCCTGTATTTAAATTTATTTTATTGCATAACAGGTTACTTTCTTTGCGGATTTGATTTAAAGGAAATGTTTATGTTTATGTTTCATGTTCCTCAGCATGAAAGAACCATAACTACATATTAGCCAACTTGATGTGATAGTTCTCATTCTGATATAAAGTGGTTTTGTAACCTTGAATAAGTCACAAAACTTTTTTTTTTTTTTTGGTCTTAACTTCCTAATGCCTTGAATGAATAATAGATCCCCTGCCACTCAAATGGCTCCTGTATGGATTAAATAAGATAATGTAACTTAAAATCTGTAAAGCAGCCCACAAATGTAAATGTAGTAACTATTATTATTATTATATTATATTATTATTATTATTATTATATTAGTATTATAGGTTTTCATATCAATCTTTATTTTTCTTGATTTTAAAGGAGAGAATCTGGAATATTCATACTTACAGATATACGCACACCCTTAATAAGGCAGTGGGATAGAAAATGTAGTACAATTTGTTTTCTTTTTTTCTACTACTGAAGCTCTGCTTTGCTCATTACCTTTCCATTACTTTCCCTTCATTTTCCTCCCATGGGGGAAATGAAGATAAGCGCCTGTTGATAGTTCATGAATTTGAATTGATATACCCAGGGGCAGGGCTTTTCGAACGAATGTTCCCAGTGCTGGAACTTCTTGCCACTTGTGCTTTCAGAGAGCCCATGTTTAAACCTTCAGGCCGATATGTAAATCTGTTTTTGTTCCTCTAAACAGAAAACTTGTGGGTATTTCAAAATAGATATGCATTAAATAAGTATTTATTCAATGTTACAGATGTTAGAAGCAAGAGACTTTCCTAGGGACAAATAAACTGAATGAGACAGCCGGGACCGAGACTGCATTTTCAAGAGGCTGGCCCTGAACAAGTGTCCACCAAGCAAAGCATAATGGAAAAGAATGTGTGCATGTGCCTAGAGAATGGCTTTGAGGTACGGTCCCAAAGTGCTGAGGGGTCTTTTCTCAAAGTGTTGGGATTTCAATTGGCATTTACTTTCTTCTTCAAATCTTTACACAGTTTCCATAATCTCACAATTAGCATGCAATTTTAATATAAATGTTATATGAACACTATATAAATAAACTATTTTATAATAAAAAATGCTATTTCAATACTGTTCAATATCCTTATGATAGTTTTATCCATTTATAAAAAACTATTATGTACACTATTTAAAGAATAATTAAGGGACGCCTGGGTGGCTCAGTTGGTTGGACGACTGCCTTTGGCTCAGGGCGTGATCCTGGAGTACCGGGATCGAGTCCCACATCGGGCTCCCAGCTCCATGGGGAGTCTGCTTCGCTCTCTGACTTCTCCTCGCTCATGCTCTCTCTCATTGTCTCTCTCTCTCAAATAAATAAATAAAATCTTTAAAAAAAAAAAAAAAGATTAAAAGTTGGAAATTATTATATGGGCTCTACATAGTCTCTGGCTTGTAAAATATTCTATAGGCATCCCTTGTAAATATTGTAGGTTTAGTTCCAGATGATCATAATAAAGTGATATGGCAATAAAGTAAATATCACGATAAAGGAAGTCACATTATTTTTGGGTTTTCCAATGCATACAATATTTATGTTCACACTACACTGTAGTCTAGCAAGTACTTAATACCATTATGTCTAAAAAGATGTGTGTGTGTTTGTGTATGTGTTTGTGTGTATAAATTTAAAAATGCTTTATTACGAATAAGTGCTAGCCATCATCTGAGCTTTCAGTAAGTCATAACTTTTTTGTTGGTGGAGGGTCTTGCCTTAATGTTGATGGCCAATGACTGATCAGGGTGATGGTTTGTGAAGTCTGCGGTGGTGTGCCAATTTCTGAAAATAAGACAACAATAACATTTGCAGCATCAATTCACTTTTTTTCTGAGCGGTGTACATTTTACTGGAAACCTTCAGTCCTCTTCAGACAGAACACAATGTCTTCAATTAAGGCTCTTATGTGGCCTACAGAGGAAACTGAAATTTTTTTACTAGGGGGAAAGGGAAGGAAAGTATGGAAAATGAGTGCTTCTTTTGCCAAAAGGAACTCCTCACCAATGCTCTTCAGTCAGCTCATCAGCTTTTGCCATAGCTTTTTCAGAGAAGGCTTGTTCTGGGGGATGGTCAGATTCACCTGCCAAAATCTACTAGAATCCTTAGATGGTCTCCTTGATAGGTACCAGCATCTCCATATGACATATGAAAACCTCATCAACCTGGAATGGCTGAGATGAGAAACCCTGTATTTTCCATGAACAGGACAATCAACTTGTCTTGCCCAGAAAGTTCATCCATACCCAGGATGCCAATGATGTCCATCATTTGTAGTCTTGTGGGATCTTTTGAACCCCATGGGCAACATCATAATACTAATTTCCAACAACACTGGGATCCATGATTCAAGAAGTGGAATCCAGAGGATCCATATCAAAGCAATAGCATTGGACAGCACAGTGGCTTCATCGAAAAGGTCTAAGGTGGTGGCAGGGCAGCCAAGTCATCAGTAGGCACATAAGTAGCCTATACAGAGGTAATAGATCACTTCACAGCGGTGGTGATTCTTTCCTACATGGTACCCATGTCAGTGGCCAGGGTAGAGTGACAGCCCACAGCAGAAGAAATTATTCCCAGCAAAGCAGACACCTCAGAGCCAGCCTGGGTGAAGCTAAAGGTATAATCAATAAAGAGTAGTATGACCCTCTTGGTCTCTGAAGTATTCAGCAACAGTCAGTCCATTCAGAGCTACCTAAGCATGAGCGCCAGGTGGTTGATTCATTTGACCACACACCAGAACTATTTGGAGGTAGTATCTTTTAAATTGATAACACCAGACTCAATCATTTCATGGTATAAGTCATTGACTTCACAAGTCTTCTCACCAACACCAGAAAATACAGTGTGACTATCATGGGCTTTGATGATATTAACTTTATGATCAATACCATCCTGGCAACCCCAACACCACCAAAGAGCCCAGTTTTTCCACCCTTAGCATAGGGAGTCAGCAGATTCACCACCTTGATACCAGCAACCAGAATTTCCTGCTCAACACTCATCTCTATGAACTCAGAAGTCTCAGCATGAATAGGTGCAAATTGTTTAGTTTTGATGGGGTTTCCCTCATCAACAGGTTCTCCAATGGCATTTGTGATTCTTCCCAAGTTCTCAGAGCAAAAAGGAATTTTGACTGGTGCACCAGAAACCAGGACTTTCTGTCCTCTAACTAAGCCTTTGGCATCATCCATGGCAATACTCTTTACCATGCTCTCACCAAATGGTGGGCCACCTCCAAAACCAGCTTGCTCTATCTGCCCTGCACTTCCAGTGCATTTAGGATGAGTGGTGTTGTTCACCAAACTGCATACCCACCACTGTACTGATGACTCCCACTATGCCCCAGTGGCTGTACCTACCTTCAGGGAAGGAGATGTTTGAGTGGTATAGTCTCTGGCAGGTGGGAGTGCTGCTCTGGTGACCTACAGCAAGACCTGGACTTGGGGAAGCAGTTCTGAAGGGCCAAGTCCTTATAAGGGAATAGGCCAAGATAGCAGCGACACAACTTACAAAACCCAACATGACAGATCCTGGGTGTAGACTCCTAACTCCACACAACTTACAAAACCCAACATGACAGATCCTGGGTGTAGACTCCTAACAGACACTTTCTCTGTAGCATATGATACTATTCGATAGCATTTTACCCACAGTAGAATTTCTTTCAAAATTAGAGTCAATCCTTTTAAACCCTGCCACTGCTTTATCAACTAGTAAAACTTAGAAAATTTTTATTGTAATTTCAACAATATTCACCACATCTTCACTAAGAATAGTTTCCGTCTCAAGCAACCAACTTCTTTGCTCGTCCTTTAAAAAAAAAAAAAAAAAGATTTTATTTATTTATCAGAGAGAGAGAAACAGAGACAGAAAGACAGAGAGGGGAATCATGAGCAGTGGGGGGGGGGGCAGTAAAGGGAGAAGCAGACTTCCCAGTGAGCAGGGAGCCTAATTTGGGACTCGATTTGAGGACCCTGGGATCATGACCTGAGTCAAAGGCAGATGATTAACCTACTGAGCCACCCAGGCACCCTCTTTGCTCATCCTTAAGAAGTGACTTCTCATATGTGAAAATTTTACCGTAAGGTTGCAACAATTCAGTCATATCTTCAGGCTCCGCCTCTAATTCTAGTTCTATTCCTACCTCCATCATGGAGAACTTATTTCCTCCATGGAAATCTTGCACTCCTCAGAGTCTTCCATGAGGGTCAGAAACAACTTCTTCAAAACTCCTCTTAATGTTGATATTTGGCCTCTCTCCATGAATCACAAGTGTTCTTAATGGAATCTAGAATGGTGGATCCTTTCCTAAAAGTTTCAATTTACTTTATCTAATCCATTAGAGGAATCACAATCTATGGCAGCTACAACCTTATGACATATATTTCTTAAATAATAAGACTAGAAAGTTACTCCTTGATCCAAGAGCTACAGAATGGATGTTGTGTTAGAAGGCATGAAAACAACACTAATCTCATTATATGTCT
The DNA here is from genome assembly GCF_020171115.1 of Neogale vison. Taxonomy (NCBI): domain Eukaryota; kingdom Metazoa; phylum Chordata; class Mammalia; order Carnivora; family Mustelidae; genus Neogale; species Neogale vison. The sequence goes on from NC_058096.1 coordinate 51,053,886, forward strand.
CCAGTAGAACTTTTGGGTGACCATGTACGCTGTCAATGAGCGGTAATATTTTGAAAGAAATCCTTTTGTTTTTAGCAGTAGGTTTCAACAGTGGGCTTAAAATATTCAGTAAACCCTGTTGTAAATAGATGTGTTGCCATCCAGGCTTTGTTGGTCCATTTGTAGAGCACAGGCAAAGTAGATTTAGCATAATTCTTAGGCCCTAAAATTTTCAGAATTGTAAATGACCACTGGCTGCTACTTAAGTCACCAGCTGCATTAGCGTGTAATAGGGCAGGTAGCTTGTCCTTTGAATCTTTGAAGCCAGGCACTGACTTCTCTTCAGCCATGAAAGTCCTAGATGGCATTTCTTTGCATGTAAGCCTCTCTTATGTACATTGAAAATCTGTTGTTTAGTGCAATGACCTTCCTTTATTTTCTTTAGATTGATTTTTCTGGATAATTTGCTACAACTATGACATCAGCACTTGCTGCTTCATCTTTCACTTTTATGTTATGGAGACGGCAACTTTCTTTAAATCTCATGAACCAACCTCTGCTATTTTCAAACTTCTCTTCTATAGCTTTTTCACCTTCCTCAGACTTAATCGAAAAGCATTAGGGCCTTGCTCTGGATTAGGCTTTGGCTTAAGAGGATGTTGTGGTTGGTTAGATCTTCTATCCAGACCACTCAAATTTTCTCCATATTGGCACTAAGGTTTCACTTTCCTATCATTCATGTGTTCACTGAAGTAATACTTTTAATTTTCATTAATAAATTTTCCTTTGCTTTCACAACTTGGCTAATTGGTATAAGACACCTATATTTTGACCTATCTCAGCTTCCAACATGCCTTCCTTACTAAGATTAATTATTTTAAAATATTAAATAAATAAATAATAAAAATATTATAAAAACCTTTTACTTTCAAGTGAGAGATGGGCAATTCTTCCTTTTATTTTAACATTAAGAGGCCATTATAGGGCTATTTGAATTTATAGAATTTATTAATATTGAATTTATCATGTTTCAGGGAATAGAGAGGCCTGAGGAAAGGGAGAGAGAGACAGGGGAATAGCCAGTCAGTGGAGCAGTCAGAACACAAAGTACATTTAGTGATTAAGTTCATTGTCTTACTTGGGTGTAGTTTATAACACCTGAAAACAATTACAATAGAAATATCAAGGATCTTTGATTATAAATTACCATGACAAATATTATAATAATAATTAAAAGTTTGAAATATTGTGAGGATTATCAAAATGTGACACAGAGACATGAAGTAAGGAAATGCTATGGAAAAATGGTGCTGATAGACTTGCTTGACACAAGGTTGTCACAGATCTTTTATCTATTAAAAAATGCAGTGTCTGTGAAAAACAATAAAGCAATGAACAATAAAATGAGGTATGCCTGTATATTTTTTTCAAGAGCACACAGAACATTTATAAAATTTGCTAATGTTCCAAGCTACAATGGGAGGCTTAAAAATGACAATGAATCAATATCAAGAGGTAACATTCTGTGATCCCAATGTGACAGCAAAAAAATTGTATCCAAACTCTTTTCATTTGGAAATATCAAAATGTATTTCTTAAAATACCAATTGGTAATGAAAATTCTAATTGAAATAAACTAATCATTAGAACTGAAGAAAAGTGAAAGCTTTATACATTATCACAGAGAAGACCAAACAAAGCTTAACTTTGAGGGGCACCTGGGTGGCTCAGTGGGTTAAAGCCTCTGCCTTCGGCTCAGGTCATGATCCCGGGGGTCCTGGGATCGAGCCCCGTGTCGGGCTCTCTGCTCTTTGGGAAGCCTGCTTCTTCCTTTCTCTCTGCCTGTCTCTCTGCCTACTTGCGATCTCTCTCTCTCTGACAAATAAATAAATAAAATCTTTAAAAAAAAAAAAAAAAGCTTGACTTTGACGGTAATTTATACCATCAGTACACATTACATTATCAAAAAATAATATATATATATATATTAAGTATGACTTCAGCATTTTGCTTACAAAATCAGAAAAAGTAAAATCACAAATTTACAAAAATGATTTAAGAAAAAGAAAAATTAGAACTTATAAAAGAAAAAGCAAACAAAAAAGAACTGTCAAGAACATAGTCTACAAATTTAAGAATAATAATAAAATAGTATATAATTTTGACTAGGAAAGAGAGAAAGTACAGATAAGTAACAATGGAATTGGAAGGAAGAGTATAAAAATGTATAGAATGGAAAAAGGAAAATCATTTAAAAAACTCTATTTCCTCAGTAGTAAAAAGTTAAGCAAACATTTATTAGAAAAATGTACCTTAAAACATTTTTGGGAATTGTTCATAAAATTGACTTCTAAATATTGAAGAAATCAAATTGGCAATTAAAAGTCTAACCACAAAAACATAGTTGTTTTTCAGATGAGTTTCATCAAACTTAAGGATCACACCAAAAGTAGTATATTTTACAAATACAGATATATGTTGGAAAGTATAAGGTAATGAATGTCATTAATACAGTTACCTGTAATTATCTTTGCAAGGAAAGAAGCATGAAGAGATGGATAATAAAACTGTGGTAGTTTATGTTTAATTGCCTAAAAAAAAAAAATAGACATTTGAAAAAAAAATTAAAAAGAAGTTAAAGTATCTTCAAATTTTGTGTTGGCTAAGAAGGGGTTCAAAACAAATTTCTCCAAAATGTGCAACTTAGGCATGTGAAATATTTTGAGCTGAAAGCAATTAAGATCCAGAAAATTTAGGAAAAATTTTCATGTCTCCGTAAACTACCTAAGATAATTTAGATAGGGGCCTGGCCCAGCAAGAGAGCTATTATCAAAAGACAACTTTTTTATCTGAATGATAAATATGAATCAGGATGAATATCTGATTAGCATTTTCTATTCTTTTTGTCCAATGAACCATACTCTTTGCCTTTGAAACCCCATGCCTATATCCCATTCCTCTGCTCAAGAGGGCATATAACCCTTAATTGCCCAGCTTGTCCTTGGGTTTCATATTCTTATGGGGCCCCTATATGTACACATTTTTTTCTCTTGTTAATCTCTTTTATTTGAATGTAATTATTAATAGACCAGTCAAAGAACTTAGAAAGATAGAAGGGAATTATTTTCCTCTTGAACAGGTACATAAGTATATGTTTTGTTTTTCTATAATTTGTATGTTTCAAATTTTATTTGAAGGACAAAAATGAAAAATAGATTATAGATAGTAATATATAAACATGAACCAATGACGTGCTTACAAAAATGTTAAGCAAGTTAAAGAAGTAGTATTATCACAGATTGAAAGCACTACTTTTGCCCCTTATACGGTTGATGAACAGCTTGAACAAAAATACATTTTGCGAAGAATTTATTACCATTAGGCATTCAGGCAAAGCACAAGGAGAGTTTTTGTTGACCTCTGGCATTTTTCAGGCATTCCATTTTCCATGAACTTGACATATATGTCCTAAATAATGTTCAGTCTGATTTCATAGAGAAGTAACATATCCAATACAAGGGGGATATATGGCTCATGGAAAGGCAAATAATCTGCCTAATTTCCATTTTGAATAATTGGTGGGAAAGGGATTTGAGCTCACATCAGTTTAACTTCAAAATGTATGTTGTTCTCACTATAGCTTAATAATAGACTGATAATGGGGATGGGATGATGATGATGATGATGATGATAGTAGCTACTATGACACTGCGTTTAGGCACTGAATCAAGCACTTACCTAAGTGATATCTCAATTAATTCTCAAAAGAACTGTTCATTTTATTCTCTCATATTACATAGAAGGAATTTGAGGTTTAGAGAGATCAAATAAAGCACCCATTATGTCACTGCCAGTGTGCTCCAGAACCAAAAATACAGCCTAGTTTGAAGTCAAGGCCTGTGACATTAAATACTGACTGGATTGACTCTTATAAAGTAAGTTAGAATGTGGTTTTAGGTGAGACAGAGCCAGATGTAATTTATCTTCCCTACACAAGACAGTATTTAGGAGAAGTCCTTCTTGAGACTTCCACTGACAAGGTCAAAAAGCCTAATGCTCTCTTTACTTTAGGAGAAGGCACTGTGGTCAGGACATCCAGTGCATGGGAATGCTGTACTTGATCTGCACAATGAATTGTGATGAGCAGGATATTTCACACAGGCCATTTAACTTTTCTCTGACTGTCCTTTACCTTAGCACCAGACTCTGATTTATAGTTGGCAGAAAAAGTGGCATCTTTAAGTGATATTATGTTTCATGTGTTCACACAGATCTATCTTGGTGCCAGATGGAATGAACGCTCAATCAAGCTCCATCTTCAGACCTGGGTTCCTTCCTGATGCAGTAGTATAGGAAATCTCTTACAGAAGGAACTTAGCCTCTCTAAATACTAGTTTCCTCATCATTAGCATGGAATAAGTAATGCCATGAGGTACATGAAAAGTCTATTGCAAACTGCAAGTTATTGTTCTAACATTACTATAATTTTAGGGGATAATGCTTTATTTTTATCTACTTTTCTTCCTTCAAGGAGAACTATGGTTCCTTTTCTGCCTTCCCTTCTGTGCCCAGTGAAATTCTTATTTTTAAATAAAAAGGGAAAAAGAACAGAATTGATCAGATCTGTTTAGCACCTCAGCCCTTGTTTTCTTATTCTATTTCATTAGCCATCAGAAAATCAATTTCAAAATTTCAGCTTTTATAGATATTTAATGAGAATGGGATTGTAGAACCAGAGAACAAGTTATAAGCCATGACTGGGAAATATTTATTTAAATATAAATTTTTATGTAATATTTATAATATGAATATTATAAATAGTTATTTACTGGATGAAACAGAGAGGGTTGGGAGAAGACATAAGAGGAATGAAGAAGAGAGCAGAGGACAAGGTGAGGAAATGGGAAGGAAGGTGAACGGAGAGGAAAACAATCAGGAAAAAGACATGTAACATTGGGAATCTCCCATATATAATTACGTGGTTTTAGAAAGTAGACAAATTTAAGAAGTTAGCAGAATAGAAGCAATCAGAAACTTAAAAAGATAGTAAAAAGAGGATAATTGTGTCAATAATATAGTATCGGTATGATATCAATAGCTACCAATTATTGAAGGTCTAATATGGACTGTGTTACTTGTTGCACATATTTAACTAATTGTCAAAGGAACCTCTACTTAATTGTCAAAAGAACCTCTTCATATAATCAGAGATTAGTGGATTGGTACTGATTTACTCAGTTATGTCTAGAGCAATAGGGTAACATATCACAAACCTAACTATGCATATGTTGAGACATCACAGGGAAGAGAGAGCAGACTATATGTTTCAAGAAGAAAAACAGGCACCAAAACAAAGAACAGGATCAAATTATTTTTTTAAAAGATGTTATTTATTTATTTGACAGAGAGAGATCACAAGCAGGCAGAGAGGAAAGCAGAGAGAGAGGAGGAAGCTGGCTCCCTGCCGAGCAGAGAGCCCGATGCTGGGCTTGATCCCAGGACCCTGGGATCATGACCCGAGCTGAAGGCAGAGGCTTTAACCCACTGAGCCACCCAGGCAACCTGGATCAAATTTTTAAAAATTTATCTAATTTTTGTGGCAATTATATGGGTCAGTGTAGGTGAAATATAACCACAGATTTTATAGTTGTTTATAAATGTTCATAAATGAACACTGACACAGCTGTCAGAGGAATTTGTAATAATGATCTATCATATAAGGTCCCGCTGACCCTTGCAGACATATAATTAACTCTCAAAGTCTCAACATCCATCTCCCCTCTCTCTCTCTCTCTCTCTCCTTCTTGTTGACCCCTATTCAGAAATAGCTATAAATGGCTAATGTCAGCAACACTTTTTTTTTTTTTTTTGATTTACCAATTCTTAACCCAAATCCAATAGAATAGATATTTTCGTAAGTAGTCACTGGCCATGCTAATTTACTTCTCCCAATTCTTACTAATCTGATGACCATAAAATAATTTCTCTTAACTATTTTCCCTTTCCGCAAGTGGCTTTAGGCTATTAAACCATCTCGTAACAGGAGTAGTCACACACACATACACAAAAGCGAAATGTATTTAATATGGATTGAATATGAAAGTACTTAAACTTTTTGTTACTCTGATCATTGGTGGTAGTGGCTAATGCAAACATAGATTCAACATCAAGATATGATAAAAACTTTAAGTGGCTAAAATTCCCTTGAAACAATTCAGAGGAAATATTTTTAAAACTCAAGGAAACAGAAATGCTTGATGAGTTTATTTTTGTGCCCTATAATTCCTAAACTAGGACCCCAACCAAGAAGACTGAGGACAAGAAGTCAGTTTCTTCTTCTTTTAAGTAAATGCCACATACACATGTGTGTACACACACACACACAAACACACATTCATATACATACACTAATTTTTATTTAAATTCAATTAATTAACATATAGTTTTCAGGGGTAGAGTTCAGTGATTCATCAGTCTTATATAATACCCAGTGCTCCTTAATGTCATCACCCAGTTCCCCACCTCCCAGCCCCCCTTTCCTTCAAGCAACTCTCAGTTTGTTTCCTATGATTAAAAGTCTCTTTTGGTTTCTCTCCCTCTCTGATTTCTTTTTTATGAATACTTTTATATCATGGGTTGCCTTTTTCAGGATGAAGGCTGACACAGAGTTTAGGGTTCAAGATGTTTATTAGAGGAAAAAAAAAAAAACCTTTAAAAGAAAAGGAGAAAACCAAGGATTGGGCTGAGCCGAAGGATACACCATGCACTATGATGCAGAACTGACAACATTTCAATCAAACTGGAAGGGAACTCTAGAATGACTATTGACAGGCGGAGTGCCCCATGTCAGGTAGAACTGTCTGGACATTTCTGTCCTCATTTTGATCAGTGACTGGTTATAGACAGCCCAAAGAAGTCGAAGGTGAGCAGAATATACCACCCCAAAAGATGCCTCTTTGACATAAGAATTATTTTGAGCTGATTATTTTTAAGAAACAGAGATACAGGAAGAGTTCTGAAAACTAAGTAGGTTAACCTTTCTTAAGAGAAATTTCTATTTATAAAGGAAATTTCCTTCTGTAAGAGTGCCTCCCTTTCTCTACCTAGAAGTTAATCTCTAGAAACTTCTATGAATGGAGAAGGCAGCAACTTAAATCTGCATAACTACTGTACCCTTCTTTACTGTGTTTTGCCTAATAAACTTCCTAATTGGCTTCCCTCCCCTCAATATCTTTTGTCTTTAGCTGAAGATGATATTTAAGGTGGCTGGCTTGAGCCATTTTGAGGAGTTATTCAGTTTTCCTGGGTATCTCCCATGTATACAAGAGTTATGCATCTTATCAAACTTCTGTTAGATTTTTTCTTGTTAATCTGTCCTTACAATGCGGGCAAGGGAGTCTCAGCCAAAAAACTAGAAGAATAGAGGGAAAATAATTTTGTCTACTACAAATGGTATTATCTGGGATGCATGGGCTCTATGCAGCTAGAACATACTTTGAAGGAGCCGGCTACACCTGGAGACTTTTGTTATGGAATTGGAAGGAGCAAAATTATTTCCTTCAGCTGATAAATTTGTAAAAGACCACTTATAGAGTTGTTACCTATGAAAAGGGTTGTGATTCACTTATTCAGGAATATCATGACATACAGGAATTTCTAAATCTTTTCCTTGACTGACAATTTCTCCCTTCAATATCAGGACAAATCAGGACAAATCAGTACTTTATTATTAGGTGCAAATCCATTCTCTAATATAAAATGTTAGTAAACTAAGCAGAAGGAATTGAGACCTTTCTCCCTAAACAGCATAGACTTGAAGGCCTATATGGAAAATAGACCTCTTTGGCCTAGTCCTGAACATTTTAAAACCAAACCTGAATCCAATTCTTATTACTCACCCTGAGGAAATTTGTGAATGAGAAGATAAGCAGAAAAGGAAAGCTAATCCCAATGCTTAGAGCAGAGCTGACTTGAGATTTCTTCCTCAAAACCCAAAGATAGTTCATGAAAGAGAAGAACATGCTCACATGCTCTCCTACCATCAACCCTTTATAAAGCTTCAATCACTTCAAGTAAGGTTTCTAGATTAGGAAACCAAATATTACTCTCAAGGTTGTCTCAATGCCAGTATTTGAGATTTAAAGGAATCTAAAAGGGAAAGAGTAAAGAAAGAAAAAGTAATTGTATTCCTGTAAAGAAAAGAAACAGGCCCATACTTCTCCAAGTTTTGATTTATTCCCTTGGGCTATGATCATTAATTCCTTTGGGAGTGCAAACCCCGTGGTTATGGTGCCTTAAATTATCCTGGCATATGGCCAATAAAGATTTGTAATTCTAATCTATAAAGTTGAAAAAGCAAAGGGATGGGCCTGAAAGAGAAAATGTTTCCTCTCCTTTAGATTCTTAACTAGATCTTGTGCAATTAAGGAGAATATGACTTTCTAACAGACATTTTAATAAATTGCTATAATCTGCAATTTCTTTGAACACTCCCACTCTTCTAAGAACCTTATGCTATTATGTCACTTCAGCTCTAGGTACATTTCCACTTCTCAGAAAACTCTATCTTTCCTTGTCAGCCAGCTCGATACTCTAAATGAATTATAAAGGTTAAAGAGGGTTTTGTCTTTTTTCTCCTTTAGGCTGAGAGAGCAAGAGTGAAATAGGTAGAATTATGACTCTTCTTTATTAACTTCTTTTCTCTTTTGTAACAGTTGCCTGTGAAGTTCTTCCAGTCCCTCTGATAAACTCTCACAGAAGTGGGATTAGATGTCAAAGTTGAAGCTGCCAAAAGAATCTCTGAGAGCTGAAGTATGTCAGGTAAAGAAGGTTTATAGCTGTTGGGTCTCAAGAGGGTCCTCTTGGTCTTGCGCCCAGAGTAGGATAAAAAGCTATGGGTTCTAGCTGAAAGTCCCATGGTTGGTGATGTTATAGGCTGAAGCAGTTTGACATTTAAAAGTTCAACCTTAGCTTGAGATCAGTTTCTTCTGAATGGTTAATATATAGCCACCCAGATTTTATATTTTTAAATAACTACTGTAATAAGAGAATATTTGGAAGCTGGGATAGCAAGACGTGTATGTATATGTGTGTGTAGGCTCAAGCAATTGGGAGTGCAGTGGGGACAGGAAGCAGCTGTAACATGAAGAATGCAAGTTGAAACCTTGGAAGATCTGAACAAGTGAATGTGTGAGCAGCCTCAGGTGTCTGGCAGTTTGATGAGTTGGAAACCAGGAATGGTTCCTTTACTGAATGCTAGCAAATTTCTGTGAGTGACCAAGAATAGAAGTTTTAGGGCACAGTGCTGAGACAGAGCTCCATGACATTGGTTGTTGCAAATCTAGCAAAACATTAGCATTAAATGCTGTTTATTTAAAACTCAGAAATCAAAGGAAGTGAATTATTGCTGTGATGGCAATGCAAACTCTACCATTAGTCCTAGAGTAACTACTCTAGAGTGGTACAAGCATGGAAGTCTAAGGATATATTCAGGCAAGGAAAGAAAAAGAGAATTAGAAGAGTGGTGGCTGTTTGCCTATAGGAAACTTTGCTTCCCATTCATAGCCTCACAGAGCTCAGTGTTGTCTCGGGCTGCATGCAGATGGAAACTTGGTAAATCTTGTGGCAGTTGATGTTTGCTTATTCTTTCACATATCAACTTCTAAAACTCCATTAGACCATAATGAAGGAAAATTAGAAATTGACCTAAGTGGAAGGAAATTTTTTCTGATTCTTTCTTCCTCTCGCTCCTCAGAATTTCATTGAAATGTAACTGTGACAACAATACAGATTTTATTTTATTTTATTTTATTTTATAGCATGAATGGAAGTGATTTCTTTAAGCTTTCTCCAACAGAAAGTTGGAAACAGATATTTAGGGTGACATCAAAAAAATATGTGAGCTGTTGAGGATCTGTAAGACTTTGAAGATAGAGATATGTGGATATATAGTTTCAAGAAACTCTACACTGACTTGTCTTATTTCCCATGGTCAAAAACTAGAGTTCCTTTTAGTTGGATATTTGTTTTCCTCTTCCTTGGAACTCATTTTAAAGGCAACAGAGTATAGGTTGAAAATCTCAGGATTTTAGGGGCGCCCGGGTGGCTCAGTTGGTTGAGCGGCTGCCTTCGGCTCGGGTCATGATTCTGGGGTCCTGGGATCGAGCCCCGCATCGGGCTCTCAGCGGAGAGCCTGCTTCTCTCTCTGCCCCTCTCCCTGCCACTCTGCTTACTTGTGTTCCCTCTCTAGCTGTCAAATAAACAAATAAAATATTAAAAAAAAAAAAAAGAAAATCTCAGGATTTTAGATAGACGACATTGGTTCTAGTTCCATTTTCTGACCTTGTGACCTTAATCATTTAATTTTTTAATTTGTTTTTTTCTTTTGTCTAAACTGAGTATCACGATACTTACAAGATTTAAACAAAGTAATATGAAGGCAATTGTAAGGAGTAATATAGACAATGTAGATAGCATTCTGTACTGCAAAAATTTTTTAACATTGCACTACAAAATAAGAACAATTTGTAAGTACTATATATTTTTTAAATAATTTTTTAAATTTTTTATAAACATATAATATATTTTTCCCCCAGGGGTACAGGTCTGTGAATAGCCACGTTTACACACTTCACAGCACTCACCATAGCACATACCCTTCCCAATGTCCATAACCCCACCCCCCTTCTCCCAACCCCCTCCCCCCAGCATCCCTCAGTTTGTTTTGTGAGATGAAGAGTCACTTATGGTTTGTCTCCCTCCCAATCCCATCTTGTTTCATTTATTCTTCTCCTACCCCCTTAAGGGGGTAGTACTATATATTTTACAAACATTAATATAAGCAGTAACTAAAGAATACATAAGATTCATATTTTTAGAATACATAAGATTCATATTTTTAAATTACATATAAATAAGGAAATATTTACATCAAAATTCTTATGTTAATCTACCTGACAGGTATCTTACTATTAGCCTCTCAAAGTGCCTCTGATTATTTATGGGAGAGAATGAATTTATTAAATGGATACTGGTTGGCTTCCAGAATCACTGAGGTATCTTCTAACCGTGATCAGAGGCTACAGGACCAGAAGCCAAGCCCAAAGAAACTATAGAACCAGTGTAGTAGAATATGAATACACGGTACTATGATGCTTCAACCTGCACAGCTGTCATCAATGACTGCCTTGACTGTTCCTGCTACTCTAGGAACTTCACTTTTCCCTAACTACAAAACCAAGAAAAAGGATTATCCTGATTCCTGCTGGTATTCTTCTTAGTTCCCAATTCATTATCAAGGGTTGATCTACCTGGTTTGAGGAACCTAGCTACCTGCCTCCTAGCTGCAAGATAGTTTGAAAAAGTATCTGATATATTCAACACCTAAAACAGGTAAAGCAATCTGTCATTTGTCAAGACTTAAAAAATCAAGAATATAAGGGCTGTAAAAGGAGGCTTCAATGGTTACAGGCAAAATAAAGGGCGAGGCAAAATTTATTATATTAACAACTTACTACATTTGATGGTATCTGCTCTAGTCTAAACTGCTCCTCTTATTTTTTAAGATCTGATTCTCATTTGTGTACAGTAGTTAAAATTTGTGAAAATGGTCTATACTACGGTATCTTTTTTGTTGTTATTTCAGTATTAATTAGTAACTACAGAATGTCCAGTCCCATATAATTGCTTCAAATTTATTTTTTAAGTGCAACTCTCAACTAGCAATAACTATTGAGTTTGGCTTGCTTTGATAAGCTCTGTAAAATGATGACTGTGTAATCTGAATTTCAACGTAGAAATAACAATGTTTGCAACTTCACCAACTTTTCAGTGTTTCTCTTAAATGTTGTTAAAATACATATTCATAGGTCCACTCAGAAAATTCCGGTTATAATAGAATCTCAAGCTGATTTTGATGCAGTTGAATATGCTCAGTAATTTGAGGAACACTACTCAATATTGAATGTTTTCTATCCTGTGTATGTCTCTGCTATTAAGAAGAAATTTTTATTTCTTGATCAGATTGAGCTGTAAATATATTCTTCATTGAGTGAAGAAATGTAAATCCTTCTGGTTTCTGATTAACACCAAACTCAGGTAAGCCATAAACTTCTGGTTTTTACATTGAAGTGGGAAGCTTTTGGTGATCTTACACAAAAACCAGAGAATTTATGTTTATCAAATTCGAATATGGAATTATAAACAAATATCACTTTAAATAAAAATAGCTTAGTCCATTTTTATATAAAGCATGACATTAATATGATCTACTGTTGTACTTCAGTTATAAACCAAAAAAATCTTGCATATTTGTCCTCTCTTAACAACAATGCTATTATATTTAAGCATGAAAGAAACTCAGAATAATATCAAGGGTAAGATTTCAAAGATCCCAACAAATATTTTCATTTTGAATCTTGATATATATGTTTCTATATTCTAATATCTGTTTTTATTGCCTCTTATAGAAAGCCATGAATCTGAAATAATAAACTATTAATAAGAAAGAATAGAAAGAATCCAGTAATATATTCCTTTATTCTACTTAATGAAATTCTCTAGCTATTTATTGTTCTTTTTAAGTATTTTTTTCAGCATGTGCTTTTAAAAAGATGATTTTTTAAAGTTTTTGAAAATTTAAAATGTGAATTCTTAAACCCTTCTGAGTCTCTGAAGTCACTGACAGTATGTTAAAAGCACCACCAGAATTTATCTGAAACATCTAGCACTTCCATTTTAGTGACCAGAGTTAATACAAAATGTTAGTGTGGATGAAAAAGTTTAGGAGGCCTGCTTATCAGATCAAAGGGCTTAGAAAGTAGAAACTAGGTACAAAGATTTATTGGATTGGTAGAAATTTTATTTGGAGTTCTTATTTAAAATGTAGTCATTTATTTCTTAATATCTTAATACTTCAACTCTATGTGCACGTACTATGGCTAAGTATACCCCTAAGTAGTTCATAGTTGTTATGACAAGAAAAGAAAAAATCAACATGAACAGTGGAGTAGCCAGGAGAATAGTAACCATTTGTTATAATGTGAGATACTATAGGCATTATCTCATGCTATTTTGTTTCTCAAATGTCTACAATAAATATATTCTTTAACAAAAATAGAACATTCTTTGTCTCTAACATTCTTAAACTCCTAGCAAAAGGGCTAGATTACTCAAGTTCACAACAACAAAAACAACAAAGAATGCTTCTATTTTAATCAGTCTTGTTCGTTCTGTGGCTTTTTTCTTGCTATTAAGATATGTATGTTTACTTTGAAGCAGTACTCTATTTCAAACATATGGATGGTCTTTCCTTTGGTACCACAACAGAAAACAGCTCTGTCCCTGGGACAACAGAGGAGAAAATAATAGAAAAAGGGACATTACAATTCTGAAATGAACTAGGAGAAGGGAAAATAAACATTTATAAAGGCAAAAATATAGTTTGATAATTATTTTTAAATTTGATAGTGCTAAGAAGTTAAATATCCAGCTATTTGTATTTCATTATATCTTGTTCTGTTCTTTCTCCAGTTCAACTCAGATTCATAGGGCACACAGCCGGAAAGAAAATTGAAATCCGGGACTGTGGAGTTAATGCTCAACAGATGTGGAGGTTACACAGTTGTTCTACTAATCTGCCAAGGAGAATATGAAAAGATTTTGAAACAACTCCAGCATACAAGTGCTCAGGGTGAGTCTTTCCAGCACCAAATAGAGAAGTTACATTTGACAATGACTCATTGCCAGAGTTAAAACCATCAAACCATTTAGATTCAGCCCCACAGAAGATTTGTTTTGTTTGTGTGTGGTTGTAATATTGTGATCTATAAGATATACATATATATTTATAAATATAAATATAAATAAATAAATATTTAATATATTAAAAATACATACTTGGTCATTTGGACAAGCGAAATATATTTTTCATACTTATTTGGTTTGTAGTCACAGGTCCTGGTTCACAGTTCCCAAAACTCTGGCAATTTCCCAAGTAATAAGAGCAATGGGATCTTCTCTTGTCTTAATATTTGGTCTCTTGTTCAAAGTTTCTAAAAAGGCTTTAGAGCCATAAAGGTGAAATGGGTGTCTTATATTCATAACAAGCCCCTTTCTACCACAGCTGGATTTACCTAATGAGTTGACTTTTGGAAAGCATCTAAGGATGGAGTCTGATTGCCAGGAGAACCAAATATGAATAGAGGGTTGGCACTTTCAGTTCCATTCCCTGATTTCTGGGGAGGGTAGACAGGCTTAAGTTTGAGTCAATCATCAATGGCCAATTATTATTATTATTTTTTAAGATTTTATTTATTTATTTATTTGACAGGCAGAGATCACAAGGAGGCAGAGAGGCAGGCAGAGAGAGGGAGAGAGAGGGAAGCAGGCTTCCTGCTGAGCAGAGAACCCGATGCGGGACTCGATCCCAGGACCCTGAGATCATGACCTGAGCCGAAGGCAGCGGCTTAACCCACTGAGCCACCCAGGCGCCCAATGGCCAATTATTTAATCAATCAACAGTATGTTATAAAACCTCCACATACCTAAAACAAGAGGGTTTGGAGAGCTTCTGGGTTATGAACCCATGGATATTTGGAGAGAATGATTCACACAGAAAAGAAATAGAAACTTGAGTCCCTCTACCTATACTTTGTCCTTTGTACCTCCTCCATCTGGCTATGCCTGAGTTTTATCCTTTCATAATAAACTGGTAATCCGAGTGAACTTCTTTCCTGAATTCCATGAGCCATTCAGCAAATTAATCAAACCCAAGGAAGGATTGTTAGAAAATCTGACATATAGCCAGGTGGTCAGAAGCACAGTGATAACCTAAACTTGTAAATGTTCTCTGAAGCAAAGGCAGTCTTACAGAACCAAACCGTTAACTTGTGTGAGATCTGATGCTATCTCTAGGTAGATAGTGTTAGAATTTAATTGAATTATAGGACACTTATCTGGTGTTAGAAAACTGCTTGGGGGTTGAACTCTCATATGCTGGAAGTTGGGCCCAGAACCTTTTTTTATTAGTATTCTATGATATTCTCTATACATTTTATTATTTTTTTTACTAGATTTTATCATCTCTGTCAAGTTGAAGCTAGCCTTTGCTATATATTTACCTGAATTCCTACATGTAACAGATTTTCAGAATAATTCATTGTCCTTTCTTACTTTACATTTATTTGGTCAACAATGCTCTTAGGTAATAAAAATAAAAGTTTTTCTTTTGTCCTAATTCTGTAAAGAGGATATGCAACTCTTTCAGCATATAAATATTTAATATTTATTTTATGCCATCCAGTTGCCCAATAAAACAATATATATATATATTTTTTTTGCTTGTTTGTTTTTTTTAAAGAGAGAGAGAGAGGTCACAAGTAGGCAGAGAGGCAGGCAGAGAGAGAGGGGGAAGCAGGCTCCCGGCAGAGCAGAGAGCCCGATGTGGGGCTCGATTCCAGGACCCTGAGACCATGACCTGAGCTGAAGGCAGAGGCTTAAACCACTGAGCCACCCAGGTGCCCTGTTTCTTTGTTTTTATATCTATGGTCTGATTTATTTAAACAGCTTAGAAAACATATATTGGAAAACAAAAAGAATTCTTATGTCACCAATGTCCACTGTCTTCTCCATGTCTACTCCTATATTGTTAGGTTATTTACTTTCAAGTTACATTTCTTTATTGGAAAACTTGGTTCCTTTTAGAGAATCAAAGCTTTTGAAACACACTTGTAAAAAAACAGAAGGAAGAAAGAAAGAACAAAAAGAGGGAAGAAAAGGAGAAGCTAAGAAAGACCAATGACAAGAAAAAAAAATGTATAACTTACGACTGTGGTTTTAGAATTAATGGACAGGAATTAAAACAAACAAGTAAACAAACAAACAAAAAACTATGGTTAATATGTTAAGGGTCCCATGGAAAAAGTAGGCAACATCCAAGAACACATGGATAATGTAAGCAAAGAGTTAGAAATTTTAAGAGAGAATCAAAAGAAAATGGTAAAAGTGAAACATATTAAAGTTAGAAATAAAAAATACCTTGATGGGCTAATCAATAGTCTGGAAATGGCTAAGGAAAGAATCAGTGCCTTGCAGAGAAGACAATATAAACTTCCCAATATAAACTTTCCACTGCAAAGAGGAAAAAGAATGACAAAGATAAAACAGAATATCCAAAAAACTTAGGATAATTAAAAAGATGTACCACACATTCAATTGCAATATTAGAAGGAGCAAAAAGAGAAAACAGAACAGAAGAATTATTTGAAGATTTTTCAAAATAAGTGACACATACTAATTTACACATCCAAAAAGCTTAGGAAACACCAAAAAGGGATAAACACTTAAAAACAAAACAAAACAAAACAAAAAACAACAAAAAAAAAGAAAACGCACCAAGATTAGCTATAGCAATTTCTTACTAGAAACAACTCCAGAGGCAAGGGAAACAAAAGCAAAAATGAACTACTGGGACTTCGTCAAGGTAAAAAGCTTTTGTGCAGTGAAGGAAACAATTATCAAAACTAAAAGGCAACCTTTAGAATGGGAGAAGACATTTTCAAATGACATATCTGATGAAGAGGTAATATCCAAAATCTATAAAGAAGTTATCAAGCTCAATACCCATAAAACAAA
The DNA here is from genome assembly GCF_020171115.1 of Neogale vison. Lineage (NCBI taxonomy): Eukaryota > Metazoa > Chordata > Mammalia > Carnivora > Mustelidae > Neogale > Neogale vison. The sequence continues at coordinate 51,070,497 of NC_058096.1, forward strand.
TAATCCAGTTACAAAATGGGCAGAAGACATGGATAGACAATTTTCCAAAGAAGATATCCAAATGGCTAACAGACACATGAAAAGATGCTCAACATCACTCACTTCAGGGAAATACAAATCAAACTAACAATGAGATACCATGTCGCATCTGCAGAATGTCTAAGATTAACAACACAGGAAACAACAGGTGTTGGTCAGGATGCAGAGAAAACAGAACCCTCTTACACTGTTGATCAGAATGCAATCTAGTGCAGCCATTCTGGAAAACAGTATGAAGAATCCTCAGAAAGTTAAAACTAGAAATACCCTATGATCTAGAAATGGCACTACTAGGTATTTATCCGAAGGACACAAAAATACAGATTTGAAGGGACACATGTGCCACAAGGCTTATGGCAGCATTATTAACAATAGCCAAATTATGGGAATAGTCCAAATATTCATTGACTGATGAATGGATATACAAGATGTGAGGCATGTGTGTGTGTGTGTGTGTGTGTGTGTGTGTAACATATATACATATATATATATATAATATGTCATATATATGGCATATTACTCAGTCATCTTAAAGAATGAAATCTCACCATTTGCAATGATGTGGATGGAGCTAAAGTGTATTGTGCTAAGCAAAATAAGCCAGTCAGACAAAGATAAATATCACATGATTTCATGATTTCACTCATATGTGAAAAATGAAAACAGATGAACATAGGGGGAGAAAAGAGAGGGAAACCATGAAACAGACTTTTAATTATAGAAAACAAACCGAAGGGTGCTAAAGCGAAAGTGGGTTGGGGGTGGGCTAAATGGGTGATGGTATATAAAATACACATAGGCATATCATATTCAAAGTACAGTAAAGCAAAATAAAACCAAACAAAAAAACAAAACCAAAACTGTATTCTGAAGAAGGACAAAATAAAAATACCTTGCACATAAAGGAATAAAAAATAAAACTGACTTCTCATCAAAAATCATGTAAGCTGTTATGGTTTGTCTCCCTCCCAATCCCTGCCTGTTTTTTTTACATGTGATTTTCTGGCAGCCGAGGTCACAAGGTTCCACTGTTTTTACATAAGTACCTTCTTCTAATCCTATTTTAAAAAGCCAGCACAGGGCTCATGCATTTGAAAAGTTATACATTTCATTGCTGAAACAAGGATTTCTTTTCAATAAAAGTATATACAAGCACTTTAAAAAAAAAAAAAATCATGTAAGCTGGGTGCCTAGGTAGCTCAGTCAGTTAAGCATCTGCCTTTCATGCAGGTCATGATTCCAGGGTCCTGGGATGAAGTCCCACACGAGGCTTCCTGCTCAGCAGGAAATCTGCTTCTCTCTCTACACTTTCTCCCTGCTCATGATCTCTCTCTCTCACACTTGCACTTACTCTCTCAAATAAATAAATAAATAAATAAATAAAATCTTTAAAAAAAATCATGTAAGTTAGAAAAGAAATATTTAAAGCATTTAATTAAAAACAAAATAAAACACTAACTTAGAATTCTTCATTGAGCAAAATTATCCTTCAAAATGAAGAGGAAATAAAGACTTTCTCACAAAAAGAAAAAGAGAGGGAGGGGAAGGAGTGAGAAAGTGAGAGAGAGAGAGGGAGAGAGGATTCTTAGAAGAAATACTGCAAAGAAAGAAAATTATACAGATCGGAAGCCTGGATCTACATGAAGCATCAGAGAAGGAATAAATAAAGGTTAAATGGACAGTATTTTTTTTTTTTCTTAATTGATCTCAAAGTTAACTCTGTTTAAGCAAACAACATTAACTATATAATGGGTGACTGAGTGATTATAGTGTATGGACATGTGAAGCAAATGACAGTAATGTCATAAAGAATAGGAGGAGGAATTGGGAATACTGTTATAGGGTACCTACACTAAAAGAGGGCATCACGTAATAATAAAGGAATCAATTCTCCAAGAATGCATAATCATTAACATGTATGCTCCTAACAAGAGACCTCAAAATATACCTGGCAAAAATTAATAGGACTGTGAGAAAAACAGATAAACCCACTATTATCAGTAAGGATGTAGCTAACCTGAAGAGAATTATCAATCAACATAATCTAATTAGCATTTATAGAATATTCTACCCTAAAAAAGCAGAACACTTTCTCAAATTTACATGAAGCAATCATCAAAATAGGCCAAATTTTAGGCAGTTAGAGAGAGACAATTATCATATAATTTCTGAGGGGAATTGCACCACTTTTGCCAGGGGTCAGCCTAAGTAATCTGCTCAGGTTTGCTCTTGGTAGCTTTTGTTCCTGAATACTTTCCATACAGCTTTGGAGGATGGGAATGAAGACGGCAGCCTCCTATCTCCAGCCCCGTAGGAGCCAATAGTATTTTAAGAAACAAAAGAGACAGTCATGGGGAAGGGATGGAAAAATAAAAATAAGATGAAATCAGAGAGGGGAAAAACCACAAGAGACTCTTAACGGTAGGAAACAAACTGAAGGCTATTAGAGGGGAAATGGGTGGGGGGGTGGGGTAACTGGGTCACAGGCAGTAAGGAGGGCACTTGATGTACTGAGCACAGGGTGTTATATGGAATGGATGAATAACTGAGATTTATATCTGAAACTAATGATACACTACATGCTAATTAATTTAATTTAAATAAAATAAGTTAATAAAAAAAGATAGACCAAACTTTGAATCATAAAACATTTGAACAAATTTCAAAGAGGAGAAATCATACAAATATTTTCTCTGCTTATAATTACATTAAATTAGAAATCGATACCAGAAAATTAGTGAGAAATTCCAAAATATCTGAAGATTAAACAACATATTTTAAGTAATGGGTTAAAAAGAATGTCAAGGAAAAATTCTAAATACCTTAAACTAAATAAAAAAGATACTAAAAACAATTTGTGGAATGCAGTGAAAACAGTAGAGAAAAATTATAGTACCAAATGCATATATTAGGAAAGAAAGATCTAAAAATCAATAATAATCTAAGTGTCCATCTTAGAAAACTAAGAAGAACAATTTAAAATGAGAGAAAGCATAAGAAGTAATAAAATGCTAGAAATATTAGATTGCCAGCAGACCTCTCCAGAGACCTGGAAGGCCAGAAAGGACTGGCATGATATATTCAGAGCACTAAACAAGAAAAATATGCAGCCAAGAATACTATATCCAGCTAGGCTGTCATTGAAAATAGAAACCAAGATAAAAAGCTTCTAGGATGAACAGAAACTAGCAGAACTTGCAAACACCAAGCCAGCCCTACAGGAAATATTAAAAGGAGTCCTCTAAGCAAAGAGAGAGCCTAAAAGTAACAGACCAGAAAAGACCAGAGACAATATACAGTAACAGTCACCTTACAGGCAATACAATGACACTAAATTCATATCTCTCAATATTTACCCTGAATGTAAATGGGCTAAATGCCCAAATCAAAAGACACAGAATATCAGAATGGATAAAAAAACAAGACCCACTGATATGTTCTCTGCAAAAAAACTCATTTTAGACCCAAAGACACCTCCAGAATTAAAGTGAGGAGGTGGAAAACCATTTACCATGCTAATGGACATCAAAAGAAAGGTGGGGTGGGAATCCTTATATCAATAAAACAGATTTTAAGTCAAGAACTATAATTAGAGATGAGGAAGGAAGTTATATCACACTTAAAGGGCATGTCCAACAGAAAGATGTAACAATTTTAAATAACTATGTCCCTACCATGGGAGCAGTCAATTATATAAGCCAATTAATAACAAAACCAAAGAAACACATTGATAATAACACAATAATAGTAGGGGACTTTCACACCCCCCTCACTGAAATGGACAGATCATCTAAGCAAATGATCAACAAGGAAATAAAGGCTTTAAATGACATACTGTACAAGATGGACATAACAGATATATTTGGAACATTCCATCCCAAAGCAACAGAATACACATTCTTCTCTAGTGCACACGGAACATTCTCCACAATAGATCACAACCTAGGTCACAAATCAGGTCTCAACTGGTACCAAAAAATTGGGATCATTCCCTGTGTATTTTCAGACCACAATGCTCTGAAACTAGAACTCAATCACAGGAGGAAAGTTAGAAAGAACTCAAATACATGGAGGCTATAGAGCATCCTACTAAACAATGAATGGGTCGACCAGGAAATTAAAGAAGAATTTAAAAAATTCATGGAAACAAATGAAAATGAAAGCACAACTACTCAAAATCTTTGGGATGCAGCAAAGGCAGTCCTGAGAAGAAAGTATATACTGTTACAAGCCTTTCTCAAGAAACAAGAAAGTTCTCAAGTACACGACCTAACTCTATACCTAAAGGAGCTAGAGAAAAAACAGCAAAGAAAGACTGAACCCAGCAGGAGAAGAGAAATAATAAAGATCATAAAATCAATGAAACAGAAACCAAAAGAAGAGTAGAAAAGATCAACGAAACTATGAGCTGGTTCTTTCAAAGTATTAATAGGATTGGTAAACCCCTGGCCAGACTTACCAAAAAGAAATGAGAAAGGACCCAAATTAAAATTATGAATGAAAGAGGAGAGATCACAACCAACACCAAAGAAATACAATGATAAGAATGTATTATGAGCACATATACACCAGCTAATTTGATAATCTGGAAGAAATGGATGCATTCCTAGAGATATATAAACTGCCAAACTGAACCAGGAAGAAATAGAAAACCTGAACAGATGCATGCCCAGTAAGGGGATTGAAACACTCATCAAAAATCTCCAACAAACGAGAACCCAGGGCCAGACGGCTTCCCAGGGAATTCTACCAAACATTTAAAGAAGAATTAAGACCTAGTCTCCTAAAACTGTTCCAAAAAATAGAAATGGAAGGAAAACTGACAAACTCATTTTATGAGGCCAGCATTCCCTTGATTCTAAAACCAGAGACATACCCCACCAAAAAGGAGAATTATAAACCAATATCTTTGATGAACACACATTCAAAAATTCTTACCAAAATACTAGCCAACAGGATCCAACAGTACATTAAAAGGATTATTCACCATGACCAAGTGGGATTTATTCCTAGGATACAAGGTTGGTTCAACATCCACAAATCAATCAATGTGATACAATACATTAATAAAAGAAAGAACAAGAACTATATGATTCTCTAAATAGATGTTGAAAAAGCATTTGACAAAGTACAGCATCCTTTCCTGATCAAAACTCTTCATAGTGTAGGGATAGAAGGTACATACCTCAATATCATCAAAGCCATCTATGAAAAACCCACAGCGAATATCATTCTCAATAAGGAAAAACTAAGAACTTTTCCCCTAAGGAACACTGCAGGGTTGTCCACTATCACCACTGCTATTTATAGTACTAGAAGTCCCAGCGTAAGCAATCAGACAACAAAAAGAAATAAAAGGCTTCCGAATCAGCAAAGAGAATTCAAACTCTCACTCTTTGTAGATGATATGATACTTTATGTGGAAAACCCAAAAGATTCCACTCCAAAACTGCTAGAACTCAAAAAGGAATTCAGTAAAGTGTCAGGATATAAAATCAATGCACAGAAATCAGTTGTATTCCTATACACCAACAGCAAGACAGAAAAAAGAGAAATTAAGAAGTCGATCCCATTTCCAATTCACCCAAAACCATAACATACCTAGGAATAAAACTAACCAAAGAGGCAAAGAATCTGTGCTCAGAAAACTATAAAGTACTCATGAAAGAAATTGAGGAAGACACCAAGAAATGGAAAAATGTTCCATGCTCATGGATTGGAAGAACAAATATTGTGAAAATGTCTATGCTACCTAAAGCCATCTACATATTTAATGTAATCCCTATCAAAATCCCATCCATTTTTTTTTCAAAGAAATAGAACAAACAATCCTAAAATTTATATGGAACCAGAAAAGACCTTGAATAGCCAGAGGAATATTGAAAAAGAAAGCCGAAGTTGGTGGCACCACAATTCCAGACTTCAAGCTCTATTACAAAACTGTCATCATCAAGACAGTATGTTACTGGCACAAAAACAGACACATAGATCAGTGGAACAGAATAGAGAGCCCAGAAATGCACCCTCAACTCTATGGTCAATTAATCTTCGACAAAGCAGAAAAGAATACCCAACAGAAAAAAGACAGTCTCTTCAACAAATGGTGTTGGGAAAATTGGACAGCCACATGCAGAAGAATGAAACTGGACCACTTCCTTACACCACATACAAAAATAGACACAAAATGGATGAAAGACCTCAATGTGAGACAGGAATCCATCCAAATCCTTGAGGAGGAGAAAAAAAAAAAAAATCCTTGAGGAGAACACGGGCAGCACCCTCTTCGACCTCAGCTGCAGCAACTTCTTCCTAGAAACATTGCCAAAGGCAAGGGAAGCAAGGGCAAAAATGAACTATTGGGACTTCATCAAGATCAAGTCTTTTCACAGCAAAAGAAACACTTAAGAAAACTAAAAAACAACCGACAGAATGGGAGAAGATATTAGCAAATGACATCAGATAAAGAGCTAGTACCAAAATCTATGAAGAACTTATCAAACTCAACACCCAAAGAATAAATAATCCAATCAAGAATTGGGCAGAAGACTTGAACAGAGATTTCTGCAAAGACATCCAAATGGCAAACAGACACACGAAAATGTGCTCAGCATCACTAGGTACCAGTGAATCTCCACAGGGAGATACTACCTCACACCAGTCAGAATGACTAAAATTAACAAGTCAGGAAGCAACAGATGTTGGCGAGGATGTGGAGAAAGGGGAACCCTCCTACATTGTTGGTGGGAATCCAAGCTTATGCAGCCACTCCAGAGAACAGTATGGAGGTTCCTCAAAAAGTTGAAAATAGAGCTACCCTATGATCCAGCAATTGCACTACTGGGTATTTACCCTAAAGATACAAATGTAGTGATCCAAAGGGGCAAGTGCACCTGAATGTTTATAGAAGCAATGTCCACAATAGCCAAACTATGGAAAAAACCTAGATGTCCATCAACAGATGAATGGATAAAGAAGATATAATATATATATGCAATGGAATACTATGCAGTCATCAAAACCCACAATATCTTGACATTTGCAATGATGTGGGTAGAACTAGAGGGTATTATGGTAAGTGAAATAAATCAATCAGAGAAAGACAATTATCATATGATCTCTTTGATGTGAGGAATTTGAGAGGCAAGGCAGGCGGTCATGTGGGGTATGGAAGAGAAAGATTGAAATAAGATGAGATTGGGAGGGAGACAAACCATAAGAGACTTGTAATCTCATGAAACAAACTGAGGGTTGTTGTGGGGTCGGGAGGGAGGGATAGGGTGATGGACACTGGGGAGGGTATGGTCTCTGTTGAGTACTGTAAAATGGTAAGCCTGATGATTCACAGACCTGTATCCCTGGGGCAAATAATACATTATATGTTAATTTAAAAAAATAAAATAAAAAAGTCCCTTGGGACAAACAGTATAACTGATAAACCTTAGCTGTGTTAACTAAGAAATAAAGCAAAGACAAATTACCAACTTTAGAAATTAAAGAAATGTTGTCATTACTGATTTCATTAAAATAATGGGTAGTAAAGAAATAAAATGAGCATTTCTGTGCTCAATTATTTAATAAATAAGATGAAATGGACCAATTTTTTGAAAGATGAAAATTATGAAAACTCACACAAATTTTATATATATATATATACATATATATGTATATATATTCTAAATATGATCTAAATAGGGCCATGTCTATTACAGGGTTGAAAAAGAAATCACCACTGTCAGATTCTTTTACTTGTGATCAACAGTGATGTCATGTTTGGACACCTGTGTGGCTCAGTCAGTTAAGCATCTGCCTTCCACTCAGGTCATGATTCCAGGGGCTCTGCATTGTGTCCCTACACAGTGTGGAGGTTGCTTCTCCTTCTCCCTCTGCTGCTTCTCCTGCTTGTGCTTTCTCCCTCTCTCTCAAGTAAATAATTAAAATCTTTTAAAAAATGTCATATTGATAGTATGGAGATTTGATTTGATACAATGAAAATGGAATTTTGCTTGTATGATCTTCCCCCACCAAATCCATAAACCCAGTCTAAGCATGAGAAAAAAAAACATTGGGCAACCCTAATAGAGGAACATTTTGAATGGTCACCTGATTAATACTCCTTAAAACTGTCAGAGACATCAAAAATACAGAAAGTTTGAGAAATTGCATGTGAAGAGACATGGCAAATAAATGTAATGTGGTATCCTTAATGAGATCTTGAAACAGAAAAAGAATCCTAAGAAAATCTAATAAACACAGATTTAGGTAATAATATATCAATACTGCTGCACCAAGAAATAAATCACACTAATGTGAGATGCTAATTTAACCCTTGAAAAACATGTGTTTGAACCACATGGATCATCACTTATACATGAATTTTTTACCAAACAGTACTCTTCTTCCTTATGTCTTTCTTAGTAACATTATCTTTTCTTTATCATAAGAATAAAGCAGGGCGCCTGGGTGGCTCAGTGGGTTAAGCCGCTGCCTTCGGCTCAGGTCATGATCTCAGGTTCCTGGGATCGAGTCCCGCATCAGGCTCTCTGCTCAGCAGGGAGCCTGCTTCCCTCTTTCTCTCTCTCTGCTGCCTCTCCGACTACTTGTGATTTCTCTCTGTCAAATAAATAAATACAAATCTTTAAAAAAAATAATAAAGCATATAATACATATATCCACAACAGTGTTACTCAACTGTTTATGCTATTGGTAAATCTTGTGATCAACAGGAGGCTATTAGTAGCTTTTGGGAAGTCAAAAGTTACATGCAGATTTTCAACTGCATGGAGGTCACTGCCTCTAACCCCTGCATTATTCAAAGGTCAACTGCAATAGGGAAACTGTATACAAAATATATGGGGATTTTCTGTAATATCTTCTCAATTTTTATGAGCACTAAATTGTGATAAAGTTTATTTTTCAAAACACAAGAACATGTCCCAAATCAGTAATATAAATTCCTACCCTAAGAAACTTGAAAAAGTAATGCAATATAAGTAAAAGCAAGTAGATTAAAGGTATTAATAAAGATAGGAGCAGAAATTAATGTAATTCAAAACATGAAAAAAATAGAGGAAATGAAACAAAAAGTTATTCCCTCCAAAAAACATCAATAAAATGATAAAAATTCCAGTAAGACTGACAAAAATGAAAAGAGAGATAGTCAATATTAGGAATGAAACTGAGTATATCACTACAAATTCTGCATCCATTAAAAGTATAAGGGGAACACTATAAAAATTTTTTGCTTAAAAATTCAACAACTTAGAAGTAATGGGTCAGCTCCTCAAAAACCTCATGCTACCAACTCAACCAAGATGAAATATATAATCTCAATGGTCCTGTTGCCATTAAAGTTATTAAATGCCTAACTAAAATGTTCCCAAATAAGAAATACTCTGGCCCAGATTGTTTCATTGGAGAATTCTATCAAATACTCAAAAAAAAAAAAAAAAAAACCAAAAAACCCCAAAATACCCTTAATACTAATTTTATGCAATTTCTCCAGCATGTACAACAGGAGTGAATACTACAAAACTCATTTTATGATTAATGGTATTACTATGATACCAAAACCAGAGCAAAAATAAAGAACAACAATAAAAATCTACATGATATTTATCATGAACTTATATATAAAAATCTTCTCCAAAATATTAGCAAGTAAAGTAAAACAATATATGCAAATAATTAAACACCACACTGAGTGGGATTTATTCCACATGTGCAAGACTAGTTCAATATTCAAAAACCATACCATGGGATTTTACTCAGCAATAAAAAGAACAAGCTATTGATTCATACAGCAACTTCAATAAATTTCAGAAGATACATGAGGAGTGAAAAAGCATATCCCAAAATATAACATACTATATGATTCCATCAATATAACGTTTGGAGTAACACCATTACAGGAATGGAGTGGTTAGTGGTTGTCATTCCATGAGAGTTAAGGAGCAGGGGGGCAAGGGATTGTGATTAAAATAGGAAAACAGAAGGGAATCTTGTGTCAGTGTTTTTATGTGTTGACTCTGATAATGGATTCATGAACACATACAGGACAGAATTGCATAGAAGTCAATGATATTTTACTATAGTTTTTAGTTTTTTAAGTTTTTCAATATCTTACTTGGGATCTCTTTGTTGACTTATTTGAGTATGCCCAGTGGAGTTTAATGAGATCTTCAGTTATTCTATTTTTCACAGCTGGCACTGTGAAAATTCAAACAACTCAGATTTCATGATCAAATGTTACCTAGCACTTTCTTTGGAAGAAAGAAAGACGAGAAAATGAGAGTGGAGAGTCAGACTAGGTTCAAAGATGCCCTGATTTGTGGTTGCTAAACTGTCAACACCAAATGACAGAAGGAAAAATAAGAATGAAACTTGAGGGTAGCACTGTAATGGGAGGAATCTACGAAAGAAATTCAAGCAGTAATTTCACACTTTGAACACTTTTGCCTTCTTTGGTGAAAACTAAAATCACTGAAGTAGAGGCTGAGGCACCAGGTCTGCCGAGTTTCAGCTGATAACCCTGCTTATACTGGGGTGGACATGACCTGATGCCAAAAGGTAGTAACACAGACTTGTGTTTTGATCTGAATGTTCACAATCCTATCAGTCATCACTTAAAAAAAAAAGATTATATCTATACATTACCGAAGAAAGAAACCAAGAGACCTATGAAACATGTTTAAACAAAGATTTAAGTCATTCTGTGGGCTGATATGAATAAATATCTGTGAAGCCAGTGCTGAGATGGATTTTATCCTTTGGCAGTCAGAGTTATTTCCCCTGGATTAGATGTTGTCAAATGGAAGGAGATGTTCATTCTTATTTATGATCCTCATTAGTTGCAATATCTGCAGAAATATGGAAAGACAAACTTCCAATAGGTTGAATTTTATAAAAGTGAGCATGCATAAAACATGCCCTGAAAATGGGAATTGTGCAATTCCACTGTTAAAACTACATGTGTCACATTACTTTTGAGGTTGCTTAAATGGAGACAGTGCAACTTTTGGATTGAATATATGATGACAGTAAAGTGTCCTCTAATTTTATGACAGTGATATGAGTGAGGCTGTAGGAAATCTGCTAGTTCATCCCCCCTAAATAGGAGTGGATAATGGAAATACATTAGGATCATTTGAACAAGGGGAGACCATACAAATCAAGGAAATGGAAAAAAATCTAACAAAGAAAATGGGTAGAAGTGTTCAGATACTTTATTTAAAATTGCATGGAATTAAGGGTAGTAGGTAAAAGAGCTATTCAAAATTTAATGGACCACCCTTAATTTCAAAGAGCCATAGCAATAAATTAATTACTAGTTAAATATGGTTCTTTCTTTTGATAATCAACAAAAGAACACCTTTAGGGGTTATAATTCAATTTCTGAATGCATTTGGTAATTAATATACATTATTATGGTTTCGTTTTAAAGATTTTATTTATTTGACAGAGAGGGAGAGAGATCACAAGTAGGCAGGCAACGGGGGGCAGGGAGCAGGCTCCCTGCTGAGCAGAGAGACAGATATGGAGCTCCATCCCAGGACCCTGAGATCATGACCTGAGCAAAGGCAGAGGCTTAACCCACTGAGCCACCCAGGCTCTCCTGCATTATTATGTTTTTAATAATCTTTCAAATTACTCTTATCCACCATGCCAACATTAAATAAAATTTTGAAACTATCTATTTATACCTTTCATAAAATTCAAAATTCATTGGTGAGAGAAGGTTTAAGAGATGCCAGTCTTTTGAATGATTATTAAATCATATTGAAATATTTGGTAAACTGAAATGTGATTTTTAAAGCAAGGATTGGCAAAACTTTTCTTTGTAAGTCCAGATAGCAAATATTCAGACTTTCTAGGCCACATATACTATCTTTTTCATATTTTAATGTCTTTGTTTTTATAACACTTTAAAAATACAAATTTAACTCCAAGGCCATGAAAAAATATGCCTGTGTGTCAGATTTGGTTCACAGACCATAATTCAGAGATCCCTGTTTTAAAGTGGCATCTAATACCTCACGGGCTGACTAGGTATGTGTGTGTGTGTGTGTGTGTGTGTGTATTTTAATACAGTCACATTATTATTGCAAAGGCTCTTCTTAAATTATTGTATGGTTGACCCTGAAGTTCTTAAGTAAATGTTCAGTCGTCATTATAATGTAGACAAATGATGACTAGTTGAAGATGCACCAACCACGGATTTTAGAGACTTCTGAATTCCTGGTGAAATTGCTAACTGGCCTGTTTGTTAATTCTAAAACTCTTTACTACTGTCACAAATTCAGGGTTGCTTTGTCCTTCTGCTGCTCCTTCCCCATTCTTGAAGCTATCTCAGGCCTTTCTGTTGGCCTTCCTGCTGGAATAGGACTCTTGTTCTGACTCTTATGGGAAACAGGATAGTATTCCACTTCTACCTCCCCAAAAGCCACTTCATCAGTTTCCTCATTTTTCCAGCCTCTAGAGGCTGCCCACACTGCTTGACTTCCTTCCTCCATTTCCAAAGTCAAAAATGGAGGGTTGAGTCCTTCCCATAACACATCACATCACTCCAACCCTCCCTTCCATTATCACATCTCATTTATTCCTCTGTTGTAAGACACCATTCTTTGTTTTTGATCCAGGTGTCTCATAGCTCCCATCAACTTTCATGAAACTGTGGAAGAATATTTATTATTTATAAGCATGGTAAAACCTCAGTCTCCTCACAGTTCTTGATACTAAAGAAGCTCTCTGGCTTTTATATTTACCTTTCAATTGTTAATTAATCACATTAAATCTTTCATTATCTTTTCTCAATTGTCCCTACCAATTGCCACACAGTTTTTGTTTTGCTCTGTATTCTGAGGACATAGAAGGATACCTAGAACATACGAGGTGTTCAGAACACTGTTGAATAAATGCATGAAAAAATGTATTACATAAATTCATTCTGGAGTTAAGGATCTTTTACACACACACAGAAGAGTGTCAAAAATATGAACAGTATTTTATCTTTCTCCACATAGATCCTTGAAAAAGAAAATGGTGTTTGAGAGTCAAATCAGAGATTTGAAATGGAAGGAATTTAGCATCCAAGTATAACTACCACCTCACTTCACGTCCAAGGTTAATTAGTTTATGCAACATTTTCAGGTGTGTGTGATAATTAGGATGAAGAAAATTCTTGGCTACTGCTTTAGGGTCTCCAGAGAAAATAGGACCAATAGGAGGTATACATACATAAAGAGACTTACTATAAGAAATGAGGTCACATGATTACAAAACAGCTAAGTCCCAAGATCTGCAGAGTGAGTCAGTAATCTGGAGACCCAGGAAAGCTGATGGGATAGCTCCAGTCTGAGCTTGATAACCAGGAGAACTGATGTGGTTCCAATCTAAAGGCTGCAGGCTCATGACCCAGAAATAGCTGATGTTTCAGTTTGAATCCAAAAGAAGTAAAGAGCCTAGTGACTGTCTGAAGCCAGACATGCAGGAAAGATACTCTCTTACTTGGGGTGGGGGTGGGGGGTTCAATATTTTTGTTTTATGCAGGCCTTCAACTGATCAGATGACACACACTCACATTAAGGAGTAATCTTTATTCAGTCTACCAATTTAAATGTTTAAATGTTAATCTGATCCCAAAACACCCTCAGAGAAACTCCCACAATACTGATGGACCAAATATCAGGGCACCTGTATCCAAGCCAAGTTGATATATAACATTAACCATCATAACTACCCACTTGGTTCTGGTGATGCATGGGAACCCAGTTGGGTAAAAATAAAGAGAGAAGTACAACTTGTAAGCTTACAGATTTCATGTAATAGATTTGCTGTTGTACAAACTTTACCAAAGCAAGACCTAGAAACAAAGGCTATCGTTTTCAGGAAGACTTCCCTACTAGAACTGACAGGTACCATTTCTTTCTCCTGTCATGATTTTTATCTGTAAAATTCATATTCTATTTAAACAAAACTTGCTTCTTTATGAAAATCCTTTGCATAATCTTGGCTTTTATTTCAGTCTTTTGGGAAAAGATTATGACACTGGTTACTGAAAATTTTTTATTGTTGATTTTTTATATTCTGGTAGGAAGCAGAATGTGCTGTACATAATTACCCATCAACAAATGTTTGTTAAATCGATAAAATATTATAACTAAATATTTCTGTAAGGAGAATAGAGAAACTGGTAAAACAGTATGATATTACTTTATCTTACAGCAGGGGAGGGTACTGACCAAGGATGAGTTGGTATTTAATAGTAAAATAATAAAATAGAATAGCTATAAATCCTTTCAATTGGGCTTTCAGAGCTTTATTCTGGAACAGAGCTGAACTGGATATGCCAATGCTACTGTTTTTGTTCAAACTTACCCTTGGTAACTATGCACTCTGTTTTTGAAAAATGTATCTTTGAAGACACACTGTTCACAAACCTGATACAACAATCTTACCAGAGTAGAAAATATAAACACTTTTGTTCAGAAGTTTTCAGAAACATTCACAGAGGAAGGTGAATTGCATCCTTCACACTCCTCAAAAAGGCAGGTCATCAGGGGCTACTCTCGCATGGTGTAGAACTCTAAACCAACACTGATTCCATATGACTCAACCAGTGTTATGTACTTAACAGGTAAAATTGTTAAGAAAAATAAAACTAAATTTTAAAGGCTGTAGAAAAAGTGACAGATCTTATTTATATTTGATAATCTTTTAGCAAGACTGATCGAAATCTTTAGCAAAGACTGAGAAACTAGCCCTTAAAAATACAAACTTCACAAAACACAATAATTAAAACATCAACTACAATACAAACTAACACATGCATATATCCTCATTTGTCTCTTCATTCGAAGCATGGTTTTGAAGTATACATTTTCCTCTCCCCTCCTTGCATGTAACTGACAAGAGAATCTGACTTACAATATTTTTAAATACAATCTATTTATTGGCCAAGCAGAGTAAAAGCTATACGAAATCTCCAGAAAACAGAGATAAAAATAAATTTGCTTAACATTGATCCCCCAAATTCTACAAATTCCCTTAGGTTATTTGATATTTGTATTTTTATTTTTTTCTCCTTTTTTCCCCCATACATAACTAAACATGTGTATGATTTGGGCAATCTATTTTTTGTTGTTCAATAGCAAAAATATTTTTTGCTGAGTTGAAAAGGAAAGGTTATCTTTGATTTGATTTTTTATTACTGTTCATAACTATGTAAATTAATACATTAATTATAATACTTAAACCTTCCTATAAAATGATAAATAATTTCAAATATTTGGATTTACATCCAAATATTGGATATATTGGATTTATATATTTTTCTGACAGAGTTTAGGCAGTCACTGGGTAGGTCCAGGTGAATTCAGAAATCTGAACATCTCTTAGTAAATTTAGTCTGGAATCACCAATTCACAGGATAGGATGTGGTCAACTATTTAGGAGTTCTACTTTCTGAATTAAATCTTAATGAATCCGCAACTACTGTTTATGTGCATACTTTTTAATTAGCAGCTGGCAGGAGTAGGTAGAATGTATTTATAAATTACACTAGGGTTCTGAAAAGGATTGGAAGCCCTTCAATTGTTTAAATCAACAGAAGCAGTTTTATATGTTTAAATTTCTTTTTGTTTGTTTGTTTTTGCCAAAGAAAGAGGGATATGGGGAAGGAGAAGGACACAAGGAAGAAAGGGAGGTGATAGAGGTTTGAAAGGAGGACAAATCTGTGGCTTAGCCTAACCTTCTATCTCTTTCCCCTACTACATAAATTGGCTCTTTCCTTCTCAGTGTATGGAGTCAATTTAGATTATTCTGGAAGCCCAGAAATAAAAATGCATTACCAACAATACAAAGCATATATATTTAATATATATACAAATATATATTACATATGTGATATGTGCTATATATTATATATAATGCATAGACATTTAATATAAATAACTATTAGAAAGAAACATTCAAGTTAAGACTAAAATACTCTCCTTATGTGTTATCTATTGCTAACTTCCTAAAATAATAGTTACAAATCATTTTGCTTTCAACAGGTGTTTTTAGTCAAAATTCTCATTTTATTTATACTTCTGAGGCCTTTCTGGTAAAAGGAAAGTTGTTTTTTACCCATGAATTCTTTGGAAATCCAGGTTCAGGCATCTAGGATTCCATTCTGATTAAAAGTAATACATGGAGGGTGTGTGGACGGCTGCATATGCATTGTTCATTGGTAACATGGCAGGTAAGTTACACATTTCTCTTGATACATTAGACAGCACTCACCACAGGAAACCAAAGAGTATATTTTAGTTTGCTTTTAGGTTTGTTCAGGTGACAGTGTTCCTCCGGTGTATTCAGAAGATTTTTTTGCTTATGGGCTCACCAATTGCTAGGGGGATTGACTTTAGGGTATTTGTTAATGCCCCTGTCAATCACAAACTTTATAAAGAGCTGTAACTGTGCATCTCTCTCTCTCTCTCTCCTCTCCCGCTACTCTCTCTTCTGTCCTGCCTTCACTATTTCTGTTTCTCTCAGTAGTTTTTCATGGGTAGTGCACAGCTCCACAAGGTATGACATTATATAAAACATCTGTATTTTAGCATTCAATGTAATATTCAGGGGCACAGCATTTGCCTTGATCATCGAGGGCTGTTTCCCTAGCCTTACTGCTATATAATGGAAAAGAAAAAGTTCATTATCCAGAGATTTATAATTTTACTTTGCATTTGATATTGCATTTCTGCTCTAACCTCTGAATGTTCTATGATGTACTGATTAAAAAAAAAAAAAGCACTGTGTATGAACAATGGAATGTGCATTTTAAATTGTATGGTAATTATCTGGTAATATCTTCTTGGGCTCTTTTCAATCAATGTTTCCTTCCAGCATGTGACTATTGTAGGAATCTGCCTATTAAAATTCAAATTAGGTAACAAGGTGCAAATTGCCTCATGAATGTTTTTTTCCTTCTTTTGCAAATTCTTCTTCATGTTTATAGCTCTCACAGTTGCTATACTTTCCATGATGCTGAGTTTTCATATGAAATTATTGTGCAAATATGAATGTGGTAATTCTTAAATGAGAAACATGCACATTTCCATCATGTTGCCTTTGAAATGGAAACTCAACTGGTTAGCCCATTAACGAGAGCATAAGAAGCTAATTAAGAATCCCCCTAAATCTTGAGGATGAGTTTAGTAGAGAAGTATAAGTCAGTTTTCAAAGTTCTTAATATCACATAAGTGAAGTTTTTGATGGGGGCAATGTGGTAATCTCACTCCTGGGGCTTGTGGATGTAGCCTGACTAAGTTGCTTATGAAAATGGGATTTCTCAGAGCTTTGGGCAAATTTGATTTAAGGAAAGAAGCCAAGGAATTTTTGATACAGCACTGAAGTGTCAGGTTAATATTATTGGGAAAAAAGTGGAAATGTACGTTTTCCATTTCAGTATTTCGATTTTGTCAATAGGATTGGCACTATAATTATCTCTGGATTAGTCACAGGTCTATATACTTGTTAAAAGTGAATATCAAGTAAACCGTAACTTGACAGGAAATTTGTTTTAAAAGATATGATGGGGGAGGGAGTGAGAAGTTCAAGCAGAGAAAGAAGTCCATCGTTTTAAAACTTAACTGCCGGAACTTAATATTACTTTTAAAAAGATGCTGCTGACATAGACGGCTTCAGGAAGTCTCCACTTCCTCAAGAACTAGTAAATCATAGAACCAGTAAAAATATCTAACAGTTTAAAAAAAAAAAAAAATCACCTACGGCGATTCCTGGACCCTTCCCTCCCTGGGACTCTGCCCACCTTCCACTGAGCACATGGCCTTTAACTCCTCGTAACACAGCAGAAAGAGAACAGAAAGTATCTGTTGAATGAAAGAATAGGAAAAGATTTCCTCTTGCTTTTTTCTTTCATGCATTGATCTATTGCTCTACTTTTTTATTATAATCATAAGCATCTACTATGCATATGCAGTTCTCTAGGTGAGTTCTGAGAAGTGTTTGCTGTTTTGTTCTTCTCTTTGTTTTTTGTTTTTTTTTTTAAACTGAACTTTGTTCCTCAACAACAAAAACCACATTTAGAGATTTCAGTAGAAAACAAACAAACAAATAAAAATAACAAAACTAGGTCAGATAAACAGATATGACAAAAAACATAAATAAAATCAAACTCCTTAATTTTTTTTCACTACTGGTACTTTTGTTTATGTGCTGCTAAATATTCAGGATAAAAGATGTTGAAGAAAAATTTAACCATTGTAAAGTGCAACACATACTGAGATATTAAAAAAAATAGTATTATTTCTTTCCATGATGCTGGCATATTATAATCTATAGCAGCCACAGATATGTAATACAGACATATAAAACTTTAGAGCACACAAAAAAACTACAATTCTTTTAAGAATGTAGTCTAAAGAAATGCTTACTTGCACAAGATGTGTACAAAGAACCATTGTTGTTATAACAATGTTTTTAATAGTG
This sequence comes from Neogale vison, assembly GCF_020171115.1. Classification (NCBI taxonomy): domain Eukaryota; kingdom Metazoa; phylum Chordata; class Mammalia; order Carnivora; family Mustelidae; genus Neogale; species Neogale vison. The sequence continues at coordinate 51,089,025 of NC_058096.1, forward strand.
AATGAAAATTGAGTGTTCACCAGTAGGGGACATATTGAATGAATGAGGATGGGATTTTAAAATTCATAATGATGGTACTTTTCATTAAAAATATACATATTCCAAGTTAAATTTGTCCCAAACTACACAAATTTTTGTTTTTGAAAAGCAATTAAAACATTACAAAATTTGTTTTCAAAATTATGACATGAACACAAGGATGATGAAAGGCAAATAGTAAAAGATTTATATTCCATCCTAACTGTGAGCAAATAATCTCTTTAATTCTCGGTTTCTTTCTTTTTTTCTTTTTTTTTCTTTTCAAAGATTTTATTTATTCATTTGAGAGAGAAAGAATGACCTAGAGAGAGATGAAGCAGGGAGAGGCAGAAGCTGACACCCCCCCACTGAGCAGAAAGCCTGACCTGGAGCTCATCCAAAAGCAGACGCTCAACCGGAAACCACTCAGGTGCCCCAATTCTCGGTTTCTACCTTTATAAATTAAGCCCCATTCCTTCTCTTTGGCATAATTACGGTGAAAATTTTAATTTTAACCTATTACCTACATCATACCATGTGTGGGGACTACAGTGAGTACCATAACCATAGTAGGTTCAACAAATGGTCATCTTTCTTTCTTTTTTTTTTTTTCCTTTCTATATAATGCTTGTTTAATAAAAACAAGTGCTTTTGTATTTGCTTCATTCAGATTAGTGTATGATATAGTAAGAAAGAACAACAAGTAAAAATTATCATTGATATATGTTAGGGAATTTTTTCTATTTTGCCTGCTTATACCCTGGGAGGTGCTAAGATATTTAATTAAATTCCACCAAATTATTGAATACCTATAATTTATTCTGCATTTTGCTAGGTGTATTAGAGATGACAGACACAAGTCCTACAAAGATTCTTCCCAAGAGGCAATATAAGAGACGGAAATAATTATAATGCAGTGAAAGGTATAATATAGAAATAGATACAAGTCACAATGACACCACAGAGGAGAGCCTGCTTAACTAGCTGTCTGGAGGGAATGAGAGAGCAGGCTTCCCAGAAGACATGACTTTTGAGGTGGGTTTGGAAGGTTGACTAGATGGATAAGGAGGCAACAAGTGCTAGCCGAAGATTAAGACTTAGAGAAAACCAAGTCAAATGCTTTTACATTTGGAGGAATTTTGAAGTGTAATTCCCCCAGGAGCATAACACAAAGAGGGAATTGAGATGTGGGCAAGGATGGAGAAGGGGGCTAGGGTCAGTGCTAGGAGACCTTCAGCAAGCTCCCAAAGCCATATGACACAACTACATTGTATTTATTTTCTTTCTTTTTAGAAACAGATGAGTTTTATTTATTTTATTTGTTATTATTATTATTTTTTAACAGATGAGTTTTAAAATGTCTATTTTGCTTAAAGATGTTAGAGTAGGAACTCTCTGAGCCTTTTCCAAAAAGAAACTTTAGCGAGAAAACAGAAAATGTATGATCTATGGAATCTCTGCACAAATTTTCTGTTTGGACATCAGGCTGAGTTGCATCTAAAATTCTGTTAGTGAAGATAACCTTGACCTCAGCTGAAAAACTTTATGACCAGATGCCACTGTAGTCCTAGAAGTTTGCTCTACAGGAAATAATAAAAGGGGTCACTTTTCTCCCCACCTGAGGAGCCACCCAGAAGTACCCATATAGCACAGCTGTGGTAGAATTCAAACTCCTCCATGTCTACCTACTTGACTGACCCAGTGAGCTATATCACCTCTCAGTATTTTCAGTGCATTTAAAGAATCCTTACTTTTGGCAGAGGACTCGAATCCTTACTTTTGGCAGAGGCTGCTTAGCACGATCAGGGATAGTGAATAAAAAAAAAAAAAGAGCAAAAACTGTTCCCTGGTATTCTGAAAATTTTCTCTCACTAAAATTTAGGAATTAATATTAATCCTGACCCAGATGGAGAAAATACTTCTAAATGTCTGGTTGTTCCTAAAATTACTACATTATAAAAGCACTCACAGGCTTTACTAGAGAAATGCCAAATGCTTTGGTGTTCAGCTGCTTGTAAACCCACTGTAAAACTATCTGGGCCTGGTTATTTTGAAAGTAGTTCTCCTTACTTTCTTCTCTCCTTCCTTCCTTTATTATTAATTACTTCCCAATCTCTTCCATTGTTATTGATTTGTTTAGGTTTTCTCTTCTGGAGTCAGTTTGATAATTGGATGTCTGTTTTATCTGGCAGGAATAAATTAAAAACATGCATTATTACTAATTTGCCAATCTTACAGTCCTTGAGGTTTATGTTTTATATTTGCATTGCTCTCTCCATGTGTCCATTTTCCTTTCTAGGAAAAAAAAAATCTTACTCTGTAGGCTTCCTAGGTGCATCTCCTTTTGACATCCATTCATAGGTTGGAGAGTGAGCAAGCTAGAATCAGAATTCCTGTAAGTACAAAATTTATTGATCCCATAAGATGGTACAGAGGTTTGTTTTTCTTTTAATAAAATTTTACATAGATGAATTGGAATATTTTTAATGTTTCTACATAGCTCTGTTTCTATTATTTAATTGGGTAGTCATATATTATAAGTAGGAAAAGACAGCTATATTGCTATCCGTTGATCCATTCATACATTATTTAACATACATTGAGGATAATATTTGGTCACATATAATCAAAAAATGATGGTGGTGATTAGCTCCCTTAAAAGACTGATAATAGGAATATCTTCAAACTAAAGAAAATCTCCTCTATGACCATGAACCATATCATAAAAGTTTTGTCCAAGTTATTTCAGATCAATATAGTTGACACTGTGCAGATGATAGAATTATTGCCAGCATATACATTGAACAATCCATGTCCTGTAGAGTTATTGAACAAATAGTGGGGGATCATACTTGAGGTAAATAGCATTAGCACTTTGATTGCTTCAGTTTGCTGTGACTTGCAGAGAACAGAATCATGTTAAAAGTTTAATTTGAAAAGGCAAGTCTGGAGGTTGTAAATCTAGCTAAGCAGAAATTTTATTGTGGTACTTGGCTTGTACCAAAGATGTATAAGCAAGGAACCCTCCACTCTACACCTGCTCCCCTAGGTTTTTACTAAGAACTGATAAGGCCGGTCTCCTAAAAAATGGATTTCTTTACTCTCCCCTGACTCCCACTACCATTGATACACCTTGACTCCATATTCTTTAACTATTTTATTATGGACACTTCTATTGCAAAATCCAAGTTTTTGCCATTGCTTTACAATGTTACATTTTTGTGATTAATACTAATTGTTTTTTTAATGGATTACTTTTCAACTTTAAATCATCCTTATTTATGAAGTTGGTGTCATATCGCAACCTTGTGTCTCTGTTTGTCATATATTATACTTTTATTTCAGTGTGGGAAACCAAATGCAAACCCAACAAATTATGACCCCTTCCAAACTTAACCTCCCAGCAGAGACTGACACACATCCATCTAAAAGATAACTACTTCCCTAGAGATGAGATATATAATCAATTTAGCAAAGGTGTCCCATAATACAGAGATTATAACACAGAAAAGAAGTGCATAAAGAGGCAAATTTTCCCATCTGTTGCTATCCCTCAAACCTAGTTCTTTAATGCTTGTAGCAAGCAATTGCATGGCTGAACAGGTCTTGTGAAATCACTAACATTCAAGTACTCCTTTATAGTAAGTACAAGGAAGACTCATATCACACTCAGGTAAAAAGAGAGGGGAACCATGAAGAATCTATCTAAACAATATTTTTTGGTGAAAATTACAAATGTTAACAGGAGAAAAAATATACATATATGTGCCTATTTACATACATACACACATATATGTGTGTATATGTATGTATGTATGTGTATATGTCTGTGTATACATATATATGACTATGCAAATATTTGTAATATGCAAATGATAGAAAATGCAGTTTTGAAGGAGACACCCTAGGAAAAGAAGAGACTTTTGTATGACTGAATTCTCAAGGAAATTTTTAATGAATTCTATAAAATAAGAGATAAAAGGGGAACTGGAAGAGTTTCAGAATTCACTTAAAAGACAAATATATCAACATTGCTAGCAGCAAAACACATGCTAAATACTGTAGAAAACCAAGTGGAAAACTGTTGGAACTGAGGCACTGCAAAAGAGACAAATTAATGAAAAATAAGATGATTTGCATGGAGAATGGATGAGATTGATCCATCAGATTCGTAACAGGTGTAACTACAGAAACGAAATAACAAGTAAATCAGAGAACATATCTGAAGATATGAGGGAATACTTCATTTAAATGAAGTAATATATAAATAAAATTATCGTTAACAAAACATTATTAAATAATCTCATATCAGACACTGTAGTAAAAACACTGAATTCCAAAAATAAAGAAAAAAAAATCTGACACGGTTCCAGGTAAGAAAACAGAGATTGCTTGTAAATACTAAGGCAAAATAATCAGGCTCACCTCAGACATTTCTAGGTACAAACCGATTTGATGAGGTGATTTTGACACAGCCCTTTCCACATTCCTCTTACAACAGAGGGACATTCTGAATTAACTTGGAAAAAAAATAGCTTAGTATTATCTATTTTTTAAATTGCCTAATAGGTAGAACAACACCTATTCTATCTCAAATATTTATTTATTTTAGAGAGAGAGACCACGAGAGCCTGCTCATGCCCAAGCAGAAGGAGAGGCAGAGGAAGAGGGGGAGAAGCAGACCCTCTGCTAAACAGGGAGCCTGACACGGAGGCTCAATTTCACAGCCTTGAAGTCATGACCTGAGCTGAAAGCAAGAGTCCCACACTTAACCAACTGAGCCACCAAGACACCCCTATTCTATCTTAAATAAGCATCCCACCTGACTCTGCTTTATATGTGTATTGTCAGGATTGTCTAATTTTCTCTTCAATGTAAAAAATGTCAGTGGTTTGCTAAACTTTCACTATAACTTGCTTTCAATTTTTCCTTAAATTTTTAAGGTTTTTAATTTTTAAGGTTTTCTTTACATATGTTATTGCTTCTTTTCTGCATAAAGTTCATTGTATTTCTATATGTTTATTGTATTGTCCCCTTTGACAATTAAAAAGTTACTGCATTTGTCTGATTTGATGCTTATTATAATGAATTCTAAATGTGTGACTTAATATCTTTTAATCTTAGGAAAACTGAGGGTTGCTGGAGTGGAGGAAGGTGGGAGGAATAGGGTGGCTGGGTAAGGGATATTGGGGAGGGTTTGTGTTATTGTGAGCACTGTGGATTGTGTAAGCTTATTCAATCACAGACCTGTACCCCTGAAACAAATAATACATTATATGTTAATTTAAAAAGAGAAAGAGAGAGAGAAAGAAAGGGGGAAAAAAATAAATAAAGAAAGAAAGAAATCTTGGCCCAGGAATTTATTTTGCTTTTTGTATTTGTTTATTGTATCTTTGAACAGTATTTACATTCAAATTTCTTAAGGCAATTAATGGTTTTGGTAAATCTCTTATAATTTCATATATTTTTAAAAACAGATTTCAAATGCTTTCCTTTTAATAGATATGCTTTTTATTTTTTTATTTTTTTAACTTTTTATTTTTTTTCCATTTTATTTAATTTTATTACTCTTCAGTGTTCCAGCAATCATTTTTATGCACCACACCCAGTGGTCCATGGAATATGTGACCTCCATAATACCCACCACCAGGCTCACCCATCCCCTGATCGCCCTCCCCTCCAAAACCCTCAGTTTGTTTCTCAGAGTCCACATCTCTCAAGGTTTGTCTCCCCCTCCTATTTCCTCCAACTCACTTCTCCTCTCATCTCCCAAAGTCCTCCGTCTTCTTCCTTATGTTCCACAAGTAGGTGAAGGGCATCTTAGTTCTTTCCACAGTTTGGCGACTGTGGCCATTGCTGCTATGAACACTGGTAATGGATGGCCCTTCTTTCACTACATCTGTATCTTTGGGGTAAATACCCAGCAGTGCAATTGCAGGGTCATAGGGTAGCTCTATTTTTAATATCTTAAGGAATCTCCACGCTGTTTTCCAAAGTGGGTGCACTAACTTGCATTCCCACCAACAGTGTAAGAGGGTTCCCCTTTCTCCACATCCTCTCCAACACATGTTGTTTACTGTCTTTTTTAATTTTAGCCATTCTAACTGGTGTAAGGTGGTATCTCAATGTGGTTTTGATTTGAATCTCCCTGATGGCTAATGATGGTGAACATTTTTTCATGTGTCTGTTAGCCATTTGTATGTCTTCTTTGGAGAAGTGTCTGTTCGTGTCTTCTGCCCATTTTTTGACATGATTTTCTGTTTTGTGTGTGTTGAGTTTGAGGAGTTCTTTATAGATCTTGGGTCTTTGTCTGTAGTGTTATTTGTGAATATCGTCTCCCATTCTGTGGCTTGCCTCTTTGTTCTGTTGACTATTTCCTTTGCTGTCCAGAAGCTTTTGATCTTGATGAAGTCCCCAAAGTTCATTTTCACTTTTGTTTCCTTTGCATTTAGAGACATATCTTGAAAGAAGTTGCTGTGCCTGATGTCAAAGAGATGACTACTTATGTTCTCCTCTAGGATTTTGATAGAATCCTGCTTTACATTGAGGTCTTTTATCCATTTTGAGTTTATTTTTGTGTATAGTGTACAGGAATGGTCGAGTTTCATTCTTCTACACATAGCTGCCCAATTTTCCCAACACCATTTACTGAAGAGACTATCTTTTTCCACTGGATATTTTTTCCTGCACTGTCAAAGATTAATTGACCATAGAGTTGAGGGTCCATATCTGGGCTCCCACTCTGTTTCACTGGCATATGTGTCTGTTTTTGTGCCAGTACCATGCTGTCTTTGTGATCACAGCTTTGTAGTAAAGCTTGAAATCAGGCAACATGAAGCCCCCGGTTTTGTTTTTTTCTTTTTCAGTATTTCCTTAGCAATATGGGGTCTTTTCTGGTTCCATACAAATTTTAGAATTGTTTTTTTCAGCTCTTTGAAAAATGCTGGTGGAATTTTGATCAGGGAGGCACTGAAAGTATAGATTGCTCTAGGCAGTATAGACATTTTAACAATGTTTATTCTTCTGATCCATGAGCATGGAATGGTCTTCCATCTTTTTGTGCTTTCAATTTCTTTCATGAGTATTCTGTAGTTCCTTGAGTACAGATCCTTTACCTCTTTGGTTAGGTTTATTTCCAGGTATCTTATGGTTCTTGGTGCTGTAGTAAATGGAATTGATACTCTAATTTCCTTTCCTGTATTTTCATTGTTAATGTATAAGAAAGCAACTGATTTCTGTACATTGATTTTGTATCCTGCCACATTACTGAATTGCTGTATGAGTCTAGTAGTTTGGGGGACGAGTCTTTTCGGTTTTCCATATAAAGTATCATGTCATTTGGGAAGAGAGAGAGTTTGACTTCTTCATTGCTAATTTGAATACCTTTTAATTTTTATTGTTTGCTTGCTGTTGTTAGGACTTCTAGTACTATGTTCAACAAGAGTGGTGAGAGCAGACATCCTTGTCATGTTCCTGATGTCAAAGGGAAGGCTGTCAGCTTTTCCCCATTGAGGATGATATTTGCTGCGAGTTTTTCATAGATAGATTTTATGAAGTTGAGGAATGTTCCCTCTATCCCTATACTGTGAAGTGTTTTAATCATAACAGATGCTGTATCTTGTCAAATGCTTTTTCTGCATCAATTGAGAGGACCATGTGGTTCTTCTCTTTTCCATTATTGATTTGTTCTATCACATTGATTGATTTACAAATGTTGAACAACTCTTGCATCCCATGGATAAATCCCACCTGGTCATTGTGGATAACTTTTTAATGTACTATTGGATCCTAATAGCTAGGATCTTGTTGAGAATCTTAGCATCAATATTCATCAGGGATATTGGTCTGAAATTCTCCTTTTTGATGGGGTCTTTGCCTGGTTTGGGGATCAGGGTAATGCTAGGTTCATAAAAAGAGTCTGGAAGTTTTCCTTCTGTTTCTATTTTGTGAAAGAGCTTCAGGAGAATAGGTATTGATTATGCTTTAAATGTTTGGTAGAATTCTACAGGGAATATGTCAGGTCCTGGGCTCTTGTTTTTTGGGGAGGTTTTTGATCACTGCTTCAATCTCATTTCTAAATATTGGTCTATTCAGGTTGCCATATTTTCCCTGATTCAGTCTTGGAAGTTTATAGGTTTCCAGGAATGCATCCATTTCATCTAGGTTGCTTAACTTATAGGCATATAACTGTTGATAATAAATTTCTGATGATTGTTTCTATTTCCTTGGTGTTAGTCATGATATCTCCCTTTTCATTCATCATTTTATTAATTTGGGTCCTCTCTTTTTTCTTTTGGGTTAGTTTGGCCAATGGTTTATCTATCTTATTAATTCTTTCAAAAAAGCAGTTTCTAGTTTCGTTGATGTATTCTACTGTATCTCTAGTTTCTATTTCATTGATCCATGCTCTAATCTTCATTATTTCCATCCTTGTGTGTGGGTTGGCTTAGTTTGTTGTTGATTCTCCAGTTCTTTAAGGTGTAATAAAGAGAGTTGGTATATTCTGGATTTTTCTTTTTTCTTTCTTTCTTTTTTTTTTTTTTTTTTTTAGGGAGGCTTGGATAGCTATGTATTTCCCCCTTAGGACCACCTTTGCTGTATCCCACAGGTTTGGGACTGAAGTGTCTTCATTCTCATTGGTTTCCATGAATTGTTTAAGTTCTTCTTTGATTTCCTAGTGGATCCAAACATTCTTAAGCAAGGTGGTCTTTAGCGTGCAAGTGTTGAATTCCCTCCAATCTTTTTCTTGTGTTTGAGTTCCAGTTTCAAACTATTATGGTCTGAGAGTATGCAGGGAATAATCTCAGTCTTTTGGTATTGATTGAGCCCTGATTTATGACCCAGTATGTGGTCTGCTCTGGAGAAAGTTCCATGTGCACTCGAGAAGAATGAGTTTTCTGTTGTTTTCGGGTAGAATGTTCTGTATATTTTTATGAGGACCACCTGGTACAATGTGTCATTCAATGCTCTTTTTTTTTTTTTTTAATTGATTTTCTGCTTGGATCATCTATTACTGAGAGTGGTGTGTTAAGATCCCCTACTATTAATGTATTCATATCAATATGACTCTCTTTATCTTGATTAACAGTTGTCTTGTGTAGTTGGCTGCTCCCATATTGGGGGCATAAATATTTACAATTGTTAGATCTGTTTGGTGGATATACCCTTTAAGAATGAAGTAGTGTCCTTCTTTATCTCTGATGACAGTCTTTAGTTTAAAATCTAATTTATCTGATATGAGAATTGTTACCCCAGCTTTCTTTTGAGGCTCATTGGCATGAAAGATGCTTCTCTATCTCTTCACAGTCAGTCTGGATGTATCCTCAATTTCAAAATGGGTCTTTTGTAGACAACATATAGATAGGTCCTGTTGTTTAATCCAATCTACAACCTGCACCATTTTATGGGAGCATTTAGGCCGTTCACATTGAGAATAATTATTGAAAGATACGTTTTTATTGACATCATGTTGACTGTGAAGTCCTTGTTTCTATAGTTTGTCTCTGTGAATTTCTGCTCTATGTCACTCTTGGGTTCTTTCTTCTTTTATAGATCCCTCCTTAATATTTCTTGCAGTGCTGGCTTGGTGGTCACATACTCTTTTAAACCTTGCCAATCTTGGGAAGCTGTTTATCTGTCCATCCATTTTGAATGTCAGCCTTGCTGAATAAGATATTCTTGGCTGCATTTTCTTCTCATTCAGTGCCCTGAATATGTCTTGCCAGGCATTTCTGGCTTGCCAGGTTTCTGTATACAGATCTGCTGTTATTTTGATGGACCTTCCTCTGTACACAAGGAATCTCCTCCCCCTAGCTGTCCTCAAGAGCTTCTGTCTTAAATTGTGATTCAACAGTCTCAGGTGCAATAAGTTGCCCCTGTTCCCTATCATGGCATCATTTATTTCCCTGATTCAGTTTTCATGGCTTCTAAGCTATTTGTTCCAAGTCTCATCCTGATCCTTTTTCTCTATCATTTTGTCCTCTAGATCACTAATTCTATCTTCTACCTCAGTTATCCTAGCTGTTAGAGAGTTTAGATTAGTTTGGATCTCACTGATAGCATTTTTAACATCTTTCTGGGCAGCTTTCACTTCTGCCCTAATTGATTTCAGGTTGTAATTAATGGTTTTTCCCAACCTAGCTATTGCTTGGATAATTGTTACCCTGAATTCCCTTTCTCACATACCATTTATGTCCATATCCAATAGCTCTGATGGGAGGGCACAGTCTCTGGATTTTTCCTCTGTTGAGCATTCTTCCTCCTAGTCATTTTGGTAAGAGGTGGTTGAGGGGATGTGTACTGAATATATCAACCATGATCCAAGCATGGTGCATCCTGGAATGCTTCTGAGCAATCAGAAGTCACCAACAAAAAGAATGAAAGAAGAAAAAGAGAAAGAGAGAGAGAAAAAAAAAATAGGAGAGAAGACCAAGACAGAATGGGCCCCAAAGGTAATATTGATAAAGTATACAATCAAAAATGGACAAATGAAAAGACCAGCAAAAGTAACTGACAAGAAAACAAAAAAAAGAAGCCAGCCAAAATGAACCCCAAGTATAAAATTTATATAATACCAGACAAAAACAAATACACAGAAACACTGACAGAAGAAAAAAGATGGGAGGGTGGTTACAAATCCTCAGTGTGGGTGAGGAAGGTTATTTTGATTCTTCCTGGGTATATCTTGATATCTTTGTTAAAGGACTCGACTTTCCAGAGATAAAGGGAGATTTAAACTGGCTTATATATAGGAGTGGTATTGACTAGGGAAAGAGGATTACCTTGAAGCCCATATCTAAATGTATATTTAAAAATAGAAAAGCAAAAGAAAAACACAGGTATATGTATGAAAAAAGGTCACATTAAAAGATTATTAAGGAATTTTTTATATTGAACCTCTCATTATAATGGCAAATAGGTTAAAAAAATTAAAAAGAGTGAGAATGAATTAAAAATAAAAGTTATATCTATGAAATATACAGGTTTTAGGGCAATATCAGGAGCTTAATATCTTCTTTTCCCCTGATATTGGGGTTTTACAGTTTTATGGGGACCCTGTGTTGGTTGTCCTCTTGTTTTTTGGCTGGCTTTCTGGTGGAGGGGCCTGCCATGTTGTTTTTCAATCACTCTTGCTTGGATGTGATTGGGAACAGTCCTCCTGTTCCCTATCAAGGGGCTGGGCTCTGGTTTTCAGGCTTTTGTTCTCTGGAGGTTTTTGTTCTTTGGCAGCTTTTTGTGGCTTTTCAGAGGTGTAGTGGAAAGCAAACTGTGCCCAGACCTCCATCTCAGAGAGAAGCCTTAGTCTGCTCCCCTCTGGGTGGTCCAGAACACACCAACACCCCTATGCAAAATCTGCAGAGTCCCTGATGTGTGCAACCTCCCACAGGCAGTGCGCACCCCCAGCCACCATCTCAGGGGTCATACAAAGCACCACTACATCTCTCTGCATCCCCGTGCTACTAAAACCACAAGCAATATTGGTCCAGAGAGCCCGCTTCCAATTGCTGCCTTTCCTGGGATCATGGTAGACTAGAGAGAACACACTGAGATTTTCAAGTCAGGGCTGGGAGTGTTCAGACTCGTGGCCGGTCCTAGCACCCACCAGCTAGCACCCGCACAGAGCACTCTCAGGTGCAGGAGGGGACCACAATTCAGTCCCCAGTTGTGCAGTATGCATGCAGAGTTCAAAAGGCTGTGGTTCTAGAGAACACTGGCTGGCGTACACATCAGACTCCCTCACCCATGGAGGATGCCTGGCCCAGTACTGGTGTAAGCAGCAGAAAGCAGGCAGCTCAGGGCCTATGTCCTGGAGGCTTTGCTGCACTCTCTCTGGCATGGGTGGTCTCTGGTGGTGGCTGTCCTGGGTCCGTGGGCTTATGCCTGTGCCCATGACCTCCCAATTCCACCAGTTGCCCCTTAAGATCTTTTGCTCTTTTTGAGTGTTTTTAACCTGACTCCAAGTTAATGCTGGTCTCCAATCACAGGGTACTCTCGTACTGGATTATTAATTTCCAATGGGTCACTTCTGGTGGCTCCCTCCCCCTTCTGTTTATCCTCTGATATCAGTCAGATTCCCACTTGCTTTACTTCTTGCACTGTGTCTTCTGTCCCCATCGAGATCCAATAGTGTATAATCCTACATCTCAGGTTGATTTCATGGGTGTTCAGAGTATTCTGGTAGATAATTAGGGGACCGGTTGAAATAGGGTCTCTTACTTCTCTACCATATTGCGCCAGATACACTTTTTTATTATCTCATTCCCTACCTATCTGTAAACTTTCTGTTTTTTACTTTTTTCTTTTAAAGCTTGTTTCCTGTTTTCTTTATTTTCTCAGTTGCCCTACAGGTCAACTTTCTTTAATCACATCTTCCCTGCCCCACCACCTCCCCCAGCCAGAAAAATAATTGCTTTTAGGTTTTTTGTTTTTCATTTTTTTTCCCCCTGCCATCTAAATTCCAAAAGTTCTGATAGTTATTATATTTCTCAACTTTACAAACAAAACAATATATAGTACTTAAATTTATCTCTTTTTCCAATTCTCAATGTTTTTTTAGTATGCTTGAGTTTTTACTCAGTCTTTTAGATCTAAAGTATTGCTGTTATTGACATTCAAGTATTCCTTTAGAGTACAAAGAAGACTCAGGTCATGCCCAGGTAAACAGAGAGGGGAACCATGAGGAAGCTGTCTAAATAGTAATTTTTAAAACTTTATTTAAAAAATTATAAACTTTAATACAGATTTAAATTTGATTTCATATTATATTTCTATTTATTGCAATTTTAAAATGTAGTCATTGCACAACAGGATTTCATTCACACCATTTCCTCTCCAATTAAGAGTTTCCTTTTTAGAATAAAGTACTGTCACATTTTACATATGGTTAAATTCTACTGACAGCATGTAGGATTAAATTGATCTCCATCAAATTGTTATTGAAAATCCTTTAAATTACAGAATTATGAGTAATGTATATTCCATTATCTCCTACAGCAGTATAAAGTTCTTATTAGGATCATATGAAAGAGCTGCATATGTGAAAGAGATTCACTATAATCCAAATGTAATAATATTATTTACTGAGATCTGTTTTGACCAGGTCTCATTATCTTAGTTTGAAAAACTCTTGTGAATAAAAAAGAAAGCCCCTAGGTAACTAATTTCTGTATTTTACCTGATTGAGGATATCATTCACCACATACACATTGTGCTATCAGAATACCTGGAGATCATTCCTCTGGTTTCAATAATCAAGTAATTACACTCAGCAATATTTCTGTTATTAAATTCATACACTATGAATCCTGTAACTAATTATGAAACTCTCTTTCTCTTGGCTACTTGGATTTCACAGACAAATTTATGGCAAGATTAATTTACATATTCTTGTCCAAATATACATTTTTATCTTTATCTCCTTTTTTCCACATGTATTTACATGCAGTCAAATTTCACATTGAATATTTTTTATTAATTTTGGTTATCATCTGGTGTATATTGCCAATCAATCTCATTTAGGAATAAGGTACAGTATAAATCAATAGTAATATAGAGCATCTATTAGGTGTGCATCATACTGGAAAGCAAGTTTACAGATAGAAATCTAAAGATTAAATATAAGTAAAGATTACATAAAGGTTCTAAGTGATAATTGAAATGTAATGGAAGGATAATTCAGTCTCTTGAAATGGTTAAGAAAGGCTTCAGAGAGGATGTAGAGTTTAAGCTTCGTTCTGGGAGAAGCAGCAAAAGTACTTTTACATTAGAAAAAAAATGTAAAGTAAAGAACTAGAAAGACACATTTGAGGACTGATAAAGGAAGCCATCTTACTAGAATAAAGGTTGCTATAAGAAGAAAGTAATAAAGTTAAAACAGGCATTGGGACAAGAAAATGTCAAGATGTTTCTATCATTAAACTAAAAACTTTATCCTGATGACACATGGGTATCATTGATAATGAGCAAAAAGAAAATTTACATTGATAAAACTAGTTAAAAAAAAACTTACCTTAAAAATAAGTAAAAATGAAAGAAAATCTTATCTTACAATAATGTTTCTAGTAGATTATATAAGGTTGCAGAGATAAGGAAGCCATTAGGAAACCATCGTGATAGTTCAGGCATGCTATCTAACACAGAATATAAATGTTTAATACATGTTCATTAAATAACTTAATGACTGACATAACAAAGGAATGGATAAGAGGAAACAGGAACAGCATTTACTAAGATGGATGTGAAAACAATTACAAATGATGAAATGACAGAAACTAATTGCAAACGAAGGTGTAGAAAAGATTAGAAAATCAGTTCAGATGCTTATCATGTTGGCAAAAATATGAAAGACAGAAACAGCAACACCTTTATTGAAGATGACTAACTTGATTTTAATTATATTGAATTTGAGGTGAAAAAAAATCTAGATGAAAATATTTGAGTATATTTAGAATGCACGACTACAAGGCAGAGGTTATTTATTTATTTATTTATTTAATTCACTGATTTACCCCAACCACTTAGAAAAGTACATGGTACATGGTGGACAGTCAATATATATGTCTTATATTAAATTGAAATGTTTAGGCAAATGTGACTCGACTGAAGTTCCCAACAGACATTATGCCTCATGATAATTATGTACATTATCTACATAAAAATAATATTGGAAGTGTTCATTTCCAGTGAACACTTTATGTTCACTTCAGAACATAAAATAATGCAGCAATACTATTTTAATTGTGTACATTTATCCAGAATTTATTTTGATCTTATTGAATTATCTTATTAAATATTCTTGGTAATATTTGAGCAGAGATTGAGATTACCAAAAACCCATATTGAAAAACACTCCATAGATTTTTATGAGAGAGGAGTTTCTGACTCACACTCTACTGGGAGGCTGTGACCTGTTGTATGTATAACTATTCTATGAATTCTGACTTAAAAATATTTTGGTATCAGGGTGCCTGGCTGGCTCAGTGGGTTAGGCATCTGCATTGGGCTCAGATTATGATTTTAGGGTCCTGGGATCTAGCCCTGCATCAGGCTCTCTGATCAGCTGGGAGGTGGCTTCTCCCTCTGACCATCCCTCTGTGCTCTCTCTCTCTCTCAAATAAATAAATAAAATCTTAAAAATAATATTTTGGTATCTGTTAGGTATCCCCTGTGTCATATATCTTTTCTATAGAAATATAATATAAACTAGGAATAAAAATCGATTAAGCACAAAGAGTCCAAGGAGTTACATGGAAGACTTCTCTTCTCACTATTGTTAAATAGAAAACAGTTCATTGAATGTATTAGATCCTTCTAGCTTTCAGCATATTACTGAAAAAAAATCTGGTATGAGAGTGTCTACTTACCGTAATAGATCAGTGGAACAAAGGCAGAAAGAAGAAGGAATAATGTCACTTCATCAAAAAATAAATATGAACAAATGATATTTTCTTGTTCTTTCTTATAATAAACCACTCTGATTTGAGAAATATTCATAAGGTCTATAAATTGTAATTACTTCATTTTTATACTTCTTGAAAAGAGAAAAAATAAAAAGGAGATCTGAAACTACTACTGCTGTGTTAACAATTTAAATTTAAAATTATATACTAACTACTTTTTCATGACGTTTTATTGATTTTCTTTTGGTTCAACTTCATTGATTAAATGAGACAAAACATATGGTATTACTGTTTTTCACTGATGTTTTCATCAAGACTGGATAAAATCCAAATTGATACAGCATCTTCTAGCCTGACTCAAAGCCCTGATTTTATATGATAGCTGTCTATTTTATTCTTTCAAGGGTTGGTTTCTTTCACTTGTGGCTTAATATTTAAGCACAAAAGTGATGTTTTTACAGTTTCACTTCCTCATAAATCATAATCAAAATAAATATTTTAATAAAAAATGGTCTAAGTCATTATAGGTCCTAAAAACAGTAGCCAAATGGTATTTGAGCAAGAAAGAACAAGAAAAAGAGAGATAGAGGAGAAAAAATAATTAAAAGAAGAAAAAATTTTGATCATTTATTTAACAGTTAGACTTAGTATTAAATTAATATTTAATAGTCTTTTACTTTGGGACATTCTGAAGATTCAAACTATATAAGAATTTGCTCCACCATGCATAAAAATCCTGTGCAAGGGTGTGTATCTGTGAATTATTTCATTTCCCAAACAATGACAATAAAATTGTCCAGATGAAGGTAAATGGGTAGTCTGTCAGAGATTTTGAGAACCAATCCAGGAATACCCAAACTTAAACTTTCATGAAATATTCCCTATTTAGGTCTGCATTGGCAGCTCTCTCTCTTACCATTTCTTATCTCTCAAGTTATTATTTTATTTAATACGCTATGCCCATTAAAAACAAAACAACGCAACAACAAAAAACCTACATGTATAGATTTTCCTTTATTATTTAGTTTGTGATACTGATTTAATTCTTTTTTCTTTTACTTTTCATTTTGTTTTAGATTTTCTTTTTTTCTCTTTGTTTTTAGATTTTATGAGGGGTGTTTAAATTTTGTTTTTAATTCTTAACCCACTTTTCATAAAACTAAACCAGGAAATAACAGTTTTGATCAAAAGTGGCACACAAGAAAGGGCTTATTTTATATTACATAATTAATTATAATGTTGGATACAACATCTGATTTCTCTGCCTCTAGCTTCTGTTCCCCCTATTCCTGAAATCCTCGAGTTAACGCCTACTCGCGTGTACCACATTTTTCTACAGGCCACCTGGTTAAATAGGGAGCTCCTTTACCTGCTGGGTTCCTGGTTATTACCTGGACCAAAGAGTAACATATGGGGATCTGAGAAGTGAAAGTAAGCTAACAACTGTCTTACGGTGGTCATATAGATGGCTGAGAGACACAGTGGTGCCTGGTGGATTCCAGTTTATTCTCACTTTCTTCTATTCTGTGACCAACTCTTCTACTCAATTGTTGGCAAGCTGATAACTAGCAGTGACCCTAGATCAAAACAGGCAGAACTTACACAGAAACAAGAGCTTCCTCTCAAATTCTTTAGAAATTTCCCTTACAACAAACCTCTTACTTAGTTACATTTGTATATCTATATTAATATTCACAAATGACAAAATTCTATTTTGATTCTTCAAGCAAATCACAAGTTCTTATAGATGTATTAGTTAGTTAATTCATCAATATAGAAACTACCAGAAGTATTTTAAATAGGAATGGATTTAACACTGGAAATCAGAGGTTTGCCTAATTGGTGGAGGAACTAGGACAGTGAAGATCAGAAAAATCCTGGTAGATTTCACAAAACTAGGGAGTTTAGAAATTATAGAAAATTGCCACTCATGTTCTCAGTGGCTTACAACAACAAAGTGGATGACTCTCAAGAGGGCACATGGAAGTGGCTGGCAAACACTCACAACTGACATCTGCCAAAGCCATGTGACTGTTCATAGCTGTTGGCTGCAGAATAATTACTTCTTTTTTTTTTCCATTTCCCAAATATTTTGAGAGTACCTCTTATTGGTAGAAATAACCTTACTGGTAGGAGATAATGGTAAATCCAGTTTCCAAATTCTAGTTCTTATCATGCATGGAAAGCTTAGACAGGAAGGGTGTTATATGTGATACAATGATTGCTTTTGATATAAAAATTCATTTAGAGGAATTTGTTTCCTCAAAGCTCAACACATAATTTAGCTTTCCCCCTAATATTGTTTTTTGTCTATTGGTTAAATGTAAGGTTCTTCTAAAAGTGAAAAGATTATATTCTTTAATTGTGTCACACATATGCTATTTTATTCTTAAATAATAACCAACTTTTCTAATTATTCTCTTGAAGGAAAGTTACAATGCACACATAGAGCTTTGCAGCAGCATGTGTGAAAAACATCTGAAAAAAATTAAAGTGTCTGGACAGATGTTATAAGAATCTTGCAGAAAAAGCTATCAGCATTACAATCCCAATTCTAATTTACTTTACATCAGGCATTTAAATTTATTATCTTTAGGCCATATGTTCCAAATGAAGCTTGGTTCTATATTCATGAATCAGTTGACAATGAATAGTTAAGTTCTGCTAATTCAGAAAGGTGAAGTTGAGTGAGCTTATTTAAATGGTAGAATATTTGTAACTACAATTTCTACATACCATCAGAAAACTTCCAAAAAAGACCTGCCATATGTTTTAAACCGTGATGGAAATGGTTTAAAAAAAAAAAACCTCCAGCTTTTATGCAGCTATACTTGAGAATATCTTAGCATTTCCATTAAAATTCTATTTTGAGAGTTTTAAACTTGGCTCTAAAATGCATTGTAGACTAAAACTTAACATGTGACATCTAAAGGAATATTAAGTAACAGAATATGTTCAAATAATTAAATGGCTTCAGCATTTTATAGGTCCTTAATACCTTAGCAGTACAGTTAGACTTAAATTATTAAAAAAAAAAATGTGCTGCATGGACTATTGGTTGTGGCTCACTTCGGGTAATAAGGAACTGTCCCAGCATACCAGTCATTATCTTCATGAATATTGCTTGCTACTTGCTGAAAAGAGCAAAAATGACTACAGGTAGAAAAAGTGGGAGTAGGAGGTAGGATTCCCTGAACGTCCAAAGACCTCACATAAAAAAGTCAAGGATATGTTCCAGATTCTTTGAAAAGTAGTCCATTTAAATGGGAAGCAGTGTGTTATCAATGAAAATTTAGAGCCTGGGTACTAAACTGCTTTAGTAGAACCTGAACAGAAGTTAAATAGAACTGAATATATGAACTCAAGATTCCTTCCAGTCGAAGGAGTCCATGAAGATCATGCAAAGAATATCTTTACATTTCTGATGTAAAGCCTGATTCTCTCCCCTGAAACCCAGGTTAATCAGAGTCAGTATGAATGATCAGCTCACAAAGCCTGCAGAAGGAGAGACCCACTCCTACCCACAACATGGTTCCAGGAATCTTGCTGATCTTCTAGGGCTTTCCCTGGGTTAAAGGGATGATGCTGAAGAATAGAGAGCTTCTGTATCCTGTCAAAGTCATGCTGGAATCAGAGAAAGATGTTGTTTCTGCCTTGGGCTTTGCCATTTTCAGCCTGTGTGCTCTAGCGCAACACAATAACCTGTCTAAATTTCAATTTGCTAACTTATGAAATGGGGTGATAATATAAACCTCAGAGCATTTTAAAATTAAAATTAACTAGATAACTACAAAGTAGCAACAATGTGCTTATCACATATCAAAATTCAATAAAACCTACTTGTTGTTGTTTTATATATGTGGAAACCAAACATGTTTCATTGACTGGAACCACCTCTATTCCAGCTATTATCAAGAGGAGGGTTAATTTTGCTTTTCCCTCTGACATTGATTATCATACCCGTGGGTATTAGGAAGGTGATAAGAAGGCAGAAGACAAAAGCATAACACTTGAGGATGAGGACCAAATTCATTTTTTTCTGAAATACTATTACTTGATTTAAATATTGAACTTTCATCTAATTCTAATAAATTTTTTCATTACCTTAGTTCATTCAGTAAACATTCATTAAGGCTTTGTTGTACACCAAGTTCCCTGTTAAAAACAGGTACAGAAAAGGAAAAAAAAAAAAGAAAGAAAGATATGTTTCTTGTTCTCAAAAGCTTGTAGTTCCAAAGGCAAGGCTGACAGGAATGAAATTATCCTAAGAGTATGGGATAAGGGCTGGGAAGTTAGATGCAGGATGCATTAATATTAGATTGAGATGTCTGGGATTGGTTCTTAAAGAATGTAATGAGATGGGTTTTTAAAAAAGAACTTTAGCTGAGCATATGAATAAAGGAAAGGAGAATGTTTTAGTAACAGGAAGAGCACATTTAGACAAGTTATGAGAGAAAGAAATCATTTAGTTTGGAGAAAGTCTAAAATTATGGTATCAACCCATACAGAAAGAAAGATACGCATGGAAAAGCCAGAAAGAGTTTCTCCCAGATCACATGGGGGCCTATCAAAGGATTTTAAGTAGGTAACTGGTAGAATTAAATTTGCATATGAGATTTTCAGCTTGGTAGCTGTACGAAGGATTAACATTACATTCACTGAGATCAGCTAAGCAGCAATTCAACAGTCCTAATTGCATAGTGCAGTACACAATTAGTAAATTGTGTAATATTGGGAAAGTTATTTGGTTTTACTTGACTTTTTAAAGTGTCCTTTTCATTAGTATTACGTAAAGGTAAATATGAACAGCAGCAACAACAATAATAACGGGGTGGCTCAGATTGCTTCTCAGAGATTGATACAAAGACAGGTGAAGAAGTGTATGTGACAGCATTGAGCTCTATCCCCAAATAGGATTTGACGGTGCTTGTTCACATTTTTCATTCCAAACCACATTGGTTCATGTGGAATAAATACATGGAGGTGAATTTTTGAGCTGTTGGATGTTTTGTTTGCAATCATTGGGGATCTAGGCAGAAAAGGGTGACAAGTGATAAATATCTACATCTCCTGTAGGGCAGTCCTTAAAAATCACCTGAGTACTTTGGTAAAATGCAGATTTGCTCAAGTGCAGGTTCAGAACTTGCAGGCAGGAAATAGGGCCTAAGAGTATGCATTTCTGAAAACCTCCCAGGTATTGAGGCTTCTGATCCATGAACCACCTTTTGAATTACAGACTGTAAGGAATACTTGTAATTTTGCCCATGTTCCTAGCAGGTGAATTTTATTTACTTAGTAAAGACTGATTGATTGATTGATTGCTTGGTCGATTTAAGAGTGAGAGAGAAGGAGGGAGTAGTAGAGGGAGAGGCAGAGTCCCTGCTGAGCACAGAAATTGGGATCATGATCAAGATCATGAGCTGAAGCAGTTGCTTAACCAACTGCCCAAAGAGGCAGGTTTTAAAAAGCAAATTCGAGAGATATGGAATTTACATGCTGAAATAGTACTATAATTCATTCTGTAGATCAGATCCTATTTCCCACAATAATTTTCATCTTTTTCCTCTTTAAATCTATGCACTATATGTAGTATATATAAAGTAGATACTAATTCTGTCATTTCATTTCCAGACTATTTAATTTCAAGATGGGATGAAAAGAGATTCACTGGTTTTTTTTTTTTTTTATTTGTTTTTTTAATTCACATTCTCAAACATTTCAAAGTATTCCATCATTACATGGGCTTTCAGCAGAGACTGGACACTGGCTTTCCTGGAAGGAATGGGTGTCAGGTGAACTTTGAAATTTGAAGATGAGAAAATTTAGAGGTCAACACTGGAAAAAGAGATAACTTTTTCGACTTTTCCAGGGACCTGGTCAGTGGCATAGAATTTTATAAAGAAACACCCAGTAGGTTATTTTCTGGGAAGCAAAATTGTCCTTGTCGGCAATTGGACAAATTGTTAGGGAAATATACCTCCAACTACCTTTAACATAGGATCTATTCAGAAATAAGTACTTTGGCATTGATTCTCATGAGGTGTTTTATTGTTGAGAACCTGGACTTTGAATTTCTAGGAAGTTAAGGAAGAGACATCAAATAATGATTGAGGATATATAAAATTGTATTTACTCCAAAATATTCCACATTCACTTGTGCAACCAAGAGATGAGATATAATTCAACCCTTTTTTACTTGGATTAGAAATGTTTTATAGGAATAAAAAGTACATATTCTGAAGCAAATTCAAATTAAATCTGAGGCTTGGCTTTTGAAGCAAACGTCAAGGCTTCTGTAGAACTGACCTCTTTATACATTTAGAAGTAGTTTAGTGCTTTTATTTAATATCATTCTGAAGACATCAGGGAATGTACAAGGATGAGAGAAGTACAATGCTTCCTGATGATTAGAGCATGCCGGTGGCACTTCATTAAAGAAAGCTAAGGAAGACAATAAATTAAAGGCAATATAGGTAAAGTCAAAATATATCCCTCATTTCAGGATGGCCATTCTTTCTAAACACTAGATTTAAGAAGCATTTTTAAATCTCATCAATGCCTAGAATGAAACCTGATAATGCAGAGAATGACCTTTTGATATCTGCCGGGGTCATTCAGTTCACCATCTAAACTTGGTAGATTTTTATTTAAAAATATGTTGCAGAACCTGAAGTTTAAAATCTTTTTTATGCTTTATTTGTAATAAAGATTCAAAATTTATCAGTTGCAAAGAAGAGAAATTCAATGTTTGGATTAAACAAAATGTGCCATTTCTGGAAAAATTGCCTTTTCTTGTCTATTTTTTCTTGTTTCATACATCTGTGCTTTTTGTAAAATAAAAACTTGTTAGCATGGCAACTGGAGAATCACGTGTACTATCTTTGAGCTAAAATACTCCTTGTTTGTGAAATATTATGTTTGCTATTTATTTGAATATGTATAATATTATATTCAAAGATATTTTATAGGTACCATATCATGAAACTATTGAGTATATTTTGTTTAACTGTTTTTGCAATAAATAATTTATTGTTATTTCAACATGTTTAATAGTGTCAATGAAGAAAACTCAATAAAAAATAAAGGAGGTTAAAATTTAATATTCTAGATGAATCAGATGACAACTGAAGGACTCTTCTTTTTCATGAGGGGAATAAGTTGTTTTCCTAAATATGTTAAAATTATAGTAAATAAAGCTATCAAGGCACAATTATAAACTAAAAAAAATGTTGCAGAAGCTTCAGTATATAACATAAAATTGCTAGTCATTTTGCCATCATTCCATTATTCAAGACATTTTATGTGTCAATTTAAACTAACTTAAACATAAAGGAGACAGTTACAGATTCAATCTAACAAAATTCCTAAGAGAGACTGAATAATTCTAGTCCTAGGGACGATTAAACCATGCTCTTACACGTCAAGAGACTCTTATATTAGTTTGTGATTATCTTTTTTTTTTTTTAAAGATTTTATTTATTTGACAGAGATCACAAGTAGGCAGAGAGGCAGCAGAGAGAGAGAAGGAAGCAGGTCCCCACTGAGCAAAGAGCCCAAGCGGGGCTCTATCTCAGGACCCTGGGATCATGACTTGCACCAAAGGCAGAGGCTTTAACCCACTGAGCCACCCAGGTGCCCCTGTGATTGTCTTTTAAAATCATCTCTATTCTCCTACTTCTATCCTCAACAAAGCAAAGCACACCATCCACATCTCAATTTTACTCTTTCAACTTTCAAACTAGAGAGAAAGGGTAATTTTTTTCTGAGAGAGGAATAACCCTTCCAGGACCATCCTGGGTATGGTGCTCTATTGTTAAATTATTTAGCTATGGTGAAAATTCTTAGGAACAGAACCAAAGAATCAAAAGAACATGAAAGCGAGGAAACATGTAATATAAAAGGACAGCTATGAC
Organism: Neogale vison; assembly: GCF_020171115.1. NCBI lineage: Eukaryota > Metazoa > Chordata > Mammalia > Carnivora > Mustelidae > Neogale > Neogale vison. The sequence goes on from NC_058096.1 coordinate 51,112,354, forward strand.
CCTGAGACCAATATGTATATTCTCTAATTATCCAGAGAATAAACACTGAGTTCAAGTTTATCTTCTCTGAATTAAGCAAGAACATTGCTTACATATTTCTATATTCATTAAAGTCTGTGTTTATTTCATACAGATTTTCTTCCTTTGCCAGGAAAGATGTATTCCCCCTCTTTGGAGCAGTACTGTGCCTGCCTCCATCATCATTTCTATAGGCTTTCTTTACATACTATAGGAACGACTTAAAAATGTCACCATTTAAAAAAAAAAAAAACAGATAATGGAGGCTTTGCCAAATAATTGGGTGTGTCCTGCAAAAAGAACATTGTAAGAAGGATATTGGCAGTTAGGAAATATATCTCAAAGCGAAGGACTTTTTCTTCTCCTTCCTGACTTAAATCTTTGTAAATCACCGAGGACTGCAAAGATCCAAATTGAGAGAAGAGAATAAAATAAACCTCTGTAGTTCATAAAAGTAGAGGTATTATTTTGGCCTTGCTGACTTCTTATCTTCTTCTTGTCTTTGTTTTTGTTTTGTGCTTTCCTCTACATTTTCTGGGTGATATATGTCTAATAAAATCCAGGGAAAATGTACCTAAAAATGCAAGGATTTTGACTCAAGATATACTAAGGAGCTATAATCCAGACAAGTTAAATGACACCAAATAATACTGCTAAATAAGTAACATTTATAACTAAGAGAATTATGTTTAAAAAGCTTCCTCATGTAATTGATGTATATAATTGTACATATTAAAATTAAATGCAATAACTAGACCAAATGCCTTTCCTGTGAGAACTTTACTTACCCACTTTATTTATTTATAATTCAAAGAGGAATATAAGTATTTATAAATGCTGTTCACTTGATAGTACTTTAGTAATGTCATCAATGTCATGATTGTGATCAGCAGCATAATTTATATATATATATATGATTTTATATGTGTGTGTGTGTACGATTTATTTATTTTAGAGAGAGAGAGCACACATGCATATGAGTTGGTTGAGGTGCAGAGGGAGAGAATCTTCAAGCAGCCTCCCTACTAAGCTTCAGAGCCCAATGCAGGGCTCAGTCTCACAACCTTGAGGTCATGACCTGAGTGGAAATCAAGATGCTTAACTGATTAAGCCACCTAGATCCCCCCATAATTTATACATTTTAAGGGCCTGCTTAGCCAGAGCAAGCCATTTTGTTGTTTATGCAGTAAATTTAGATTGACCCTGCCCCCCCCCCCAAGAGGAACTTACTTAGAAACAAGTCTGGGAAACCAGAAAAATATGACTGACCAGCCCCTGATAACAGAGCCCATATACCAGGACATATCAGGTTAGGGGGAGGTAACAGAGCCCAGAATACAAGGAAGAGCCAAGCTAGGTGGAGACATCCAATCAGGAAGGCACCTCCCTAACCACCCAAGAATGTGGGCCCTGCCTTTTGGGCACCAATTCTGACCAGAGTGATAGGCTAGTTCAAATAACTACTATAGGGTGAATTGTAATTCAATTGGCCACCCGTGTGTGGCCAGGCTCAACCACATGGACTTCACTCTATAAAAGTTAGTCTGTGAGGCTAGGAGGGGTCACCTCTTTGCAAGAGATGGCCCTGGCCGGTCAGTTTCATTCTTGATGCTTGGTGCGAAATAAAGCTTTGCTTGACCTTCGCTTTGTATCAGTCTCGCTCCTTTGACCATGGACCCAACATACATATTGTGATTATTTTACAGCAGCCATGCCAAGCGCCTTCCATATCTTATTTAACTTCCTCTACACTAAACTCCACAGGGGTAGTTATGATTACCCATGTTTCCCTGCTAAAGAACTATTAATGATGTTAGATAAGCTATAATAGAGCATAGATTATATCTACATGTATAAATTTCCCAAGGGGTATCTGTCTCTGGAAATGGAAAGGAATTTAGGATGATATAAAAATTTATTTCATAGTAACTGAGTGGTGGAAGGGGATAATTTTCAAGTAGGTCCTTAACCAATATGAATGCAGGATGATATAGAATTACTTAATTCTGAATTCTCTGTATAAAATGACACCCAGTTGGGTGATTGAAACAATATAGTCATGAACTACTTTCTGCTCTCTTCAATAGTGATAATTTTTTTTTTTTTTACTTAAAGTTCACCAACAGAGGTAATGTATTGATGTCAGTCAATGTAAATTGCAGTGAGCAATATCTTCCACCTTTGACTATGCCTTTCTACAACTCCATCTCTTTCAATGCTGGAAAAGAAAATGTCTTAGTTTGTAATTCATGTTGCAAATTTTTTTTCTACAAAAGTTAAAGTAAGAGTCAATAGAAAATTCTATGTCCTTAATATAGAACAGTCTATATCAGGCTACATTATATATATATTCGCATGAAGTGTTTTAGGTTGTAAAGTGTGTCTTTGTTTTTAGAATCATTTTTATGACATTAAGATATGTTTCTTAGTGCAAGAACCTCAGTAATTATTTGTCTGTCCAGTCTAATTTCTTAAATCAGTTTTAACATAACATTAATTGAAAGCAATATTAAAAGTGGTCTTGTTTTAAAAGGAGAAGCATGAGTCCATCGTAAAATATTTGCAAAATTCTGGATAAATTTTAAGAAAAATAAAAGACTCCCCCACAGCTTTTCATATGTTAACTCACTATTAGTTTCAGAAAAAAAAAAAAAAAAAAAAAACCAGACAAACATAAGGTGTTGAATTTCAGACTAAATTAGCCATGGATCTCGTCAGTCTCTCATTTTCTCTCATGGGATCTCTTGCAGAACTGATAGTCCCTCAAACATATTTTGAAAAACACTCTATGAACACCACTATAAATACTGTTCTCTAAACACCTACTATGAAATAATTTTAAATAAACTTGAAATAATTTAGCCTTTGCTTGTAGTATTTCTCCATATGGAATATTCTCCTTCTCTCCTTATTTTCCAATTTCACCTGTCAACTCCTATTCATGCTTTAAGGCTAAGATCAAATATCACCTTGTCTATTAAATAGTGTGGCAAAAATAATAGCACATTTCAAATACGTTTATTATGACTCTAATTTTTATAAAACTCTCTCATGTTAGTTCCGTGAGGAGAGGGAAAATTTTTATTTGTTTTGTGAGCATTTTTAATTTGCTAGGTAATAGGAAAAGTTTTAGAGCAAGGAATAATGTAACCTAGCATCAAAGTAGATTTGAGAGAGAGAGAGAGCCAGCTCTGGCAGAGCTCTGGAGAGATATTTAGAGAGAGCGAGCTCTGGCAACTAAGTGTAGGAAAGATCATGGTTGAGTAACTGGTTAAGAAGTGATGACAGTCATCCAAGTGAGAAGTAATGTCAGCTCAGTGGAGTGTGGTAACATTGGCAATGAGAAGCAAGAATAATAAAAGATTTGAAAGATACATGATAACTTCACTGGTAGATTATGGGATGGAGAAAATGATCTGGGGACACAAGAATGGGAGAAGTTAAAGATAATGTTGATGTTTCCTAGTTGGGTTTCTTGAAATTTAGTAATATCATAAAGTAAAATTAATAATCTAATTTTTGAAAAGACACAAAGAAAAAGGAAGAGTTGTGAATGGTAGAGGTTTAAAGTCCCACTTCTACTCTGCTCAGTGATAGAGACCATCTCAAGAAGGAATACCTTTCACAATTCTAGGATCAGCCACGGGGTATCCTGAAAAGATCTGGAAGCCAATGCAAAAGCAGTGATTATAATTGATACAGATCTGTTCAAGGTTTTGTTTTTAGTCCCTGTATTTTTTTAAATTTTATTTATTTACTTGAGAGAGAGTGAGATAGCAAGAGACAGCATGAGTGGGAGGTGGGGAGAGGGAGAAGCAGGCTCCCACTGAGCAGGGAGCCCAACGAGGGGCTTGATCCCAGGACATCATGACTTGAGCCAAAGGCAGAAGTTTAACTGACTGACCCACCTGGGTACCTCATGTTGTTGTTTTTTTAATCGATGTTTTATATTTTTTCATATAAGGAAAGATAAAATAATTAAAGTAACAATAATGAAAAAATACTACTGCTTAGTACAAATAATTAGAAACCTAGTCATGTACCTATTTAAATTTAAAACAATTGCATTTAACTCAGCTTAATTTTAAAATTACAAAATTTATCCTATTTCCCAAACTTTAGACATGGAGATAGTGTGCATGTGTGTCCTTTGGATCACAGAAGGAAGGAACATATCCTATAATCCACTCTGTCCCCAAACCCAATTCTTCACTGAAAATAGGCTGAAATCCAGTTAGAGTTGGGATCTGTTGGCTACTGCCTGAAGTAAATATTCCTGCTCTCCAGCTTTGGAAAGCAGTCGTCAAAATGCCCTTGGCATATGTACATAAATGTGTGGTGTGTGCATGAAGCCAAGGGCATATATATTTAGAACAGCATGCTTTTAAACCTGCTCAGTGTCTCCTTTCCTGCTTGGCCATGTATGCTGTCAAACATCTCAGCATACAGGAAATTGCAGTCAGCCTCATGGGAAAGCACCCTCTCCTGTTACTTGCAGAAAGACTGAGATGGTCCTAACAGAAAATTCACTCTAATGAGTAGAAAAATCACTTTCAGTGCTATCTTGTTTAATACATGTAATGACTTCTGTTAGAGACCTAAAATAAATGCAGGCTCTTTGGCCAATTTAATCTGCCTAATCAAAAGAAAAACTTTAAAAGTGTCCCCAAATCAATTACTAATTAATGATGCAACAGTTTTCCTATACTGTCTCTATAAGTTTTTTTTTTTTAATTTAAAAAGCTGTCAGTTTGAATGCCATCATTATTATTATTAATTTTTTACACATGTCTTCCCATGACGTGGCTAAGTGTCCATTGATTTCTAGGACTATTTTTAATGTGGATAACAATTTTAGTAATAAAAAATGGAAGAACATCTATTCATATTTCTAAAGATTCCAAGATTTTGTTGGTTAACAGAAGAAAGGAATGGCTAGACTGTGTAGATAAGTGTTTAATGCCTAGCATTATTTATTGTATTTTCATCAATACCTAATTATAAAACAAGATGTAACTAAAGGCCTAGGTCATTCTCCCATTAAATACAGTTCATGATTATTTTTAAAAAGTATTAACTCATGAAGTTGCTTTCTACCAATGAGACCTAATGGCACAAAATACTTAAAGCTCTGCCAGTTCAGTTTTTCACTTAGAATGCCATCTTTATAGAATTCTAAACAAAGCAAATGAACATGGGTGCAAGGAATAGAGAGGGAAACAAACCATAAGATGCTTTTTTTTTAAATTTATTTTCAGCATAACAGAATTCATTGTTTATGCACCACACCCAGTGCTCCATGCAATACGTGCCCTCCATAATATCCACCACCTGGCTCCCCCCAAACTCCCACCCCCCGCCCCTTCAAAACCCTCAGATTGTTTTTCAGAGTCCATAGTCTCTCATGATTCTTCTCCTCTTCCAATTTCCCTCAACTCCCTTCTCCTCTCCATCTCCCTATGTCCTCCATGTTATTTGTTATGCTCCACAAATAAGTGAAACCATATGATAATTGACTCTCTCTGCTTGACTTATTTCACTCAGCATAGTCTCTTCCAGTCCCGTCCATGTTGATACAAAAGTTGGGTATTCATCTTTTCTGATGGAGGCATAATACTCCATAGTGTATATGGAACACATCTTCCTTATCCATCCATCTGTGGAAGGGCATCTTGGTTCTTTCCACAGTTTCACGACGATGGCCATTGCTGCTATAAACACTGGGATACAGATGGCCCTTCTTTTCACTACATCTGTATCTTTGGGGTAAATACCCAGTAGTGCAATTGCAGGGTCATAGGGAAGCTCTATTTTTAATTTCTTAAGGAATCTCTACACTGTTCTCCAAAGTGGCTGCACCAACTTGCATTCCCACCAACAGTGAAAGAGGGTTCCCCTTTCTCCACATCCTCTCCAACACACGTTGTTTCCTGTCTTGCTAATTTTACAATTGGCTATCAAACACATGAAAAAATGTTCATCATCACTAGCCATCAGAGAGATTCAAATTAAAACCACATTAAGAAGCTCTGAATTACAGAGGACAAACTGAGGGTTGCTGGAGGGAGGTGGGTGGGGAATGAGATAGAGGGGTGATGGGCATTGTTATATGTGTTATATGTAAGCGATGAATCACTATAAATTCTACTCCTGAAGCCAGAATGACACTATGTGTTAACTAGCTAGAATTTAAGAAAAAGTTGAAACCAACCAACCAACAAAAAGAAAACCATCTTTACAGGATTCTGTGAAAGAACCTAAGGGCCAAAGTGGATACTTTTTAAGGTGCAGACTGGGCTGTAATAACCCCTTCATTTAGTTTTTAAATTAAAAAAAAAATACTCAGATTGCATTCAAGTCCTTTTCTTTTTTTTTTTTAATTTTTTTTCAAGTCCTTTTCTAAACTGAAAACAAAAAACAAAACATGATCGTGTATTTATGAAGTTTCCAGTTTTAGACACATTGAGTGCTATCAGACTGCATCAGAAAATATACCTTTATGTATCATTATATGTACCATTAAATAATGAGAGTAAAGTACTTCTTTACATTCCTTTATGAATTTTTAACATGAAAGTGAATTTGATTAAGCATTCCATTTGTTTCCAATTTTTTTAAAATGCTATCTCCCTGTCACTGCCAGTGTATTTCAACTCTCTGTATTTTATCTAGCTTGAGTTTAACACCCCTTTATTGAAATATTTTTCTTTACATTTTTGCAAATTTTATATTCTATACACATATTCATACTTGCTAAGTTGTTTTCTTGGACTTAAAAAATATAAATATGATAGTTATGTTATGAAAGGGTCATGTATTTATTAATATCATTACTTTATAGTCAGTCACATTTGTACAAGAGTTTGAGTGATTGAAATAAATTTGAAAAATAAAATTGACACATTGACACATATATTTGTTGATATATGTTTTCAGAAAAGATCATAAGACTCAAAGCAACACAAAAATCTGAGACCATCACCCTTGTAAATGAAGTAGCTCTAATGATTCATTTTCTTTTCTTGATCTCTCAGTTGCAAAATGTGTTTGGGCTGCACTTGTTTTCACATTTCTAACTACTGTCTCTGGACTTGTTACCCCTAGAACCTATGTCTTACATCTTTGTTTTCCAAGATTTTTTCCCCTATGAATAGCATAATTTCACTAAAAGAACAATACTTATGTCACATATTTGTATTTACTCCTCCAAAGGTCCTATGTCGGGATAAGTGTTCAGTTCATGAGGAATCAGTTGACCTTTTTTTGTCTTATTTCCCCCACACTTTTCTAGTCATTTATCAAGTCTTGCCAGTTTTATTCTGTGGGGTTTTATATAACTGTCCTTTACTCTCTCCCAGATCCACCCTCTTCTTAATCAAAGTTACCATCTGATCATCCTAAGGCTATTACAATTATCTGCTAATTGAACTCCCTCCCTCAAGACTCTTGGTAATGCAATTCATTGTATAAAACATTGCCTGATTAATCTTCTTTAAATGACATTGTGTTCATGTCAGATCCTGCTTGAAAATTTGCACACATCTCTATAAAATTCTAACTCTTAAGTCCCAAATTGAAAACCCTCACAAGTTGCCTGCTACTCCCTTTCATTCAAAATCTATTTGCTGTGTCCAATACATGCAGCATATAATTTTTGTTGATATATATATATATATATATATATATATATATATAGAATAAGACAAGAATCTACCAACCCAGAGAAAATATACCAACAAAGTTTTGCTGCTTAAGCACGGATTTTATTTCCCCATTTCTATAGCAATGGTTGGGCAATGTACACTCCTCCAAATTTCCTTCATAGAGCAACTCCAGTTCTGCCCTCACATGATGCTTTCTATTGACAGAAGAAATGTTCATGCTTCACCCTCATGTTTCTCTGAAGGGGAGGAAATTTCTTCTCCCTTGGAGTAAAAGGTTTTGAAGGTGCTATTCAGTTCTTTTTTCCAAAGCCTTTTACTGAATCCTCACCATGAGAGCAAAAGTGATTTATCTGTTTAATTGGTGTATATAGAGAGAAGAAACGAACCTGTGTGGCTCAGCCCATTTATAGTTTTCTCTTTCTTGGAGAAGGCTGCTCTCAAGATAGTCTCCTTCTTCTCCTTTGCCCTGAATGAAAGTCTGCCTGTGAATGGAATAAAGATCTATATTTGTTGAGCTCTGGCTGCTCCTGAGTAGGAATATTGAGTAAAGGAGGCGGGAAGTGTCAGACTGTGGAAGGGAGTGTTAGCCGGCTTGTGTCAGCAAGCTTCCAGTAGCAGCTTTACTACTAATAATATTGATAATTTGATTTCCTTATGTCTGACTCTTTTGCCCATTTCTCTGTTGATCTGGCCATCTACATAATATTGCTTATAACCATATTTTTATATTTTAGGACTAATAGAATGTCCTATACATAGTATTTATATGTAATGGGAAGATAATTTAGTTTTAAACTTTGTGACTTAAGTGCTACAGAAATTTGGAAACATAAAAAAAACACTAAAGAGTTTCAAAGTATCTGGGGTGCTTCCCATATGTAAGAAAATTGACTTGGAGATTAAGTACATTTCAGATTTAAATAAACCATGAGTGGAAGGCAGACAATTCATAGCAAGCAAGAGTAAAATATGAAATAAAACAAAAAGAAGTATGTTTTTATGGGAGAAGTAAGGAGCTAGAAAAGGGAAGGGGACTAATCTTTCTTGGAATTAATTTTAATTAAAAATTAGTTTGCAGTATTACTCAAATTATAGATAGGTTTAAAATTCATCAGATTAAATTAAGATTACATGGCATAAAGAAATAGTTCCCATCCATGTGTTGCTGAATATTTCTTACCTCTTATGATGTTAGAACTATCTGATTGGCCATAACCAATGGACTGTGCATAGAAGTGGTATATGCCACTTTTGGCCCAAAACAGTTTAGCTTTGCTATGTTTCTTCCATTTCTGTATTTCCCTGCCTTCATGACCAAGTGTTAAAAAAAATCACACACAAAAAAGGAGTTACAGATCTGTTTACTACATCGAGGGAAATTCTGGCTACCTGCAATGAATAATATATTATTGAGAAATAAACATTTGCTATGTTAGGTCACTGAGATTGGTTGAGATGATAATATTGCTGAATCATAACAAGCATAAATTGACTGGTCAGGAATTCAGAGTAATGATAAGTTAAATTCCATGTTATTCTGACCATTTTCTAGCCATAAATTAGCGTTAATGAGTAGCATCTTACCTAAGTAATAATTTAAGCACTGTTTGAATAACTCCTTTTCAGAGGGCTGAGCAAATGTGTGTTGTGCAAATATATTCTGCAACTGGGCCTCAACTAGGGGTGAGGCATTACCCAATTTATCTTGTGGGAAATATTTACAGAACACATGGGCGTGTTCTGTTGGCAGGAAGGAAAGAGTGGTCTATCAGAATGAATAGAATGAATAGAAAAAAAACTCTCAGTACTTTTTTATGTGTTAGTTGGAGCAATGATACAAAAATATACCATAAGAAGTAAGCACTAATAAGAACCTGCTAAGTAAGAATTTAGTTTGCATTTATCAGATATACCTTCTCAGAAAAGGTGAGACTTCACTTTGTCTTTGAAAGAGACAAGTCAGGATTTTTGAGAAAATGCAGGAAGAATGACAAACAAACAGAAAAATACTCAAAAATAGGTGAGAGTCATTTCAAGGAACTGTGAATAGTACATTTTGGCTGGCGTGTGTGATTACTACAGAGGAACAGAAAGATCAATTGCCTAAATGAGATTTTGAGGCCAAAACTGGGAAATATTAGCAGTTTGAACTTTGTTTAGAAATATATAGAGATGTGGGCGCCTGGGTGGCTCAGTGGGTTAAGCCGCTGCCTTCAGCTCAGGTCATGATCTCAGGGTCCTGGGAATGAGTCCCACATCGGGCTCTCTGCTCAGCAGGGAGCCTGCTTCCTCCTCTCTCTCTCTGCCTACTTGTGATCTCTCTCTCTGTCAAATAAATAAAATCTTAAAAAAAAGAAATATGTAGAGAAGTAAAAGATTTTAAAGCAAGGAATTATACATATATTTGTCTGAATTCTTAGTTACAGACTGCAAGAGATTTCTGCTTTGTTTTCCTGAGAAGGTGATTATAAAAATATATTGTGTAGCTCAGAAAATTGTTTAGGGGCTAAATGGTGAACCTCTGAGTCGGCCTCCAGGAACAAACCAGAATCTTGCTGCAGAATAGGTCTATGGGGAAACTACTAGTAGTAAAGTTGTAGCATGGTTACATTTTTTGGACCAAGATGTCAACCTAATTGCTACCATTGCTTTTCATACCTATGTGCCAGTTCTATCTCAGGAAAGCTCCTGTGTAGTCACTGATGCTTCTAAGCCTAAGTGTCTCCAGTACTCTCTTAACAGAAATATGCCTGGTATCTGAGCCCTACTTCTCTTACTTACAAACCAAAATTGCATACCAGTAACTAATTGGTGGATTCTGAGTCACAGGCCTGTGGTCTAGCTGCAGAGGATAATGGAAAAGCAATTTTCAGGCTTAAGGAAACTGCTACCGAGATTTAGAAAAATCCTCAAACTTAAGCAATATGTTCAAAAGGGCCCAAGGATAAACTTTATAGGGATCCCCTACATATGTTCATAGCTGTACTCTATTAAAGCCAATCTTATGGAGGTTAATGAACAATAAAAGGGAAAAAAAAAGACGAAAAATGCATATTAGTTAAGAGACTATGGTAATATTTTCCTCACCACTCACCCAAAGCAACATGATCCTAAAAATATAGCCTGAGAGAATAAAATAGAGGATGCTAAATAAAGGCACATTTAAAACTTTTATCGGGACGCCTGGGTGGCTCAGGCCTCTGCCTGAAGCCTCTGCCTTCAGCTCGGGCCATGATCCCAGGGTCCTGAAATCGAGTCCCGCATCGGGCTTCTTGCTCGGCAGGGAGCCTGCTTCACCCTCTGCCTCTGCCTGCATCTCTGCCTGTGCTTGCTCTCTCTCTCTCTCTCTCTGACTAATAAGTAAATGAAATCTTAAAAAAAAAAAAAAAAAAAAAACTTTTATCAATAATAGAGATACTGATTGGACTATTGGATGGGACTAGGAGGAATACAGTATCCATATTCCTAAAAGGTTGACCTTATATATATAAAGGATGATTGCACAATAAAAGCTAATTAAGAATTCAGAAGGAGGAGCTAATTTAGAAGAAGAGGTGGTGATTTGTGTTTCAGATATGTGGAGCTCAAAATGAAGTAGCATATGGCAATTATAAAATGAGTAAACTCAAGAAGACTGTAAAAAGATCTAGTTTGAAGAAGCCAAAAAATAAGGTGCTATTTAATTTTAGCTGGACAAATGAAGGTCTAAATTTATTTGGGTTATGGGAGTTCGTGACAGTGTTATGTTGGTATACTGTTCTCTAATTCCATTGTGGAAAAAAACAAGAAAAAAAAAAAAAAAAAAACACCAGTTCTGTCAGAAGAATGTAAGGGCTACAGGCATCAGACTGGACTATCCCAGTAGAATGCAGAATATCTGCTGAAGATCTCTGAAATATGAAATAATTCTACCAGTCTGATTTGATTTAGAAGTGGTAAAAGTTGAATCCAGGGGATGACAGTCACTGGTCTAAGTGAGATTTTAAAAGCATCTGTCATATTATAGTTCCATAATTCATCTAAAAGATTACAAAATTTACATAAAGTTTCATGGTTACTTTAAGAAAGCCACTTCCTTTTATGCAGAAGAAACTCTCAGGATTGTATGTAAAACTCAGCTTCAAACTGCAAACTACTTCTTAGTAGAAAATGATCTAAGTATTCCCCAGGAGTAGAAAAGAAAACTCTAAGCTTCCTATTATTTTACATGTAAGTTCTGGCAAATATAATTAGTTTCTGAATCATAATGAGCCTGAAACAACAGCAAAAGAAACTACTTTTTCATTGACTATTAGAGAAGTGACCCCTTAAGTCATACTGTCCTCAGTTTAAATGTACCAGTGACCTGTTTAATTAAATAAGATGCAATTTTTGTAGTCATTTATCCTTGGTTAGCCAAGAACAGAGAAACAGAGAAGGAAAAAATATATTCTTTAAAACAGCTGTTCCCTAGTAATTTGGGGATGTTTATGTCACTAATTCTAGGGAGTACATAGATGTAAACCATTAATAGTTGATTTAAAGATCTGTCATTGCAAAAACTAGGGCAGTGATATATTGTATTAAAAGCAAAAAAAAAAAAAAAGACTAGATGCTTTGTGTTTCTGAAAAGAAAATAACTAATTATGTATATGAAGGCTTCTGAGATAAAATTCTCGAAGAAACATATGGGTTTAAAGTAGAGCTAGCTGATGGAGAACTCTTCTCACAAACCTAAACTGAATAAATAAGCTCAGTAAAAGACCCAGAGGAATAGAAAGCTTAATTTGTGGAGCTAATGGGTAAGCCCTAAATTGGTCAGGTTAGCTTAATTGAAATGGTGACCATGAACGCTTTCTGCTTGTTTTAACAGACTCCGAGTGTTAACAGAATGGGATTTGCAAAGTATAAACTTTAACAGGGGGTTTGTAAAGTCACTGGAAGTTAATAATTAATTGTGCTGTATTCTCTCTAGAATTAGTAAACATAGTCAAAAATAGATTTGGGACAAGAAAAGTAGGAAGAAAGGGTTGGTTTCAATTAAAGAACAAACTGGTTTTAAAATAATAAATTCAGGTACACAGTAACTCAACACTGGTTTTTGCAAAATACCTAGGCATTTGACTAAATATTATTCATTTGCCATGTTTTCTAACCTGGTAAGCTTCTAGTAGTAAAGTCGGAGCTCAGGACAGCATCATGTCTCCTATTGATCAGTAAGAATCCTTTTCATTGGCAACAACATCATAGAGTTATTCTCTTTGTTGAGACCAGGGTCAAATGTTTATTGAGCCCAAACTAGATTCAGGGAATACACCAGGAAGGTGCACAGAGGTAATTCCACTGAGATGCATAGGAGGAATTATCCTTCAGAACATGACCACATTGCTTTTGCAATGTTGACCATACTGCTTTCACAGTATAGTGACTATATCACAGTATAGTACAGCAGTGCAGATTACTGTATGGCTTTTCATAAATTCCATGTCATGAGATTTCTGCACCCAGGCATACCTCTCTCAGCATCTGGGGGAGAATCTCATACCAAGACTGAGATTTTAGTTTTGCTGATAGTTCCTTTTTCAAATATTTGGACCACTTTTGTTGTGGTTCTGATTTATGCACAGATGTTTTCATTTCCCAGTTGATGTCAGTGACCCTTGGAATCTCTTTTTAATTAGTCTGAATATTTGGCTTCTGTGGTAGACAGAATGATGCCACATACCACCTCCTCTCTCCTTCAGTTCTACCCTCATTTCAAAGATGTCCACATCCTAATCACTGGAAGCTGTGAATATGTAGCCTTGAATGGTAAAAAGGGATTTTGCAGAACTGAATAAAGACTTTGAGATAGGGAAGTTATCCTGGATTATTAGAAAGGCACAATATATGAATTCATATGTTACCTTCTAAGAGGGTGGCAAGAAGGTAATAGTCATAAAAAGGAGATGTGAAGACGGAAATAGACGTTGGAGTGATAGCTTTGAAGTTGGAGGAAGAGGACATGAGCTAAAATAAGGAGAGCCTCTAGAAGCTGGGAAAGGCAAATAAATGTGTCCTTCCCTCTAGTCTCCTGGAAGTACACAATCCTGTGGATAATTTTAGATTTAGGACCTTCCAAAAAGTAAGAGAAAAAAATTTAAGCCACCAAATTTTTACAACAGCAATGGGAAAGTAATATAGCCTCTAACAGCAGATGAAGGAATTGCAAAGACCTAAATCTTTATTTAGATTTTTGAGATAAGTGTTATGTATAATGAGATCACAGATACTAAGTGTATAATTTGATGATTTTTTACAATTTTGGACTCATGTAATCACCATGCAAATTAAGATATGGGTTATTTCCATTTCCTGAGATGTTACATCTTGTCCTTTCTGATCACAAATAAGTGCCAACCCTCCACTGCCTCCCAGGCAGCTATTGTCTGTACTTTTTGATATCTGCCAACTTAGATTAACGATGACAATTCTCAGATTTTACACAGATGGAATCAGATAGGATATACTCATTTATGTCTGATTTTTTATTCAGTATAGTTGTAAGATTTCTTGCACTCTTCTGAATATTAGTATTCCATTTTATCCTCTCTATTGACTTTTTAACTATCCTTCTATGCTTTTAGTTGTTTCTCTAGAAGTACAGTATGTATCTAGGCCTACTTATTTATTTATTTATTTATATCTTCATTTATTTTATTTTTAAAAAATGTTTTATTTATTTATTTGACAGAGAGAGAGAGAGATTACAAGCAGACAGAGAGTCAGGCAGAGAGAGAGGAGGAAGCAGTCTTCCCGCTGAGCAGAGGGGCCCGACACGGGGCTTGATCCCACAACCCTGGGATCATGACCTGAGCTGAAGGCATAGGCTTTAACCCACTGAGCTACCCAGGCGCCCCTCTTCATTTATTTTAAATAAATGTATGATACCATATCAATAATGTAAGATATTTAGGAGCATAATTCCATTTATGTTTCTTAATTTTCACATTGCTATAATATAGTTTACATCTGTAATTTATAAATCTAAACAATGCATAACTAGCATTTCAGATTTAAACTTTTTTAAGAGACAGTATCTTGAAGTTATTTTAATATTTCTTATAATTTGAGACAAATTTTTTACCTTTTATCTACAAATGTCTTTATTATGCCTTTGTTTTTGAATGACGATTTCAATGTGACAGTTTAAGACATTTCTTCAGTACTTTACAAAATTTTTCAGTAGCTTAAAAATGTTAATTTTTTTGTCCTCTGGCCTCTATTATTTTTATGAGCAGTCATCCATCAATGTTACTGTTCTCCTAAATACAATGCCACTTTTTTTCTGGTTGTTTTCCATGTTTTTTCTTTTTTCCCTTAATCATTATATAGTTTTAGTAGTTTGACTCTGATAATTTCTCAGTATTGTTTCCTTTACATTTATTTTAATTGGAGGCTCCCAAACTACCTCAATCTGTGAGTTGATATCTTTCATCAGATTTGTAAAATTTACCACCAGTATCTGGCTTCTGCCCTATTGTCTCCTTATTTTCCCTGTAATATTTCAACCATACTTTTGTTAGAATATGAGATTGTGCCACAAAGCTGAGAACCTGTTTGCTTTGTACTGGTAATTATTTCCTCTCTTTGATGTGGTTTGGGAATTTCTATTGACTTGTATCAAATTCACTCATCCTTCTTCTGCAGTGTTCAGTCTTCTGTTAAACTACTGAATAAATTACTCACTTTTGATACTATATATTTCATGTATGGGGATTCTTTTCAGTTTTCACTTTTCTGAAATTCTCTATGTGTTTGCACATTTTGTTGTCTTTTAATGTTTGTGTATTTTTTTTTTTAAATCTTGAGAAGCTTTATATCTCCTGGCACATGATGTTGTTGCTAATCCTGATTGCTCGCTACTATAAGCTCACATTTTTCAAATCAATTGAAGAAAAAGAAAAAAAGAAAAAGAAAAAAGAAAAAAAAAAGGTGTCTTCCTGAACAGAGAAAGGGCCCCGGATCAAAGAACATTACAAATGTACCTCTGTCTCCAGAACTGGTGCATCCAGCAGTGAAATTTTTCTAACACATGAAAAATTGTATCCTGTTATGCTTTAGTTATGGCTGAAGCTTTAAAATCAAAGTTGTCAGCTTTCCATGTTTTTGTAATTCTGTGCATGTGAACATAATCTCATTTCCCCTCTTTCTAAAGAAGTTAGAGTTTAGCAAGTCTGTTTATAAGTAGAGTTCTCTCTTTCTCTCACTTGTTGAAGATTAATTTGTCATAAAGGTCCATTATTACTGCAAACTATAGACATATCTATTGAAACAGACAAATCAGCAAATGGGAGAAAATACAGAAAACACTTCTAGTGACTTATATTCAATATCAATGAGTGAATATGAGTAGCTAGTGATAGAAATAGTCTTTTTTATTTTCCTAATTTTGTCACCACCCTTCTTCCTATAGTTAATCAAAAAGGAAAATATATTTGCTACAGTTGAGGTAGGCACCTTGAGCCCATAGCTGAAGAGATGAGAAAATCACAGTCATCTCTGCCTATATAATCTTGAAGTGATTACTCTAGGAAATCTTTACTTCTACTTTTTTGTTTAATAAGAAAAATAAACTTTTTATTACTAGGAGTTGAATACTCATCTTAAGTAATATATTTATCTGAAGATACTTAAAATCTTGTAACATATTAGAACTAAATTCACAGAAGAAGACTAATAACACAGTGAAATAGGTCATGTTAAGTTTAAATGGAAAAGTACTAATATTAATTGGTACAGAGATTAATAAAGTTCAAGTCATGGGGGAAAAACTCATATAGAAGTAAAACTACAGCCAAGCATTGAAGTTAAAAGAAAAAAAAAAAAAAGTAAAACATGTAAGTGGGAAGAAAAAACGATACTGGTAAGTACCAGACAAACAAACAGCGTGAGAAAGTATATGGGAAATGGTATTTATCATTTGACATGTTTTTATGACACAGCCCTGTAATGTTTCCTGCTGAATATTTATTTTTCCTTAGTATTTGAGTGCAGGCAATATGTTATATTCATCTATGTCTTCTGGGTTCTAGTAATGTTCCTGAAACATAGATAGTAATCAATTTTTGTTGAAGAAATGAATGAATTTATGTATTTAGAGCAGTGCAAAGAGAGGAAAATGGAGAAGTAACTTGTCATATAATTGTAGAGACCTTTCATTTTCAGTGATTATCATCTAAAAGCAAGATTTTTTTTTTTGACCTATAACTTGAAAAATACTGGAGTTGTATTTTAGGAAAATAAATTACCACTGGTTTAATAATACATCATATAGAAGGAAATGGATCTCCAGTTAGGAAATACATGTAACATACCAAGAATGAGATTAATGTGCCCTGAGTTATTAGAATTAAATAAAAATATAAACAAGAAAGCACATAGAAAATAATGAAGGATCAGTGTACAACATGGTGACTATAGCTAACACTGATGTTTAAATATAGAACAGTTATTGAGAGTAAAGCCTAAGAGTTCTCCTCACAAGGAGAATTTATTTTTACCTTTCTTTTTTTTTCTCTTCCTTCTTTCCTTTTTACTGTAACTATACAAGAAGACAGTGGTTAGCTGAACCTGTTGTGGCCATGATTTCATAATATCTGTAAATCAAATCCTTCATACTGTAGACTTAAAAAATATGTAGAGATGAATGATGCATATCGATTATTTATCAATAAAAATGGAAAAATAAAACTGACAATTAAAACTAAAAAGTGGTATCAGCAGGACAGCAAGTATATATATGGAGAGGAATAAAAAATTTTTCTTTAAAAAAAGGTTTTTGGGTTTTTGTTTTGTTTTGTTTTGAAATTAGGGAACCCAGGTGAATAATAACATCCTTTGCAGAAGACGTAAGTTTGGTTTCAAGCTGAAAGATGTTTGACTTGTATATGCTGAGTTTGAGGGCTTAGAAGCAGGGATGTTCGGACAGAAGTGATTAGGTGTATAGAGATGTAGAAGTGAGACTTTAAGAAAGGAAAATTTAGTGGCATGGTTTTTAGACAAAAATGTTTAAGCTACTAATGAGTTATCAGAAAAGAACTGATCAAAAACAGCTTTGTGGTCTCATTCTGCAATAGATGAAGTACAGCCTCTCATGAGATATTATTGAAGGAGAGTCTCTGATAGTGACTAAGAAGGAACTGACAGATGTCTAAAGGGAATCAAAATTGAAGAGCTTCTGGGGAGGAGGAAGAGTCTGTGATTAAGATAACAAATGCCTTAGAAAAATAGAAGGAAATTAGATTGTATTCAGTAATAATAAAGGAAATTCAATAATAAAAGATAATTTTGTATGATTGAAGAAAGAAATTTCAGTAATGGTATGAGGGAAGAATTTAGATTTCATTGTGTAAAGAATGAGTGGTTCATGAGGAAATGGAAGCAGTGCACATGGGTTATTCTTTGGTGACCGGAGTGGTCAAAAAAAGAATGGTTTGAGATAGTACCTTAAAGGCATATTTTTGTTAAGAATCGTGAAAGGCTTGAAAATTTACTCTATCAGCAAGCAAATAATGTCAACTTTTCATAGTTTCATAGATGCTGGCAGAAGGCATAGACTTCTGGGTCAGAGACAAAAATATTACTCACAGCAGTAGCGGTATCAGCAGAGTATCATGCGCGAGTGTCCTGAGCTACAGTCCCCATAGACAGCCGGGTGAGGTGCCAGGTGAGATGCCCACACATGGAGTGGGTTTAAAATATAGGAAAAGAACCCAGAGTTTAGGGAACCTATTTATAATAGTCCATAAGCTTGTTTGACCTTTGTCATGAAAGAGACATTACCGTTATTACACTGCATAGTAAAGAAAATTTCTCTTTGCTCTAGAGGGAGACATTATCTCTTTCTTCCAAAAAGCTATTTGCTACACAAACATCCTTGAAAATATAGGCCAGAACAAAGTCAATCTATGCCTTGGCTTGCAAGACATGAGGAAATGTGAGTGAGATGTCCATGGAGAATGGCCTCCCTATAATTAGATAGGAAAACAAAACTAAAGTTGTATGTGAAAAACTTTAGAATGTTTGTTAGCAGAAAGACAAAATCTCTGGTGAAAATATTTATTAATAATACAGGAGAGAGAAAGAACAAAATACTTGTGGAAATGCATTGCAGTATAGTCAAACAAAAAGATAGTAAAGTGGCATTACTCTGGGAAGAAGAGAGATTTTGCAGAGTCATGTCAATATTTATAAAAAAATAGGAACTGGAGTGGTTTTCTGTGAATAGATGTGGAAAAATATAAAGGTTTCAATGAGAATATACGACAACTCCAAATTATTTGAAGAACCAAGGGACAAACAAAATATTAGAGTAGTGGGCATGATGTGAACTCAACTGCAGGAAATTATCTTTATTATGTTGTTGAATTCAAGATTTTATTCATTTATTTGACAAAGTGAGAGACAGAGAGAGAGCACAAGTAGGAGAAGGAAGAGGCAGAGGGAGAAACAGGCTCCCTGCTGAGCAGGGAACCCAACTGTGGCACTTGATCCCAGTCCCTGCACCTAAAGCTTAACTGAGTAAGCCACAAGGCACCCCATTGTTGTTGAATTTAAACATACCAATGCATGTCTGAGGGGTTTGAAGTGGCGGGGGGGTGGGAGGTTGGGGTACCAGGTGGTGGGTATTATAGAGGGCACGGCTTGCATGGAGCACTGGGTGTGGTGAAAAAATAATGAATAATGTTTTTCTGAAAATAAAAAATTGGAAAAAAAAAACAATGCATGTCAGTTTCTTCAGTCTCACACAGGTTTCTTTCTTTCTTTCTTTCTTTTTTTAAAGATTTTATTTATTTATTTGACAGACAGAGATCACAAGTAGGCATAGAGACAGGCAGAGAGAGGAGGAAGCAGGCTCCCTGCTGCGGGGCTCAATCCCAGGACCCTGGGATCATGACCTGAGCTGAAAGCAGTGGGCTTTAACCCACTGAGCCACCCAGGCACCCCTCACACAGGTTTCTAAGTAAACATAGGTTTTATCAGTAATTCCAATATTAACTTGAAATGGAAAGCTATATGAGTAAATGTGCTCAGTTACTGAATCGCACACACACAAAATAGAAGATACTTGTGCATGAATAATACAATTCAAGCTCAGGGACATCTCAAAACAGAATTTTACCATTAACATCTTTGTATGTTGACAATCATATATGTTTAGGTTTATTTACAGGATTATAGGTAAAATTTTAGTTGAAGTCAAGCTGCCCCACCCTGGGCACTAGCCCAGTAGGTAGATAGCTGTGTGGTTGCTGGAACTGAAGCATATTTAATTCATATATTACTTATCCTTTTATTTACAAATTAAAGCAAAGGGGAATAATTTGGAAACTGCTTAATCATGTTACGTATAAACCTAAGGGCAGATTTACCAAGCAGTGATGTTAAACTTCCCAACTAATTGTTGACATATTCAATTACGAGGTGAGCTTTAACGATCCTGTTCTCTCTAGAGTGTAAATTAAAGATCATTAACATCCCATTTCTATTTGTTCTTGGCATCTTAACCAGTCAGTGGATCCACAGATTATGGTGGTAGGAACCTAGAAAAGCCAATAAAGCTTCCTCTAGACAATAGCTCCTAAATCCCTTTTGTCCATGTATCCTCTGTGTGGGCTCCCAGCTTACCAATTTAGAGGCAGTGTTCTCAGATGCCAGACCCTGTCTCCCTGCCCTAAATCTTCTATCATAGTGTTAAGACCCCAGGTTTTTTATCAACACTTTCTCTGACCCACACCTCTTCCATTCTGATGATTTCTCCCATTTTTCTACAATTCAGGATCTCTCAGAGTTTCCAGTGAGTATTCCATGATAACTTCTCTGCTGATTGTTGTATCCCCAATTATTTTCCTCTGTATTACAAAGGTTTAGATCCATATTCTAAAATCTCTAAACTTTTGAAATCCTAGAGTAAGGGATCATGCATGTCTTGTGTATTTATGACAAAATATTGCAGCCCAGTTTTCAAAAGTTTTAATTTATTCAATAATTCTTTGAAGGCTCTGTGGCTTTTGCTACAATTTCTCAAAAACACATTTTCTCTTTGCAGCATACCCATCATATTCTATACATTTCAATCTTCATATGTTTCCTTGTTTGGTGCTATGTGTATTTCTGTATTTCTGTGAAGAATTTTATCTGAATCAATCAATCTCTCCCTTTCTCTCTCTACCCAGCCTCTTTGCTGTTCTGATGGTCTACAATTCAGCTGCCAGCTGCCAGCATCCACGTCACCTATGTTGAAGGTTCTACATTCGCTTCCCTATTGTTTCTTCAATTCTTTCCTATTTGTTATCTTTCTGGCTGAATTTGCTCAGGATGATAATAATTACTAATTCTCCCTTGAAATATATTCTGAAATTGGAGGAAAATGCCTAGCTCTTAGCAAGCAAGAACCTCTTAAATAATCCAAACACTCTGTCTTTGTGTTGCTCACTTGTTTTGTAACTTGATTTAGACTCTCCAGCAACCATACACAATGTACTTCAAAGCTATTGAACAATCTCTCTATGGATTTACAAAACACATGCCTTGGCCCAGGGGTGATATTATTGGGGTGGGGGGGAGTCAAGCAGCCAATATAACAGAGGAACTGGCCAATCCAGAAAAAGTGCAGCTAAAACCAAGAGCAGAGGCCCACAGGCTACCTGCTATGACACTCTCTTTCAGTTGTAGTTTTGCTGGCAGTGAGGAACCAAGGACCTCAATGTCTAGATGAGGGACTGGCTGTTTCCAGAAATGATTCTTTTAAACCTGATTGGAACCGTTTTGATAGTATAACTGTTAAGTCCATGCCAAAGAATTCTTGCTTTTGTTTTGTTTTGTTTTTTCCTGGCTAAATCTTAATCCCGCATTTAACTGCTTGCTGCTTATTACTTCCCAGTAAAGAAAATCCTAGACATCTTGTTACTATTCTCTAAACTGTCCTAAAGGCAAAAACTCACCTGGATCTTGTGTTAATATTTAAAATATAGGAGTCACACCCACCACCCTCTAAATTGGAATCCTAGGGGAGGGGCCTGGGTAGTTAAAGCTTTCAAAATCCTTGCAGGTAGCACTTCCCCTTATAAAGCTCATGAAATGGAGGCTTACTTGATGTGATCCTTTCAACTTCATAATTTGGGCAGTACAAACTTTATGAAGTCTATTTTCAGAAGAGAAACTGAAGCATATGAAGGTTTCATAACTTAATATTAGGAACCAAGCCTTCTGTTTCTAATTTAATAGTCTTAGGATGATTAGATTGGATTATTTTGCTGCACTAAGAAGTTTTTTAAAATGGTAGCATTTCTCTTCAAATTTTTTATGCTACTTTTTTCTTTTTTCTTTGTATGCTATTTTTTACTCTATGTCATTTTTTGTTTCAGAAGATTACCTATTGAAATACCACTTAGTATTATTTCTATGCTTCTCAAAATCAAATAAAATATTAGCCTCATTAGAAAAATAATAGGAGCAAAATTTTTATCATAAAATGTTATCCTAACAATAAAAGTTTCTTTTGTAAGTGACAATTAATACAAAATAGAGAGAATTTTTGTTCCCTAAAATGCACATGAAAGTCAAAGTAAAATGGAAATAATTTTGGAAAATAATAGCTATTCAACCATCCTGTTTGCATACTGTTTCTCCTAACAAAGTACTCGTTTTATTGGTTTGCCTTTAGGAAATAATTGTGAAGAAATTTCTACCTCTTTGTAAAGGATTTCTTTTTCTTTCTTTTCCCTTTGAGGTTAAAATATAGTTTCTTATCAATAGAAAGCTGGTGTGTGTTAAATGTATACAAAGGATGAAAAACATTAATTGACAAAGAATGAATGAATGAAACTAGGCAAAATAATATATGGGATATACACAAAATAATATGTATTCACTGAAAAACCCAAAGGTGGCCTGAAGAATTCAATCCACGTGGCTCTGCCAGTTAAAAAATAAATAAATAAATAAATAATAAAGATTTCCAGGGCCATCAATAATTGATCAAAAGACAGGAATTACACTAAATTGAGGTGAACTTCCTGATAAAAAATGTCCCTGTTTTGGGCTTGACTAGACCTTCCATGTAGAACTGGATATATTTATGTGATTGTCAAGTCTAAATTCCAGGAAATTAGGAATCCATCATTAGGGTCATGGATTATTTTGTTTCAATAAGGAAATTTGAAATTTTAAAATTAGGCCAAATAAAATAAGGTTGTTCCTGAGGATATAATTTTTGGCTCTGACATAAAAGATGTTTGAGTGACTAAACAGAGAAATTTGCTGAATGTTTTAAAGACTGTTAAGAGACATATGTAATACTAGAATGATTGAGAATTTTTACTTATTTGTTTTTTGTGGATATTCAATACAGTTTTCCTCAAAATGAACCACATGTTGGAATTATTGTAGTGCTTATCATAAAGCCATATTCCTGAGTTTCTTTGAAAATGGTTAACTGACAAGTATGTCTATATTTATTGATAAGCATTCCAGATACTTATGCACAGTGAGGTTTTAGCACCACTGCTCTAACCTCATTGAATCAGGTGCTTTCCTATAGAAGCATGTTCTAAAAATTTATAAACAGATCTCAGTTATTCTACAAACAAGCAACTTTATCATATGATGAGACAAGTACTGAAATAATTCCTCCCTCAAAAGACAGGACTGCTATAAAACTTGAAATTTCATTTTGTAAGATTTATTTCTTTTTAAGATTTTATTTATTAATTTGCTAGCATGATCAAAAGTAGGCAGAAAGGCAGGCAGAGAGAGAGGGGGAAGCAGGCTCCCCACTGAGCAGAGAGCCCGATGCGGGGCTCGAGGCGGGGCTCGATTCCAGGACCCCGAGATCATGACCTGAGCTGAAGGCAGAGGCCTAACCCACTGAGCCACCCAGGCGCCCCAATTTATCTCTTCAGATTAAACAAAACCATCTTTATACATCCTTTCCACTAAGCCTTCTATTAAGGGTAAGTCAATATCAATAATTTTGATAAAAATAATTTCAGTCCTTTTGCTGATATCTTTCATCAATTCTTTTTTTCCCCACAGGCACCACAGGGCAAAGCATCAAGAGAATGAATGCTGTGATGGTTAAGACAGAATTACACATTTCCACCAATATTACACTTGTGTTTTGTCTTCTATTTAATCAGTCATGTGTACTGTACATGTATGATCGTACCTAGTGAATAATAAATTCTTGAAGGGCAGGACTACTTTATTGATCTTTTTATCTCCAGGGCTTGCTATACTGCTTGACACATGATAATTTATCGTCTGAGTAATAATATTGTTATAAAAGAATTAAGGCAAAGGCATGAGTTATTTGGGGGGAAGCCTGAACTACTGGGAGACTAAGGTATTCTATCTCAAAGGAGAAAGAAATCCCCAAGGTAGGATGAAAATAGCAGAGGACAGAATGCATTTTAGATTTTTTTTTTTTTAATTCTGCTAGAAGTCAGTACTTCATTCAAAAATATGTTTTTGCCTCTGGACCTCATTATTTTAAGTAAATACATAAAATGTGTGTGTGTGTGTGTGTGTGTGTGTGTGTGTGTAATTGATAAATGCATGATTTTCCTCTATTTTAAACTTAGTAACTGCTTGAGCAGTGATAGCTTTTAAAACATGCATGTATTTCATTTTTTAAACAAATTATGCATTTATGTATAAGCCATTCACAATTTATTATTGTTTGCAAAACACTAAGGTAAATCTAGAGAATTTGGAACTAAATGGGTTACTTTTTAGAAGGTCACACAGTATCTTTGGTTAAAAATTGAGTAGGAAGCGTCAAATGGGTTTGTGGTCTAAGATCAATTATTACTTACAAGACTCTATATTGGTGAAAATTTTTGGCCATGACCATACTAGTTGCCTAAGTGAACTCATAGGCTGATTATGAAGTGGGAAAGAAGCATTGTGCGTTAAAACATTTTGTAGAAATTGAAACATATATATGTGTGTGTATATGTGTGTGTGTGATAATTAGTGTCAGATATTAAAATTACATTCATAGGCTTCCTTTGGGCTCTTAAGAAAAGTCCTTAAGCAGCATCAGGATCTGACATTCAGGTTTTTTATCCACCTATTTTCTAGGTTCTGTCTTCTGAGCAGTCATACTAGTGGCCAGAACAAGTGACATAAGATCCAAACAATAAAAGGATCAGACATTGGACTTTAAGGTTTGTTAAGCATAACCTTTTACAGTTACTTGCAATTGGCTTTGTCCCAATCTTGTTTTTAAACCTCTGAAAAAATGCTGATTACTCTTTTGATTAAGTTCAAATCATTTAATTTATAAATAGGAGGGAGAGAACAAGATCTGAATGCTTTGGAATTTAAATGTTTTTATAAAATCCTGAAAGTCTAATTCTGATCACTTAAGCATATCCTTTCTCTGCTTTGTTTGATATAGTAAGATTGACTGCTATTACTAAAATTTTTACACCTTTATTAATCATTGTGTTAGGCTGAAAAATAACCTTCCCAAAGGACAATAGGAGGCCTATGTGCTAATTCTCAGAATCTGTGAATGTTACATTGCAAAGGGTCTTTGCAGAATGGTTAATTTAAAATCTCAAGATGGAAAGATTATGCTTGATTATCTAGGTTGGGCTAATATAATCACAAGGTCCCTTTAAGAAAGAGGTAGGCGGCACCTGAGTGGATCAGTGGGTTAAGCCTCTGCCTTGGGCTCAGGTCATGATCTCAGGATCCTGGGATCAAGTCCTGCATTGCATTGGCTCTCTGCTCAGCAAGGAGCCTGCTTCCCTGTCTCTCTCTGCCTGTCTCTCTACCTACTTGTGATCTCTCGCTCTGTGTCAAATAAATAAATTAAAAAAAAGAAAGAAAGAAGTAGGAACATCAGGGTTAGAGGGGGAGATCTGTGACATTTTAAGACCAGTTTTTATAGAATCCTATGTAACTGATATCCTATAGTATTTGTTTTTCTATGTCTGACTCATTTCACTTAGCGTAATGCCCTTAAGTTCCATTAATGTTGCAAATGGCTGGATTCTCTTATTTCTCATGGCTAATAATATTCCATAGTATGTGTGTGTCTGTGTATCTGGGAATATATATGCACATATAAACAGACTATATATATATATGTATATATATAAAATAATCCTACAATGAACACAGGTGTACAGATATGGAGATCTTGATTTCAGTTCTTCTAGATATATACCCAGGATTAGGACTGCTGCTAATGGTATAGGGTAATCTTACTGCAATATATAAATGTAGCAAACCAGCATATTGTAAACCTTAAGCCTACACAATATTATCTCAAAAAGAAAAAGCAAAGATTGGAATGACTCAGTTGCTCACTGGAGGTCCATAAATCCAGGAATTTGAGCAGCCTCTAAAAGCTGAAAAGGTAAGAAAATGGATTCACCCCTAGAGACTTCCAAAGGAAAGCAGCCTGGTTAACACCTTGATTTTAGGGCTTCTGACTCCCAGAACTATAAAATAATGAATTTGTGTTACTTTAAGCTACTATATTCGTGATCGTGTGTTACAGCAACAATAGAAAACTAATACAGTCATCAAATACAGCCATAACTTAATTTCCATTGAAGAAGAAAAATATAAGTAAGGAATGGTTAAGAGTATGTCTATGGAATCGGAATGCCTGTATTTAAATCCCCTTTCTACCACTTATTGGATGTGTTACTTTGGCAAGAGTTTGTCTGTTTGCACAGGAGGAACAATAATCCTACTTTATAAGATTATTTTTAGTTTAAATGAACTAATACATTTAAAGCTATTGTGTGACTTACACTAAATTTTCATAAGCTCCAAATCATCATTAATCATTTTATTTTTGTCATTATTGAAGTTATGGTTATCAATGACTTATTCTTTAAATAAAAATCCTTATATATTTGCTCCAGAGTGGCTATTTAATAGAGAGGTGTTGAAATGTATTTTATCAAATCTCTGCTTTTGGGATCTCACAGTCATGAGAGAAAGGTAGAAATTACTGCAGTACAGGATAGAAAATGGTAAATGTCATAGATATGTCTCTTTCTTCTCATCACTTTGCTTCTAAATCTAATAAGTTTGATAGGTGGTATATTGTGTATCTGCCATTGACTATGGAAGTATCTCAAATAGAGTGAATTTTTTGTCCCAATTATATAAGTAAAATTCCTTTTAGTTAGAAAAATAAATAAGTTATTTTGAGGGAAATAAAAGGCATTTGATTCTAGTATGTGTTGGATTGCTGTCCATAAATTCTTCCCACTTTATGGTAAGTTACAGTCTTTAATTACCACCTAGCTCATCCACCATCATACAAAATTTTCAGATATGGAGTCATTTCAGTTCTAGTGTTCAGTTAAAAACAAAAACAAAACAACCAACAATATTAAAAATTATGTTTATACTGGGTGGCAAACTACCTCTTCTGGTGAAAGCTCTCATATTTTTTTTTTTAGAATTATAAAATAACAGTCCAGGACTGTAAATAAAGCATCAAACAAAAAAGAATAATGATAATCTGAATCTATGTAGCAATTTTCCTCTAAAATCAACCTTCACAATGTTATGATGGATTAAATGGGTACCATTCTCAGATGTCATCTATAAGAGAAGGAACATTCAAAGTTGTATGATCCATAGTAAAAAAGCAAAAAGTAAAAGATAAACATCATTCCCATCTGAAAAGAAATTTAACAAGTGCTTTTTGTTGTTTTGTTTTGATTTGTTTTGGATGCAGTGTTGTATTTTTTATGGACCAAAAAAAAAAAATTGGCTTCAAAATAAGACTCAATTTGTATATATATGCCTGAACAGCAATTATAAGTACCTTCACCTAGGCAAGATGTTAGACTATGGACATACCAACCATTCTTATGTTGACCTCCATTAGCTGGTAGTCTATAATTTAGGAAGGTCACTTAAACAGCATATTACATAGATTAGGTTGGTTTGCTTTATCTCTCTGGAGACACTGCCTGAAAAAAATCTATGGTTAAAAACCGTGGTTTTGTTTGACGTCAATAGAAAAGCATGAATCAGAAATAACAAAATGAGCCAAAATATTAAGATCACCATATAAAAGGGAAAAACTCAAGGGAATTCTAGATATTTGAACTTGTGTTTTTGGCTATGTAAAGTTCAAAGTTTGCATAAACTTGTATACTTATCTCTTCTACAAGTACTCTCAAATTATAAATGAATGTTTGTTGTTGCATCTATTTAAAAGATAAAATTACATCATTACAATGCATAATCTTTGATGGTATTTGATATTTGTTAAATATCATTTGAATAATTCAGACAAAAAACTATTTTAAAAAGTCAATATTAACAACAAAAAAGTTATATTTTCATAAGAGGACAATTTGTGACCAAGTTACCTATTTAAGGAACTTAATGCATTGTAAACTTCACTGAACTTCTAGATCTTGGTGATGATTTGTGAGACAACATTAAATTCATCCTTATATTCTACTGTTGTTGTTTTTTTCAGGTAAATGCTAGAGGCTAAAAGTCTGGGCTAAAAATTAAAACATTCTTTAGGAGGAATCATAGGGTACAATGCTATATACAAAATTTAGGCTGAATATGGTATTTTTCCCAGACATATGTATTTGGGGAGGAGGTCTTGACAACTAAATGCCATACTTTGACAAACCATGGATAAAGCATTACCTTCTAACCCTACAGTGCTTTCAAGTGAAAATAATACAGATGTGTATTAGAATCTTGTAACATTGGTATTCTTTAGTTGCAAATCACAGAAACTGGCTATAACATCTAAAGCAAAAGAAGTATTTAAAAAGGATGTTGGTATTGAGGAAGGCAGGGACTGCATGGAGCACTGGATGTTATACGTAATGAATCATGGAACACTACATCAAAAACTAATGATGGACTGTATGGTAACTAACATAGCACAATATTTAAAATAATAATAATAATAATAAATTAAAAAATAAAAAAGATTTTGGGGGAGTGAAACATGGATTTTAATCTGGGCTTGAAACTGGACAAGAAATTCTGTATGGCAATGGCATTAGTTTTATAGAAGGCATGAAATCTGACAGCATCTTCTAGAATGAAATGAAATTGAATGTTTATATCCTTTTGTGGCATGCTCAGGTTTCTGAGTCTATTGACCTTGGTTGAATCAAGAGCTCAAATCTTGCTAAGGGCAGAACAGTGTACATAGTTAAGAGGCTCACCATACTATACAGAAGAGAAAGACAAAATCTGAATGAGATTAGGAGGACACAATGGCTGCTAACAAACCATCTTCCTCCCCCAAATTCAACTGTGTACTACAGGTATATTCTCATATTCTGACAGTTTAAAAAATTTTATAGCTAAGAATTAGGAAACTCAAATATTTCTTTCCTTTTTTATTAAGGTCTCATTAATGCTGGTAGCAGGAAATGGACTACCTGGGGTGACAGTGGGGAATGGGTAAAAGGTGCCTTTTTTAAAGAATAAATTTATCTGAAAACATACAATTGTAAATAGCTCTCTTTAGGCTGGATTGATAATTAATTCTGAATCTTTTTTATCAAGTAAGAAGCTGGAGATAAATCAAGCCTCCTATATTATACCCTAGATACCCACCATCCTGAGTTGTGATAGATACAGGCTAAATTGTTTGAATTTTTACTTAAATATAGTTTAATATAGAATTTAAATTATATAAAATAGAACAATAACTCTAATTGCATAATGCATTATCTTTGCAAATAAATAATATAAAATTCACAGAATCTATAACTGACACCCATAGGACTTTAATAAATTTAATTGTGTTACCCCCACCTATCAGTAATTCTATAAACACTTAAAGTCTAGGTCTTCATGAGATGAAATTATTTAAAACTTTTCTTATGCTGACAAACACAGACCTTTTTATTCTCCATTTACAAAGTGACATCTGTTGTATTTCCATTTTACTTTTTCAAAATGAGGTTACTTTAGTATTTTATTTCTTATTTTGTCAAATAGCTTTGCCAAAGATGATGAAAATGCAGTCCTTGAAGACCAAAAATTACAGAAATGTAGACATAATGCTTTACATATGGTAGTTATATACTTAACATTTTATATTGAGTTATTTTAGACATCTATTTCCCTCTATATTTTTTAGCTCAACCAAAAACAAGAAAAGTTTAAGCAAAAACAAAACAACAACAAAAAAAATCAAGCCATTTTAGCAAGTAGAAAACTATTATTTTAAATGGCAGTAACAATATAGTATTATTAATATCAATTAGTCTTCCCATCTGATCATCTAAATACATATAGTCTGTAACTCTTTCTACTCAATAATGACAAAAACGCAAGTAAAACACTGATCAGAGATATGTTGCTATTATCATCTGATTACCTTAACATTATATACCTTCTCCCAACTGATACACAATGTCCATGCATACACACAGGTGCACAATGTACACATATACATGCACAACATGCACTGGCATGTGAGGGATGCTGTAGATTTTGATGTCAGACTCATCTAGGTTTAGAGCCAGCTCTATCATTTACTAAGTGTACAACTTCAGCTAAGCTACTTCTCTAAATCTTGGTGTCTTTATTTGAAAAACAAAGAAAGGCACCATTCATGTTCTTAGTAAGGGTAAAGTGCTCATATTACAATTTACTATTGTTGGTATAGCACTTTTAGGAGAAATTGTAATTGTGATATTAGTAAGTGTCCATGGTTTATCTTCTGTATTCAAAAGTTTATTTCTAATAATAATCAGATAGAAACATCTTGTTGAGAGATCATTCCTGGAACATAGCACATATAAGAAAAATAATTATAAAGCCTAGGATAAAGCATAACTTTGACAAATCCTGAGGCAATTTTGTCATTAGAACTACATACTTCTTTTTTCATTTTAATCTTTTCTTACTTGTTAGTTATTACAGAAATCAGAATATGAGAAGAACTAAGCAGGACTACCGGTGACTACTGATGAATTTTAACAAATAGGGACAGATGAAACAATTTTGTTATATTATTACAATAAACTATTTTCATTTATCTGTACATCCTTTATCACTGCAATTAATCCAGGTTCAAAAGTGAATTTTATTAATGTTTTAATCAATAGGATTCCAGAAAGGTACAATGCTATATTAAGAAAGTATATAGTTTTAAACTGTGACCTTGCTTCCAGTTATTCTCCATTTCTTTACTAAAATGCCTATGTCTTAACTGCATGTCTGGCATCACAAGAATCAACATTTAAATAACAGATGCCAGTTTCTTTTATGTCTAGTTTGAAGAATATTCCCTACAGAAAAGGAGACTTCTCTAAGCATATTTGAGCTAAAGATACAAACTGGTCTTAATTATTCAAGTCTAGGTTCCAGGCGACAGCAGTTTTAATTCAGAAATCTCATTTCTTTATTAAAAATGAAAAAAATAATCTTAAGCAAGAGTACTTTAGGAGAAGAAACACAACTAAGAATTAGAAAGTCTGGCCTAGCCCTGAATCATCTTTAATCTCTCTTGGTAACTGCGAGCAAATAAAACTTATCTGCTCTGTA
This sequence comes from Neogale vison, assembly GCF_020171115.1. Classification (NCBI taxonomy): domain Eukaryota; kingdom Metazoa; phylum Chordata; class Mammalia; order Carnivora; family Mustelidae; genus Neogale; species Neogale vison. Next base: position 51,143,583 of record NC_058096.1, read on the forward strand.
AAATGAGAAAATTTGGTTAAATTATTTCTAAGCATCAATCCAGTGTTAATGATTCTAGAAGAAAAAAATCTATCACCATGTGTTATCTTAATCTAATTAATGTTTTTCTTAACATAAATACTGTACACACTTTACATGTACATTCATACTTATACACACGTTCTCAAATCTCTCTCTCTTCCTTAGCCAGATATTGAAACCTAATACTTCAATAGTCCCATTCTTATTAAGCAAAAGATAAATCTAAAAGGATTTGTCATCAGATCGGGAGGATTCTATGGCAGATTTATTTCCCTGGGAAAATATATATGCCAATGATAGAATTTTAGGTCTGACTTTGCATGGGGATGAAATGTCTATTTGGGTTTTTTTTTTTTGCTAGTAAAAGAAAAATGGATGAGAGGCCATTTATCATCCTGTGGGATGAAAAGTGCTCAGCAAATGCTTAAGTAAAATCCCCCCTCCCCATATAAGATACAAGTCCTCCTAAACCCACATCTACTTTTATTATTGATTTTTATCTTCTTTGCCCTCAAGAAATAGCAAGAAACATGTTCAACTCTAGCCTGGGGGAAAATAGGGGAAAAAAAAAAGTAACATCAGCAAAATATCCTACTCTGGTGAAAAGGTTGACTTGGTAACCTAATTGGCCCTTCCTAACACTAATTTGTATGACTGACAGTTAAAACTTCTTGTGCTAGGTGGAAACCAAATTGAGCACCATACTAGAGAGAGAAACAACAGCCAAACTGAAAGGTTAGATGTGCTTGTTTGAGTCTGAATTTGCCAAGCTGTTTTCTTGCATCTCTACGACAATATTTAATTCCATCTGCAAGAAGGTAAGAAGGAAGTTAGAAGAGCCATCAAGAGAGGAAATACATACTTATTGATCTTCAAAGGAAATAAATATCCCATTATTTTGCCTCTTAGATGCTAAACAGTTAGATGTCTACTACACAGGGAGATAACTTCTGGGTTATTTGAAGCTAAATTTTCATAATACTACTCAGAAATCCAAGATTGTGGTAATCTGATAATGGCTTATAGCTCTTTCACAGTTATGGCAGCTGGATTCATCTGACTGCTCCAACTCTTCCATCTAACTCTTCGATATATGCACTAGAAAATTGCACAAGGTAGCATTCATGTTACATTTTTACTAGTACAAAATGATGTGCACCAGGAGAAATTTTTCCTGACTCATAAAACGAAGGTGATATCATAGATTTTTTTATATAAATTCTGTAGAAACAAAGAAGTTGATCAAAGACAAATATAAATAATCACCTAAATAATGTCGACTCTCCCAACTGCAATCGAGAGTAGAACTGGAGACCTTTCTTAATCTATTTGCTCTTTTCTTTTTCAACACCTCCTATCATTCTACCAAACCCATAGCAGAAATATATTGGGGGCGTCTTGGTGGCTCAGTGGGTTAAAGCCTCTGCCTTCAGCTCCAGTCATGATCCCAGGGTCCTGGGATGGAGCCTCACATCAGGCTCTCTGCTCAGCAGGGAGCCTGCTTCCCTCCCTCTCTCTCTGCCTGCCTCTCTGCCTACTTGTGATCTCTGTCTGTCGAATAAATAAATAAAATCTTAAAAAAAAAAAAAAGAAAAGAAATATATTGAACAGAGTATGCGTCTCACCTTCAATAGCTGGCCTGACAAACATAACTAAAAGATGCCTACTTGCATGAACAATAGATGGAAACTTATTCTTTTATTCTCCTGAGTGTCAAGGAGTAGAAGGAAGTTGAGCATATTATATTATTATTAAAAGGCATAAAAATGAATAATAGAAATACTCAATATTATATATATGCTCACTGTTCTAAATTTATATACCTTTCTTCATTTCATTTTCACAAGAAACTGCAAGCAATATACCTATTTTACAGATGAGGAGACAGTGTTTTAAAATCTGAGTTTACTCAAATAATAAGCAGGAGAAATAGTGTTAAAGCCCTGGCATTCTGTACCCAGAATTGTAATCTACACCAGGACGACACTAATACTCTACTAATAATACTATACTAACACTAATACTGCCGGGTATTTTAGCCAATATACTGCTATCATATTAGAAATGACTTTGGTATCTTGATTGAAATTCCATTAATCAGAATTTTGTTTCTGCCTATCAGCACTGTTATACTTTCAAGTTTCTACAGAGATTAAAAGTTAGTCAGATTAATTAGTATTTAGTTGACAAGAACAAGATCTGTGTTATAAACCACCAGTAGCTGAAAGAGACTATTAAATAAAGCAAACAAACAACAAGAATAAAACAAACAGAAAAACAAAACAAAACAAAACAAAAACCCAAAACTACCTTTCCTATGGTAGGTGAGAATCAATAGGCATATAAAATATAAAAGGAAGAAGGGTCAAGCATGCCCTGTCTAGATAGATAAACCATTTCCAGCCATGAGAAGAGTACAGGAAAAAACTGAAGCAGCTCAGGAAGTGAAAGCTAAACAGATTTCTGTTTTGTTTTGTTTTATTTTTTCCTGAGAAGTCTTTTGTCATTATTTTATTTGTTCTTCACTTAAAATATTAGTAATATGGAATTGTCTTCACTCATTTCTTTTCCTAGTAGGATACTGAAGAGATTACTATATAAAAAGTTCTCTTACAAAAGTAAAATCTGAGGCATCTCAGAAATGCTCAATTTTAACTTGTTATCAAATCCATCACACAGATATAGAAGAATATTCTTTAACAGAGTTTATTGAATTTTAGACATTATATTAAGGAAGTCTATAAGCTCAAGGCATTAGTGACATGCCCTGCAAATTTTATAACAACAAGCTATCAGACATAAGAGAAAATAATATAGTCATCTGTGCTTTGCACTACCAAATAAACTGCTTCAGATGCAAAGGTTGGGGGTTGCATACCTATACAAAAAATACTGGCAGGATGAATTGCAAATTTGCACAACAATTGTAGATGGAACAGGAAAATAAATGAGTTAAAGTGTATTAATTCAGTTTCTACCTATTAGAAATTCAAAATGTGTACAACGTTCAATGACTGCAATTTAAAAATATAAATTGAAATGAAGAAAACATTACCACAATTAATACCAATTTATAAGCATTCAACTTTGTCAATCAACTTTATAAATAAACTAATAATATCAGTATATGATGAACAACACTCATGTTTGTGTAGGGATGGTACTTATGCACAGGTCTAATGAATGTGGGACATTTAATGAACACACATAATATGTGTACAGAATATGTAAACTATAAAATTGGAAAAGAATGGATGGAGATGGTCTCTTCACTTATAGAACTTAAAGTAAAATATGTCCTCATAATAAAATATCGATGAAAATATAACCCAAGTTTTCTGAAAAAATCTTCTTGTCAATCCTGCAAATTTAAGGGGAGTTTATCAAATAAGCCATCTCATTCTGTCTAATTTGAGGCACTACACTTTAAAGTATGTTTCAGCGTGTAGGTTCTACAAGGTCAAGGACCTTGCTGCCTCACTTTAGGTTAAATTCTCTGTCTCTAGAAAAAAATTGCCAGATGTTTCCAGATGTCAGATTCATATTCTCTCTCTCTCTCTCAATAAAGATGAGTAAGAAGTAAGGTAAGCAAATTTACACAGATGGAGGCTTTCTCAAAAGAGGAAGAAGCTCATTTTTACCAATTCGGTCTGAAGCAGAGCAAGTTAGAAAGGGATTCCAGTATAACCAACCATTTTGCTCCCACTTAAACTCAGTCTCTATTTTGCAGAATCTAACATCTCAACATTAACATTGTACTTATTTATATACTTATATTGTTTTAGGTTTATCTGAACTAAGACAGCGGCTCCCCAGAATGATATATACAGTTTGCTTTCAGTTTAGCTACTTAATGGTAAGGATTCTGTAAGAATCAAATTTATCTCCACCCCAAAACTGATAGCCTTCCAAACAAGGGAAATAGAATTTTAAGCTTTTACTTAAAATGTATAATACTGGAAAGATATTGTTTAACACCTTTACAAAAGCAGTGTAAAAAGCTGGATCGTGTACTAAACCAGAATTTCTTGAAATCAGAGCAACAAATTAACCAGAAGTCTACAGGAAGACAGAGTCTTCCAAAGAGACATGAGAAAAAAAAACACTTACTTGCCTGGGGCAGATGCAATAAGCCAACAAGCAAGGAGAAAGAAGTCAGCTAACATTTAAACAAATTGTTAAATATTGAACATGGGCTAGTGTCAGAGTATAGAACTTCTAAGTGCTAAAAAACACTGAGATAATTCATGCCCGCTTGTAAAATTATTTCACAGACTTCCAGATGTGATCATGAGAAAAACTGGAGTCAAAGTAAGAGACAGGAGAGCCCTCATGATGTGGGCCAAGGGAAGGGGACTTTGATGCAGGAGAAGTATGAAGTCACATTGAACACAGGAATATAGTAATGGTTACAGAGATTCCCAGTCAAAAAGGAAGAAAAGAAACAAAAAAGAGAGACACCTGTCCCAAGCAATTTCAAAATCCAAGTGGGAAAACAATAGATTTCAAGGCCTGGGAATAATACTCTGAGCTTGAAGGTTACACCCACCGGGCTTACAGCTCTGTTCTTGGAATCACTCATCCTTTTCAGGAAGGATAGCATGTGCTTGAAATTTAGTAATCTTACCATCTTTTTTCATGCCTGAAGGAATTTGGGAGTCTCACCTTCTTTAATTTCCCATTTCTGTGTCCTTCTTAGTACAAATTGGCAGTATTTCTGCTGGTACAAAATTTTCAAATGCTTTGTGCATCTCTCATGTGTGTCACATGGATTTACTATGTTAGACAAAATGTAGGTAGTCTGAGAATTTCTGAAATCATCATGTCCTGGTTTCTTTTTGCATAAAAGTTCTTCCCTCAAGATATTTCCTTCCTCTAACATTTTACTACAGACAGCAATAAGAAATCAGACCACACCCTCAATAGACTGCTTAGAAATCATTGGGGTGGAAACTTCAATGACACAGGGAAACTGAACACAATGTCTGACCAAATATAAAATAGGCTCCTCTAACCTGGAGGCGATGCCCAGGAGTACAGGCTTATGAGTACTATCATAGTCATCCTGACAGTCTGGAATAGCATATACATGACCAAGTCCATGCCTTTTCAGAGGGATACAATTTCCTTTCTGTATGTGGAACAAAAATCAACAAGAACCACCTACAAAAAAAGGTAAAGCAGTATTTCTCTCCAAAGCTTTTGTACAATGAAGGTCTTCAACTTTTCTCTAACTCCTGCCTCCAAGTGCAATTGCTCTGTAAATATAATAAAGATACAGGCAATAGAATGCTAAATGTATAGAGTTGAATTTATCTATCTTTTTTCAAATTAATAGCTAACAAATATAACCATGGATAACAGTTTATGAGAGATTAGCAATATTATAGAGCTTGTGTTATCTTTTAAAGAACCAACTTAAACCAAAGTTGTTCCAATATATATTTAACTGGTGGGCTAATTCTGGTGTCTGAGTCCCCAATGTCACCTTAGATCACTGATAAAACAAGTTTTGTAAACTTCAGGCCTTTGGCATTCTTTGACTATTAAATATAATTATCTCATCAGCCATTTTCTAGTTGCCTTTGTTGTTGTGTGTTTTTTCCTAATTAGTTTTTCTTCATGTTTCGTACTCTGTGTCATCTGATAATACAGTGCACGTTTTCACACTCTGATGGCATTCATCAAAGTGTAAAGGGCTTGATTTTCTCATTAGTCATCTTTCATGTTTTTGCATGCTTTTATTGACTTTTGGCTTAAAACATTCCTTTCAACATTCTATAACCAGAATTCCTATTTTGTTGATATGAGTGTTACCTAACAAATTGTTTCCTAATTGTTTTCCTAATTTTTTCTAATCATAAGGTATTAAAATCATTTTATTATTCCTGATATCACACAGCTTAAATTAAAAATAGGGGGGTGTTTTGCTTTATTTTAAAAATAGCATGTTAAAATAAATCAGGGCTTATAAAACCTCATGATTTGAATTTCTTTTATGAAAGCTTCTAATAAGACTTAAGGGTGGGCATAATCCCAAATATTGTTGCTAGTAATTAGGTAGAAATGGTAGGTCCAAAAAATGTATTCACTGTTGTTGTTATTGTTTTATGATCTGGGAGCCTGAAGGATGAGAAAACGTAGGGCATCAGGAAAGTGCTATGGGGCATTCCTGAAAATTTCTGGCTGCAGAAGGTGTATTCAGCCTGTCTTCAGACTGTACCCCTTCAGGAAGCACACAAAGGCTGCAGAGCAAGACCTGGAGATCCCAAACTCTTCCTCCTCTTTCTAAAGCCCTCTCTCGAAGGAGAGCCAAATGCATAGTTCTCAACGTATCCCTTCTCCCCTCTATATTTCTGCTTGAAGCCAAATAAATGGACTTACTTTAATATTTCCCCCCAATGTACGGAGCAATGATCTTAGCAACAGGCATGAAGATACAGCATAGAGTATGCAACCATTTGGGTTTGCTCCTAGGATTGAAGATGTTCCCAGGACAGAGATGAGACCTTCAGTGCTAAAACTGTGGGAGTGACAGGCACTTCCTGACAAATTAGGAACAATTTGTAACCCTCACATAACACCATGTTAAAGCGGACTTTAGAATTTGTTGTTGGCTGCGTCCCAGATCTCAGCACCAAAAGAGGATGTGTATCGGATGAGGCCATCCAAAATCCTCAGAAGCATCATACCCAAATATCTTTAGGGATAGAGAATTAATATTAATATTGAACTGCATAAAAGTTTTAGATTCTGCCAAACACAAAACAAAATTCTGCACTCTTATTTTAATAATGAGTTCACAATCGCTGATAAGTCACTTGGTCTTCATCACTAGATTAGGGATCTAGCCCCAGGCATCTTCCTAAAGCCTTCACATGCACAGCAAAACATACCGGTTATGATTAGGAGCATGTGGATGAGAGCAGACTTCGGAGGCAGACACTGAGAGTTTGGATGTCAGCTGCAAAACCCTGGATCTGGGTAGTTATGGGAAGTTCCATAACCTCCTCGTGCCAATTTTTTAAGTTTTACAACTTTTTAAGCAATGTTGCAAGAGGTTAAGGTGTTAATATATACAAAGAATTTAGAACTGTGCCTTGGTTCATAGTGAGTATGAAAAAAGTAAAAGCATTATTTACTTCCCCGTCTTGTCACTCATCACTTAGCAAGTATCTATTAACATACATGGCATGCCTTATTATCTTTTTTTCTCTATCTCTAGCGCCTTAAAAAGCACCTGGAATTTAGGAGTTGATAGATATTTGTTAAATGAATGAGTAGTGGGGTGTTGGTTAAATGATGAAATTTAACCACGTTGCCTCAGCCCATCATGATATACAGCCTGAAGTGTCACTATAAAGAATGAGTCATCTATGACAAACAGTATTAATTTAAACATATTTCTTTTAAACAAGGGACACTGAAGAAATGTACTTTGGGATCGCAAGTGGAAAGGACGTGACTACCAATACTTCTCTAGAATTTTAAGCTATTGCTCTGATGGTCATGGATGCTGGGATCCCTAACTTGGATGTCCTTGTCAGGACTGACGATATAGTCCCTCAAGTGCCAGTTGTCAAGCTCCTTTGGGAGCTGCCTGAGCTGAAGAAAGTGCACTGCAAAGTTATGCCTCATTCTTGAGACAACCTTCTTCTAGTGACTGATGTTCATGGAGGACAAGCACCTGCCCCGTTGTTTCTAAACAGAATTCTAAAGGACCATCCCAGATTTAGAGTCCACACAGGGCTGGTTCAGGTCTTGTAGGAACAGTACAGATCCTAAATCTGTCTTCCCAATATTTATTCCTTCCCTTCTCCTTCAGTACATTCCTTTCAATGACCAGGAGTTGTTGGAATAGGTTATGAAAAATGATTGAATAATGTTTCTGTACATGGTGAACAATCAGTAAATACTAGAATATTAGTTCAGTAAATATTCAAAACTTGTATTCCTATTGTTGAAGCAAACCACCTATTCCATATATGAACCCAAGTAGCATTCCTATTTGAAGGCTCATATATCTGGTATCTGAAAAATCCTATCAGGAGACTTGCTGTTTATATTGAGCAATCCTGCTAAAAGTCTGAAGGCAATGCCTTCTAAGTCAAATCTGTTTCCCTGCAATATAACTTGCACCCATATTCTTCCATAATTACCAAAGATAAACATAATCCTTTCACAGATTTTCACATTTTATTTTGGATACAGAGAAACTTTTCTTATTACCTCAATACTACTTTTATATATCCTTATAAATTATAGTTACTTTGGTATTTGTTTGTTCTCTTTTGTTTGGAGATCCCCAAATGATCAAGACTAATTCTCTCTTTTGCTTGCTGGTAGCAGACTGCAGAAAGGATCTTCTCAGGGAAAGTAAGTGTCTCTTATATCTCTTGTATTACATATATGTATGTATATATTTGTATATACATTCATACACACACACAAAGACACACACATACACGAATCTGCAGAGTCAGTATTAGTTATGTTCCCAGGAGAATGAAAAAAATCACTTAAGAGATTAGTTACAAAGGATAGATCATCTAATAGTTTAGTCAAGGTATTTTTTATTACCACAGATGGAATATTTAGGAAGTCTTTGTGAACCTCTTCTCTATGGATTTGAGTGATAACTGAAAAGGCAGTGAGCTGATAAAGTGAGACAAAGAAGTATCCAATAAACAAAAAGGGCCTCTTGTTCTGTGGCCACACCTTTTTTAAGGGACAAATTTTCAGGGCCATAATGATATGGATCAGGCAGAAAGTGCTATCGGACAGGACGCTCCAATGCATTAGATAGATCGGTGCCCCTCTCTTCTTTTTTCCTATGTCCTCCCAACTTATTCCTACATCCCTTCATTATTATAGTACTCCCACACTGGGTAGCACAAGGAATTAAAAACAGAAAAACTGATATACTGATAATTACAAAGGTATCCCAATTTCAACACTATAAGTTTCTCACTTATGATACGTTTATTCTTTAATTTCCACCAGTGCAATATATTAAAGAGTAAAAATTAATACAATAGTACACGAAGCATCTTGTGAATATATTGCCTTTTAGGGACCTTTAACATCTAATATAAGTTTGTTTTTTTTTTTTTTTTTTTGTGGAAGCTTGCAAGGGACAATGGCATATACTAACACCTAAAGCACACAAACATATTTTTCACACGCAGAACCACATAAACATTGTTTCTTTGTCTGAGCATGTCACAAATAAAATAATGAGTGGATGCTGTGTTTTTCAGAGAAAAGTTGATGTGGTGTAAGGATCTTCTAGGTTACAATGATAGCTGGCAGGTAAACCCACACACACATTTGATGAGTTAGAATAGGATTATTTCATAGTGTAAACAAATGACTGGAGACCAAAGGCAATTAAATTGAAAACAAAAGATAAGAGAGAAAAATAAATCAGTATTGCTTATTATTTCTCCTTTCCTTTTTTTCTTTAATGGAGGCTTTTACTTGGCTCAAAGAACATGGCAGTTGGTGTCTGTGTCTTTGTCACAAAGACTGACAGTTTACCTAGAGCAATAATATCAAGGAAGAGTTACAGGAAAGTAATATTTTATGATTCAGAAGGGACAAATATGATGTTTTTAACATATATTCCTAATTTCATACCTTGTATGAATTTTTGGAAATTAGTATTTGTCTCCCTTTTATGCAGCCTACAAATTGCTTGTCTCTTGGACATTGTGGGATCATAGTCTGGTATAATCGGTACTCAGTAGTAAAGAGTAAAACAAATTTGAGAAATCTCTGACCACAAGCAATTGTAAAGCTCTTACTATTATAAGTCATAAGGTACTGTTTTAAACTGTTGTCATTTTTAAAAAATTTTATTTACATATATAAGAGAAAGAGAGAGTGGGAGGGAGGGGAAGAGAGAATCTGAGTCAAACTTTGTACAGGGCTCGATTCCAGGACTATGAGACCATGATGAGCAGAAATGAAGAGTTGGACACTTAACCAACTAAACCAACCAGGTGCCCCTAAACTGTCATTAAGTTTTAAGAACACCAAATACTATTCTTTTATCAGCATCATTGGTACAGTGTCACTTTGATTTCTATTTTTTAAACTTACTCTAGACCTTTCCCATGTTGACAAGCATAAAATATCTACTAAAGGACCAATAATAGCAAGAATTGTTTCTAAAGAAGATTGAAAAATTATCTATTTTTCATATGCTTTTGCAAATGCTATTGCTATATATATTTACTAGAGAATCTAAAAAACCTGTATGTTTTAGGATTATTCTCTATATCCAATTGGAGAAACTGATTCCAAAAATGGATAGGTTTCACAGTGCTGAATTTTAAGGAATGAATTACCAGTGTTATGTTTCTTCAAATCCCTGTTGGAGATAAGAAAGGTTTCATGCAAATCTTTGTGAGAAAAAGGAAAACCTACACATCCTCCTGAAAATAAGTGATGTAGGCAAGTGTCTTATATGACTTCATCAGAGGCAAGTAACATGGTCAGAGTGCTCAACACACTCTATTAGGGATTTAGGGAAAAGTACAATCTATTTTATAAACATGCACAAACACACATACAAACACACAAGTCTGCATGAACAAAATAGCTTGAGACTCACTTCAAATATTATTCAAATAGGAATGGTGTGTATTTATCAAGGTTTTTTTTTTTTTTAAGATTTTATTTATTTATTTGACAGAGAGAAATCACAAGTAGATGAAGAGGCAGGCAGGGAGAGAGAGAGGGAAGCAGGCTCCCCGCCGAGCAGAGAGCCCGATGCGGGGCTCGATCCCAGGACCCCGAGATCATGACCGGAGCCGAAGGCAGCGGCTTAACCCACTGAGCCACCCAGGTTTTCATTTATAAATAATAAAAATATCAAGTCAAATTAACTTGAATCTTTGTTTTTTTAAATGACATTATCAGCATACCTAAATGAAAACTTAATTCACGGATGGATCCAAGAGCTCAAATGATGACATCTGGAGCAATAATCCTTCCCACTGGGCTGATTAATTCTTTGTGCTTTGCTTCTATTTGAGAAACCTATGACAATGTGATGGAGCCTCAGTGCTGTGGTTCCACATTCTCATGGTATATACATGAGTGAAAGATATTTCTCTCTTCTTTAGTTTCAGTAGTAGTACTTGACTTGAGTCAAGTTATTAATAATCACTGTGGATAGGGGCTGGAATTTGTTAACAAAACCTGGATTTATGCCCAGCTCTGGAGCTAGGGTTCAATTGGTTCAAAAAAGTCCCAAAGAACCATGTAAACTAGAGAAGGGAAAGGGGATTCTTTTTTTTTTTTTAAAGATTTTATTTATTTATTTGACAGAGAGAAATCATAAGTAGATGGAGAGGCAGGCAGAGGGAGAGAGGAAGGGAAGCAGGCTCCCTGCTGAGCAGAGAGCCCGATGGGACCCCAGGACCCTGGGATCATGACCTGAGCCGAAGGCAGCGGCCTAACCCACTGAGCCACCCAGGCACCCCGGAAAGGGGATTCTTGACGATAAATGGGAGTCCTGTTATCCGCAAAAGAGGAAATGGCTACATATTCAGCAAAAGCTAACTTTTGCTTCTGACAAGTGATATAATAGGACGTGAATGCTTGTTAGTTTACTAGTAATCATATGAGTTTCAAAATACTGCATTAATTCAACTAACTTATTTCTCCATAAATGTTGTTAAGTGCCTCTCTTATCATCAACATCATTTTGGTTTTGTGGGTTTGTGTTATTCATGCCTTTATTCCTTTCTTGCCTGGCAGTTGTATTATCCAGACAGAAAATTTCAGATTGGTGTCCCTATCTAATTCTCTAGGTGAAAGATTAGTTTTCTGGTGCTACAATTATGAAGTAATTCATTCCAATTTAATCCCACAAACAGTCAGTGATTTACTTAGAATGTTTTAGGCATTAGGCAGTGGGCTATGCATTTTGTTAAATATAGACTTCAGTTCCTGACTCAATAGCTTGAATCTAATGTGGAGAAAAGAAGTAGCTGTGAAATTCTGAAAAATATGAGCAAAGGTGTAAAAAAATTGTATGGACTTTATCAGACTTTTCTTTAGAAATTATATACATATATTTTTGCATATAACATAATAGTACTTGATATAGTACAATACTAATGCATAAAGAAACAGATTGAAGAGTAGAAAGCCTAAAAGTCACCTAAATATATTTGAGAATGTAATCTATGATAAATGAATTCAAAATTAAATCTATTTAAAATTAACATGTAAAATAGTTTATGGAAATAGACCAGACAGTTGAAAAAATTAAAGACAATATATTTCATGACATGTAATACAAATTGGAAATGAATCAAAATTGAATATAAAAAACCAAAAGCATTAAACTATGAGACAGAATTATGAAATATACACATATATATTTATACATACATAAGTAAATATATACATATTGGAGTGGAGAGGTTTTTCCAACTATAGCCTAAATCCAGATATGTATCTGATAAATTTAATGATATAAAGGAAAAAATATAAAGCCCACCATAATCAAAATCAAATTACACACATCATAGTGGAAATATTTGTCTCTTCTATCTCAAAGGACTAAGTTGTCTAATATATAAAGAACCCCCCAAAATGCATAAAAACAAGATTATAGGGAAGACACAGAGAGAAGACATAGAATGACATTTCATAGGAAAATTTGTGTAATTACTCCAATTCATATGAAAATATTTCAGTTTCCTCAGAATCACTGATATTAATTAAAAACTACATGCCTTCAGCTCAGGTCATGATCCCAGCGTCCTGGGATCGAGTCCCACATCAGGCTCCTTGCTTGGCGGGGAGCCTGCTTCTCCCTCTGCCTCTGCCTGCCACTCTGTCTGCCTATGCTTGCTCTCGCTTCTCTCTCTATGACAAATAAATAAAATAAAATCTAAAAAAAAAAAAAAGAAAATAAGAAAGAATTAAAAAAAAATAAAATAAAATAAATAATGGGGGCCTGTCCAAAGTCATAGGAACCAATATGAAAAATTTCCCAATGGCTAATCTTAAAAATGAATTAAAATGGTTTCAGATACTAACTTATAGAATAAAATATTCATGATTCTACACTGATGCAAATAATTAGAGAGACATAATGACTAAATGCAATGTGGTATCTTGGATTGGGTTCAGGAGCAGAAAAAAGTGCATTAACAAAGAAAGGGGAGGTGTAAAATCTGAATAAATTCTGTAGTTTAGTTAACAATACTATACCTGTCCAATATCTTAGTTTTGATAACTGTGCTATGAATATTCAAAATGTGAATATCAAGAGGAAATCAGTGAATGCTATCTGGAAACTAACTGTACTGTTTTTGCAGCTTTACTGAAATTATAAAATAGTTTTAAAATAAAATGTTAAAAAAATAATTCAGAAGAGTATGATAGTATGCTTTATTATAATATACTTTTAAAACTATTAGGTATAATTTTTTTAAAAAATCTATATATATGGAAAAAGTAGGATTTATATGTTTTGAAGAAATGTGATCCTCAAAAGTTACTGGGGTCCAAAGAGACAGTTATCACAGTGAACTGGGATAGTGATTCATGCCATTATGGAAAAAGTAGGTGTTAATTCAAACCTAAATATAATTCTGTAATGTGAAAACTAGTAGATTAGACCAAAGAAGAGGGCATTAGAAACAGAAGGAGTAATGTGAGAGCAGTTTAGAGGTGGGAAAGAGGAGGATATATTTAGGGAACAGGAAGTAAAATTATTAGACCAGAACATATAAAAGGAAAGTAGAAAAATGATTCTATCTTTAGGGAATCAGAAACATAGAAGGAAAAGCCACTCTATATTAAAATAAGCATAAAATATAACCCTTGGAGAAAAAATGTGTGCTTGCAGGTGTGTTTTATAATTTTCCACAGTTAGAAGAATATACATATAATAAATTCAATGTGAGATTTTAAAGATATATTAAAATCCTTTATTAGCTAGTAAAAAATATTTTCTAGTTCCAGAAGTCTTTGTTTCATGGGGTGTGTGCGTGTGGGTTTCTAAAGTACCTTATTTCAACTCTAGCAACAATACTACAAAATTGATATAATCTACATTTTATAGATGAGGATGGACATTTTAAATTACTCATTTGCCATCCTGAAGACTGTTGGTAAGAGTTGGATCTAAAAATCATGCTTATCTAGTTCCTTATTAGATCCTCTATTCAATATATTATGTTTCTGTCTGCTTTATATGTTATTCCCTAGTAACAACCCACATTTTTAAAGAATAGGAGCAAGAAATAACATTTTATAATCTCAGAATTTAAAAGCTAGATTACCAATTAATTAATTTCTCTACCACTAATTATAACACCCTAGAGATGAGTTAGTCTAGCTCCAAAGTTAGAGCTCAGAGTAAGAACCAGCCTAAAGGTATGCAATTAGTTACCATTTTTTGTTGACCAGACCCAAGTTTCTTAGCTACTAGCTCCTTCTATGCCAAGTGATTTATTTTTCTGAAAGCTGATATAAGGAAAATCTAGGGACAAAACCAAGACATTTCATTAATGGACTTACTTAAAAAAATTAATTTATAGGAAAAGGATACCTATAGAATAGGACTTCTATTTTTTTTAAGATTTTATTTATTTATTTGAGAGAAACAGAGAGGCAGAGGGAGAAGCAGCCTTCCTGCTGTGCAGGGAAAAGCTCCATCCCAGAACACTGGGATTATGACCTGAGCCAAAGGCAGATGCTTAACTGACTGAGCCACCAGGAGCCCCAGGATTTTTTTAAGAGAAAACTATTTATATTAAGTTATCCTAAACTAAATCATTGTCTAAATCCATAAGTGGTTACTTCGGTTCTTATGGCCACATCAAAGTAATTAATATCTACATGTATAGGCATTATTAAGGTCTAATAGCATAAATTCTAACTTGAAAAAGAAGGATGGAGAAAAGTGAGCATATACTAAGGCATTAACTGGCAGAAGTCGTAACTAGCAGGAATCCTCTGGCATTACTCACTCAAGAAGAAAATTTTAACCATTTCTCTTTGTAAATCAGAAGACAGGCTTGAACTAAATTAGCATAGGACATCTTTGAAGCATCCACAGAATTCAGAATCAGTGAAACATTTGACAGGGAAGAGAGCAGATTGGCATAGAAAATTGATCTGTGTTTCAAGGACAGAATTGTACTTATGTTGCTAAACAGTGCAGACAGGTCACTGAAGCATGCCCCTGTAAACAAGGAGATGTGGGACATGGGCCAATTACCCTCCCTTTCTCCTTCTCCACTTTCTTCATCTTGTTCTTTACTCTTCCCATTCCCCATTGCCTTCCCTCTTGTCACACACGTCTGGGTCTTGTGTATTTCTCACAAGCTACAGTTAACTTAATCCTGAGAAAGACATCACAGTAATCACTTCAGTAACCTTCACAGTGTCATCACCCAGTACCCACTATTGAGATGGTCGGAAACACTAGCTCTTGAAATAACAAGATAAACTCATGCAGTTTCTGTCTCAAAGAAGCATAATTATACCTTGAAGGACGACACTCACTCTTGTGGGTAAAACTCAGACTAAACAATCTAAAGCAGATTTGAACAGTTATGCAAATTTTCCTATCCTAATATATACACACACATGTGCACACAAAGTGTATATATAAAATGTATATTCTATATATAGTATACATGTATATACTACAAATGTATATACTATAAATATATAAATGTATATACTATATACAGTATACATATACACATATATAATATATAGTATACACTGTATATAATGTGTATATATATATATAGTATATAAACATAGTTCTCAAGATGTGTTGGAGACAAATGTAGCATTTTCAGTTTCTTCCAATTGCTAATTTGGCTTAAAAAGACTCACTGATAAAGTCATTACTCTTTGATCCTTATGAGTCAAATAACTTTGCCAAAAAGATATACAAAGAATAGTAAAGTATAAAGGAGAAAATTAATTAGTCAATTTATTGTAACATTTTCTAAAACAGGCATAATGATAGAAAAGAGACACTAGTTAATCTTAATGTGTTTTTCTCAACAAGAATCAGGTACCTATCTAGCAATCTTGCTCAGAATATAGCTGAATAACTTAGATGTCCTAATTTTTTATATGCTCTGGCTGGGGTGTCTTGGACATTGGGACGATCAAAATAAAATTAGTAGTATCTAAAGCTAATAGTTATAGGACTTGAAAATAATATGTGTTATGCTACTATGTATTAATATACTTTATGTATATATTATATGTATTATATATATGAAAATAATATATATCCTTTATGTATACATTATATATATTATATATGAAAATAATATATATTATGCTGTTATGTATTAATAGAGTATATGTGCCTATTACATGTATTTTATCTATATATCTATCTATATATATATATATATATCTCAGAACAAATTACATCCACGTTACTATTTTCTTTCAAAGGGTCATTCTGAAAAACTGTATGTTATTGATCAAAATGAACAAATTTTATTTGGGAATTGAGAAACTGAAAATGAGAGCAATATTAGGTTGTAAAAAGTATAGAAGCAGAGACTGGATTCAACCATTAAAATGCTGATAATTGGGACGCCTGGGTGGCGCAGTTGGTTGGATGACTGCCTTCAGCTCAGGGCGTGATCCTGGAGTCCCGGGATCGAGTCCCACATCAGGCTCCCAGCTCCATAGGGGAGTCTGCTTCGCTCTCTGACCTTCTCCTCGCTCGTGCTCTCTCTCACTGTCTCTCTCTCTCAAATAAATAAAATAAAATCTTTAAAAAAAAAATGCTGATAATAACTCCCATTGGTTGAATGCTTACAATGTGTTTGCCTTCATTCTAAATGTGGCTCATGGCTTAACTATTTCAATCATCACAATAACATTATGAAGATATTCTTTTTCTTCTTATTATTATATCCCCACATATATCCTTTATTATTTTATCCCCACTAGTTTAACATTGTGATCTGATCAAGTTATTCTTAACCTGACAGAGGATTAAAAGAACATATTTTCAAAGAACACTTAAAAGTCATAGGGAAATACTCATTATATATTACATCTAAAGAACAAGCAGAGTACAAAAACTAAATATATTTTTGATATATAAAATATGTGTGCACATATATATTTGTTTCTATGGCATCTTCCCCTTGCCCACCATTTGGATTTTTGCTAATCCTTCTAAAATCTATCTGAGGTCACTGACCCTTTAAAGCCTCCTCCCTGATATTCCATAATCAGGACTACCAGGAATGACAGGTAGACCAAGTTTTACTAAATAAGATTATTGTGTGGCCTGATATCCAACTTATAAGTTAAGGTAATTGAAATCACTGGATGAAATTGGCAAGAAAAATATGGATCTAATATTTAGAGGCAATATGGTACTGTTTACTCTTTTTGTATTTTTTTTGTATTATTATTCTACTTTACAGATACAGTGTCTGTAGACTATCCTTTTAAATTTCTCTTCATAAAAGGAAAATTGGAAGCAATGAGTTTACTAGGCCATTTTTAATTGGATGTTAAATTTTTGTATTTAATTTGTGCCAAATGAGAGTCAATGACTAAAGAAAATGTCACTTTTTGCTATGACTGTTTTTTTAGCAATGATTTATAACTTTTGGATCATATCTAATCCAGAATATCATTGAATCATCTGATTTTCCTCTGTCAAATTATAATAATGCTCACTTTCCTTTCTCATAGAGCTCCTATGATGATGACATTGATCCTATATGTGAAATTATATCGAAATGTTAACTACTTATTTTAGTCTGGGTGCTATTTTCTGTGGACAAAGAGATAGGATTAAACATACACAAGTTTTACTAAGAGAAATGCCATGAGAGAAAATGAGGAGGGGTTTGGGGAAGAATGTAGCATCCAACAGACTATGATAGAAGAATGCACCTGAGGGAGGAAGGCCGATAGAAGTTTCCTAGACTGTTGTGTAGGTTCAGAAAGATTTGGAGGGCTGTGGGGAATCCTGAATCAAAATCCCCCTTCAGAAGAGTACCATGTTTCCAGGAAATGGATCTGCTTTGCTATCTCCATAATGCTCAGTCATTGGCTGGGGAAAGCTCATGGGAAGTAGCTCCACTGCAAATGCAGGATGGACTCAGAGTTCAGCAGCTATGGCCCCTGGCCAATTAGACTTTCTCTACTTGCAAGCCTAGGAGGTACACTCTTTATTTATTTATTTATTTATTTATTTATTTATTTGACAGAGAGAGGGATCACAAGTAGGCAGAGAGGCAGGCAGAGAGAGAGAGGAGGAAGCAGGCTCCTCGCTGAGCAGAGAGCCCGATGCGGAACTCGATCCCAGGACCCTGAGATCATGACCTGAGCCGAAGGCAGAGGCTTTAACCCACTGAGCCACCCAGGCGCCCCCTTTTTTTTTTTTATGATTTGATTTATTTATTTCTCTAGAGAAAGAGCAGAAGCAGTGGGGAGGAGTAGAAGGAGACGCAGACTCCCCACCAAGCAGGGAGCCCAATGTGGGACTAACAGGGATCACGACCTAAGCCAAAGGCACATGTTTAACTGACTAAGCTCCCCAGGTGCCCTGAAAGGTATACTACTCAAGTATTTATATTTACAATTATAGTCAATGTTCATATGTTACATTTGACTGGTATTGATGGGTTTAGGACAACTTCCCAATTTTAGCACAACAGGTTTAGAAGTGTATAGTGTGTCTGCCTTGCTTTTTGTTTAATCCTTAGGAAATGAATGTATTTTTCTGAAGAGTTGTTGCTAGGTACCAAATTATTACACAGACTTGCAATGATATATGATTAGAAAGAAGAAAGGACACCTAAATTTAACATATTATTTTCTTAAACTTCCTATTTGCTACCTTTGAAGTTCCATAAATATTTTGCTTGATGTGAAATTACAAATGGAGGAAAATGATGAATATCATTTATTTACCTCACTATATTAGTTATTCTATGGCTTCAGGGAAAACATCGAGTTATTATCTTCAAGAAATTTTTCCACATCTTTTTCACTTTCCTCCTTGATTATTAAAATACAAACACAAGCAGTAATACAATTTGAATTATATCTGTACTTTTGCAGGAGATTCTAAATGCTTATGGTGAAGCAAATCTTTGGGGTGGAAAAAAACCCAAGAATAAAAAGGAAGTGTACTAATACAGAATTTGTTTTCTTTGTCTTATTGCTGAGACTTTTATCCATGATGCTAATCATTTGTAAATATTTTTAAAACTAAAAACAGAGAAAGAAATATATTTTCACAGCATTTAAGTAGAAGTATCAGAATTCTCACAGTAAAACATTAACCAGTCCATTAGAAAATACCACAATTTTTCTTTTAGATTTTAGTTGTCTTTAAAGTTGATTAAGTACAATAGTACATATTAGAATTTATCTTACTCAATAATCAATAATAATGCCTCTTAAAATTATAGTTCAAGGGATATTAGGATAAAACTTTTGGTCTCTGGACGGGACTGGAAGAGATTATGCTGAGTGAAATAAGTCAAGCAGAGAGAGTCAATTATCATATGGTTTCACTTATTTGTGGAGCATAACAAATAGCATGGAGGACAAGGGGCATTAGAGAGGAGAAGGGAATTTGGGTAAATTGGAAAGGGAGGTGAACCATGAGAGACTATGGACTCTGAAAAACAATCTGAGGGGTTTGAAGTGGTGTGGGGGGTGGGAGGTTGGGGTACCAGGTGGTGGGTATTATAGAGGGCATGGCTTGCATGGAGCACTGGGTGTGGTGAAAAAATAATGAATAATGATTTTCTGAAAATAAATAAATTGGAAAAAAAAACTTTTGGTCTCTCTAAATCTGTCATAATGAGTAAGTTTCCATGAAACAATAGTTTTATGAGTTTCCCTGGTAATACAGGCAGTAATAGATGAAAATTATTGCTGTTAAACAGTCTAAAACACATTATTCTTAAGGATCATGACTTTGAGACCCTGCCTGGGAAACTAACTAAATTGACAGAGTATCACCATATGGCCCAGTAGTGTCATATAGGGACCTCGGGTAATGAGGCTACCTGAAGGAGATTAAATGACCAATAGACTCAACTACTCGACAAGAGCATTCCAAGCCATATACATGTTTCACATTCCAAGCTTCACATGAAATTCCTGGCTCTGAGTAAGAGTTTGTTATAAGTAACCTAGCTGAATTATAACTCCAAGTACCTCATTCTCCTCATCAAAAACACCCAGTGGTCTCCTTTACCAATTAGAATGAGCCAAACTCCATAGATTGCCCAATATAACATGTTCCTTCTTTATTTCTATAGGTTAATATCCTAACATTTTCTCTGTTCTTCTCTGTATTTTGACTGAATTAAGCTTCTTACACTGAATTAAAAGAGTTGAGCACATTCTTGTTCAGAGACTTTATAAAGTTCAGAAACTTTATTGTCTGCACTTGCTCTGGTCTTCCTTCAACAGGCTGGGGTTTGATCATTCAGATCTGTGCTCAAATACCATTCAAATGTCATGCATTCAGAGATGTCTGTCTCTAACCAAGTTATCTCAAATACTTTCTCAGCTCCTGACCAATATATATCTTTCTTTTATCCCAATATCCTACTTTATTTTTTATATCACTTAACATTAAATGAAATGTATTTATTATTCCACCTAAAGAATATGAGTACCTTGAGAGATATCCATGTTATCATTAGAGCCTAAAATAGTGCCTATAAACAGTATTACAGAAAAAGAATCTTGCCTCTATTTAGGAACTAATGGAATATGTAGGGTATATACCCTTATAATTCAATGTGAATTAATTCAACTTAACAACCTGTTGAACTAAAAAAAAAACATGATGTTATATTAATCCCCATTATGTATAACTTACTTCAAATACTGAAAGAGGAACTTCTGGTTTCCAGTCCGGACAGACACTCTTCAATTTGCCTTACTTCAAGTAGACTTGTTCATCACACAGCTTCTAAGATATTAGAAATAAAAATAAACAATGCACTGATATATGTTATTGCCTTTCAGATCAAAATAATTTATCTTGTATATCCGTAACCCTTATTTTTATACTGATTGGTTCTTAAGAATAGGTTGGCTTTCAACATATTACCAACCATACTGTCCATTCAGAG
This sequence comes from Neogale vison, assembly GCF_020171115.1. Taxonomy (NCBI): domain Eukaryota; kingdom Metazoa; phylum Chordata; class Mammalia; order Carnivora; family Mustelidae; genus Neogale; species Neogale vison. The sequence goes on from NC_058096.1 coordinate 51,164,747, forward strand.
AAAAAAAATTCTACTCCACATGAATTCTTATAGGCTGCCACGTATTTCATGAGAAAAAGAAAAAATGGAAAGTACAAATTAAACTTCAGATAGGATCTTCCTTCCATCTAGTGAAATTCAGAGTTCTTTTCTGATATTGTGTAGCTATCAGAATCTAAAAAACATAGACATTGCACAATAACAGTAATGCATGTGGTGCTTAGTTCATTTCTCCACACTGAACAATCCAGCAAAGAAAAACACCGTTCCTGCCTAGCAACAGTCATATGATCAGATATGCTTCCTAATTCAGCATTTTTCACATTGCATGATTTTCTGCATATGCCTTTTTTTTCACACACTAGTCTTCAAGCACGAGTAAACACTAACCATGCCTACTTGTCCACATTCATTTAATCCTTGTACCTGAAAGATATCCTAGCACAGTAGAGGTACTAAATAATAGTTGAAATACTGAATGAGCTAGATAAATTACAACAAATACTAAACACACTTTGATTGTAATAATACATTGACTTACACCTTCCTTAAGATATACTCAGAGAATTACTTTAAATGTACCGTCACTGAAAATAATAGTTTGCTATCATTTGTTATTGTGGTAAGACTAAAAGTAAGTTGATAAGAATATTAAAAGATAGGTTTTGCAGATAGGAAAATCCTTTTTGTTACCTGGATGATAAACTAGATACCTAAATAATAACTGAGGCCATTTGGTAACACTATTTGTAATATCCTTTGAGAATTCCAAAGTTGACTGCGTTTCTCTCAATAAATGGACACTCTTTTTACCATTGTCCACTAGATATTGTAAGATAAAGCACGACATTCAGGAGGTATTGCTTATATAATTATTGCCAAATGGAGTTGTGTGTAATTACTGAAGTAGCTGGATCAAGTTTTGACTTCATTTTATGTGCTTTTAATTTGTTTTATGAATCATTTCCATTGAATTGATGCTAAGAAAAACACTGAAGTATAAGATGGTTACAAACTACTACATATACACTAAAATATGATTCTCAGTTGGAATATCTTTTAACTCTAAAATAATATATAATTCCCTATATTTTTTGCCAGGTATCATGTGTCTTAATTTTATTTAACACCAAGGTCTAATTTCTAGTCAGTGTGATATAGAAAGGTCTTGCTTCTGTGCACTGACACTGTTATAAATCAATAGAAACAATAAATAAAATATAAAAGGAGAATTTTGTTTCCACTTACAACATAGAAACTTGTAAAAGAATGTTTTCTTAAAATGAGAATTGGAAAAACCAAATAATCTACAAAATCATGATTTTTCTTGCATCCATCCCAGAGAAAAATCTTAAAACCCTTTATTTCAAGGAATGAAAATCCCTGCATGGAGAACAGGAGCACATCCTTTTTAAAGCATGGGAGAGAGGTGACTACCATGATGTAAGATAAAATTGACTGATATTTTTATAGAATCTTGAAAGGTCAAGTGTGGGCTACCATATCAATTTTGCATAGCTTGGAGCTCTAGAAAGATAAGAAGTTTATGACTGGGGCACCTGAGTGGCTCAGTGGGTTAAAGCGTCTGTCTTCAGCTCAGGTCATGATCCCAGGGTCTTGGGATCAAGCCCTGAATCAGGCTCTCTGCTTAGCTTGGAGCCTGCTTCCTGACCCCCCCACTCCCGCCTGTCTCTCTGCCTACTTGTGATCTCTGTCAAATAAATAAATAAAAATCTTTTAAAAATTTTTTAAAAAGAAGTTTATGATTAATCTTAAGATATTTTCAACAGGTCTTTACCAAGAAAGACTGGGAATAAGTCTGAGGAAAGATGCTGCTTGGTGGCAAAAATGTAGAAAATGTAACTGGATGCCACTGGAATTCAGGCACCTGCATCCCTAGATACTTCCTTCACAGGAAGTAAATAACAGCTTTAACCTGATGGTGCAGGGACAGTAAATCATTTCACCTACAGGGCTCATATAAAATCCATTGCTTCTTGTGGAATGGAAAAAAATAGAATTGATTGCCTCTTGGAGATCGTTAGAAAATACTTTCCAAACCACAGAATAAGCAGTGATCATTGCTCATGGGGTAGAATAAAAGAAAAAACAAACACAAAAACAAAACCCTCTTTCTGTAGGCCCAAGATTATGTATCAACACCAAGAGGAGATGAGCTACTTCTAATGATGGGACAAAAAATAATCCCTCCTATGGAAAACCAATCACAGGTAGAAGACAGAATTTAGTTGCAATGGAGAAGTGTAGAAGGAATGCTGAGGAATCCCTACATCTTAGGCCCAGGTAGATAGGACCTGCCTGAGAGTTAGTCTGATCCAGAAGAATAAAGAACACTTCCTGGTCCAACCAAGTGGAGTAAGCAACAATAAGGCCCCCTCCATGGCACATGTGTGCAGTAATTGCTGGAAGTTAAGAGTGGAATGGGAACGCTAAGAAAGTCTCTACCCCACATGCCCCCTTCCAATCATAAACTAATAGCAGCCTGGCAGCAACTGGCCTCATTAATACCTAGCAGAAAAAGTGTACCCAGGTATCATACTATTTACCCCATTTTCTACTGTTGTTCCCCACACAACATCTACTACTAACTAAAAAATTGTAGGTGCACAAGAAAAGCAGAAAGAAAGAAATTTTCAAAACTAGATTCTGGATATATGAAAGAGGGAGTACAATATGATTAATATGACAAAGGACCCAATGGAAAAGATGGATAGCATGCATGAAACGATGGAGGATTTCAGCAAAGAGGAGGAACTTATACAAAAAGTCAAAATAAAATGCTAGATATAGAAATATAATACTAGAGATGAAGAATTCCTGTGATGAACTCAAGAACAGACTGGTTACAACTGAGGAAAACCATAGTGAACTTGAAGATAGATTGACAGAAATTATTCAAGCTGAAACATAAAATAAAAAGACAAAAATATTAATTAATTCAATCAAAAGTAGAGTATCCAAGACAATGGTATATAACACAAATTTGATAAGGTAATGGCCAAGAATTTTCCAAATTAAAGGAAAACAAACCATAGGTCCAAGAAACCCAGAGAACACTAAGCAGGGGGGAAAAATGCTGACACATAGTGCCAAATACTGATTAAAAAAAGAAAAAAAAAAGAGGGCACCTGGGTGGCTCAGTGGGTTAAAGCCTTTGCCTTTGGCTTAGATCTTGATCCCAGGGTCCTAGGATCAAGCCCCGCATTGGGCTCTCTGTCCAGCAGGGAGCCTGCTTCCCTTCCTCTCTTTCTGCCTGCGTCTCTGCCTACCTATGATCTCTGTCTGTCAAATAAATAAATAAAATCTTTAAAAAAAAAAAATATCTGGAAAGTTCTCAGAGAAAAAAGAAAGAAAAGAACAACAACAACAATAAAAAGTAACAGATTCCCCTCAGAAACTATGCGAGCTGTAAGACATGGGATGACATTTTTAAACTACTGGGAGAAGTATTTAATTCAAAATTCTATATCCTATGAAAATGTTTACAAAATTGTTTTATTGATTTCCCTGTTATTTTTCTGTTTTCTATGTCATTGATTTCTATCTGTTGTTTCCCATTTCTTTTTTTTTCTGTCTACTTATTTTGACTTTTATTTGCCCGTGTACTAGTTTTCTTCTGTCCTTATGTCCTTCCCTCTCTCCCTTCTTCCTTTTCCTTTTTCTTTCCCATGAAGATATTGAAGAGCTGATTTATTTCTTCTCTCCTAAAATAAACACTTAATGTTATAAATAATTCTCTAATTACTGCTGTGGTGACAACTAAAAGAAAAATTTTAAGATTTTATTTATTTATTTGACAGATCGAGATCACAAGTAGGCAGAAAGGCAGGCAGGGTGGGAAGGTGGTATGGAAGCAGGCTCCATGATGAACAGGTAGCCCAATGCAGTGCTCAATCCCAGGACCCTGATATCAAGACCTGAGCCCAAAGCAGAGGTTTAAGCCACTGAGCCACGCTGGTGCCCTGAAAACTCAAAATTCTAATATATTTTGTTTTTATTTTCTTGTAGTTCAAAACACATTCTGATCCCCCATTTGATTTTTTCTTTGACTCATATGTTATTTAGAATAGTACAATTTCATTTCCATGTATCTGGGTATATTCCAGATATCTTTCTCTTACTCTAAGCTATTGATTTCCATTTTAATATCAGGTGTGAGAGAACATACTTGGCATGACTTGAGTTCTTTAAATTTGTTAATAATTTATTATTATAAATATATTTAATTTCCAAGTATTTGGAAATATTATTTTATTTATTTATTTATTTATTTATTTTGAGTGAGAGAGCATGAGCAGGGGGAGAGTCAGAGAGGCTCCATGCTTAGCAGGGAGCCCCACTCAGGGCTTGATCTCATGACCCTGAAATTATGGACCTGAGCTAAAATCAAGGTACCAATGCTTAATTGATTAAACCACCCAGGTGCCTCCATTATCCTCTCTTAACAGTGTCTAATTTGATTCCATTGTTGGACACCATTTTTACTATGATTTTTGTTCAATCAATTTTGGGGGTGTTTTTTGACTAGAATATGGTCTATCTTGCTCTATGTGCTCTCTGCATGCTTGAAAAAATTTATATTCTGCTGTTGTTCATGGACTACTCTATAAATGTAGATTAGATCCTATTTGTTGATAGCTATTAAATCCTTCTATATCCCTGCTTGTTTTTTGTCTATTTGTTTTATCAAGTGTTGAGACAGTGCTTAAGTCTCTGTAATTGTATACTAATCTTCCTTCTGTCAGTTCTATCAGTCTTTGCTTAACATATTTGGAAGCTCTGTTCCTTGGTATATAAACATAGGATTGCTCTGTCTTCTTGCTTATTGATACTGTTTATTTTGAAATAGCCCTCTTTGTCTCTAGTAATTTCTCTTCTCTAAAGTCTACCCAATCTGATATTCATATAGCTATCCTTGATTTCATTTGGCTAATAGTTGCATGATATATCATTTCCCATCCTTTTCTTTTCAACATATGTAAGTCATTATATTTGAATTGAATCTCTCATAGATGACACATAGTTGCATCACATTCTTATTTTTTTAATTTCGCCAACCTCTACCTTAAAATGTTTAAAACATTTACATTTAATATAATATTGATCTATTAAGGCTCTGACATTTTTTCATTTTCTATTTGTTATCTTTGTTTTTTTGTTCACTGATTCCTTTTTCCCTGCCTTTCTCTGGGTTGTTTGAATATTTGGGGGAAATTTTACAAAATGGAAACAAATAAGAAACAAATCAAATGTTCATTCATGGAGGTACACAATTTGTTTGTCATCATTACTTTGTATAGATACATATTTCCATCTGGCATCATTTTCTTTCTACCCGAAAAATATTCCTTAAAATTTCTTTATGGTATGGGTCTGATGGTAATAAATTCTTTCATCATTTTGAAAAATTCTTTATTTCCTCTTTTCATTGAAATTAAGTTTTTCCTGGTAAAGAATTCTGTTTTGACAGACCTTTGCTTATCCAGAACTTCAAAGATGTTGTTCTACTCTCTCTCTTGCTGTCATCCTTGTTCATAATATGTCTTTCTCTCCAAAAGCCTATAAGGATTTCTCTTCACCTCTGGTTTTAAGAAATTTGATTATGATGTGTCTTGGTATAGTTTTCTTCATGTTTCTTTTGTTTGGAGAACATTGCAGGGAACACTGACTATCTGTGGGTTTGTGATTTTTATCAAATTTGGAAAAATTTTAGTCTTTTTTTTCTTTACTTAGGAAACTCCAGTTACATATAAATTATGCACTTAATTTTTTCCCATTTCTAACTGATATTTTGCTCATTATAACTTTTTTCTTATTCTATTTTTTAGTAAAATTTCATTCCTATGTCTCCAAATGCATTAATTATTTTATAATATATAATCTGCCATTAATCCCATCTAGTATATTTTTAGATAATATTTTAGATTTCATCTCTTGAAATTTGATTTCTGTATCTTTCATGTCTCTACTTATCTTTTGAACATATAGAATACAATTATAGTAATTGTTTTAATTTCTTTGCTAAATCTAGCAACTTTTCCCCCTATAGGTCTATTTTGATTGATTTATTTTCCACATTATCTAGTCATTTTATTTGTTGAATATCATATATTGTAAATTTTATTTTATTTTATTTTATTTTTATTTATTTATTTTTTTAAAGATTTTATTTATTTGACAGACAGAGAAATCACAAGTAGGCAGAGAGGCAGGCAGAGAGAGAGGAGGAAGCAGGCTCCCGGCAGAGCAGAGAGCCCGATGTGGGGCTTGATCCCAGGACCCTGGGATCATCACCCGAGCCGAAGGCAGAGGTCTTAACCCACTGAGCCACCCAGGCACCTTTGTAAATTTTATTTTTATGGATATTTTTATTCCTATAAATATTTTGTGCTTTGTTCTGGTTGAAGTTCAGTCTCTTGAAAAGTAATGTGAACCTTTTAATCCAGCTTTTAAGATTTCTTAGATGGGCCTGGATCAGTACTCAGATTATGACTAATTATTCCCCTCTATTCAATAATGACCCTTCTGTTTACTCAATTTTTCTTGAATTATAAAGCTTTCCAGTGTTCCTGGGAGGAACAAACACTATTGCTGTCCCTGTGAGAGCACCAGGGGATGCCAATTTTAATCCCTTTGTGTGTGCTATGTCTGTGTGTGTTTCCCCAGTCTCGGGCAGTTTCCTCACACAGATATGTTTTCACTACTGTGTTGAATACTTGAGAAGGACCTTCTCTACATCTCTGCAGTTCTTTATCTATATAGCTCCTTTCTGTATTGTACTGTTTACTCACAATGGAGTAAAGCTCAGACTATCTTGATAGTCACCCTTACTTTTTTCATGTTACTCAGGGATCACACTGTCCTTTCTTCATTGAATGACCTCTTAAAAACATTGATTTACATATTTTGTCTGTTTTGTTTTGGGTTTTTTTGGCTATTTCAGGTGGATGGATGGATCTACCTCATCTCTATTACTCTGTTTTTGTTGGGAGGAGAATTAGTATTAAGGTTTTAAAGCTGGAGGGAGTACATACCTATTAGTTACACTTTTGCTATATTTTCCTGCTATTTTTGTGAACTACATGTTATTTTACAATGTTGTTAAAATAATAAATCAGCTTTAGTTAGGGAATAGACCTTAGATGCTCAAGTCTGCATTAGAACAGTTGGTAGGAATAATAAAACATGGTCATCAAAACATCATGTTGTCATTGTTTAATAACTGATGGGACTATGACAGCATCTCAGACACCAGGAAACATGAATATTCATTCCAATTACTTTGAGTAACATTGTGACATCAGAATGAAGCTTCAAGGGTATGCTCTTTCCAGTCTTTTGACTTCAGGGCAGACAGCAGTGTCAAAACATTACCATACTATGATAGGAAGCTCACCTGCTTCTTTCTCCCCTTGAAATTATTATCAAGTTTTGGAATAGGCTTCAGTCATCACACTTGAGCTTTGAATATTGAGCTTGTGAACAGATTATTAGCAAACTCGCTAAAGATATCAATAAGCAGTCAGCAAGTTCAGAAGCTGTTATATTGGATTACTTTAAGGTCAACTACTGTTTCATTAACAGAAAATTTCACTAGAGTATTAAAAAATGTTCAAAGAGTTCTCTTTTTTAAAGTGGATTAGCAGTTCATCTTCATGAAGGGATATAAAATATAGCTTCTCTCTGTATCTGTCTCTTTCACTGACTTTATCTCTCTGAATAGCCTGGTTCAGTTTTTATATGATTTTGAGGGGATAATTGATATACAAATAATTTAGCTGCATCATTTATAAGAATAATTAATAATTTTCACCAGATATCAGACCAAGTACCTATTTAAAATTATAGGATTTTTATTCTTCATAACTATAAAAATATAAATCTGTTAGGTAAAATACTATTCCACCAAATTGATCTATATATTAATCCTCATAACCAGTAAATATATTTTCTATATAGCAAAAAAGACTTGGCTGATGTGATTAATTTAAAAAACTTGAGATATTAAGATTATCCTAGATTATCTGTTGAAGCTCAATGGAATCTCAACTGTCCATATAATGGAATGGATGGAAACAGGAGAGCCAGAGTCAGAAAAAGAGATGTGACAATGGCGGAATCAGACTAAAGCAAATATTAGAAGGAGAGGTCACAAGACAAAGACTATAGGCACCCTCTAGACACTGAAAAAGGCAATAAATGAATTTTCCCATAAATCCCCCAGAAAGAAGGCAACTCTACAGCACCTTAAGTTTAGCCCAGTGAGGCTGATTTTAGATCTTTGAACTTTAGAACTGTAAAAGAATAAATGTGTGTTGGGTTGAGTACCTACATTGCAGTGATTTGAAGCAAAAGCAACAGGAACCTAAAACACACTCTAATAAGGCATCACTTTTTACTCTTATAGCTTATAGCTCTTTGCTTTATAGCTGTTTGTGTAAGAGTTTTTCTCTAACGGTCTATAACCTTTTTAAGGTCAAATGTTTATAAACACTATGTTACTTAACATAGTACTTTTTCCCACGTGTGTTCAAAATAGAAAACATAATTTTACCACCAAACATACCCAGGTGATGGAAGGCCCCCAATAAATAATAATCCTAGCTATAATCAAAGGAAAGACTGAATGATGAATGATAGATGTTAAGAAGTGAAAATATATTGGGACGCCTGGGTGGCGCAGTTGGTTGGACGACTGCCTCCGGCTCAGAGCGTGATCCTGGAGTCCTGGGATCAAGTCCCACATCAGGCTCCCAGCTCCATGGGGAGTCTGCTTCGCTCTCTGACCTTCTCCTCGCTCATTCTCTCTCTCACTGTCTCTCTCTCTCAAATAAATAAAATAAAATGTTGAAAAAAAAAAAGAAGTGAAAATATATTAAGTACTGAATAATAACTTTCCCATATTTTCTGAGATCATCTTTCTAATATTTTGGATTTGGTTTGGGCCTATTGTCCTAAGCAAAGACAAATAATAAAAATGAAAATGTTATAATACCTCTGTTAGGATATCACTATTTAGGTGGCTTTATGGGAAGTTACAAATATATTTTTCTCCATATCTTTGCAGTTGTAGATCTCAGAAATGAAATTAGATCTGTGAAGTTGGGAGATTAAGGTCTCCTAGTTTTAGAGAAGTTGAAAATAATTTTCTAAGAATCTGGCTTGTGTTAAAGAATCTTCCATTTCTAAAGTAAGATTATATGAGATAATTGTATTTCTTTTTCAGTGAAGGGTTAAAGGAGGTATGATGGGGATGAAAACTTTGGTTTGGTGGTGCAAGGAGGGGGGGAAGGAGAGGACTTTACCTCAATAAATACAGCTTCCAAACATATCTTGGGAAGTTATCTGAAAGGAGAGAAGTTAAGAAGCATATACAAGTACTGAAGTGCCCAGGATTGCATGGGAACTGAACTGTAAGTCACAATTATCCAGCCTGATGCTACTTATTTGTGGTTTATCTTTTTCCTTGTGGAGCTACACTGTGTGGACTTCTCTTGTAATATTCAGGAAATCTAGCGAGGTGATGCTGAGAAATTTTCATATCTCTTTGGAGAAGAGGCAAAAATGAATATATCACACTGGGAATGAGATGGGATAGTGAGATCCCTGTGAGTATACTTTGTATAATATTCATGTAAAAATGGGGGGAAATCATTATTAAGAGAATCCTCCATTGGACCTCTCATGTTTCTGCATGTCCTATAAACTAAGACAGTGAAAGCTTTTGATCAGACTAACTTCTCAAGAATTTTTGTAGAGTAAATGGCCTTGGAAGATAGGGATCATGTTTCCCTCCAGAGAAAAGGCAGGTTTATTTGACATTCAGAATACTATCTCCCTACAGGGAAAGATTTGGGCAGGTTCTTGTGCAGTCTTTTTATTAAAGGTTGGGATTTACTATATGTGTAGCATCAACCTGTATGCTCCTTGCCATCCTTGTGAGATCTGAGGTGACAAGAACAGGCATGAACATGAAGCTCATGCCCTTTGCTGTGTAGTGAGTAAAGAAGTCTTGTCTTTGACCCAGGAAATCACTCCTTCTGTTGGCATTCATGAAATTATGGTAAACTGATTTGTTAGCTTGTAAGTAGGGGAAAATCTCAGATACTACACATTTGACTTAGTTTCTAATATTCAACTGAATTGTTCTCTCATTGCTAAATTAAGGATTTTCATACTCATTGATTTCGTTTAGATCTATAATTTCATGCTTATATACTATGACATAAATTGAATAAACATGTTGACTAATTCAGTTCTTCTCAAAATGCACTCTCTAGACCATTTTTTTATGAGACTCTGTGAACTACATATATCTCTGGGATATATAGCATACTTATTGTAGCAGAATCTTTGAGATTAGGATGCAGTAATCTATCATTTTAAAAATATCCTCAGGTAATTAGAGTACTCTAATTTTTGTCATGAACTATGGAATGTAAGTGGATAGTAAGTAATGTATGACTACACATTTCTCTTTCTAGTCACTATCTTTTTTTTTTTTTTGCTTTTTAAATTAAGTGTTATGGTTTATTGGGAATCATTTCTTAGAAAAATAGATTTGTTTAGAAAAAAATGGATCAGTGAAGGAATTATCAGCTCTCCAGCTCTTTCAAAATAAACACTAAGCTTCACACTTTAAAGAATTCTTTCAAGTTTCTAAGCAGTCTATGATAATACTGTCATCACTTTGTATTTTTAGGTTTGCAAGTTCAGCTTTTAAAAGGTTGATTTTAGTGTTTAGGGTGGTTTTTTGGTTTTGTTCTGTTTTTCTTTTTTTTTCTCTTTTCTTTTATTATTTTTTAAAAATAAAACCATTGTTTATAGCATCTGCAGTGGGCACAAGATTTCTACCAGGTTAGTGTTGCTGACTTGCCTATTTGACTTTGAGGCCCAAACAATAACTTTTCAGCAGTAGGGTCGTATAGGTGAGGGATATTAGTATCCTTTGTAAATCTATCACTAAATTATCCTTTTTAATTGCTAAAAAAATTAAAACTAAAGAACTGATGCAATCCAATAGAAAGAGTGCGGCTATGGATTAAATCCTGGTTCTTTCTCTTTTTGGTTCTGAGGTCTTAAGCAAATAGCAAAATACTTGGTTCAGAAGTATAGAAAATGGTTACAATTAAGTTATTTGACCTAAGAGTCTACCTGTTACAGGGTTTAGTAAATATCATTTTCTTATTTTTAATGGTCTATGTCACAAAGTTCACAAACATTAAATATGATGACATTAAACATCACTAAATTATTATAAGATCTACATTTTCAACAAGTTTTAAAAAAACATACATCTAAATATATCTACACAATTAGATACCTTCATTATAAATATTAATTCATTTCACTAAATCTACCTTCAAACATATACAGACACACATTCAAAGACAGAATATATTTTTAGGTCTAATTTCTCTCCAAGGTAGTTTAGAAATAAAAATTTTCCAGGGATTTTTAGATAGGTATAAAGCTTCCACCAATTTGGTAATACTCCTCTGCCTTCCACAGCTTTTTAAAATCATTGCCTTTAAGTTCTGAAATGGGACTTATTTTACTGTCTTGAATTTTCTTACTCTGACTTGAACAAATGGTGCTTAGATTTCTTTTGCTACTATTTGCAATGTCTCTGTTTTCGTAAATCTCAAACTCAGAGAGTCTTAAGGGAGACAATACTCCTAAATCATTTATTTCAAAATCTTTTGAAAAGCTTAAAGAAATAGATTAGGCATAATAATTTCAGTGATGGATTTTAGTATTATCTATCTCTGTCACTATCTTAGTTTAGTAAAGTGTTTCTGTGATTATGTAAATGAATTTTGTTAACACAGTCACACAAAAAAATAAGTATTATAAAGAAAAAGAAGAAGGTACTGTTAGAAATATGAAATCAATCCATGAGTTAGGGAATTAAGATAATCATACAAGTTCACTTTTAGATGTAAAAATCTGTCTCAGATAACCAGAAGATGCACATTCTGTGCTCTGCAGATAATATAAGAATTGTGTTGCTTAGAATTAAATATGGCTACATGCATAACAAAAAAAACAAAACCTCTGGTAAAAGACTTAAACAAGATTTCAATTTAATTTCTCTCATTTAAGAGATCTAAAGGTTTGTGTCTCACAATTGATGTGGGGCTCCCCACATTCTGCCTTAACTTCCTTTCATCTCTCTGTCCTGCCATCTTTGGCTTGTGTCTTCCACCTCTGTTGCTAAGACTCATCATTACATCAAGTAGCAGAAAGGAGAAAGAGTTTTTTCTTTTCTTTTTAAAAACAACAAAAAATTAATGTCACATTATATTTCTGCTTATGCTTTATTAGAAGAATTTAATCTCATTGCCACACTTAGTTGTAAAGCAGTGGAAAGCAGAATAGTGACTTTTATTTCATATGGTAGTGTGACTAGTTAAAAATAGGAAGTCTGTTACCATGGTAGTACCCCTTATCCATGAAGGATATGTTCCAAGACCCCCAGCAGACACCTAAAAACATGGGCAGTACTAAACCCTACACGTAACACTGTTTTTTCCTATACATACATACATATAATAAATTTTAATTTATAAATTAAAATTAATTTACGAATTAAGCACAGTAAGATAGTAATAGTAAAACCAGCACAAATTTCTTTTTTCTTCTTCACAATTTTACAATGTCATAATCTTCACAAGATTTGTTCTTATCATAGACCTTAGAAACCTCATCATATGAATTTTTTTTCCTGTATTAAGTGAAGATCTTTTACTTTTTCACTTAAAAGAAGCACTTCACAGCTTCTCTTAGGCATACCCAAATTGCCAGCATCACTACTCTTGCACTATGGGGTCATTATTTATTTATATATTTAGAATTGCATTTGATTATTTTGATTTTTTTAAGTTTTTATTTAAAGTCCAGTTAGAAAAAAAAAATAAATAAAGTCCAGTTAGTTAATATACAGTTTCAAGTGTACAATAGAGTGATTCAACACTTCCATATATCTCCTGGTGCTCATCACAAATACACTCCTTAATCCCCATCAACTATTGAACCCCTTAAGTAAGATGAGTATTACCTGAACACAAGCACTGTTGTTGGGGTTACTGTAGAGTATGAAATCAGCCATAATATCTGGGTTGCTAAAATGTAACACAGAGGCCACTGGGGATGTAGGCTTTTGGAATGCGGAGGCCTGCGTAAACACTCCTATTGGAATTTAAAAGCCTGGGAAAGTTGCCTTCCCAAAGCTTTCTTAGCCCAAATAGCCACTGTGATCTAAGGGACATATGTATTGTCCCTGAGGCTGTGTTTACTAGAACACACGGATTAGCATACCTTATCTTTCCTGTAAACAGAGCCTCTTAATTTCAGTAAGACCCCGTGTCACACATCCCAAGCTTGAGAAATACTGATAAGTATTTGTAATTGCTCTGAAGGACCAATAAAAGCAGGAGCAAAGAGGAGCAAAGGTCTTCTCTGATCGTTGACCCCTTTCCTTCTCTCTTTCACAGCAAAGTTTGAAGTAATCTTTCATCTTTTGATACAGGGATTGCTGGCCATTCCCTGCAAACTGGATACCAAGATTGCAGATCTGATAATTGAGATAACTACTAAGTGACTAAAGGGTGTGGTAGCACATATAGCATGGATATGCTGGACAAAGGGATGATTCTCATCCCACTTAGGATGGAGCAGGAAGGTACAAGATCTCATCACACCACTCAGAATGGTGCATAATTTAAGTTATGAATTGCTTATTTCTAGAATTTTCCATGTAATATTTTAAGACTACAATTGATCATGGGTAACTGAAACAATAGAAAATTAAAACATGGATCAGGGGGAATTACTGTACTGAGAAATGTGATAGCTGACATAGGGTGAGTCAATCTCCTTTACAAATGTAACATGAAATTAGTGGGGGAAGTAAGGGAACAGGGTAATGTATGGATGTTTTCTTTTTTTTTATTATTTTTTTTAGATTTTTTATTTATTTACTTGACAGAGATCACAAGTAGGCAGAGAGGCAGGCAGAGAGAGGGGGAAACAGGCTCCCTGCTGAGCAGAGAGCGGGGCTCGATCCCAGGACCCTGAGATCATGACCTGAGCCAAAGGCAGAGGCTTTAAGCCACTGAGCCACCCAGGCGCCCCTATAGATATTTTCTTATTGCAACTTTAATGTCTGGAGATATTTCTTCAAGAAATTTTTGTTGTTGTTGTTTTTAACTGCTGGAAATTTTAGAGGCCTGGAAGTAATACCTCATCTTAGAAACAAAACAACAACAAAAGCCTTCTGAATAGCCTTAAATCTCTCATTTCTTGGATGTGGAAATGGAGGATGTAACCAACAGATTAATGTATTGCTGATGTTATCTGAAACAAAATGTTTGTTTTACTTTAGGCAAATATCCAGATGTAAAAACCTAAAGAATATATTATCTAAGTTAATAAATTAAAAACTACTATCTTTCTTTAACCCACTGAGCCACCCAGGCACCCCAAAAAACTACTATCTTTCTTGATCTCAATATTTCTCTGAGATAATATACCCCGACTCTTTAAAAAGCATGAAAATGAGGAAATGATTTGTACTAATCCCATATAAAAATTCTGGCCTCGGGCAAATGATAACTTTTTTTCCTCCCATGATGAATTTTCAGCAAAGGAGGTCTCATAGCCTCTTTTAGTCAATCTCTCTCCTCTTTCCCTAGCTCACTCTGTCTTTCTAAGCATGCATATTGTATTTCTGATAAACATGAAAAGGAAGAGATATTTCTTTTCTGATATTCAATGCAAATATTACTGAATACATAAAGAATATGACAGACTATGTGCCAGGTGACAATAAATTCTAAACAAACTTTAGGAAGCAAAAGCACTCGAGAATAAAGTAATGGCATTTGTAATCCATATTTTGTTTCATGGAGTAGAAATCAGTGAAGAATTAGTTTGTTTGCTAGTAACAGAGACCTCTATTAACAATTGATTAAAAGTTTGGTGTTCATTTTCTCTCATGTAAAATGAAGACAAAAAGTAATTTAGATCAGGGCTGGTACAATGGATCTATAATGTCAGTGGTGTACCAAAATCATTCTACCTTTCTACTTCTCTACCTATGTCATATTTTTCTTCCTGCATAGTGTCCTCATATTTGCATTAGATGAAGCTCCAACCGGTCATAGCCTCTTGCAAATATGGGAAGATGGAAGGGAAAAGGAAATCGATGACTGAATCAACCCAAATTAGGCAATTTTGTTGGAAGTCCTACTGAATTATTTCTAAACATGTAACGTAAGCCCAAACATCGGTCATATGTCTACTCCCACCTCAAGGGGAGCTTAGATATGTTCTTTCTCAGCTGGGTATAGCACCCCTCCTAAAAGCAGTGTCATGTCTTTAAGTCTGAAGAAGAGACTGGACACTAAGATTTCAGCCACAGTGTTATATCACAAAAACTTCCAAGATATATGTGGCATTTATAGCAGCCCAGTATTCATGGCATAACTAATAAGTGATTGATGATTAAAACAGGGAAGTTAGGGGACCCTGGGCGGCTCAGTTGGTTGGGCACTGCCTTTGGCTTTGGTCATGATCCTGGCAGTCCAGGAATCAAGTCCCTCACTGGGCTTCTTGTTCCTTCTGCTTCTTTCTCTCCACCCCACTTGTGTTATCGCTATCTCTGTCTCTCTCTCAAATAAATAGATAAAAAACAAAACAAAACAAAAAAACAGAGAGGTCAGTAGGAAGTGGAGTTACTTGGGAAGTTGGTGGGTTTAAAGTTACTTCAGAGATTGTAAGAATAGGAAAGGCAGAGAGAAAGACCTTTTTAGTTAGAATAGAACTTGAATGGATAAATAAGATGTGGTTCATATATACAATCGAATATTTTTCAAACATCAGAAAAGATGAATACCAACCATTTACATCCATGTGGATGGAGCTGGGGCATATTATGCTAAGTAAGTCAACCAGAGAAAGGCAATTATCATATAGTTTCACTCATATGTGGAATATAAGAAATAGCAGAGGATCATAGGACAAGGGAGAGAAAACTGAATGGGAAGAAATCAGAGAGGGAGACAAACATAAGAGACTCTTGGTTCTGGGAAAGAAATGGAAGGGGAGGTGGGTGGGAGGATGGGGTAAGAGAATGATAGGCATTAGGGAGGGCACGTCATGTGATGAGCACTGGGTGTAATACATAATTATAGTGGTTCAGTGGAACACTACATCTCAAACTAATGATATACTATATTTTGGGTAATTGAATTTAAATAAAAAATGTGTGCATGTATGTATTATATAAAACGAGAACTATAGGGAAAAGAACACCTTTGCAGATCATTTTGTGTAACCCAATTCAATTTTAAAGAAAAAACCTAACCTGAAGAACAAAGGAGCAATTCAGTTCAGCTTGAGTACACGTGGTCTATTTATTAATGGGAATAAGTTTCAACAAAACCAACACAAACTCTGGACTTGATCCAAATAATGGAGAGTCATTAAAAATTCTTGAGCAGGATTGTGACACAATGAAATGAATACTTCTAAGATAGTTATTTAGGAGGCTGTTGCAGTAACTATATCTATATATTATGTTGCAGTTATTTATATATAAAGTATGCAGAAATGAAGAAGTGCTGACTTACCCAGTTAATGACAACCTGTATTTAGGGATGATGTGGGATCCCTTGGAGAAATTTTGTGAATATGATCAGTTTCATAGTCTAAAGACTTACTGAGAATCAAGATTAGAATTAGAATTTGGGAGGTTTAATATAAGAGCTAAGAACAAAGGTAGAGACTTAGACTAGTTCTTAGAAAAAAGTACATAGGTACAAAGTCCCATAGTCAAAGATTCACAACTAGAGGGCTCATAGGTGATAGCTGTTACAGACAGTGGAAAAGGGAAGAAAAAAGAGGATAATATGTAGAAAATCCTAAATAATGCACTTATGCACACAGAGACAGACACACACACACACACAAACTGTTAGAGCTAATAAACAAATTTTGCAAAGTTTCAGGATACAAAATTAACATACACAAATCAGTTGTATTTTTACATGCTAAGAATGAAATATCTGAAAAGGAAATTAAAAAAATATATAGTTACAGTGGCCTAAACAATAAACAAAATAAACAAAAATAAACAATAAAATACCTATGAATAAACTTACCAAAGAAATGAAGGACTTGTACATTAAAAATCATAAAACACTGATGAAAGAAATTAGAGCATACATACATTAGTAAAAAGATATCCTGTGTTTATGGTTTTAATATTGTTTAAATGGCCATACAACCCAAATTTATCCATGAACTGGATCCAATGCCTATCAAAATCCAAATGGCATTTTTAATAGAAATAATAAAACTAGTCCTAAAATTTTTATGGAACCACAAAAGACCCCAGCTAGCCCAAGTATTTTGAGCAAGCAGAACAAAACTGGAGAAATTATACTTCCTAATTTTGAAATATACTATAAAGCTATTGTAATCAACATAGCATGGTATTGGCATAAAAACAGACATTTAGATTAATGGAACAGAATAGAGCACCTAGAAAAAATCCACACATTTATAGTCATCTGATCTTTGACAAGAGTATCATAAATACAAAATTAGGAAAGAATACGTCAATAAATCCTATTGGAAAAACTGGACACCCGCAAGCAAAAATGAACTTGGACCCTTATCTTATAATATATATAAATATCAACTAAATCTTGATTACAAACTTAAACATAAGACCCTAAACTGTAAAACTTCTAAAATAAAACAAAAGGAAAGATCTTCTTGACCGTAGCCTTAGCAGTTATTTCTTGAACATGACACTGAAAGCACAGATAACCAAAGTAAAATGAGGCAAGTGGAACTAAATCAAAATAAATACTACTGCGTAGCAAAGAAAATAATCCACAAAATGAAAATACAAGCCATGGAATGGAAGAAGATACTTGCAAACCATACATTTGATTAATGATTATTATCCAAAATATAGAAGGAACTCTTACACTTAATAGCAAAAGAAATGAAACAAAACAAAAAAAAACCCTTATTTTAAAAAGAATAAAGAAAATGAACACATTTTTTTTCCCAAAGAAGGCAAATAGTTGGATAAAGTATATAGGAAAAAGCACTCCAAATCATTAATCATCAGAGAAATACAAATCAAAACTTCAATGAGATATCACATAATACCTGTTAGGATAACAATTATTTAAAAAAAAAAAGAACACAAAAGATAGCACTGTTGGCAGAAATGTAAACTGGTGAAATGACTATGGAAAACTGGATTCTGCAGAAAATTAAATAGAACTTCCATGTTATCCAGGAATTCCCCTTCTGGATATTTATCCAAAGAAAATAAAAACTAATAAAAATGAACAAAATAAAAAAAAACAAAAACTAATAAAAAAAGCAAAGAAAATAAAAACTAACTCAAAAAGATATGTGCAATCCCATGTTCACTGCAGCATTATTCATAATAGCCAAGATATGGAAAGAACCTAAATGTATATGGTTGGATGAATAGATAATGAAAATGTGGTGTATATATATGCAATGGAATATATGCAACCATGAAAATAAATGAAATCTTGCAATTTGTGACAACATCAATAGATCTTTATAGGCATTAAAGTAAATGAAACAAATCAAGACAAAGACAAATATCATATAATCTCACTTATATGTAAAATTAGAAAAAAAAAAAAGTGACAGTCTGACCCAATGCTGTGAATAGGTTCAGAGAATAGATTAGTGGTTGCCAGAGGCAGAGGGGAGGGGTGGGGTAAAACAAGTGAAGGGGATTAAAAGTTATAAACTTCCAGTTATAAAAATAAGTAAGACATAGAGATATAACATATAGCTTGGTCACTATAGCTTAAAATACTGTACTTACCCAGAGGTAGTTGATTTTTCATCTTATAGTGCATGACTAAGATCATGCAGACTAAAGTTTGGCCTG
Organism: Neogale vison; assembly: GCF_020171115.1. NCBI lineage: Eukaryota > Metazoa > Chordata > Mammalia > Carnivora > Mustelidae > Neogale > Neogale vison. The sequence continues at coordinate 51,183,705 of NC_058096.1, forward strand.
ATGCTTGAAGTTATGTTGATTATAACTGAAATATTATATAAAAGAAACACTATAGATTTTGTACCAGTTGCTGTTGGTTAGATTATACAGTGATTGACAGAATGTTTTACTCATGTTGAAAATTTGAGTTCTGCAGAGAACTTGTAAGGCAGAGGGGTAGATTGCTGGGAGAGTTTACCTCCTATGGGTCCTGAATGCCCTGACAAGTTCTTGCTGGGTATGCCAAAAATATAAGACCCTGACTGCCCTCTACTAGGTCATGACTCAGGGTGCAACTTTGAGGAGGAAACATTATCCCCCAAAGAGCAGACTTGATTTTTCTCACTATAACTAATAAGTTCTCTTGGTTCAGGGGTTTCTTCAAGTAATACAGTTGACTAAGTGTACAGGCATCTAGAAGGGGCCTTTTACATTCCCCTGTGGGTCCAGAGGGAGCATGGGAACCAAAACAAACCAACATTAATTTCTGGCTACTGCTCTTGTTGTGAGTAATAAAGTCCTTTGTCTTTCAATCAGGACTATTGTGCCTTCTGCCATGTTCCATGAAACAGTAATAGGATAACTACTTAGATTGTAAGTAGAATAAAATTTCAGACTTTTATAATTCTTGTCAACAAGTTGTCTGCTTTACTGATTCTTGGGGAAAAATTCATCATGGATAGAACGGGCCAATGATTTCTAGCTGTGAATACAGTTTTCAGAATGTGAGTTTTTATACTAGCTTATTGTTGTTTTGGATTTTTGTAATTTAGACAGATTATTTAACTTCTTGATCGCTTAACTTTTCCCCCAATAACATGTACATTTTTAAGTTTAGGTTTTCTTAAGTGCTTTTACATGTTTAGATTTAAGACAGCATTTTGTATGAAGCTAAAAAGCTAATTTTTCACTATATACATGTGAAATTTTAGGCCACCAAAGTGCAACCCTAATGAGAAATATTTCTAAACTTTGCTGACTATATAGACATAGTGGCAATATTCCCATTATAGTCCTTAATATGAGGATAGGCAGTATGATAGAGATAATTGGCTCAGATTTTTTTTTTTTAATGTCACCTACTTTCTTTTCTTTCTTTTTATACCACACTTCACCAGTTGTACATACCTGGGGAATCAGTATGCACATGCATTTGTCTAGAAAATTCTAATGTCTAGGGTTGTCTCTGAACTTACATTATTTTTTTTTTAATTCCATTTAGAAATTGAAGGCAGAGGAATCATGTTTTAGTTCTCAGGAAGATCACTGAAATTCTTTGGACTGAACAATATTTATCTTTTGTATGATGATAATTCCTTACATTTTTGTGTGACTCAATTAGATACATTTAGAATTATGCATTTTATAAAATACATTTTACATGTTACATTAACCCAAGGGATGTGTTTGTGTGTATGTGTGTGTGTGTGTGTGTACACATACATATCAGCTTATTAGGGCTACCATAACAAAGAACCACAACCTGGCTGGTTTAAAACAATTTATTCTCTCACAGTTCTGGAGCTAGATGTTAAAAATCAAAGTGTTGGCAGGACCATACTGTTTCTCTGAAGTCTAGGGGAGGATTTTTCCTTGCCTATTCCAACTTCTGGTAGCCTTAGATGTTCTTTGGTTTCTGGCACCATAATAGGATATGGCATTGTATTTTCAAATAATGGCATATTCTAAAGTATTGGTAATTAGGATGTCAACATATATATTTTGTGTACACAATTCAACCTGTAACAGTCCACTTTTGGCTCCCTAAAACTTAAGTTCTACCCATATGCATAATACATTCACCCATCCCAACACGCCCCAAAATCTTAAGTACTCCAACATCAATGCTAAGTGAAATGTCTCATCTAATATCATCAACGCAAAACCCCAAATCATATAATCTATCTCAGTTATGGATGAAACTTGGAGGATGATTCATCATGAAGTAAAATCCCTCTGCTTCTGTGAGCCTGTAGAACTAGATACCAAGTAATCTGCTTCTAAAATACAGTAGCAGGACAGGCATAGGCTAGATATTCCCATTACAAAAGGGAGAAATTAGAAGGAAAAGGGGGTCATGGATCCCAAACAATCTCAAAATCTAGCAGGGTAATTTCCATTAGAGGCCAAGTCCTGAGAACAGTCGTCTGTTCTTGATATGCTTCTCAACCAGAATGCTGGTTGTGCCCTCTCAGTCCACAGGAAGAATTTCTCTCCTTTCTGAGATATCCCAGGAAGAACCTATAGTGGTACAGTGATCCACTTTCAGGTGGCCTCTATACATTATGCAGAATCATATGTAAACCATTTCCCAGGTCCCTTTCCTCAGTCAACTAAATGGAATTCCCCACAAGAGTACAAGCATAGACTGGTGTAACTGTCCCTCAGAACAATGTACTGCTTAAAATATAATCTATGAGAAATTATACTAATTATCAAGCATGCTTAGGTATAGCTTTAAGAAAAACATGTACTGGCAACAGGCCTCTGGGGGAAAAGACAATAGACGTCCTTGAGGCAGAGCATCTGGGGATGCCCGCTTGTTCAGGGCAGAACATCACCTACTTCATTTTTCCATTATATCCCCTTCCCTGCAGAGAATCAGCAGTTAGTCAGACAATCCTTTGGGTTTCGACTTGCTCACTATAGGTCATGTGCTAGATGACTAGACGTATTTTGCCTTTCTTCTTACGTATAAGACTCATGGTCAATGTGTTATCTACTCTGGTTTCTGTGTAGGTTGTTACCCACTTTCTAATAAATATGAGACTGAGGAGTTGTTTGGGGTGACAGTCTTTTCTACTGTTGCCACCTGCTCCCATTTCCTTGCAGCTTGTTTGTGTCTCATTCTTCGACCATGTGCTGTCAGGAGGCAGCAGACAGGGAGAAAGAAGAGAACTTGGCAGATGTGGGGACCATGAGCATTTGGGCTGCTTTGTTACATAACTTACTTGTGCCTATAGGGACTGATAGAGCCTAATTTCATATCTAACACTTCCATTTTATGATGAAGTGTTACTGTGCACACGCAATTTTATGGCCTGGTGGATTGGATAGCAGCCAGTTTATGATGAACAGCTCAGTTTGCATAATAACGGTGGCTCATGGTTAAGCATTTAGCATACTAAGTCCTAGTACTAGAGTTTAGAATTCAGCATATCTTTTGGGGGGCCATAATCCAACCTATAACATCATTATAATTAACAATAATAGTAATTATATTCATTTTTACTAAGTTATTTCTATCTCTACAATGTCAAACTTATGTCAATTTCATTCTAGCTTTATCTCAGTCTAATATCTTTATTTTAAAATGAGATAACAAATGCTATTTTTAATCCACCAGGGTAAGTACATACTTTTGCTGAAAAAGCAGATTATGTTAAGTAGAAGATCATGTGCAGGTGTCATCCCAAATTCCAAAATGCTTAAATTAAAATAATGGTGGCTATTACTAATAACTATTATTTATCCATTGACACACAAATATTTATTATGTTCCAAGTATGTCCCAGACATGATTCCAAATATTGTGTCATGGAAATGAACAAAACAAAGAAGTCTCCTATTCTTATGGTTTCTATAGCTTGGAGAAGAGAGACAGACAGTAAAAAAAAAATATTAAAAATATATAACATAAATTTAAGTCATGATTGATAAGTATTGTAAAAGTAAGAATACAGGGTTTAAAAGAGATAGCAACTGAGTTGAGCACATTACAGATATCAGCTTTGCATCAGGCATTTTACTATTTTGCATATCATTACACTGAATTTTCACAGTATTTATAAAAATAAATTTATAAAATATAATTATTATATTTCATTTTTTCTGATGAGGAAATTGAGGCACAGAAATTGAGTAGCATCTCAGTGATCCTACAAATAAAAGAAGAGCCAGAAATCAAATTAAGGCTTATTTTACTTCAGGAAGATTGTGCTTTCTCAGGTCCCTCACTACATTGGCATTGTAGTTTATATCATGTTGAACATGGAGAAGGAACCAGAGACTGTTCTGAAAGAATATATTTATGATGATCTGTTTACACTATCTTTCCTTTTTCTATCTCCTTTTATTCTTGCATATAAGTGGCACCTTATAATATACCTTCTGTTTATTATCTATAATTGTATTGTATATTTAGGTAATAATCCTTTCATGTGCACTTGCTTCACTTCTGAAAAAAAATGAATGTATTCATATAGGGACAACAATTGGAATTAGATGAGAGGATATAAAATGTCTTGTGGGTTATGGTATCAAATATGCATGAATTCTGCCCTTGATTATCTATATATACCCAACCCTATAAGGTCCCTGATAAAATATATGCATAGAGGAGACAAATAGAAGAAAATAATCTCTATTGGTTACTGTGGCTTCATGCCAAATGCCATAGGAACAGCCTGCGCCTACACCTAACTGAAGCTTAGTTGACTTGAAAAAAAAATCACACCATAAAACCCAATCTAAATTTCAGTTCTTATAACACTTATTTCAAGAAAGAGTAGAATCTAACCACGCTGAGAAGGCTCAGATATATAATGTGATTAATGTAATACCTAAGGTAGAACTTGATTCCCCATCACATTTTTTTTTTTAATAACTTCTTAGATGGGTAGCAGAAAAGAAAGGAAAAGGGCTATTACTAAGAAAGTATACTTGCTTCATGGACAAACTGACAGATATTAAAAAATAACTATACATTTTAAAAAGTGGTGCTGGAGCAACTGGATGATCTCATATGAAAGAAAGATGTATACCAATGTTACAGTGTTTATAAAAATTAATTAAAATGGAAAATAGACCTAACTGCAATAGCTAAAACTACAAAAACCTTAGAAGAAAACATAAGAGTAAATCTCAATTATCTTGAGTCACATAATACTTTCTTAGCTATAACATTAAAAGCTTAAGCAACAAAAGAATAAATAAGTTGGGCTTCAATAAAATAAAAACTCTTTCAAATGTTTCAAAGGATACCATCAAAAAGGTAGAAAGATTCTTCACAATTTCTTCCAAAAAATAGAAAAGGAAGGGCTACTTACAAACTCCTTTTATGAGGACAGCATTTTAAAACCATACATGGATAACACAAGAAAAAAAAATTACATGTTAATATCTCTGATAAACATAGATACAAAATGTCAGCAAACCAAGTGCAACAATATATTAAAGGGGAATATATAACATGATCAAATGACATTTATTGCAAGGATGCAAGAGTGGTTCAACATCCACAAATCAATCAACATGATATGCCACATTAACAAAATGGAGCATAAAAATCATATAATCAGAGGAAGCAAGATGGTCGAAGAGTAGGAAACTGAAATAACATTAGGTCCCAGGAGTTCATCTATATAGTTTTCAAACCATTCTGAACACCTACAAACTTAACAGGAAATAGAACAGAAGAGGAATAATTCTAGGAACAGAAAATTGACCACTTTTGGGAAGGTAGGATGCACAAAGTAGTGAATCCAAAGCAACAGGAAGATAAAGCACAGGGGGAGGGGTGGCTCCCAGCAAGTGAGGGAGCAGAGGAGCACAAAAAAAGAATTTTTAGAAGTCTGCTCCACTGAGAGACGTTGCTCCAGAGGCTAACTAGGGGTGGAGCCCTCCCAAGGACAGTGTGGTCTCAGGACTCATGGGGTCACAGAAAGACCAGGGGTGTCTGAGTGTGGCAGAGATGCCAGGTATCAGAATGGGGAAGCAGGCTACAGATGGAGTGGAGGTGGAGACTGTCAGCTATGGGTTACCTTAAACCATTATTCAAGGTAGAATCGAACCACTGCTCTTCAAGTAGGGACCCCACAAGTGGCAGATCCAGAGAGGCCTCCTCTTTCCTCCTCCAGGAGGAGTGGCATGGGAGCACATGGTAGGAATGTGCTGGGTTTAGAGACTCTAAACGGGGCTGTGCACCAGAGATAGAAGCTCGGTCACAAGCCAGGTGAGCACAGAGCACGTCTGGAGACCAGGAAAATGGGTAGGATTGACTGCTTTTCTCTGAGAGCACACTGAGGAATGAGGCCCCAAGATCTCAACTCCTCTGGGCCAGAGATTGAGAGGCTGCCATTTTCATTTTCATCCTCCAAAGCTGTATGGAAAGCATTCAGGGAACAAAAGCTATTGAGAGTGAACCTTAGCAGATTACTTAGCCTGACCCCTGTCGAGGGTGGTGCAATTCTACCTCAGGCAAAGACATTTGAGAATCACAGCAACAGCCCCCCCCCCCCCCGCCCACAAAGATCAGCAAGAACATCCATCCAAGACCAAGTTTACCAATCAATGAAAACTATGGAACTCCAGAGCTAGGGGAAAGCAGCACATAGAATTCATGGCTTCTCCCCATGATCTTTTAATCTTTCAAAGTTAAATTTTTTTAATTCTGTTTTTTCTTATTCTATTTTTAAATTTTTCCTCTTTCCTATTTTAATACTTTTAAACTACATTATTTTATCAATACCTTTTTAAAAATCTTTTAAAATTTTCATTGTTTTAGTCACATTTTATCCCTTCATTGTATTTAACATTATATTTTGTATACATAAAGGTTTTTTTTCTTTAAAATTTTGGTACACAATTTTTTGTAATAGATCAACATATACCCTAAATCTAGCACATGGCTTTGTTCTAATCACCTCAGCCTGATCACATTCTTTCCTCTTTTTTTTTTTTTTTGTTTTTCAACCAGCTTCTTACCTTATTAATTCCTTTTTAAAAATCTTTTAAAATTTTCATCTTTGCAGTCATATTTCATCCCTTCATCATGTTTACCCTTATTTTTGTATATATGTAAGTTTTTCTTTCTTTAAAAATTTGGGAGGTAGTTTCTTCTAATTTCTTATTTCAACTTGGTTAGATTTGAGTTCTTTTATTTCTCCAGAAAGAGATTTTATTTCTGCAGAAAGGGATTCTCTAATATCTTCCATGCCTTTTTCAAGTCAGCTTGAATAAGAAAAGCTACTAATGAGGTACAATAAAAAATGGAAGCACTTACTGCTAGGGTAAATGAGGCAGAAAAGAGAATTAGTTATATAGAAGAATATATGAAGAATAATGAAACTGAGCAAAAGAGATACAAACAACTACTGGACCACAAAGAGAGAATTTGAGAGATAGGTGGTATCATAACATGAAATAATATTAGAATAATTGGGATCCCAGAAGACGAAGAAAGAGAGGGGCAGAAGGTATATTGGAACAAATTATAATAGACAATTTTCCTAATACGGCAAAGGGAACAAGCATCAAAATCCAGGAGGCACAGAGAATTCCCCTTAAAATCAATAAAATAGGTCTACACCCTGTCATCTAAGTAAAATTTACAAGTCTTAGTGAGAAAGAGAAAATCCTGAAAGCAGCTCAGGATAAGAGGTCTGTAATACACAATGGTAGAAATATTAGATTGACAGCAGAGTTATCCAGAGAGGCCTGGCAGGCCAGAAAAAACTGACAACAAATGGTGTTGGGAAAATTGGACAGCCACAGGCAGAAAAATGAAACTTGACCACTTTCTTATAGACACACAAAAATAGACTCAAAATGAATGAAAGACCTCAATGTGAGACAGGAATCCATCAAAATCCTTGAGAAGAACACAGGCAGCAACCTCTTTGTCCTCAGCCATAGTAACTTCTTCCTAGAAACATTGCCAAAGGGAAGGGAAGCAAGGGCAAAAATGAACTATTGGGATTTCATCCAGATTAAAAATTTTTGCACAGCAAAGGATACAGTCAACAAAACCAAAAGACAAATGACAGAATGGGAGAAGATATTTGCAAATGACATATGAGATAAAGGACTAGTCTTCAAAATCTATAAAGAACTTACCAAACTCAACTCCCAAAGAATAAATAATCCAATCAAGAAATGGGCAGAAGACATGAACAGACATTTCTGCAAAGAAGACATCCAAATGGCCAACAGACACATGAAAAAGTGCTCCACGTCACACGGCATCAGGGAAATACATATCAAAACCACAAAGAAATACCACCTTACACCGTCAGAATGGCTAAAATTGACAAGGCAGGAAATTACAGATGTTGGCGAGGATGCAGAGAAAGGGGAACCCACCTACACTGTTGGTGGGAATGCAAGCTGGTGCAACCACTCTGGAAAACAGCATGGAGGTTCCTCAAAAAGTTGAAAGTAGAGCTACCATACAACCCAGCAATCACACTACTGGGTATTTACCCTAAAGATACAAATACAGGGATCCGAAGGGGAACGTGCACCTGAATGTTTATAGCAGCAATATCCACAATAGCCAAACTATGGAAAGAAACTAGGTGTCCAACAGATGAATGGACAAAGAAGATGTGGTATATATATACAATGGAATATTATGCAGCCATCAAAAAATGAAATCTTACCATTTCCAACAATACAGATAGAACTAAACGGTATTATGTTGAGTGAAATGAGCAATCAGAGAAAGACATTTATCATATGATCTCTCTGATCTAAGGAATTTGAGACAGGGGTTTGTTGGGGGTTGGGAAGGTAAAATTGAAAGAAAATGGGATCAGGAGGTAGACAAACCACAAGACATTCTTAATCGCACAAAATAAACTAAGGTTTGCTGGGGGGTGGTGGATAGGGATAGGGTGGTTGGGTTATGGATATTGGGGAGGGTATGGGCTATGGTGACTGCTGTGAAGTGCATAAGCCTGGTGATTCACAGACCAGTACCCCTGGGGCAAATAACACATTATATGTTAATAAAAATAATTTCAAATACATACATAAGTACATATAAACATAAAATTGAGATATATTTTTAAAAAATCATATAATCATCTCAATAGATACCAAAAAAATTTGACACAATTCAACAACTATTAATGATCAAAACTCTTATTCAAGCTACAGGTAACATATTCAAATGTGAAAAGTTAAAAGCTTTTTCTCTATGATTGTGAACATGACAAAAATGACAACAGTTAGCACTTTAATTCAACATGGTATTGAAGTCCTAGCCATGAGAATTAGATAAGATAAAGAAATAAATGGCATCCAAACCAGAAAGTAACAAGTAAAACTGTCACTATTTGTAGATGATGTGATATTATATATAGAAAATCCTAAAGACTCCATAAAAAAATGTTATAATAAAAATATTCAATAAAGTTGTAGGATACAAAATTAATAATGAACTATCAGAAAGACGTTAAGAAAAAATTCCATTTACAATTATATCAAAAAGAATAAAATTTATATCTAGGAATACATTTAAACAAGGGAATGAAACACTTGTACACTTGGAAACTGTAAGACATTGGTGAAATAAATTCAAGACACAAACAAATGGAGTACTACATGCTCATGGATTAGAAGAGTTAATATTGTTAAAATATCCATAGTATCCAAAGGAATATATAGATTCAATGCAATTTCTATCAAAATTCCAAGAGCTTTATTCACAGAACTAAAATGGACAATTTTAATATTTGTCTAAAATTGTAAAAGATCATGAGTAACCAAAGTAATCTTGAGAAAGAACAAAGCTAAAGACACTATGTCCTCTGATTGCAAACTATACTACAAAACTACAGTAATCAAAACAGTACAGTATTGGCATAAAAACAGACGTATACATCAAAGGAACAGAATAGAGAGCTCAGAAATAAGTCCACATATATATGGCCAATTAATCTGTGTGAAAGGAGTTAAGAATATACAACAGGTAAAGTACAATCTCTTAAATAAATGGTGTTGGAAGAAATAGACTGCCACATGCAAAAGAATGAAACTATACTATCTTATATACAAAAAATTGTATATCTTATATACAAAAAATTAATTAAAAATGGATTAAAGACTTGAATGCAACCCTGAAACCAAAAGACTCCTAGAAGAAAGCATATATGGTAGCACCATGACTTTGAGTATGATATTTTAGATCTGATTCAAAAAAGCAAAGTAAAGGAAAGAAAAAATAAACTATTGTCACCCCATCAACCTAAGAAAAGCTCTGTACAGCAAAGAAAATCATCAACAAAATGAAAAGCAATCTACCAAATGGGAGAAAATATTTGTAAATAACGTATTTGAGAAGGGGTTAATGTACAATATAGGTAAAGAACTCATACAACTCAATAGAAAAAACAGCCTGACTAAAAAATGGGTAGATGATCTGAATAGACATTTTCTTTTCTCCCTAAGAAGACATACAAATGGGCAACCGGTATGTAAAAAGATGCTCAACACCACTAGTCATTAAGGAAATGCATATCTAACTCAGAATGAGATATGATTTCAAATCTACTTGAATGGCTATAATCAAAAAGACTAGAAAATAACAATTGTTAACAAAAATGTGGAGAAAAAAGAATACTTATGCACTGTTGCTGGGAATGTAAATTGATACAGTCACTATGGAAATCAGTCTGGAGGTTCCTGAGAAAATTAAAGATAGAACTGCCACTTGATCTAGCAATTCTGCCCCCTATTTATCCGAAAAAAATGAAAACACTAACTTCAGTACATGCATGCACCCCCATGTTCACTGCAGAATTATTTACAAGAACCAGAACATAGGACAACCTAAGTGTTCACTGATGGATAAATGGATAAAGGAAATATAAATATGGTATATAGACACAATAGAACACTATTCAGCCATTAAAAAAAAAGGCTGAAATCTCACCATTTGCCACAACATGGATGGTCCTTGAGGGCATTATGAGATGTGCAGTAATTCAGACAAAGAAAGACAAACAGCATATTATCTCACTTATATGTGGAATCAGGAAAACAAACAAACAACAACACAACAACAAAGAAAGAGAGAAAAAAAAAAAAAGAAGAAGAAGAAGGAAAGAAAAGAAAAGAGCAGAGCTCATAGACCCAGAGATCAGTTTGGTGTTTGGGAGAGAGGATGGGCAAAATGGGTTAAAGGGGCCAAAAGGCAAAACTCCCAATAATAAAATAAATAAGTCATGGGGGTGTACTGTACACCATGGTGACTACAGTTAATAATATTGTATTGTATATTTGAAGTTGTGAAGTGAGTAAATCTTAAAAGTCTTCATCAAAGAAAAATGAACTCGTAATTATGTATGGAATGAATTTGTTAACTAGACCTACTATGGTGATCATTTCACAATATATACAAATACTGAATCATTACACTGTATGCCTAAACTAATATAATGTTATATGTCAATTATATCTCAAAAAAATGAAGAGATAATCCAGGCAATTAACATTTCCAGTTCCACATGTAAGGAGTTTCAAATTTTCCACTACATCTTAAATATAAGTAAAAGTTGGGGGTGCCTGGGTGGCCTAGTGGCTTAAGTCTCTGCTCTGGGTTCAGGTCATGCTCTCAGGGTCCTGGGATGGAGCCCCACATCAGGTTCTCTGCTCAGCAGAGAGCCTGCTTCCATCTCTCTCTCTGCCTGCCTCTCTGCCTACTTGTGATTTCTGTCTTCAAATAAATAAAGTCTTAAAAAGAAATAAGGAAAAGTTGAACAAACTAAAAAAAATTCAACAACTTTTAGATTTATGAGAAAGAGGACACAGGGCAAACCACTGTCCCAAATATTAGAGTCAGACAAATAAAGGAAGTCACAGCTTACCAGAGGAGCAGAGACTCAGGAGCAGAAATACCCACGGAAATTATTGCAGGAGTAGGGAAACCTGAAATGTATTTGATGAATTACTAGAGGCTCAGTGTGAACAAGTCTTGAGAGTTAGAAACCCCAAGGAAACCTAACATGGGTGTGAGGGCCCACAATATAAGTATAAAAAAAATACCCTCCTGCTTCAGGCACGATAAGGAGAAAAGGAGCCATTTTGAAATACCCCAGAACATTCTGTTCTTTTTTACAAGACCTGCCTTCAGGAGAAACTAATTAACCAATACCTAACCTATTAGGGAATTATAAGAGCTTAACTGACCTGAGGAAGGAAAATACTCAGCTCAAACCCAGTCTAGTCAACCTGTCCCACCTGAGCAGGGAGGAAAAAAAAAAAAAAAATGAAAATGAAAATTCTAGTGAAGTCCACAGTCCAGAGGCATAGGCTCACTAAAAGACTGAAAGGTAATCATAGGACAATTAAATGCTTTCCATCACCCCAAGTTTCACCACCATATAGTTAAAAAACCATTTATAATAGTTCCTTTCACTCAGTACCTCAAATTGCAAGGCATAACAAAAAGCAAAAAAACCCAATTTGGGAGGAGAGCAAATGTTAGAAACATATGCAACAGGGATGTTGGAATCATAAGAGCAAGAATTTAGAACAACTATGAAGAATATGCTAAGCATTCCTGTGGATAAAATAGAGGACATGTAAGAACAGTAGGGTCATGTAAGTGAAGAGATGGTAAGCCTAAGCAAGAATCAAAAATAAATCCTAGAGAATTAAAAAAAAAAAAAGAATGCCCTCAAATAGCTTATTAGTAGACTGGACAAAGCTGAGGAAAGAATCTCCCAGTTAGAGAATTTATCAATAGATTTCTTGAAAAGAAAAAAGCACAAAGAAGGAGAAGGAGAAAAACAACAAAAAATAGAATATCCAGGGACTGTGGGACAGCACAAAGTGTGTCTTATACCCACGGTAGGAAGATCAGAAGAAGAAGAAAGAAAGAATGGAACAGAGAGATATTTAAAATAATAATGACTGAGGATTTCCCAAAGTAATGCCAAGTACCAAAGCATGGATCCAGAAAGCTCGTAGCACAAAGTAAGTCAAATGTTAAAACAAAAGCAAAACAAAAACAAAACTATACCTACGCATATCATTTTCAAACTACAGAAAAATCAGAGATAAATTCTTGAAAGAAGCTAGAGGAATAAAACATCCTACCTACAGAGGAACAAAGATAAGAATTACATAAGATATATCCTCAGAAACCATGAAAACAAGAAGAAAGTGGAGTGGAACATTTAACCTACTGAGAGGAAAAAGCAACAACAACAACAAATTGGAAGTGTGTATCTTACAAAATTATGTGTTAGAAGTGAAGGAAAATAAATACCTTCTCACAAATAAAAACAGGGAATTTGTTGCAAGAAAGATTTAAGTAAGTTTTTTAGGACAATGTAGAATAAATATATTTCTGGAAACAGGGGCACCTGGGTGGCTCAGTGGGTTAAGCATCTGCATTCAGCTCAGGTTATGATCCCAGGGTCCTGATCCCATGCTCAATGGGGAGACTATTTGAGGATTCAGATTTATGATTCCTACTTTCAGAAAGCTAGGAATAGATGGAAACCTCCTCAACTTGATAAAAGAATATCTATAAAAATTTACAGATAATATCATGCTTAATGATGAGAAACTGAAAGCTTTTCAATAAGATCAAGTAAAAGGCAAAGGTGACTCCTGTCACCACTCGTTTCAACATCATACTGAAAGATCTACAGATTAAAAACGAAAACATATAATTGTGTGTGCTTGTGGATGATGTAATACTCTATATGGCAAAAAATTTAAATGACCCCCCCCAAAAAAGAAAAAGTCCAGTGCCAATAAGCCACTATAAGAAAGTTGCAGAATACAAGATTAATACATAAAAATGAATTTCATATGTATCAGCCATAAACAAGTGGACTTTGAAATTAAAAACATAATACCATTTACATTAACATTACCAATAAACTAGTAAAATAGGTATAATTTTTATCAAAGAAGAACTATAAAACTCTGATAAATGAAATTAAAGAACTAAATAAATGAAGAGATATGCCGTGTTTATGGATAGAAAGACTCAATATTATTAACATGTCAGTTCTTCTCAACTTGACTATAGGTTCAAAGCAATTCTAATCAAATTCTCAGCAAGTTATTTTTTGGATATTGACTACCTGATTCTAAAGTTTATATGGAAAGGGTAAAGACCTAGAATAGTGAATAGAAAATGAATGGAGAAGAAGAGACAGAATTTTGACACTATGTGACTTCAGGGCTTACTCTAAAGCTACAGTAATCAAGGTGGTGTGGTATTGGCAAAATTAAAACAAAACAAAACAAAACACAAATACCAGTGGAAAACTAGAATAGAATATTGTACGTACAGTCAACTTATCTTTGATAAAGGAACAAAGATAATATAATGGAGCAAAGATAGTCTCTTTAACAAATGGTGCTGAAATGCACATCCATGTGCAAAAAAATAAAAAGAAATCTAGATACAGACCTTATTCCCTTCAAAAAATTAACTCAAAGTGCATTATAAAGTGAAATACAAAATCATAAAGTTCCTAGAAGTTACCATAGGAGAAAAATTAGATTATCTTTGACATGGTGATAACTTTTCAGATACATCAGAGGCATGATTCATGAAAGCAATCATGCTAAACTAGACTTCATTACAATTAAAAACTATTCTGTGAAAGAAATTGTCAAGAGAAGGAGAGTATAAACCACAGACTGGAAGGAAGCATTTGGAAAAGATAAATATTATAAATGACTGCTGTGTAAAATAAACAAAGAATTCTTAAAATTTAGTAAAAAACCAAATAACCCAATTAAAAAATGGACCTTAAAAATCATCTCACTAAAAGAAGTACATCAATGGCAAATAAGCACTTGAAAATATATTCTATACCATATGTCATTAGGGACATACAAATTTAAACAATGAGGTATCCCTATTAGAATGGCCAAAATCCAGAAGATTGACAACACCAAATGTTGACAAGGGTGTGGAGCAACAGGAATTCTCCTACATTGCTAGCAGTAATGCAAAATGGTACAGCCCACTTTAGAAAACAGTTTATCGGTTTCTTGCAAAACTAAACTACTCTTACCATAAAAATCCAGCAATTGTGTTCCTTGATATTTATCCAACTTATGTTCACATAACAACCTGCACATGGATGTTTATAGCTGCTTTATTCAACATTGCCAAAACTTAGGAGCAACTAAGATGTCCTTCAGTGAATGGTTAATATACAGTGGTGTATTCAGACAATGGACTAGTACTCACTAATAAAAATATATAAGCTCTCAAGTCATTAAAAGACATAAAGGAATCTTAAATGTATATGACTAAGTGAAAAAGTCAGTTTCCTTCTTTTGGAATGTGACTGCATAACTCCTATAATCATTGCTCTACTCCTTGAATGGGGGTGACCTTTCTCTTCCCTTTGGTTGGTTTTACAGTAGCAAATATGATACAAGCAGAGATTTTGGAAAAAAAATCTTGTACACTAGAACGTGTCCTTTTTGGTTGGTCTTAGTATCCATGCCACCACCACCATGTAAGACACTTATACTAGCTCACTGAAGGATGACAGAGCACATTAACAGGGGGCCCGTTCATCTCAGCTTTTTCAGATGAGTCATGGTAAAAAAGCCAGTCCCAGTGTACATACCAGTTGATTATAGATTCATGAGTGATTCCAGTTAAAGATCAGCCACACGCATTCCAAACCATCCCAAATTACGAACTTGATGACTTGTGAGAAACATGAATGGCTAGTATTTTAAAACACTAGATTTTGGATGACTATTGCATAGTGAAAGCTAACTGATTGTAAGGTAACATACATACAATTCACTCTGTGCTTGGAGGTATTGAATTAATTGTATGTATTAACTTGTTTAATTTTCACAACAACCCTGTAAGGTATTTAATAGTACCTTAATTGCATATTTGAGGAAATAAAAGCACCAAGAGATAGAGTTTATATATTCTAGGTCAAACAGTTAACAAGTGGTAAAGCAGGACTTGAACTGATGCTGTATTCCATCTGAGGCCATGTTCTCAACTGCCATATCCTACTGCCTTTTGACAGAAGGACATGAGATGCAAAACTGTGAGGAGTCCAAGACTGCCTAAGAGACATTTTTGTTTTAATAACTTTTAATGTATATTCTTGCCATTCACAGCAAAATAAAAAATATAATCTTTTTAATCTAATCTTAACTAATGAAGAATTTGGTACTCATTCTATAGTGCTACAGTAACAGAACCTAAGCATATGGTAATGGATTAGTACAACTTGTCATATGTTGGATCGGAAAGATTAGATATTAAAAATTAATAGTACTTGCAAAAGTGTCAAAATATGTGGCACAAATTCAATGCCAGATCATATGCTACAAAGGGCTAAAGCACTGAAAAAATATTTTAAACATTTAAAATGTAGGTGTTCGTTAGCTATTTAAAGATGCTTAAAAGAGAGCAATACTCAGACTAGATTTACCATCCAAAAGGCAGAGTTGAAAAAGAATGCCATTCTCCCTAGGAAAACAATCCAGATCTGCAGTAGACAATTTTCATTGATTCAAAGTCAAATAATGAAGGGACTCAGAAGACAAGAAACAATCAAGTTTGTACTCCAAACCAAAGGCATTATTAATGGTGTCTTTCAAAAACAAACTTAAATGTGATGAGACTATTTCCCCAAGCCTATTTCAAATACATTTCATTCTCTGCAGCAAAGACCACACTAAGTTGTTTCCTTTTCCACCCAAGACTAATGTTTTAGCTATTCTCAGAGTATCTTAAAATAAGGATACTCAAAGACTCTTAAATGTGGAGAATTCTAACTATTCCATAAAACTAATTTACTTCCTCTTTCTAATACAGTATTGGACACCCAGACCAATAATTTGAAATATTCTATCCTCTCATAGCACTATGTGTGGTCATGAGATATCATTGACCAACAAAATGTAAGAAGAAAGGGTTTGTGCAATTTCCAAAAAGTGTTTTAAAGTGGTAGGATGTATAGCACTTCAACTTCTTGTTGTCTAAGGACAGTGAAGTGGAGTGGTGGTATATTCTTAGACTATGAATTGAATTATGGACTGGAGGCCATAGCAGGATAAGGCAACAAGTTAGGATGAACCTATGTTCTGGAGATCATGATGCACACTACAATTGCACTGAATCACCCAGCATGCTTCTACTTTTGAACAACTGTATTTTGTCACTCACAGACAAATTTAAGCCTTGTTAATCACAAATATTCATGCTTTCTGAAATCATGACATGTATACACACACAAATACACCCATTTACACCACACACAATCAAACACCTCTCCGTTAAGTTAAATAAGGGTCCTCGATTTAACACAATTTAATAAATATCTACTTT
The DNA here is from genome assembly GCF_020171115.1 of Neogale vison. Taxonomy (NCBI): domain Eukaryota; kingdom Metazoa; phylum Chordata; class Mammalia; order Carnivora; family Mustelidae; genus Neogale; species Neogale vison. The sequence continues at coordinate 51,200,755 of NC_058096.1, forward strand.
TCAATTGTTTATGTCTTTATCGGAGGCAGAGAAAATCTATAGATACATATATAACAATTGTAAGTCATGAGGTGACAGAATAACTAAACATAAAACTACTAAAATACCCGATCTCGTCTGATCTCGGAAGCTAAGCAGGGTCGGCCCTGGTTAGTACTTGGATGGGAGAAACCAAGAGTTGGAGGCTTAACCAACTGAACCACCCAAGCATCCCAAAAACTACTAAAATATATTAGATATTTATTAAGTCAAAAATATTTTTGGAGCACCTCTTATTATGTAACAGGAATAATAGATACTATAAATGTGGATGGCAGTGAAGAAAGCACTCAAAAGTCTTTGCCCTCATGAAACTTTCATTCTGGTGAGAGAAGCAGAGATAAACATGATCAATGTTCCATTTCAAGGACGTCCAATCCACATTTTAATATCTCTGGAAATATAATGCATCTTTCACCAATCACATGGTATTGTTTTACTGGCAACATTTTTTTTTAATTTTTTTTGAGGTTCATAATTCATTGTTATGCACCACACCCAGTGCTCCATGCAATCCATGCCCTCCTTAATACCAACCACTGGGCTTACCCAACCCCCACCCTCTTCCCCTCCAAAATCCTCAGTTTGTTTCTCAGAGTCCACAGTCTCTCATGGTTTGTTTCCCTCCTCAAATTTCCCCCAACCCACTTCTCCTCTCCATCACCCAATGTTCTTCGTGTTATTTCTTATGCTTCACAAGTAAGTGAAACCATATGATAATTGACTCTTTCTCCTTGACTTATTTCACTCAACATAATCTCTTCCAGTCCCATCCATGTTGATACAAAAGTTGGGTACTCATCCTTCTGATGGAGGCATAATACTCCATAGTATATATAGACCATATCTTTTTTATCCATCCATCCACTGAAGGGCATCTTGGTTCTTTCCACAGTTTGGTGACTGGGGCCATTGCTGCTATGAACATTGGGGTACAGGTGGCCCTTCTTTTCACTACATCTGTATCTTTGGAGTAAATAATAGTGCAATTGCAGGGTCATAGGGAAGCTATATTTTTAACATCTTAAGGAATTTCCACACTGTTCTCCAAAGTGGCTGTGCCAACTTGCATTCTCACCAGCAGTGTAAGAGGGTTCCCTTTTCTTCACAACTTCTCCAAAACTTATTTACTATCTTGTTGATTTTGGCCATTCTAACTGGTGTAAGGTGGTATCTCAATTTGGTTTTGACTTGAATCTCCCTGACGGCTAATGATGAACATTTTTTCATGTGTCTGTTAGCCATGTATGTCTTCTTTGGAGAAGTGTCTGTTCATGTCTTCTGCCTTTTTTTTTTTCTTTTTGACGTGATTATCTGTTTTTTTGTGTGTTGAGTTTGAGGAGTTTTTATAGATCTTGGATATTAGCCCTTTGTAGTGTCATTTGTAAATTGAAGCTTTTCAAAAAATAGAACAGAAGGAAAACTTCCAGACTCTTTCTATAAAGCCAACATTACCCTGATCCCCAAACCAGGCAAAGACCCCACCAAAAAGGAGAATTTCAGACCAATATCCCTGATGAATATGGATCCCAAGAGTCTCAACAAGATACTAACTATTATGATCCCACAGTACACTAAAAAGATTATCCACAATGACCAGGTGGGAATTATCCCTGGGATGCAAGGGTGGTTCAACATTTGCAAATCAATCAATGTGATAGCATACTGGTTACCAAGTGGTCAATAAGAGAAGAGAGAAGAACTACATGGTCCTCTCAATTGATGAAGAAAAATCATTTGACAATATATAGCATCCATTCCTGATTAAAACTCTTCAAAGTATAGGGATAGAGGGAACTTTCCTAAACTTCATAAAATCTATCTATGAAAAACCCACAGTGAATATCATCCTTAATGGGGAAAAACTGACAGCAATTTTTTCATAGTATAACATAAAATAATGTTGCAGCTTATAATGGAGAATGCTTCTGAGTTAATAGGATAAGGTCATTAAAATATATAAGTATAGAAAAAACGCATAAAAATTTTTGATTATTCAAAATTTAAAAGGAGTAAAAATTTGAACAATCCCCTGTTCAAATTTTTACTCCTTTTAAATTTTGAATAATCAGGGGATTGTTCCACCTGATATAACAGTACTAAGTATTAAGGAGAAAATATAAAGCAGACAGTGGGGGTAAGGGTATTGTGATTTTATATAAAGTGGGTAAAGTAGATCTCTATGATAACATGTTTTTGTATATCTTTAATGAAGTGAGAGAATAGATCATGAATGTGTCTGCAGAAACGATACAAATAATCTAAGCTGGAACCATGTCTGGCTTTTCCAGAAAACAAAAACAAAAACAAAATAAAAAACAAACAAACAAAAAACATAGTGACCTGTGTGGCTCAAGCAGAAGAAAAAAGGGAAGCTCCTTGGGAACAAAGTTAAGGGTTCCAGAGTTAATAGATGGTCAGTTCGCATAAGAGCATTATAAGTCTTTGTTTTATAACTTTGTCTTTGTTTTCTCTATTTTCCCAGCTAATTATTTCATATTTATTATAATTTCTGTAATCAGATTAACTAATTCTTTGAAGAATGTCACTGGGGAAGTCATCTGAGAATTTTAAAAGTTTCTGTTCACTGGTTGTTGTTAAATATAGATAATATTTCCCTCTATGCCATTCCCATTGGCACAATACAAAGATTGAGTCTTGATATAATTCTGTTGTCACATTGTGCATTTGGGGGATTTCAGAAAGCCCTGAGGCCCAAGAATGTTGTTGATGATAAGCCTGGAATTGCCTGAGAATATATTCAATGGAATCTATTATCAGGATGATGAGACAGGCACATATGGATATATAGACACGTAAGTAAAACAATGGAGTTTTCCAAAGATGTAATTTTATAATTTTGTCTCTGGTTTAACCTTAACATTCAACTTCCTACTAGAATATTTGACTATTATGTACATGTGATTCATACACTGTTTTCATATATTGCCTTTCAACTGCCCTTCTAGGAAAATAAAGGAAATTAAAGAGATTGTGAGTTCAGCATTAGAAAGTCACCAGGCTGAGTATATGAACAGGCAAAAGATTTGCATTAAGAAATCCTAATTATGGGGGTGCCTTGGTTGTTCAGTGGGTTAAGCCGCTGCCTTCGGCTCAGGTCATGATCTCAGGGTCCTGGGATCGAGCCCCACATCGGACTCTCTGCTCAGCAGGGAGCCTGCTTCCTCCTCTCTCGCTGCCTGCCTCTCTGCCTGCTTGTGATCTCTCTCTGTCAAATAAATAAATAAAGTCTTTAAAAAAAAAAAAAAAGAAATCCTAATTATGTCATCTGATTACCAGAGCTGTGATTAAGGCATATCTAACTTCACTGTTATTATTTTATACTAGTAAAGAATTAATTTAAAAACAATTTTCTGACACTTCGGTTTTTTTTTATATCAATATATCTTTCAAATATGACAGTTCTATAACACTCAGTAAAGTAATAATAATTAAGTGAAAAAATGAGGAGAAAGCCCTATCATATGAGATTCAAACTCTAGTCAACTTTTTCTTTTCTTTCTTTCTTCTTTTACTTTTTTTTTCTTTTTTTTCCTTTGCATGTGATAGATAAGTTTCAATCTTCATTTAAAGAAAACTCTGCCATTCTTTAAATTGTGTTGTATAGTTCAGTTTATGTAGTTTAAATGCAATAATCACTTATACAGCATAAATCCAATTTCATAAGCATTATACATTTATGCTAATGAAACCATCAAAATGTGAATTTAGTCCTGAGATATGTGTCTTCTTCTTTATCACATGTAATCAAGTTATCAAATCTTTTTTCCCTCTCTGCTTGCCCATTCATTCATGCATTTGACACAATCAGGCAACTGGTATCATGCTAAAGTACTTATAATAGAAAAAAGAATGTCTGCATACTAACTTAGACAAAGGAAAGAAATCTGTCTAAAATGTTTTTGAGCCTCTGGTATGGAATATTCCTCTCTTACAGATAGTTTCATTGTTAGGGTGATTGTTTTTTAAAAGAAAGTGTAGCTTCTTACTCATTCAAGCATCAATTCTCTTTGGAAGTGAAGTGTCGGTCAGGGGTGGCCCAAATAAAAGCCAACTATAGCCGATCAGTTTTTCTTTGTCCCCTCTCCTTTTGCAGTACCATCCCCTTGCCACATTCATACTTCTGTTCTCTACTTTCTTGCTCATGATCCAACAGTCATTAATGTCCCATTTGAAAGGAATTAAAAGAACCATAATTTTATGTGATTAAATATGCCCAATTACACTTTGAATCCACTAGTGGATAATTTCTTATAAGTGCTTTAAGAAATCAATAATCCAAGTTCATAATTATTACTGATTCTATCAATGAGCTGCTTTTTAAAATGTAATGAAGTGATGTCTTTCTACAACTGGGCAGGAGACAAATCTCTGAATTATAACAATAAAAGAAATAAAGCAACCAGAAATTGTAATAATAGTAATTGACAATGCAGAGTTTCTCCCTTATATTGAAATTAAAGTATACTTTAATATTTTTAAAAGAGCAAATATATACTTGTTAAACAAATATATACTTGATAAACAAAAGTTACGGTTATACAAAAAGAATGTATAATATATCGTTACAAGTAGTGTGTGATAGTTTCAATAATTAGTGGCTCCATTTTGGAATTTTTGCTGTATTGAAATATCAGTTGAATTAACTAAAGACATTTTGATAGTTCCCCATAAAGTCTAAAGTCATAATTGGATTTTATGTAGCATTCTGAATGTTAACAGAAAAACAGATGCAAATGGTTTTTAAGTAGATGTTAAAAGAAGAACTGATGCAATGCAACTGCACATATTTTGTAGCATCATACTTAATTGTAAGTGGAAATTATACAGGACTTGTGGAAAAAAATCACCAATAACTTGTATTAGTCTCTTAGAGTACTTGAGATGCAAAGTTATCAAAATTATAACAACATACTTTTTAAAATAAATGCATTGTAGGGGCACCTGGGTGGCTCAGTGGATTAAAGTCTCTGCCTTCAGCTCTGGTCATGAGCCCAGAGTCCTGGGATAGAGCCCCACATCAGGCTCTCTGCTGAGCAGGAATTCTGCCCCCCGCCCCCGCCGCCTGCCTCTTTGCCTACTTGTGATCTCTGTCTATCAAATAAATAAACAAAATCTTTAAAAAAATAAATAAATAAATAAATAAATAAATAAACAAATGCATTGTAGACTCTGATTTCTTCTTTTTGGCAAGTAATGACTTCCTGATTCTCGGAAGTTTAGTTCCCTTCTCCTGATCTTCCTGTGGCTCCTTATCCTTTCCGGTGTTTATTATATAATAGGTTTTCCTGAAGAAGTAGGCATCCTTCCATATACATGTTATGTAAATGAGCTGTGCAGAGGTCTAAAGTGTTTTATAAGGAGATAATCACAGGAAACATACAGTAAACATTTTTGTATTTATCCAAAATTTTCAGATGGTCTAGTCTTCTTTAGATAACAATAGATATTTTTATTCTGTGGATTTGAATTTCAGATGATATTTTTTGAGTTAAGTCACAGTATAATTTTAACCTATCTGACCTATTACAGTTTTGATGTAAAAATATTAGCCTTAACCACCAGAAAGGAAACAAATATTAAAACATGTACCTGTTAATATTTCTATAAAATGTGTGGGTCTTTTAAGGATTTAAGGTTATGGTAAAACATTAAATTTGTTTTTAATCAAATGGCAAGATAAACCTTCACCTTATATTCATTCAGCAATATTAATTGTGCATTGTCTCTATGTAAAACACTAGGCTGGCAATTAAGGACAGCAAGTGGAGAAGGAGAACTGAAAATTTTTAATAAACCAAAGCTGTGGCTTATTAAACACATATACAGTAGGGCTGATAAAAAAGAACATGTACACAGTGAACAAGATAGAGTGGTAAGATGTTTAATTTGGAGCTGACTATGGCAAGAAATTATTTTTAGCTAATATTTATTGAGTAATTACTATGTGCCTGGAATTGTGCTGTTTTTAGTTAAACCGCTTTAGACAAATTAAAATATGAATTTGTCTAAGGTCATAGACATGGCAATTGTTAGAGCTGAAAATAACACTTATGTCTAAGTATATATTTCTTCAATTCTATTACTAAGTTTTTTTTTTTAAATTTATTTATTTATCAGAGAGAGAGGGCGAGAGAGCGAGCACAGGCAGACAGAGTGGCAGGCAGAGGCAGAGGGAGAAGCAGGCTCCCTGCAGAGCAAGGAGCCCGATGCGGGACTCGATTCCAGGACGCTGGGATCATGACCTGAGCCGAAGGCAGCTGCTTAACCAACTGAGCCACCCAGGCGTCCCTATTATTAAGTTTTAATAAAGGGTATATTCAGGAAAACTTTTTCCATCTTTACACAAGATGTGCTTTATTTAAAACACATTTTTCCAGGGTGCCTGGGTGACTCAGTGGGTTAAAGCCTCTGCCTTCAGCTCAGGTCATGATTCCAGGGTCCTGGGATCAAGCCCCGCATCAGGCTCTCTGCTCGGCGGGGAGCCTGCTTCCTCTCTCTCTCTGCCTGCCTCTCTGCCTACTTGTGATCTCTGTCTGTCAAATAAATAAATAAAATCTTTTTAAAAAATTAAAAAAAAATAAAAGACATTTTTTCCTTGCATGTATTAAAGCTACAGACTAAGCCTCCCCCTCATTCTCCTCCTCCTTCTCTTCCCAGTATATAAAATTCTGGGTTTAAAGCATCTCATATGCTTCCAGTTATCTCCAAGCCTGTCACAAAATTCTCTAAACCAAATAAAATTTAATTAATTTCACTATTTAAGAACATGTATTTTCAGAAAATTGGGCACAAGTGTCATGAAATAATAGCCATAAAGAAAGGTGAGGAATCAAGTAAGGAAGACTGCTTCAGTCAGAAGTAACACCATGAGCAAAGGCCTAGTGGAAAAAAGAGAGAATGACAAGTTTATGAAACAGAAAATAACATCAGTCAGATTGCTGTGGGATTGAAAGTTGAGATGTTAAGTCAAATAGATAAGCTGGAGCAGATCAAAGAAAAACTTGAATATCTTGTTGGAAAATTGACCTGAATATAATGAAGGAAACAAGGAGCCGTTTGAGGAAAAGAGCCCTAACTTTATATTAGGCATCATGGGGAGCAATGGGGAACGTTCAACTTGATGCCTCTCCTTGAAGATTTGCAATGATGTAAGAACAAGTAAAACAGTAGTAGAGGATACAAGTATTAACTGTGGCATAGACACTAACTGTGTAGTGTTAAAAAAAAAAAATACGGGGTGTTTTAAATTCTTAGCAGTTAACATGGTTGTGAATAGCATCCTCCTGGAATAAAAAGGGGAAAAATAGCCTGGCAGAAATAGTCTCTGATGGCCTGCATGATTTGCTACAAATTCAGTATCAACAGCATTTGGTTGAACACATGGGTTTAAAATAAGTGGACTGAAACTGGTGTTAGTGTAGAAAGAATGTTGACCAGTGCATGCTGCATGTCCACAAGAGGTATTTTTAGAGTTAGGAGCTAAAGTAAGAAAAGAAAACTAGATGTGTTTATGTATTTATATATATAGATGAGCACATAGAGAAAAATACCTAAATAACTCAGTTTGGAACTCTGAAAATTCTACAACTTAAATATGATTTTGAAATCTAACTATATTTGAAAATGTTTTGCAAGGCTGCATTAGGTTATACAAATGCGCCTTATTAAATTCATATCTGTTGGAAATAAGCCCCATAAGGAAAGCTGGGACAGATTTATTCAAAAAAAATTATTCAGATCTATCATGAAGAACTGAGTACAGAAAAGTGTGTGCAGCAATGAAAGTGCTAAAGTAATTAAATGAAAACAATATTTCTTTAAGTTCTTTAGGAATATTTCAAATTCCTAAACAACATAAACAACATGGAAAACATGGAGAAACAACATGGAAAAAACTATAGATGTACACAGAAATTTATCAAATCTTCATGTGGTTAAGGATAAGTCATCTTTCACCAGAAAGAAGATAAGTCATCTCTCACCAGAAAGTTTCTTAATCCATACCCACCATATTTGGATTACATCAAAATATTGATGTTTCTATATTTTATTGGGAAACTAATCAACAGACTTAAAATATTAATGGGAAATTTTGATCCAGAAATAATGTTATAGGTTCTACTTCTCCCTCCTGTCAAAAGGTAACTTTCAAAATACTAATATATGCAGAACTATTTTAGGCAGTGTTTTAGAGGCTGCCTGCCAAGTTTAAATAATAAATAAATAAAGAAATAAATAGTTTTGTCTCATTTTATTCTTCAAGTATCATGAGTTTAAACATTAAAAAAAATCTTTCAAACTAAGCACTATTATTCTTTGGCCTTTAGCATTGTAGATACCAAATAACGAGGTGCTGAATGATTAAATCAATTTTCTGTATGAAGCACACAGCTTTTATTTTAATTTTGGTTTTGTTTTTGTTTTTATCCAAATCTTATCCAGATGTTAAAGGCTAAAGTCACCCAACTTCAACTATGCCTTTGTTAAATACTTTAATCAATTTCTTGCTGCTCTGAACTAATAGAATAATTCTTCGTTCCACAAAATTTAACCCTGAAATATATTCCATAAACCACCTCTTATTATGGTCAATTCCCTTAAAACTAAGATACTTAGCAGGGTTAAACACATTGTAAATCCTGAAAAATGTTTGTTGAAATAAAATAAATATTTTAGTATGCCCAATATTCTACAGAAGCTTTGTGGTCTAATCATGAATGTAATAATGTTAGTCCCTCCCTAAATCCATTCCACTAAATGAATGAATGCATAAGACTGATGATTCTTAATTGAGGGTTGTGGAGGAGAGGAAATCAGAGATTACTGTAGAGTTTTGATGATGTATCAAATGGTAACAAGTATCAAATAGTAAAAGGAGAAAACAGCGAAGGTGTGATTTGAGAAAAAGATGTGCTTTCTGCATTTTTCATGTTTAGTTTATGCACTTATATGTATTACCAATGGAAGTTTTTAGTAAAGCATTTTAAATGTAATTTTTTATTCTTTCACCATCAACTATTAATAGCTATCATTTTATGAGGACTTAAAATATTTCAGGTAGTATACCAAGAGCTTTATAAAACATTTCACACTTAATTTTAAAAATGTTGTTAAATGAGTATCATGTAGTACTCATGTTGTTAAATGAGTATCAATTTTGAAGGTTAAAAATCATGTCAATACCTTGTACCAGCTCATGTAGCTGAGTTGGAGATTCATGATTCCAGTCCACATATACCAGATTCCAAAAACCATGATCTCAAATATCTTACTATATGCTGCTACCTAATTCATTAAGTAAATAAACTTTGCAGACATTACACAATGAGCTATAAATACAAAGACAAATAAAAATTGCTTTTGGCATTGACTAGGAATAAAGAAACCAGGAAAAGATGGTATGTAATCAGAGACATGCATTTGCAGACATATGTATGCTAGCTAATTCCAGAGAGGAATTAGCATATTCTGATGGACCACAGAGAAGACCAGGAAATGTAAGGACTTGGGGTATAGTTCATACTTGGCAATCAAATGAACAGTGATGATGTAAAGGTGACTATTTCTGAAGAAAAAGAAACATGAAAATACTAGTGGAAGAAAAAGGGCAATGGATAGGAATTTGGGGAAGAGGAAGCAGACCAGCAGTCAAAGAAGCGAGGGAAAAGAATTAACATTCTTTGACAACCTATTTGTAAAAGTTACCATTTGATTTCATATAAATGGCATTCTCTTTCAATTATTAGAACTACAATAATAATTAAGGGTAATCTCTGACATTTTGCTTATGAGAAAACTATGGTTTAAAGAGGCTGAGTGAATTGGCCTGGATAGAACTATTTGATGGTGAAAATAACACTGCCACTTTCTTTAGTTGAATAAAGACCAGCACATTCTCTTCCCTTTGGGAAGAGTCATCTTCTATTCTCAAGTGTGCCTGAATTTTAGGGAATAAATATAGGCAGTAGAGGAAAATACCATAGAAAGAAGGGGAAAATCTGATTGAAGATCTCTGTCTAGAACTGAGACACCACTGGGACACTTAGGTGGCTCAGTTGGTTAAGCATCTTACTCTTGGTTTTGACTCAGGTTGACATTTTGGGATCATGAGATTAGGCCTGCACTGAACCCCACATTGGCCTCTGTGCTCAGTGGAGAGTCTGCTTGAAGATTCTTTCTCTCCCTCTCCTTCAGCCCTCCCCCAACCCCACTCTCTAACTCAAATAAATAAATAAATCTTTAAATAAAGAAAATAACTGAGACATCACTGATAGGGAAAATATATTTTTAAAATGAACTTTGAAGGAGATAGTATAAGTACATGCATGTTTTGACCTTGATCTAAGAGAAGCATTACAAGAAACACAAAAAAACAAATAAAAAAACCCCAAAAAATCAAAGAATAGAGAAAAATAGAATTAGAAAATCCTTAAACTGTGCACTATACTGCCCACGGCATATGGAATTTCTAATTCCATTGTGACATATCAGTTAATTCATTTCTTAATTATATGAACTATATATATACTATAAAATTTTGTCTTCAGAAGAATGGATTTTAATCATCATAATTTTCCAACATATAAGGTGTTCACAAGAACATAATCATAAATTAAAATCACATAACCCACAAACCACAATAAGTAAACCATTGAGGAGAAAAAGAGAGAAAAATAAAGAAATGCATAACATTAAATATTGCATTAAGAAAAGAAAAAAGATGAAAATGAGTAGTCTACACACCCAACTGAAGAAGTAGGGAAAATAATTTGACAATATCAGAGGAAAGATACAATAGAGAAGATTGAGAAAGCCAATATATCATTCTATGGAAAGCTTAATAAATATGAAAGATAACTGGCAATATTAACAAAAAATGAGGAAGGATCAAATAAACAATAGAAAGATAGAAAAATGAGACATGCTGGTGAATAGCATAAATTAAAATCAGGATAATATAAATATTTTTTAACCTAAGACTTTGTTGAAATGCACAAAAATTAATCAAGTAGCACTAGAGAGGCAGGGGCGCCTGGCTGGCTCAGTGGGTTAAGCCGCTGCCTTCGGCTCAGGTCATGATCTCAGTTTCCTGGGATCGAGTCCCGCATCAGGCTCTTTGCTCAGCAGGGAGCCTGCTTCCCTCTACCTCTCTCTCTGCCTGCCTCTCTGTCTACTTGTGATCTCTCTCTGTCAAATTAAAAAAAAAAAAAAAAAAAGTAGCACTAGAAACTATGAACAGTTTTGTAATCATTAAAGTAACAAACCAATGACTCTATATAAAACCACAAGCTCAGAATGTTTTATAGGCTACTACTAGCAAAAAAACAAGAAATAATTGCAAGATTACAGTATTCTTCCAGAATACTGTAAGAATTAAGAAAAATTCTTCTACAGTATTCTGGAAGAATACTTCTGGAAGAATACTGTAGAAGAATTTTTCTTAATTTATCTCATGAATCTAATAAAACCTTGTTAAACATAAAAAACACATATGCACACACAGAGGACAGTATAATACAGGTAAATAGAGGAAAAATACTAAAAACTGATATTAATTAAATATCTTAAGTTGTTAAGTTTTGGGATATTTTGTGATACAATGAAAGACAACTGTAATTAAATGGATGAGAATTTTATCTTTGCAAAGAAGGCATTGCAGATGATTGGAAAAAGCTAAACCATTAAAATGTAATACAGAATCTTTTTCAGATAAAGTAATACTTCCTTATTCTATAGACACAAATTAGTAACAGATGCATTAAGGATTTAAGTGAGAAAGGAAAATCTTTAAAACATTTTGAAGAAAATATTAAAAGTCAGGTAAAGAAATAACATATTTATAATACAGACAACTCAGAATTTGAATTTAGCATATAAAATAACATAAGTACATATAAAATAAAATGAAAATAATTTCTATATTTCATAATAGCCCAATAGAAAAATGGACAAGAGATTTGAATAACCATTCTACCAAGAGGACATACAAATGCAAACAAATATATGTAAAGGTATTCAACCTCACTAGTAACTAGAGAATTACAAATTAAAAGCACACTATGATAAAATTAGTTAAGAATTAATGAGAATGATAAGTTAGTGCAAATGTGGAGAAAGGGGAGCTCTCATACACTACTGATAAAAGTGAAAATTGGTAAAATAATTTTGGAATATTGGCACAATCTTGAGAAACTAAATATATGTGTACCTTATGACCCAGCAATTCAAAACCAAGAATATATATACAAGAAATTTATATCTATTTGTGGGGTATCTAGGTGACCAAGTTGCTTAAGTGACTAACTCTTAGCTCAGGTCATGATGTCAGGGTTCTAAGACTGACCCGTGGGTCAGGCTTTGTGCTTAGTGCAGAGTCTGCTTAAGATTCTCTCTTCCTCAGGACGCCTGGGTGACTCAGTCAGTTGGGTGTCGACCTTTGGCTCAAGTCATGATCCTCTCATCCAGGCACTCTGGGACTGAATCCCAGGTTGGGCTCCCTGCTCAGCTGGGAGCCTGCTTCTCCCTCTGCCAGCCCCTTCCCCTGCTTGTGCATGTACACACACTCTCTCTCTGACAAACAAATCTTAAAAAAAAAAAGCTCTCTCCCTCTGCCCCTCTCCCCACCCTCTCTCATTCTCTCTAAAATAAATAAATAAACCTTTAAAAAAAAGAAATTTATATTCATTTGCACTAAAAATCTGACAAGGGTATTCATAGCTGCATTATTTATGAAAGCCCCAGATTGTAAACAACTCAAATTTTCATCAAGGATATGATGGATAAGGAAATCATATATTTGTACAATAGAATAGCATTCAGCAATAAATGAACACATTTTGAAAAAATTATTGCTATTTGCCACAAAAAGAATGAATCTGCCAAGCATGATATTGAGTAAGAATAACTGTTTAAAAACTAGGCAAGCTAAATTATAATGTGTAATGCTATATGCTTAGGTGTAATTTTTTTAAAAAAAGCGAGAACATGATGGCCAAAAGAATTCAAGATGGCGGTTATATTTTGCAGGAATTTATTAGTGGACAGCCTGCTGGGGCTTGATGGTTACTGCCAATATTCACCTTGTCTTTGGTTGGTGGTTGCGTTACTATTCAGGGGATGCACATTGTTTTTACTCATTTTTCTGTATGTGTTCTATGTATGAACAAGGTTGAAGTCATAGATTTTTGAACTGAAGAAGTCATAAGTTGAGGATAGACATATCATGTTTCAATTTTGGTAATGCAGGAGCTTGCAGATAGTAAAAGTTAATACAGGAAGACTGATAAATGTTTGTTAAAACTTTTGAAAGGGCGTTCACTCCAAGTTAAATAGGAATGACTCAAAGAAACACAGTAGTGAAAAGGGAACTGAATCAAGTTAGGAAACTGAAATTTTTAGTGGATCCAGTTCACAGCGTTTTCTGATATTCTCTGCTTGACATTTGGTATTCTGTTAAAAGCATCTGTAAAGACAGGTTAACAGTAATAAGAAGGGGTTCATTCATAGGTTTTAGTTCTGTTAATGGTATAAAGAAAAAGGACCCTACAAACTCTTGTTCTGTTAGCATATTTTCAGAGATCTGAGTGCAGAGTTTGAAGCTGGGACATGGAAGGACAAGCATTCAGGACCAAATTGGAAGTTGTGACTTTGAGACTAGGTATTCATTAATTGGCAAGAGAATGAAGCAATCAAAGGCATAGAAGAAAGGCACCATCATCAAAGTTGAAATTTATTTTCTACATATGAACAAAGCTATTATTTTTGGAAAATTTTCATGGAAAAGAATACCCTGCATTGGTTCTTGTCTGATATACCATGTGTTGCAATGTAAAGTGGATTTTTCTTGCATATTTATTTATGTGGTTTCCTCAGCTAAATGTTCTAACTCAAAAACCTGACTCTCATTCAGGAGATGCTGAAATAATTTATAAAATTTCAGGGAGACTGCAGAAACCTAGACAAGGTTTGAAAATGAAGAAGCATTCATAGAAACCATTTTATTTTCCATGAAATCAAGTTATGAAACAGGCTTTGAGCTGAGGAAGAAAGGGTTATTTTTGCTTGCAGCGCTTCAGGGGAAAAAAAAATATTGTTTCACGCTGACCATTAGTTTCTGCTTTCAGCTGTCTCCATTTTTTCAGTAATTTTCTTCTCAAATTATTGCCACATGATATTAACCCACATCTCATCAATAAAATTCCTTTCCCTAAATTAGAATTACCAATACTGGTGAAATTTTTAGGTCTTTATTTTATTGGACATCATTTTAGCTTTTCATATTGTTGACCGTTACCTGTTTTGAAAGTCATTCTTCCTCTGGTTACTGAAGCATCTCTCTCTCTCTCCTTCTTTCTCCTTCTTTACCTTCTTTCTTCCTGATTTAGTACAGTTTTATCTATTAATTTAATCAACATTATTTACTAATGCTTGTATATAGCAGGTCAGTTTCTGTGTCCTAGGGATGTTAAGTCGCAATCAAGACATATGACAGAAGTGTCCCCAGTAAGATTATAATGAAGCAGAGACTTGGTTATCCACCCTCTGTTACGGATGCTGATTTCAAGCTAGATATAGATCCTAAAAAATCAGGAATTATACATTTTCAAATTTCTGTATTCTGTATATCTTTGCCTCCTTGATAAAATTTTTGCGACTGGATAAGGCAGGAATACACTGTTCAATAAGAGTTATGCACTGTTGATTAAACTGTAGTTTCTAAGTCTCTCTTACCAGCAATTATTTACAACTCATTCAAAATATTTTTTATTCTTCAATGACACATTAAAAATACAATTTAAATATCTTGAATTTGTCTATGCGGGTTACTTTAAAATTATATTTGTAAGTATCTGGGACTATAAACAATTTTTAAAAGTAATTAAAAATTATTTTTAAATAAAATAATATGAAATGAAGTTTTAAAAAGAAATCCAGTAGGATTTGTTTTTTTAATAATCCATGACATAATAAAACTGGCAGTAATTATTATCTCATGGAAACATTCACCTAGGTGGAAAACCAGCTGGTTACTTACACATACACCATAACATGATAATTGTAAGGCTTTGCAAATATAAACTCCTCCCCATGATGGGTTCAGTATTTATGAATTAAAAGTTATATTAAGTGCAAAATTCTGTAGTAAGTGCACACTTAAAATTCTTCTAAACCAAATCTATGTGTTTCTGGCTCCTGTCTGGTGTTTTGGCCTCAGAACAAGCCAATGTATAGCATAATTTGGGCTACTTTTATATACAAAAAAGAAATGGCTATACAATTTTATACCTAGGTTTTTATAACTAAAATTTTGTATCTTCCTTTTCACTAAATTTTAGATTATGAAGAATGTCTTGTCATTTTGTATTTTCATTTTAATGGATATATAATATTTCATAAAATAAATGAGTCACTACACTTATATTTTTCCAATTTATAATTGCATGAAATTTTTGTCAAATTTCCTTAAATAAATACCTGGGATTTTTTTTAATGTATTTAGAAAATAGAAATTAATAAGCTGTTTATGCACATACTGAAAAATTTTTAAGTAAATTAGGTTGATCCAAATTATATCAAATTTGAATATTAATTAAATATAAATTGTAATATAAATTATATTAAATAAATAAAATATAAATTATAAGCATACATTATATTAACTAAATATAAGATTAAATTGAGTCTCTAATATGTTTTTACTATTTACATATAGGTATTCCAACACAATTGAATATATGATATATGGTATTTTTTTGTTATGCTTTTATAGCTGTGAACTGATTCTAGATAAAGGTGCAACAAATCCTAAACCAAGCTCAGGTACAGATTAGATTAACTCAGCATCCCCAAACTAGTGTTTTGAAGAAAAAGAAGCATGCCCTTACTTGGTCTTGAGATATATATTATTTACTTTAGTCTGTACTGTTCTTTTAGATACAATATTTGTTGCGGGGGGAGAGAAAGCAAAATACAAAAAGAAGCAGGAAAATTCATGATACAGAGAAGAAATAGACAATACAGTAAATAAAAACAAAACCAAAAAAGATGCATATATTGAAAATTTTGAATTAGTCCATTTTGCAAACAAATCAGTCAGTGAACTGAACCACTGTTTCATATGGTGTATATCATACAAATACAGACTGAGCCACTTATGCCTGAATCTTGACAAGTACCTAGTAGCTTCAACATTTCAACTCCACTTGCTTTTCACCCGTGGTTTCTGCTTTAGCTACATGAAAAAAAAATGCATTTTTACTGGAATATACCAATTTTTCTATTTATGACTTATAATCTCTCAGCGGTTAGGACGTGTATAGATTAGGAAGCCAAACAATAAGTGTATGATAAAACACTGAATTACTAACCATATTGTTATTATTCTGCTTATCTGTTTGTATAACATAACTCCGCTTGATTGAGGACGTGTAGCATACAACACAGTAGCACAACTCTTTAATTATGTATTGGATAATTTTATTCCTAAATATTTGATAATTATTTATAATTCTTTCTGTATTTCAAATAGTATATTAGGAAGTATAATTCCCCAGGACATTGCTTTCATACATCTCGTGTTTGCTCACAATGCTGACTTCACATTCCACAGTGTAATATAGTGATTACTAGCTATTTATTAACTTAGTTAATTCTTGGCCCTTGAAATTTTATCCTTCCAGTAAATATTGGGACATTTTAGAAATTAGAATAAATAACTTTAGATTCTCTCTTCATTTATGTTTCGACATTTCTGGCTCAGTGGAAGAAGGAGAAACTTCCCTAAACTTATCTCTTGCACATTTTTTCCCGTTTTGGAACCTCATGCATCTCTGGATTGGCAGAACACTGATTAATATTCCTAAATTCTATGGCTTCTGAGTGGAACAGAGTGCAGAATATTTGGGTTTAGTAAGCCAGCTCCCACCTTAGTATAAAAAAATCCACATAAATCAAGCATTTATGCTTGATTGACATAATTTTTAATTTAAGCAAAGTCCCAAGTTGGGCGTGATTAATTGGAATTTAAGATATAAGGGTAATTAAAATGCATTAATGACATCAAAGTCTTATTTATCCCTACATGGCCAAAACCCTTGAGTGGGCTTGTTTTTGCCAAATCTTTCATCAAAACTACTGCTAAGCAAATGTAAGTAACTACATTTCAGAAATTTATACCTATTTTGTTGAACTTCCACTGAATGCAGTAATAAGCTAATTAGCACCAAAAAACAAGTTTTATTGTATTTTTTTTTACCTCTCACAAACTGCAGAAACCATACAACCAAACTATTTATAGCAAACTAGCCTATCAAATTAAATACCACTATTTACCCCCATTTCTCCAACTCATTTGACATAAGAGCACACACATTTTTTAAAGTATGAAATTCCTTTTATGGAGCTATCAAACTTAACATTTTGTGTATCCAGTCACTTTAATTTCAAAATCATTGCACTGCCAATAGAGGTAAAATGTGATCCCACATGTCAGTCTCAGACCTACTCACAGTAAATTCTTCGCACGAATTGTTCTGCTTTTGTCAGTATCATCCAACTGCCAATTTTGCTCATCCTCCCGTTTTCTGACTTGCTATCAGAAAAAAGAACACTCCAGCTGCTTCAGCACATTTTGTGTTTTGTGGGTTCTGTGAATGTATATGCCTGTGTTTAATGTTATAGCCGTGATGTTCTATCCTCCCCCACACAGCCATATATTTCGAAACAATCTGTGAAGAAGCAGCTCTGAAAATAAAATTAAATCAACAGGAATTAAATAGAAGTGGTTGTGATCTATAGCACTTGCTGGTGTCCACCCCCATAGAGATTTAATAACACCCACATTCTCAGATAAAAAATAAAATCCCCACACCTAAATTTTTTTCTGTTTTCATCTAGTAATAAATCCCTTCACATTATCTTTATCAACTTCAAGGGGAAATATAAAGCATTGAAATATTATCTAACAATTTTTAAATCATATGCATACTTTTAACTGCATTTGCAATTGTTTTGACCTCATATATTTTTATATACTGATATGTAAACAGTAAAGTCAGAGAAAAATATCCTCATATTTTAAAAATATTATATAATGCTTTCAAAATGTCTTTTCTGATTTATTTGAAAAGTATTTTGAATAATTATTTAAACTAAGCAAATAAAGGTGTAGTTTCTGATCTTAGAGTTTTACTGAGTTACAAAAAGTCAATAAATAATTTCAACACATGTATTCTGGTTTTTAATAAAGCAATGTAAAAGATAGAATGGTAAAGCAAGAATCTAGTGATTATTCCCTAGAGTTATGGTCAAGATCTAAATTTTTAAGATGAGGAAGTAATTGATGGGTCTTGAAGGATGAGCAGGGGTTCACTTGCATGTTTTATTATTATGTATATATTCTTGCCCAAGCTAGGTTTGATTTTTCTGTCCCATGGGCACGTCTTATGGTATGTTCCTCAAGAACTTAGATCTCTCATGTCAAAGTGATCATCTATCATATTGTGGACTCTGCTAATGATCAATTTCTCTCTGATTTATCAATATCACCAAAATTTTAAAATATGTTGCTGTTAAAGTATATAATATTTTATAAGAATTATTCAATTATCAAAATTACCATCTATATTTGTATACATATATGTATTTATAAATATAAATGTAGGAATTATACAATCAAATTAAATATATATTATTTATATATATTTATATATATAAATATATATGATTTATAAATATAAATGTAGGAATTATACAATTAAACTAAATTCCTACAAATAAATATAGACCTTAAGGAAAAGTGGATTTTTAAGTTATCTATGTACCTACGTTATGATCTGAAAAGAGTGAGGGAATTCCAAACTAAACTTCTGGGGCAATCACCAAGAAGTTAAAAAAAAGACAAAAATAGAGTCCAATGCTGTGCGCTTCATACAGGAAATGGAATTTGAGCCCAGGCTGCAAAGCTTACAGCAAGTCTAGATTGGCAGAAGAGAATGGGAATGGAATTCCAGAAATGAAATTCACAAAAAAACCCAAGTAAAGATAAGGTGGACAGTGAATAAATTATTTTCACTAGATTAAACTAGATTAGAAGGAGAAAAATGGGGAAAAATATCTGAAGACAGGTCTTTATTTTCCTATACCCACAGTTACATGCCAGTATTATTGGCCAAAATCCTGACACAGGAAATAAAAAATTTCTTAACTTATTACTTAACCTCATTATTCTTTTTTTTTTTTAAAGATTTTATTTATCCATTTGACAGAGGGAGATCACAAGTAGGCAGAGAGGCAGGCAGAGAGAGAGAAAAGGAAGCAGGCTCCCCGCTGAGCAGAGAGCCTGTTGGGGGACTCGATCCCAGGACCCTGAGATCATGACCTGAGCCGAAGGCAGCAGCTTAACCCACTGAGCCACCCAGGCACCCTTAACCTCATTATTCTAGTGTGCTTTCACTACATCTACCTTTTTAAGGACTCAAAGCAGTTTTGTGATATGATAAAGGCATGGATCAAGTCTCTGTGGCAAAAAACAAATGGCCCTCTATAATAGCACTGGGTGTGTTGAAAAAATAATGAATACTGTTTTTCTGAAAATAAATAAATTGGAAAAAAAAAAAAACAAAAAACAAATGGCACTTCCTGGTCTGCCCACTACTCCCAAGGCAATTGTTAACTCTAACAGTAAGCCCCAGAGTTAACCCTTTTGTGCCAATTAACTGTTTATTGAATTGATTTATAAAATATACCAATTTCTCCTGCCCTTCTTTTTTTTTTATTTTATTTTATTTATTTATTCATTTGACAGAGAGAGATCACAGTAGACAGAGAGGCAGGCAGAGAGAGAGAGAGGGAAGCAGGCTCCCCGCCGAGCAGAGAGCCCAATGCAGGACTCGATTCCAGGACCCTGAGATCATGACCTGAGCCGAAGCAGCGGCTCAACCCACTGAGCCACCCAGGTGCCCCCTCCTGCCCTTCTTAATGTAAAAACTCCTTTACCTTAATTGCTAGGGCATGTGACCAAGTTATTCACAGAGTAATACCCCAAAGCTTAGTAAACTAGGTGAAGGGAAATTCTGAGTTTTTTTTCACCTTCTTTAAGATTCAAAGAAAGTGCAAATTTAAGTGTTATAGGTGAGAAAAAACAGAGAAGATAACAGAAAAAGCTGATTTTCATGATTCTAAACACTGAACTTTAAGGAAATACATAAAATGTGAAACTGTACTTTATAATAACTATAGATTTTAACTTCCAAAATCCTCTTCGAGAATGAGGATGATACTAGCTCTCAGGTATATCATAGCCCCAGTATAAGCACTGTTGAGAGAATGCATGGATGAACATTATTCAACAGGAAGTTTTAAAGGTACAGAAAGGTTGATAAATATGGATTTATGACACGCAATGAAAATACAGAAAGAGTGTCTTCACAGAATCTCTGAATAAATTTTCCATAAGGAACTTTAGATATTGGCAGGAAAATAGCTGATTCTATTACATAATTAAAATAATACATAACCAGCTGGAATCTCTTTGCTATTCAGATCCCTCTTCTCCTGATGACCTTTTCATAAGCCAGTATAAGCAACCGAGAATCCTGACAACAAAACATTCTGACCTAATTATATACCATTTGCAGCTGTTTCAAACTGAGATTATGCTAGACCCAGTAAACAAAATAAAACAAACATATAATTTATTTAAGAAATTGGGATATCTAACAATGTTATGTTCCCTATAGATATGTACCTCTGTATTATTTTATGAATATGATCTAAAATACCAGATTCCTTTGAATTCAGAACGTTTGAACCTTTGCAGACAGCACTAGGTCATCAACCTTGCATTAAATTTCATGATGTTCATTAGGTCTTAGAACCAGAAGCTCTTGACAGTCCTTCTTTTTCAAATCTTTCATCAGTTCATGCTTACATGACCTGAGTAGAGCTAGTAATTTGCATGCCAAGTTGCCAAAATGCAGCTGTTACCATTTCCATGACTGTACATAATTATCTCAAAATACAGGTTCTTCCAGTGAGACATAAGAAACTATAGGGTTGAAAATGGTCATTCATTCTATGCTTCTGTCTGCATATCAGCTTCACCTGCATCCCTTACTCCTTGTTATTCTCTTAATCCATTTTCTGTGTAATGTTCTTTTGCAATAAAAATATCTAATTTCCTTTTAAACTTATTTATACCATTGGTTTTAATTGCCATATGTTCCTTCTTATTTCTCATATTTATTACCCATTGAGAAAAACCTAACTCAAATCATTCAGAATGAAGTAATGCATGCACAAGAATAAAATTTTGCATGTCCTATCTCATTCCATTGAATATGTATGACCACATTATCATATGGGATATATAGGTATAATATATATATTTATATATGTATAGTTATAATATGTGATATATAGGAATATATATATATATATATATATATATATATAGTTATACTTATATAGGACAATACTCTTCCCCTTTTCTTGTCCCACTTAACCAAAGGAACTACCTGATAAATACAGACACTACAAAATTCCAAGTGGTTTACAAACTCCAAGGCCTATTATTAAGTTGGCTATCTTGCAAAGAAAGAGCAACTGCTTCAATGTCCTGTGATTTTCTCCTTGGGCCATGAATAAATTAAGTAATTAAAATAAATTTTTAAGTGTGATTGTAGAAAACATCCATCAGTCACACATTCGTGTTTCAGAAGGACAAATCCTTTGCTTTGTTGGATAGGTAAGGACTTATATTGATCTCAAAACAAACACGCTAGTGGACTTTCTACCATCTCCCAATGGGAGAAGAATTATTAAATTAGGCAATGCAAAAGGACATTTTTTTACAAAATAAAAAAAATTCATAACCAAGAATTTTATTAAACATGAAGTAGGACATTCTTCCCTCAATTTTTCAGGGCCAACTTCAGTGAGACCTGACAGAAAACAACTTTTTTTTTTAGTTTGTCCTGTGCATCATCTCACTGGTTAATACACTGAGTTAATATCCTTCCGTTCTAAAATTAGGAAATAGGACATTTTATAGTCATAACATTACTGGGGACATCTGGCAGCTCATGTTAATTACAGAGTAAGAGTTTTGACATGTAGACTGTCAGTACTAATTTTTTAATAGATCTGGAGATGATCAAGGATTTTTGTAAATCAGACACAACTAATGGCCATCACACTAACAAAAGAATTGAGCCAGTGTGTTGTGCTCAGGAAGAAGTAGTTTAAGAGGATAAAGGAATTAAATGTTAAGAAGAGGGACTCAGGTTCATACAAAAATTGACACATATACTTAAGTGTGCATGCAAAATCTGCCCATATTTAGTATAATTTCACAAATCTCTTCTCCACAAATTCTTCACACAGTCTGTTTTATCCATATAATGACTATCACGAAAATTAGCTAAGGTTCACACCTAATTTTTTGTCTCAACAACTGGAAGATATTACCTCAGTTGACCTTTCCAGGAAGATATTCTGCCTCTAAGAATGGGAGTCATTGATCAGGGGAATTAAGTTAGGCATCAATATAGAATATATAATTTACCGTTCTAATACCAGATCAGAGTTTGAAAC
The DNA here is from genome assembly GCF_020171115.1 of Neogale vison. NCBI lineage: Eukaryota > Metazoa > Chordata > Mammalia > Carnivora > Mustelidae > Neogale > Neogale vison. The sequence goes on from NC_058096.1 coordinate 51,223,411, forward strand.
TCAATTTCTTCGATTTAGTTAAAATTTGCATGTGTTCCTTCATTATTTAAACCATGAAGGTACAATAATCTAAAAGGTAATGATAGACCATATTTCTCTCGCTTTAGAAATTCAACATTTCAGCCCCTGCTTCTTGCATGCACATTGCTGGAATTGTCTAGTTTATAGTTTTTCAGATATTTTGCCAAGTCAGGAATAAAATATGATTCCATAATTATACTTTTCTTACCTTGACATGTTTGAGTAATGGGTGGGTTTTATTAAAGATATCAGCAGGGTTAGGCATTGTAGAGTACTTTCTGGTTTATAATACAATACCAAATATACATAATTAGCTGAGGTTAACTATAGGACAGAGACCTAGATTTAAACATAACTCATCTTAGTTTTTTCACTTATCTTTATTTTTCTTTGTTGAGAATTTTAAGCATCTGACAAAATAACCAGCACAGTTTTTTAAAATAAGATTTTAAGAAAATGAAGAAAATCAAATATCTAGCATGAACACAATTCTGGGAAGGATGCTAGAGTGCAGCTATTGAAGCTGAGATATTGGGTGGAAACCAGGGAACAAGAAATTACTTACTGTCAGTTACATTCCACTAGTCAATGTGTACATTCTCAGGAGTAACATTGACAAGTTGAGTAATACATTAATTCTTTGAATCTCCTAGCCTCCCTTTAATAATACAACACTAGTTTATAAAAAGAGATCTCAGTGGACAAAAAAGATTTTATTTTACTTCCAAGGACCTGACTTACTTCTAAAGATTAATGCATATACTGGAGAAATTCAGTTAATTATTAAACTGGTCATTTTTGTCTATAGCCAATGAGTCTGCTCTCTTTGAAAGAAGATTGGTAGTAGGGACTGTTTACAATGTCCCTAATTATTTCAAATTATCTTGAAATCCCTCTGTTAAAGCCAATAATAAGTATTAAATATAAAATTATAGTGACAAAGGTGTTTGTTTTGTTTTTGTCTTTTTTTTTTTTTTAAGATTTCATTTATTTATTTGAGAGGGAAAGACACACAGCAAGAGAGGGAATATAAGCAGGGAGAAGCAGGGAAAATGGAAGAGGGAGAAACAGGGAGAGTGGAAGAGGGTGAAACAGGCTTCCCTCTGAGCAGGGAGCTCAAAGACCTGGGGCTGGATCCCAGGACCCTGGGATAATGACCTGAGCCGAAGGCAGACACTTAAAGACTGAGCCACCCAGGTGCCCCAAAGTTTTTGTCTTTTTTTGAAACTCATGCTAAAATACCTTTACAATGTAGAAGATACTCTTCCTCCTTTTCTTATTATAATAGAGTATGTTTACAATAGAGTCTCAGGTGACTCCAACACTTGCAATATAAAATTATCTGTTCAACTACAGCCTCTCCAAAATAAACTGGGTTTTAAATTCCCAATTTAAGGAATCAATTAAGTAGAAGATATAATCATAATCAAAATAGTCTTTGGTAATTACATGTGTGGTGCACATAAAATTATCAGGTATTATATTAATGTATCTGGTTATAAAACTGTTTTGGATTAGAACAATTAAACCATATCTGTTGCCAGGAATCAGTTTGTTGCCAAGAATCTTAATTAGGCATGACAGTAAGTAGTAAATGTGATTTTTTTTCCTACTTGTATTTCTAACTATAGTGTTGCTATAGCTCTATTCATGCATTTTGTCTTGTTTTCCTACTATTTATCCATTGATGTTAATATTTAGTCAAATTACCAATCTTAGAGCAGTCTCATACTAACACAGCTTAAGGAAGAGATTCTTTATTACATAGAGTCTGGACCTGATACTCACTTTGAAAGGTGATCAAGCCTAATTTGTTGTCTCTTATAAGATCAAATTTAACACATTCTAGAAAATTTTTTGATTATCCTTAAATGTATGTAACATAATTATAGGAATTATTCTTTATACTAAATATTTATGGCAAACCCAAACCATTTATGTTGTGGTTAACCTCAGATTCCTTTAATAGATATTAATCTCAAAAATAAATATCTCATAAAAATCTTATCATCATTCCTTCGTTTCAGATTCAGTTGTATATTTCTAGGAGAAATATATTTAGTATAATCAGAAGGATGCAACTTCCTTCTTTTTCTCCTTCATTTCCTACCATTTTTTTTCTTCATTTTCCTACTCTGTATATATGACAGTACAGGAAATAATAAAAACCACCAACAAAAGTGAATACATAGATAAACATGATTGTTAACTACACAAACAATATCTGTAATCTTCAAATGTTTAAGTATATGCTAAATAAAATAATGTAAAAGTCAAGAGCAGGTAAGTGGAGATAAAATTTGAGTGTTCTAGTGATGTGGAATAGTAAAATATGTATGTTTTACATTTTCATATATATATTTCATCTTTTTACACACACACACGTGTGTGTGTGTGTATAGATAGATAAATAGATAGATTAGAGAGTCACAAAACATTTTCCTATGATATCTTCCTAATATAAAGCCGAAAGCCAAAAAAGGGGGAAAGAATACAATTTCAATAATGAAAATACTAATTTAACTTAAATGGAATAAATTCAATTAAAAGAAATTAAAACCAACTGTAAAAACAAATAAACCAAACAAGAAAACTATACAAAATAAAACAATGATTTTCAGACCCAAGACAACAGGCAGTACAGAGATAAGTCCTGAGAAACAAGAAACAAGAAATCAACCCTACATTTATTGCTGCTTCCTTCCTCAGGCATTCTCTGGACTACAGTGCATATAGGAAAAAGCCAAGTAGAGAATGGTGGCCTCAGAGGAGACAGAAACCAGTGTCTGTAGAGAATGGAACAGAAATTGGAGGGATGATTATTGGTGAGAAGGAAACTATACAGAGATACTTAATAAACTATGGAAGGCTTGAAATTTTATTCCAGTTGCACATTCCTATATTCATGACTTGCAGCATCAATAAGAGAACAGCATAGAAGCAGAAACACTCAGCTGGGTGTTTTGGTTAAAGAAAATGAGATGGTCTCGAGGATACTACATAGTAACTTCACCTTAAATACTGCCCACAGATTTCAGTATTACTTGAATATTTGAAAGAGAATTATGGGTGTTCACAGTATTAGTTGATCTAAGGTTCAGTGGGTGTGCAGGAAAAAAAAAAAACCCATACACTTGAGCAAGGGTATTTTCTTTCCTTTTTTTTTTTTTTTTAAAGACTTTATTCATTTATTTGACAGACAGAGATCACAAGCAGGCAGAGAGGCAGGCACAGAGAGAGAAAGGGAAGCAGGCTCCCCGCCGAGCAGAGAGCCTGACATGGATGAAATTTAACCCCAAGGCAACCAGTATTAAAAAGGTTTAGACAAATCAATAGTAGAGGGAAAATAAAATCATAAAAAATGATTAAACTAGGATGTGGCAGAAAAAGAGGGGAAAAAAAACAAGGAACAGATGTATAAATAGAAAAGGAACTGGCAAATTGATATGTTTTAATCCAATTACATTATTAATCAGATTAAATCTGAATAAGCTATACTCAAGAATTAAAAAACCTATGTTTTTATTAGATGAAAAAGTAGGATTCAAATCTATGCTGTTTATCTGTTGATATGCTTACATGTTTATATGTCATTACTTTAAATGTAAATATATATTTCTATAAATATACATATATTTATATAAATATAACAGCACATTAAAAGTAAAACGTTGGAGAGGTGCCTCTGCGGCTGGTTAAGTAACTGCTTCTTGATGTTGGCTCAGGTCATGATCTCAGGGTTGTGAGACTGAGGTCCACCTTGGGGTCCATGCTGGGTGTGGAACCTGCTTAAGATTCTCTCTCTCCCTCTCCTTCTTCCTATGTCCCTCCTCCCCACCTTTCCAAATAAATAAATAAATAAATAAAAATAAGAAAGAAAGAAAGAAAAGAAAAAGGATAAATTCAAGAACTATCTAAAAGTAACCTAGAGTAGCTACTTAATATCAGAAATCTAGAGTTTATAAAAAGATGTTGTCAGGAGTAAATACCTTTAAAATGCATGAAACAAAACTGATCTGAAAAAAACAAAAACAAATTTGCAATTGTAGTGAGAAACATTAACATTCTGTAATGACAGAAACAGTGAGAAGATCATTAACGATATAGATGACTGTACACCACCATCAAGAAAGTTAACCTACTAGGGGCGCCTGGGTGGCTCAGTGGGTTAAAGCCTCTGCTTTTGGCTCAGGTCATGATCCCAGGGTCCTAGGATCGAGACCCACATCAGGCTCTCTGCTCAGCAGGGAGCCTGCTCCCCGCCCCCCTTCTCTGCCTGCCTCTCAGCCTACTTGTGATCTCTCTCTGTCAAATAAATAAATAAAATCTTAAAAAAAAAAGAAAGAAAAAAAGAAAATTAACCTACTTGATATTTATAAAATATTCCCCCAACGATAGCAGAATATACATTAATTACTGGTACACATAGAATAGCCACATTAGAGACTATATTCTGGGCCATAACTATAATTTGCCAAATTTTAAAAGAATAGAAATCCTACAAAGTAATTGCATTACAATATAAATCAATTTTTGTATAGAAATTATATACATGTATATATACATGTATATATATACACATACATGAGAGAGAGAGAGTGAGAAAAGGGAAGGGAAAGGAAGACTACATTGCTGTGACTCACTCCAGTTTTCAAAGGGTGTCAATACTTCCCTGGGACTATCAGATGGGATCTTAGCGTGATCTTGAACCATTCCCACACATTTTAGTTTCTGCGCACCCCATCTCCTTTGAACAAAGACTATGTGAATTAAAGAGGCTTTTAATGAAAATCAAGCAATTCCTAAGCATTGCATTTCCTTTCACCTTGTTTGCTCTGCTGCCTGTCTGAAGCAGATGGCTGGATGACTGGTACCTTCTCACAATGTTAATAGTCATTATCACTGTGTCATTTGAAGTGTTGCTTCCATCCTGTTTATTTCTCTTTCCTTCTCCCTTTATGCACATTTCCTTTTATGTGTGCCACAAATCCCTAATATTCTTTCATGCTTTTCTTCACTTGCTATGGAAATCCTTTTTGATATGGAAAGAAAAAGTAATAATGAGCCTGTGATGTATGAGGCGACTAATGAAGTGTTAAACTCAACAACTGCTTTCCTTAAAATTCTGGACGCATGAAATGTGTATTTTTCTCATCAGCAGTCATACCAGTGGGATTACCACTTAAAAATTAAGATACTCAGGGCAACGTTTCATTTTATGACACTTAAAGAAACCATCTATAAGGGCGCCTGGGTGGCTCAGTGGGTTAAGCCGCTGCCTTCGGCTCAGGTCATGAACTCAGGGTCCTGGGATCGAGTCCCGCATCAGGCTCTCTGCTCAGCAGGGGGCCTGCTTCCCTTCCTCTCTCTCTGCCTGCTTCTCTGCCTACTTGTGATCTCTCTCTGTCAAATAAATAAATAAAATCTTTAAAAAAAAAAAAAGAAACCACCTTTAAGATGTTTATTCTGTGACATGTATTGCACATACAACGTAAAGGCGACTTACTTAATTAAATGATACTGAATCAAAGCTAATTCATAAATAAAATTGCTAATTTATGAATATTTCTGAATCTTCCACTAACCTGTCAAATCAGCTCTTGAAAATGCAATATTTGGTACTAAATCTTATGTCCTCATGTGTTTTTCCTTCTTTTCAGTTCCTCTGTTGGAAAATCTGTCAAATAATGAATGTGTAAGTTCCACTGTTGGCAAAATTTACATGTTCTTTTGTGGCAGAATGTTCTAAAAAATATCAGGTCTAATATACAATGTCATTTTAAGGGAAAATGCAGTCAATTTGGGAAAAAATGCCCGACGTATAGGACTAGAGTACGAGTGTGCTAGAACGCATATGTGAAAGTGGATAATAGAGAGCATGCCTCACAGTCAAAAGGAATTAGATAAATGGAAATACTGTGAATACAGCCACTGTCTCTTCTGAGCAAATCTAAAATTCACAAATCCTATCATTGAAATTTTCCTCTGATGTTTAGCATAGAGGTGACATGCCCAAGTAGTTTTAGATATAAATTCTTATAATAATATTCACTACTAATACTGATGATTATGCTATTTTTAACTCTTTATACAGGATTGTAAAACAATTTTTATGTATCCTTTCTAATATAAAACTTTTGTTATGAAAATTATTATCTGTTAATCTTCATACTTAATTGCAGTCTATGGTTTTCTTTTAAATAATCATAAAATAATAAGTATTTTAAATTATTGTTATAAAATTTGCAACCCATTAATCAAGTAAATGCTACAACTTGGCAAGGCAGAGTTCATATCTTCTATGTGATCATTTATAGCAGTTTTCTAAGCTAGGCATGCTGTGCACATTATACAATGAGATACACAATGTATTTTAAAAAAAAACCCTTAAAAATATTAAAAATGCCAAGCTTGAATTACAGTTTGAAGAAAATTCAATTTATACAGGTAGCATGACCAATTAACAAAGTAAATTTAAATATGAATAATTTATTCCTTAAAAGTGAGTTAAAGTATACTTGTAACCATGTTACAGCATTTGATTGATTTCTATCTTTAAAAGATTTTCTAATAGAAAAAAAATCTCATAATGAACCGATTTTAAATAAGTCCACTAGAAATAAACAATGACTGTGGAAAAAAGTAGATTTTTATGGTCTTCAAAATCAAGCCCATTAAGACAAATTAGGGATTGTCTACTCATTTAAATGCTATGAAAAAAAATTTTAAATTTTATTTATTTATTTATTTATTTTAAAGATTTTATTTACTTATTTAACAGAGAGCTAGCACAAGTAGGCAGAACAGCAGGCAGACAGAGAGAGAGAAACAGGCTTTTCACTGAGCAGGGAGCCTGATGTGCGGCTCAACCCCAGGACTCTGGGATCGTGACCTGAGTGGAAGGCAGCCACCTAACTGAGCCACCCAGGAGCCCCTGAAAATTTGACCTGAAAATTCAACCTAAACTCAGAAACACAAATGATATTCTAATATATCTGTTAAACTTAACCTGAAATATTTCGATAAACTAGTTTAGTTTAGAGAATTCATACAGCTTTCTCAATTTGCTGATTTAATAAGTACATACATAACTTTCATGAAAAGACACAGCAGGCTCTTTTTCTCTTTTGGATTGTTTTTGTTTTTAATTACTTACATACACTCCTAATTCTTATAGCAAAAAAAAATCTACTGGATATTTTTGCAGTTGTAATTTTGCCTTTGCTAATGAGCAAAAACTTTCATTCTAGAATTATTCATAATTTTATTACAATATGTATATGTAGTATAGTCAAATACATTAGTACAATGTATGTATTATAGTCTATAATGTAGTCAACATACATTAATACAGGAGATAAAGATATTTCAATGTGTTGGGGGAAATGATTGAACTAAGGAAGAAGAAATAAAGTGAAGTGGGAAAATGAGGAATCATAAATAAGCACCAACATGAATAGAAAGACCATGCAGTGGTAAAGATGGAAGATAATTTGTAAAGTAATGATTCAAAAGAAGAGCTGCTTATCAAAGACTTTATGAGACATAAAAATGGATCATAGAAAAAGGAAGAAAGAAAAGATGCAGGGAGGTAAGAGATTCATGGAAATTTAGCAGTGGATATTCTTGGGTACTAACACTTGGGTACTTTTACTCAACTATGGCTCTCTATAAATTCTGCTTAATCTATTTAAAATGGGTCCTCAGTCTTTGTGAGAACATATCTTATGAACATGATTGGGGAAATAGAATATACTCCTTATTATTATCTCTTCTTAATCATGGTGTTTTTGAGAAGATACAACTCCTTATCTAGCATCTTCCATATAAATCTCCATTTCTTTTATATATTATGGTTTGGCCTGCTAGAGGGAATTTGGTTTTTCTATATCAAAAACAAGAAATTAGCTCAATTCTTTCTCGAAAATTATTTCTGAACTGAGATATCACTCATGTTTTTTAAAGATTTATTTATTTGAGACACAGAGAGAGAAAGAGAGCGAGCGTGAGAGAGTGCGGTGGGCGGCAGGGTAGAGGGAAAGGAAGAGAGAATTCTTAGCTGACCCTGTGCTGAGCACACGGCCCATTCGTTGCAGAGCTCAATCTCACAACCCAGAGATCATGACCTGAGCTGAAACCGAGAGTCAGACACTAACCAACTGTGCTGACCAGAGGCTCCCTTTTCTTTTCTTTCTTTTTAAAGATTTGCTTATTTTTGAGATAGAAAAGGAAGAGATAATACTCAATTTTTAAACAATAAATTGCTTCAAATTAAGCTTAAATTTTATCAATATAGTTTTCAAGATTAATTTTTCATAAGCTTCAATTGGTTTGGTTTGTATCTTTTTATTGGTTTGTACATTATCTAATATAAACAATTTAATTTAAATCAGTGTTCAATATCAGAACCAAAATAGCTGAATATAGTTCAATCAAAATAGTTTATTTCTGACTGGCATTTTGAATTAACTTTATTACTTTTCTCAAACAGAATATCCTAAGAGAATGAAACACTACATTAATCAAAATGCATGTAACTCACAATATAACAACCTAATCATCAAAATTGGGTATGCTCATGGGAATTACTCTTCTGAATATGTGAGAAAAAATAACTATTAATCTAACTCATTAACAGAAAATTCTATAAGACTGTTGTATACCTGGTTTTGTGTATGTGTTACCCACCAGAACTTTGCCTAGACAAAAAATGTATTAGTCTTCTATAGTCCTTCTAACAAATTGTCAAAGACTTAGTCAATGAAAACAGGAAACATTTATGATCTCATTGTTCTGTAGGTTACATATTCAAAACAGACCACATTGGGCTAAAATCACTACAGTGACAAGATCACAGTCCATCTTGGCAGTTCTAGGGAAGAATCTATTTCCTTGCCTTTTCAGTTTAGAGACTGCCTACATTCCTTGGTTTTTCACCACTTCCTCTATCTTCAAAGATAGCAACTTCACAATTTCTGACTGTACTGTGTGATGTCTGTCTGTCTCTGACTGAAAATAGGAAAGGCTTTTAAGGACTCATAATTAGATGGTATGCTCCTTGATAATGTTGGATTATGTTCCTATTTCAAGGTTCTTAACCTAAGTCACTTTTGACATGTAAGGTAACATATTCATGAATTTTGGGGGATTCAGACACAAATGTTTTTAGGTGGCCATTATTTTCTCTTTTCCAGTAAAACACATTAAATCCCAGTATGTTTATTTGGCAGGATTTGAAGGTGATTTGACACAATTTCGTTTCTGAAACAAAGATTTATTAAAATAGCATAATTTCCATTATTCAATAAAGGAATATGCTATTTTGTCCACAATGCATACATATTACTTTAGCAGTACAAAAGCCATGGACCATGTGGCAATGTGGTGTAATCTTATAGTGCTGTCAGGTTTTTAAAAATAAAATAGAATAGGAAAAATGTTTGCTGTTAAAGGTTCTTTGCTGAGAATGAAAAGATCAGTCATTGCTAGGTGCTAGGGGTAGGGAGAGATAAATAGCCAGAGGATGCAGGATTTTTAGGACACTGAAACTATTCTGTTATGATACTTTAGTGGTGGATACATGTTATTATACATTTGTCAAAACCCATAAAATGTGTAAGACCAAAATGAACTCTAATGTATACTATGTATGTTCATGGACTGTAACAAATTTATAGTGGGGAAGACTGTACCTATGTGAGAGCAAGAGGTATATGGGAAATCCTTATTCTATTACTTTTGCTTTTCTTCAAATTTTTATTAAAATTTTAGTTAATATATAGTGCAATATTGGTTTCAGGAGTAGAATTTAGTGATTCATTACCTGCATATATCACCCAGTGCTCAACACAACCCATCACCCTTTCAGCCCATCCCTCACCAACTTCCCCTAAATCAACCCTCAGTGTCTTCTCTATAGTTAAGAGCCTTTTATGTTCTGCTTCCCCTCTTTTTTTCCTTCCTCGTTCATCCCTTTTGTTAAATTTGACATATGAGTGAAATCATATGGTATTTGTCTTTCTCTAACAGACTTATTTCACTTAGCATAACACACTAAGCTCCATCCACATCATTATAAAAGGCAAGATTTCATTCTTTTTGATGGAAGAGTAATATTCATATATATATATATGAATATATATACATATATATATATATATATATATACATATATATGCCATCTTCTTTATCCATTCATAAGTCAATGGACACTTGGGCTCCTTCCATAACTTGGCCATTGATGATAACGCTGCTATAAACATCAGAATGCATGTGTTCCTTCAAATCAGTATTTGTCAAATCAGTATCCTTTGAGTAAATGCCTAGTAGTGTAATTGCTGAATCATAGGGTAGTTCTAGTTATAACGTTTTGAGGAACCACCATACTATTTTTTACAGTGGCTGTCCAGTTTGCACTCCTACCAACAGTGTAAGAGAGTTGCCCTTTCTCTACATCTTCACCAACATCTGTTGTTTCCTGTACTGTTAATTTTAGACATTCTGGCAGGTGTGATGTGGTATCAACATCATTGTTTTGATTTGTACTTCCTTGATGATGAGAGATATTGAACATCTTTTCATGGTCCTGTTGGCCATCTGGATGCCTTCTTTGGGAAAATACCCATTCATGTCTTCTGCTCATTTCTTAACTGGATTATTTATTTTTGGGGTATTGAGTTTAAGTTCTTTTTGGATTTTGGATACTAACTCTTCATCAGATATGTCCTTTGAAAATATCTTTTCTCATTCTGTAGCTGCCTTTTAGTGTTCTTGATTGTTTCCTTTGCTGTGCAAAAGATTTTTATCTTGATGAAGTCCAAAATGGTTGATTTTTGCTTTTGTTTCCCTTGCCTCCAGAGACAGATATAGTTAAAAGTTGCTACAGCCAATGTAAAGAGCTGGCTGCCTGTGTTCTCCTCTATGATTTTAAAGGTTTCCTGTCTCACATTTAGGTCTTTCATCCATTTTGAATTTATTTTTGTGGGTTCTGTAAGAATGTGGTCCAGTTTCATTCCTCTGCATGTTGCTGTCCAGTTTTCTCAAAACCATGTTTTGAAGAGACTGTCTTTTTACCATTGGATATTCATTACTGCTTTGTCAAAGTTTGGTTGGCCATAGAGTTGTGGATCCATTTCTGGGTGTTCTATTCTGCTCCATTGATCTATGTGTCTGTTTTTGTGCCAGTGCCATACTGTCTTGATCACTACAGCTTCACAGTATAGCTTGAAGACTGGTTTTGTGATGCCTCCAGCTTTGCTTTGCTTTTTCAAGATTGCTTTGGCTATTTATGGTCTCCTTGGTGCCATACAAAATTTTGGATTGTTTGTTCTAGCTCTGTGAAAAATAGCTCTGTGAAAATCTAGCTGTTGGTATTTTGATAAGAATTGCGTTAAATGTGTAGATTGCTTTGGGAAGTATAGATATTTTAATATTTGTTCTTCTAATCCATAAGCATGGAGTGTTTTTCCTGTGTGTGTGTGTGTGTGTCCTCTTCCATTTCTTTCATAAGTGTTCTATAGTTTTCAGAGTACAGATCTTTCACCTCATTCCTAGGTATCTATGGTTTTTGGTGCAATTATAAGTGGATCAATTCCTAAATTTCTCTTTCCGCTGCTTCATTGTGGGTGTATAGAAATGCAACAAATTTCTGTTCATTGATTTTATATCATGCAACTTTAGTGAATTCAAGTGTCAGTTCTAGCAACTTTTTGATGGAGTCTTTCAGGTTTTCTACATAGAGTATCCTGTTATCTGCAAATAGTCAAAGTTTTGCTTCTCCCTTGCTGATTTGGATACTTTTATTTCTTTTTACAGTTTGATTGCTGAGGCTAAGACTTCTAGTACTATGTTAAATAACAATGGTCAAAGTGGATATCCCTTTCTTCTTCCTTATCATAGAGGAAAAGCTCTTAGGTTTTCCCCACTGAGGATGATAGTAGTTGTGGCTCTTTCATATAAGACCTTTATGATGTTGAGATATGTGCCCTTTATTCCTACTTCATTGAGGGTTTTTATCAAGAACAGATGCCGGATTTTGTCAATTTTTTTTCCTACATCCACTGAGAGGATCATATGGTTCTCATCCTTTCTTTTATTAATGTGATTTATTATGTTGATTGATTTGCAAATATTGAACCACCCTGCAGCCCAGGAATAAATCCCACTTGATTGTGGTGAATGATTCTTTTAATGTACTGTTGTATCAAATTTGCTAGTATATTGTTGAGAAATTTTGCATCTATGTTCTTCAAGGATACTGGCTTATAATTGTCCTTTTTCAGCAGGGCCTTTGTCTGATTTTCGAATTAAGGTAATATTGGCCTCAGAGAATGAGTTAGGAAGTTTTCCTTCAATTTCTATTCTTTGCAACAGTTTGAGAAGAACAGTACTAACTCTTCTTTAGATGTCATTAGAATTCTCCTAGGAAGCCATCTGTCATTAGACTTTTGTTTGTTGCGAGGTTTTTGATTACTGGTTCAATTTCCTTGCTGGTTATAAGTCTGTTCAGATTTTCTATTTCTTCCTGTTTCAATTTTGGTAGCTTGCATGTTTCTAGGGATTTTTTTCATTTATTCCAGATTGCCCAGTTTGTTGGCATACACATTTTAATAATATTCTCTTATAGTTATTTGTATTTCTGTGATATTTGTTGTGATAGCTCCATTTTCATTCATTATTTTATTTATTTGTGTCCTTTCTGTTTTCATTTTGATAAGTCTGGCTTCGGGTTTATCAATTTTATTAAAATCTTTCAAAGAACCATCTCATAGTTTTGTTTTTTGTTTTTTTTTTTAATCTGTTCTACTGGGTTGGTTTATTTGTTTGTTTCTATTTATTTCTGTTCTACTCTTTATTATTTCCCTTCTTCTGCTGGCTTAAGGCTTTGCTCTTCCTCTTCTAGATCCTTTAGGTTTAATTTAGGTTGTATATTTGAGACTTGCTTCTTGGGACAGGCCTGTATTGCTATATATTTTCCTCTTAATTCAGCCTTTGCTGCATACCAAAAATTGTGGACTATCACATTTTCATTTTCATGTGCTTCTGTTTTTAATTTTTTAAATAATTTTTATTTTTTTAAATTTATTCTTTAATTTCTTAGTTAACCCATTCATTCTTTAGTAGGATGTTCTTTAAACTCCATGTATTTGTTGCCTTTCCAAATTTTTCTTCAGGTTGACTTCAAGTTTCATAGTGTTGTGGTCTGAAAATATGCATGGTTTGATCTTGATCTTTGTGTACTTATTGAGGGCTGTTTTATGACCCAGTATGTGATCTATTCTGGAAAGTGTTCCACCTGCATTGAAAAAGAATATGTATTCTGCTGCTTTGGGGATGAACTGTTCTGAATATACCTGTTAAGTTCATCTGTTCCAGTCTGTCATTCAAAGCCATTTTTTTTCCTTGTTGATTTTCTGCTTAGATGATCTGTCCATTGCTGTATGTGGGGTGTTAAAGACTCCTATTACTATTGTATGTAATGTAAAATGGTTTCTTCCATGCTCTTTTCAAGCCCAGATAGTATCATTATGATTGTTCTTTTAAAATTTTGGTTCAGACATAGGACATATATCTATATTGATTAGCTATCTGGCTGTGACTTCTTCTTTTTTCTTTTGGGATGAATTCCTTTGTCTTGGCATTTTATTAAGGACTCTCTTAATAAAGAATAAAGAAAAGCCTGTGCCTGGTCATATTTCTACTAGAGCTGAAGATTTGCAGTACTCTCTAAATAATAGACCTGGTGCATGAAGGGGGTGATGTTTTTCTGGGAGGGGTCCGCTGTTGTTCTGGCTCTCAAACACACTTGCCCTACTAAAAAAGACACCTGCAGAGCTCAGAGGGGGAGGGCTTGGTGTAAGCATTTCAATGTCTCCACTGTGGGGCACTCTGCTGATGGGTGGGGCTGTTCTTCCCCAGAGAAGGGAATTTGTGTTCCTTCCTGCCCAGGAAACCCTCACAGAAGAGCAATGCATCTCTCATCTTGTGCCCCAGGTTTTCATAAGATACCTGCCTTCACCCTGTCCATGACAGCTGCCTGCTCCTGTGCTTTATCTGAGGTGCACAGCTGAGTTTCAATACTCCAAATTTTAGGGACCAGTCATGGGACAGACTTGTACTTATCCTTAGGGGAGGATGTCACTGTGCTGGGGCTGTTGTCCATTTGTTTCAGAAGGGCAGTCACATGAGTGCACAGGGGACAACACTGAAAAATTTGGCACCAGGTTAGACACCCTCAATAGGCACCTGTGCTCATATGCTAATGAATGGGGCAACTTAATGATGCCCACCAGCTCTTTTGTCCTCTGAGAGGTGGTTCTACCTCTCTCAAATGCACTCCAACAAGGGGAACTCTCTCTTTCAGTGTGACCTAAGGGATCCTCAGAGCACACTGCTGCTTCTGGGTCTCTGCCCTCCTTCTTCACAGGAGAACCACTACACTCATCAGGCTCCATCTGGTGATGGCACAGATGTCTAAAACTTCAGATTTTAGCTCTGCTGCTTGTTAAAACTTTTATAATCGTCCCTCTTGTTTTCACAGTCAGTGGTCTTGGGGAATTGTTTTTCTTTGCAATCCCTTGTGTGCTGTTTTATCTCTCTCTCATTCTCTCTCTCTATCTGTACCACCACAATTCTTTTCTCCCCCACATCACATCTTTGCACCTCCTATCGTTCACAGTGGACCACTTTCCTTTCTCTAGTTATTCAGTTTGTTCTTTCAGTCTTCAGATCAATTTCATGCTTTCCTTTGATATTGGATGATGCCATTCAGGCCATGTTTTTATCTGAAAGTGGTGCCCAAAGGTAACTAATATGAGGATGTAGATGCAAACTTGAATCTGTTTCCCAATTTCATATACAGTGATTTTTTAAAAATTAGACTTTAAAAATGTGGATAATGAAACCCCTGCTAGCTGCTTCTGAGAAACACTCCTGGGAGGGAGCCCTTACCCCCTCCAATCTGTCTGCTTTGAAGAAAGTGGCTGGGGGGAAGTGGACAGGACCTGGGTAGGAGTAACTAGGTCCATCCATTCTGAGAAAAGTGCATAGGCTTCCCTACTCTTTCCATTCAATTTTGCTATGAACCTAAAACTACTCTACAAAGTAAAATCTATTTTAAAAGTAACCATAAATTGTATACATCCATATGTTATCATTTGTTAAAGAAAATCCAATTAAATATTCCTGACTAACCAAGAATATCTTCTATTCTCCATTCTATTCTCTTTAACCTGTTTCCATTCTATGCTGTGTCTCTCACTCACCAACTCACCCCTGAAACAAAACAAATAAAACTCCCTTGCACCAGCCTGTTAAGTTTTACTTTCTCCTTCACATGTTTATTATGCAGATTAAGCATCTCTTCTTAGGAGATCATTTGTTCTTTCTTCTAAATCCTATATGAGAAGGGAATAGAAATGGTTGAGTTTTTCAGGTAGATTGGTAATTACATTCTCTTTGGACCAGGGGTGAAGACTGGTAGAGAGAAGGAATCTGTGGCTATTTTTATGTTAATGTTTTTATATATTTTTATCTCAATAGTCAATGAACTGGATTCAGTTGTTAACTAAGAAAATGGTGACATTTCTTTCTTGAAGTGGCAAAAATAATAGTCCCAACTAGCCAATTCTTTCTTCTCTGGGTCTCATATTGAAATTTCTTCCATCTTTCTGTATCAGGGTAAGACTTTTGAAGAAAATATAACAAGATTAATTTAAAGTCTTCTGAGTCTTTTAGCAAATATGCTTTTTTTTCTTCTTTATTTTTTTTTCTTTCTTTGGACAGTAAAGCTATAATGCTGTGTCTCTTATTCTAAACTGAATAGTCATAATCCAATTCTGCCCTTTTTAGTGACTATTTTTTCCCCCTTACTGGAACAGCAGCTTCTTTTGTTGTTTTCTATATTCTATGGATTGAAAAACTGCTTTAAAGCATTTATTTTGAAGGTAAAGCCCTTACTACTCAGAGTCTAATGGAGAAAAATGGTCCTTCCAATCCAAAGAAACAGACACTGTGGTATTTTTGTTAATGAAACATCATTAAATATTGCCCAAGCAGCAGTTCGTAAAGAAAAGTTCAAATTCCTTCATCTTCCATACCCTATTCAATATTGTAAAAGAGGAGACCATGAGACTGCAGCAAGTATTTTGGAAGAATAATAAAAAATGTTAGAGTGTATTGAAGGTCTTTAAAATGAAGAACAGGGTGGATGTTTGCAACAAGGAAGAGAAGTAGAATATAGGAAAACATCTCAGACTGTAGACATGATAAAGGGTTTCACATCAAATAAATAGATGGCCCCATCCTAAAGGTCCCTGATACACTCTAATTAGCCAAATAAGTGACAAAATTGTGCATTTATTTGGGAGAAAATCAGTGAGGAGCTCTTGAGTAACTGCATGCAGCAGTCATTTTGTCAGCGTTTCTAGGGTGGGAGTAAATTGGTTACAGACCCTCCTCTAAGATATACTGTATCTGTATCTCTATATCTCTCTATATTAGATTTATGTGTATGTAGATAGATATCTATATATCTTACACTGCTAGTTATCTCTCTATATATGGTACTAGATATCTATATACTATATACTACACGCTAGAGGAGGAGGAGTACACATAATAGTTTTGGCCCTGAAATATTATAGGAGTCTAGAGAAGGAAAGAATTCTACTTGGAAGATCAAGAAAAGCAACCTTTAGCTTTAAATAAATAGGACTGAGACATCTTGAAGTAGAGAGAGAACAATTTAGGGGGATGAAAAAACTGGAGAAAAGGCAGTAATACATGAAACCGTTTACCTGCAAATATGGATAAGGGGTGTGTATGAGGGTGCCTCAGGCTGCAGTAACAGAAAACTATATTCAACCTGACTAAACCATAATAGAATTTACTGTTTCACATAACAAAGGGTCCAGAGGTAAGCAGACCCAGCCAGAGGAATTTAGTGTTTCAGCTATATTTTCAAATAGTTTCTCAGGTTTGCTCTTTTCAAGAAACTGGTCTTTCCTGAAGTGGATGTCCTTCGTGGCTAAAATGGTGGCAATCAGCCCCTGGGGCATTACACCTGTTTGCTACTTATCTCAATAAGTTGGTGAGAAACTCCACATCCAATCATGAAATACAAACTCTTTCATGTAGTTGTCTTGGCTCAACTTATATCCCTTGACTTCCCAGGGCTAGTAACTGTTGGTCAGGTATTTATTCCCACACTTATATGCTTAGACACTAAGGTGAACCATGTTCTGGAGACAGGCAAAGTTAGGCACTAATTTAAAAAATTAAAAAAAAAAGAAAGAAATTTTGTAAGAAAGGTGTCCATATTTATAGGACATAAACAGTGCCCTCATCCAAAATAGTCTGAAGCCATGTTATGACCAATCTGAGATACCAAGATAAAGAGTTTGTGTGCATTTTTAAGTATTACGTTGCAGATTATTGGGAATGGAATGGCATCTCAAAATGTCATTTACTTTTAAAATACTAACATGGCTATAAGGCATAAGATTAATTAGAGTTGGTACAAGGAGGTGAGCTTGGGGCAGATAAAGCAAAACAATGAACCAAGAATGAAGGAAACAGTTTTAGTCGAGTCGCTATGAAAATGGAGAAGATAAGGCAGATGCAAGACATTTTATGGAAAACAAACAACAAGAGGATTTTCAAACTGATTCAATTTGGAAGCAAGGAAAAGTAAAAGAATATATTTTACTGGCAGGATGGTGAGGCAGTTATCCGAGACAGATGCCATAGAAAGGGAGGGCCTGTGGCAGAGGGGACATGATGAGTTGGTTTTGGCTCACTGAACTGGAATGAAAGGGGACTCTTTTGGCATTCCCTTGGGGTGAGTCCACAGACTCTTGGAAAAGGAGGAACAATGACAACAAAAATTAAAGGGGAAAAGACCATCAGAACATGGTGATTTTGAGGGAAACTCTGAACGAAAGCCTGAAACTTGGAGAAGGAAAATAAGAAAGAGTTTTCTTAATGGGAAATAGCTCATTACAGATTTATTAAATGTTCTTTAATACTCTTCTTATCAGGGACATAAGTTGTATATGACACACAAACAAATACGTGCATTTTTTAATAAAGATAAATACAGAAAATAAGACCGAAAATTGTGTTTATATTCTGATTTCCAAATGAAAATGAAGATTGAGGGTTTTTTACTCAGCTTAATTTTATGGTTTTTATCTCTGCTTTTATGGAATATCTTTATTCTAATTACAATAACACAATTACCTATTTCTTTTATGCTCAACATGAATGTAATAATTTCAAATAGCAATATCAATTTTACCACAAAAAAAAGAGAGGCTAATAAATGCAGTTCAAGCAGTACTCATCATTAGGATTTATTTAAAAACATGTGTATAGTTTTTAATTTATATATATAGGATTTGTTTAAAACATGTGTATAGTTTACAGATCGTTGCTTCTCCTCGTGATTATGGCACCAACTTAATACACAATTAGGGTCATATATTTCTTTCTTTCTTTTTTTTTTTTTTTCTTAATTCTTTTGTCAGAGAGAGAGAGAGAACGAGCAGGGGGAGAAGCAGGTAGAGGGAGAAGCATGTTCCCCGTGGAGCTACCCAGGTTTCCCAGAGTCACTATTTCTATTTGAATTCTGTTAATTTTAGAGGAAGCTTTTTCTTTCTTTATTAATTTCTCATATAAAAATATAAAATTTAAGTAAATATAAAAATAATTGTGAAGCCTACATTCAGAGATATCTAGCTTACATTCAGAGATATCTAGCTTCTGTACATGTCCACTAAGGTGTGTTACTTTCATCCCATGATATACAAACACTTCTATTAGTTTTTGGCTTATCTTTTAATTTCTTCTTTTGAAAATATAAGCAAATGAATATCTTCACATACAGAAACACATACATATATATACATATATTTTATACCTTCTTATGCATACTTAGTATACTGTTAAAATATTCTGCAGGGATGCCTGGGTGGCTCAGTTGGTTGAGTCTCTGCCTTTTGATTTTGGCTCAGATCACAATCTCAGGGTGGTGGGATTGAGCCCTGTGTTGGGCTCCAGACTCAGTGGGGAGTCTGCTTGAGATTCTCTCCCTCTCCCCCATTCTGTTCCCCCCAAATTAATCAATCAATCTTTAAAGAAATATTCTGCACTGTTAACTCAACACTATGTATTCATATGAACATATATATTCATAATACTGATGTGGGAAACAAAGGCCAAAGGAATGTAGCTTAAATTAAAATCTTATAGTTTGTAGCCCATTGATGGATACCTAAATGCAGAGCATGACCTTTCTCAAGGAACTCGTGGCTGCCTTAGTGACTTAAGGCCCTTACGGTCCTGAAATTCAACCTTGCTTCCAGATTCCTTGGAGACTTGCGCTATCCTTAACCCCACTAATTAAAAAGTATAAAATCAGTCACTGCTCACAATCCCAGTATAGCTCTTTCTGCCACAGGTCCTGTCCTGTGAATAGAGAAGGAGTGAATGTAAAGGCTGGAGAGATAGGAGTGCCCTGACCTTCCTGACTAGGCTTCAGAACTGTTTTGGCAAGTGGAGATGCTGATATAGAGCAGAACAAGAGATAAGGGAACAAACCAAGACAGCACAATAATCTCAAGGCCACAAGCTTTCTACTAAGTTCTCCATAAAAGACTGCCACTAGAGCCTTCAGTTGGCAACCCTTTAGGGATGCTTCTCTAGAGAGCTTTTTCTTTCCTCTCTGCTCTCACCTTCACTTAGTAAATTTTCACTTCACTTTACCCTTTTGTGTCCATGAGATTCATTCTTCCACTGTGTGAGACAAGAGCCCTGCAACCCTGCAACAATATTATACTATTTACTATGCTATGATATCTTCCTCATTCATTTTTCAGTGACATTGCTATAGATAGACCATAATTTATTAAGCCACTCCTTTCTTTTCTTTTTTTTTTTTTTTAAGATTTTTAAAATTTATTTGACAGACAGAGATCACAAGTAGGCAGAGAGAGAGGGAGAAGCAGGCTCCCTGTGAGCAGAGAGCCCGATACGGGGCTCGATCCCAGGACTCTGGGATCATGACCTGAGCCGAAGGCAGAGGCTTTAACCCACTGAGTCACCCAGGCACCCAAGCCACTCCGTTCTTAAGGGGCTGTTGAGTTACTTCCAGTCTTCTGCCATTAAAAGTAGTGTACCATATAAGATTTTTGCATATGGTTATTCCTTACTTTGAGCTGGGATAGGTTCCTAAACTAGTTATTCTGGGTCAAAGAAAATTCATACAAAATATTGCTAGATAGCACCAAATGTGCAGTTTCTATCGGACTATATGCCAATAGGGTAAGTTGTCAAACTTTTGGAGTTTTGCCATATAGATACATAAAAATAGTTTAGTTTAGTTTAGGGACACCTGGGTGGTTCAGTGGGTTAAAGCCTCTGCCTTCAGCTCAGGTCATGATTCCAGGGTTTTGGGATGGAGCCCCACATCGGGCTCTCTGCTCAGCGGGGAGCCTGCTTCCCTTCCTCTTTCTTTGCCTGCTATTCTGCCTACTTGTGATCCCTGTCTGTCATATAAATAAATAAAATCTTTAAAAATAATAGTTTAGTTTAAATTTAAATTTATCTTGAGTGAACTTGACCATCTTTTCATGTTTAAAGATTTTTTTGTTTGTTTGCAGTTCAGTCTGTCCATTTTTATCACGGTTTGATGGGCTTTTTCTTCTCAAGGTTTTTATATATTATGCATAATAACCCTTTCTTTGTGATGTATTTTGCAGGTTTTTTTCCTTGGCTTGATAGCACTAATCCTTTCATCATTGTACTCTCTTTCTCCCTTTCTTGTACACCCACCCCATCGTCCTCACTATAAGAACTCATCTTCCAAAGCACTTGGCTCTGAGCAAAATGAACAAACAAAAAAATAACAAATAAACTGATAACCCTCTTTTATTGGAATTTTGTGATCTTTACAAGTCAGGGGATATGATGAGCAGCATATGCATTACATCTGGTCCAGTTTATGTCTGTTTCTTGAAAAAAAAATTATAGTTTTCTTACACTGACTTCACTCAATTCATTTTGAAAGTTTTTTATTTTATTTACAAAATGAGTACTTCATTTATATTTTATCAGGTTATTATTATTATTTTTTTTAATGTAGAAGCCCATGATTTCATTACTTTGACATATTCAACTAAATTTTCATATTGCTTACGGTAGTTTTTCATTGATTCTATTCATGTTTTCAAAATATTTACAAATAATATCCATCAACAGAGATAATTTTACATTTTTCATTTCATTTTTTTCCCATCTGATTGCATTGTCTACCGCCTCAAAATCAAGATAATGTATTACTAAAGAAAAAGACATCCTTGATGTATTCCTGAGATGATTCTGATATTTCCCCATTATGGAATCATTGCTTGAGCAATTCAATTTCATAGGGTCATATTGAATAAATTCACCTATGAATGGTGTCAGCTTACAGGTAGTTAAATTTAACCAGATAGTTACTTTGGGGGGACATGTACATGTAACGGAGGTAAAGAGCTTGGCTATATTCTCTATCATCACTTGCAACCTCCCTCCCCCACACCATGTTTTTGCCTTTCCTGAGCTCTTACACCAACTACTTCTGGATGAACATTCAGGACCAGGGACACTGAAACAGTCTGTCTATGTGGCTTTCTCTCACTATCTATGTTTCAAATACCAGAAATATGGTGTAATAGTGTAACCAGTGTAACAGTGTTGTTTCAGAGAAAAGAAGTAGTCCCTAGGGACCAGAGATGTCATGGAGTTGAGAGCAGAGCACTTGCCCATCTGTTAAGAAAGTTTTGTTTCCCATTTGTGTGTGTATACATGCCTCAGAATCCTTACACAGAGATTAGGTGACTGAAGTAAAAAATGGAATTATTATTCCAAGATTCCCTTGCTCAAAACATATCTTAACACTCACAAATCCTCCTGAAACCAGAGAATTGCATGGAGATACATGTAATAATCAATCATGAGTTGAATTTAACAGCTATCAAATCACTAATTTTATATAGATCTCCAAATTCCTTATGCTACTCAAATGTCATTCTTCGGATGCACTTAACCTCACCTATCCTACTGGAGGGAACATCATTCCATGTTTTTGGCTGTGACAGCATCTCTAGATTCACAAAATATATGATGATCAAAATAGTATATTGTCATTGGTACCATCTCTGTTTATGCTTAGCTTGGAGGGTTAGTTTAAATTGGCTCATACTTATGTCCTTTGTTCATTCACCCTTTGGTGATTAAAATGGAAAACCAGAAAGCTGATTCTTGTTTCTGTTCTATTTATCTATGTCATATGTCATATGTGTATATATATACATATACATATGTGTGTATGTGTATATATTATATATATATATTTTATATATATATACATATATATATGAAAGACAGAGAGAAAAAGAGAGTGTGTGTGTGTGTGTGTGTGTGTGTGTGTGTGTGTGCAAGTGGAGAAGGGCAGAAGGAGAGAAAAAAATCTTAAGCAGGTTCTACATCCAGCCCAGAGCCCAAGGAGGGGCTTGATTTCACAACCCTGAGATCATGACCTGAGCTGAAATAAAGAGTCAGATGCTGATCTGACTGAGCCACCCAGTTGACCCAGCATATAATTTTTTAAGTTAACCTCTATGTTCCTAACTTTTAGGAATTCCTCTAGTAGTTCTCTTTCTCCAAGAATGTTACAGAGTAATAATCCTGTTATACTTAAATAAGGTTGTTCACTTGTAATATTTTTAGGCAGAATGCTAAAAATACTACAAAAATACTTTATTCATTTTTATTTTATCAGGCATAGTCATTTTTCCATGTATTTATCACTTTCTATGGGAACAATATTAATACAATTAGTGTGAATATGGGGAACTACCAAGGCATTTAGAGGAAATAAGCAGAGAAACAAACAAACAAACACTGCTCTAACCACTAGAAAGGAAAAATACAGTAGTGTTATTATCTGAAAGGTATACCAACATACATGAAGTAAGAGTGTCAAAATATATATATTAACATAGCCATATATGTAAATGTATATGTACAAAATACATCAATTTTATAATTATAAACATATATTTATTTATATGTATAAAATATATCAGTTTTATATGTTTATAAAATATGTATTATATATTTATGTTTTATATTTATAAATATATATTTATAAAATACATCAACTGTATAATTATATACTATATAAAACTATAAACAAAACAATTTTGCGTGTGTCCATATATATTGTATATGCAATATATATATATAATATATATAGCAGAGCATGTACTTCTTAGGCCAACACAAGCAGAAATTCCTGTATTTAAAACTGTTTCTCATTTATTGTCTTTGACAATATTACTAACTTCACCAACCTGAGTCAGCTATTATCCATAATTACAAAGCCTATGTCTTGATATCTAAAACTTTCCCTTAGAGTTTCCTCTCAAATCTATATATTCCTTTCAAATATATTCTTTTCAAATAAATATATTTTCTTCAAATATATCCTTTAACACAGCTAATACATATAATATTTATTACCTATATACAATATATTTATAAAATATATGAACTGTATTTACAATATGTAACTGTAAACTACCTAAAATTGTAAGTATAATGTGTGTGTGTTTGTGTGTGTGTGTGTGTGTTTAGCAGGACCTTTATTTCTTAGACTAACACAAGCAACAATTCTGTATTTAACAATGTTTCAAACTACCCTAAATCAGTAATTTTTCATAATTACAAATCTTATGTCTTGATATCTAAAAGTTTCTGTCAGAGTTTCCTTTCAAATACATCAGTTCATTTAACATCTAGATGGAAGTCTAAAGACCTTCTAAGAAAATGGATCCAGGTGTTTACATTTTTTTTTCTTTTCTTCCTCCATTTTTTTAACTGCCTAGAACTGTAACATATTATGATGCTGAAGATCAAGATGAGTTAAGGCAGTATGGTTTGCTTCCCATTTTTTCTGTAATCCATAGTTGAAATTGTGAAAGCATTGGAGAATATAAAAAATGTGCTTTTAAAGTAAAAGAAATGGGGCGCCTGGGTGGCTCAGTGGGTTAAGCCGCTGCCTTTGGCTCAGGTCATGGTCTCAGGGTCCTGGGATCGAGCCCCCGCATCAGGCTCTCTGCTCAGCAGGGAGCCTGCTTCCTCCTGTCTCTCTGTCTGCCTCTCTGCCTGCTTGTGATCCCTCTGTGTCAAATAAATAAATAAAAAACCTTTAAAAAAATAAAGTAAAAGAAATAATCATTAAAGGAACAAAATGTCAATATAAAATTTCCTGTCATCCTCTATTTTTTTGAACCAAAATAGAACATTTAGGTGGGAAAATGAGACACTAAGGCATTGCTATCATGATTAACTGTTAACTTTTCATTATAATTCATAATTCTCTTCATAAGAACTGAAGCCTGGAAATGGGAAACAGAAACAATCATCTCTTTTGGGTTGCTATCATTGTCAATCTAACTCTTTCTCTGCTCCAGTGAACCTAAATTACTGAAAGTAATATAACGGGATGGGTAATTCAATGGTGTGAACAAATGTATCCCAATGCAAATGACCTCACATTGTAAGGTGGCTTTTTCTTGCCCCTCAAAGTACCCTTCGATTACTACTTGGCCTGTGTTTGATTGCCGCCACTGTAATCTTCTACTTGTTGCAATCTGAAGTTAGTTCTAACCTAAACAATACAAAATTTAATTCCTTTCTATCATGCTATTTCGGAGATTTACTCAAACTGTTTGACTCACCAGTAATATTCAATTGAGCAGATAAAAATATGAAGATACAGTTGTTTGTTTTATAGAAACTGTACCTTTTCTATTCAACACTAGGCATTCTTGGCCATACCTTGTGAAACTCAAGGCTGAGGTGAAAAGAACTTGCCTTTCAAAAAGTGGAGATAATCTGTCTCCTATAATCTCCACATCTCTCTCTCTTAACTTTACTCTCCTACTCTTTCTTTTTCTTCTCCTTTCTCCACTCATTATCTTTCTTTTTCATCTTCTCTTGCCTTCCTTTTTCTTCTGTTTGTTTGTTTGTTTTTTTTTTTTTGCAATTTATTTTCAAATTCCTCTAGTAATTAATTTTGAAATACAAGGTTGGGTGGTATGACTTAAGGTTCACTGAGGGATGAATCAACAGTTACTGGGAGAGCTCCTGGGTGGCTCAGTGGGTTCAGCATCTGCCTTGGGCTCAGGTCATGATCCTGAGGTCCTGGGATGGAGCTCCTTGTCTGGCTCCTTGTTCAGAGGGGAGCCTGCTTCTCCCTCTACCTCTGTCCCTTACCACTGCTCATGCTCTCTCTTTCTCAGACAAATAAATAAAATCTTAAAGAAGAAAAAGTTACTGGGAAGTTTGGTATGTGAAGGAGAAAGGAAAGGGAAGCAAGTAAATGCTTGTTATAAAGCTGAAGGGCTAGGACATAGACAAATGTGAAATTAAACGATGAGGGGGTTTGCCAAGAACTTCAAGAGTTTTGGCTTAAATCAGTGAAAATTTAATGGATTTGGAGTATACTATACATGTATATGTAAAGACAAAAACTGCATCTGTTACATTGTTAAAGAAAGGGAAGCATATGTTTTACACCAAGGATGTGGCAGTGTTACCAACAGGTAGTATATTGATACTCAAATTAACCTGCTCATACAATGCAAGTGTTGGTACTTCCTGTATTTCTATAATAAAGAGAAATAAAAGATCACTAAAGAGACATCAGTAATGTTAATATAAGCAAATGAATAAATGGAAAAATAAATCTGAAAATTCTTTCTCAATGATAAGAAATTTCATATATTTGCAAATGGCACAAAGTAAGACAAGAGCAGTTTGATATGAGGATGGATAGTTAGGAGGAACTGGGCTTAAACAATATGGAATGTGGTTATTATGAATTAACTTTTCATAACTTAAACCACTGAATTAAATGAATATCTCAAACAGAATATATCTAAACTATAAATGTTTTATATTTTTATTTTAATTCTATAATCCTATTTATTAAACTACTTTACCTCAGATATTAGCAATAATCGCGCCTCGGATAAACCTCATTGGCTACGATACTGCCACTGCGCAAAGCTCAGATATTATATAACTGGGATATGATAACCTATGAATTAAAGTTTTAGGGAATTTTTTTAAAATATGAAAACAATATTTGGAGAGTTTAAGACTTAAGTAATGTTATACAAATTTTAAACTATTGAAGATTTCAAGGAAGTAGAGAAACAACAAAATATAGTGGAAATTAAACACTTAGAGAAAAAATATTTAAAAAAATTAAAGATTGTTCATGATAGTAATCTAATCTTTTTTTTTTACTTTATATAGAGAGGAATAGCATGCATGATGAGAGCTGGGGAGGGGAGGATAGGGTAGAAGGAGAGGGGGGAGAGAGAGAATCCCAAGCAGGCTCCCTGCCAGAGTGGAGCCCCAAACCATGTTGATGCTACAACCATGAGATCATGTCCTGAGGCAAAATCAAGAGTTGGATGCTTAATGAACTGAGCCACACAGATGCCCCAAATCATCATGTTTTGTTTTGTTTTGTTTTTAACCAAAAAATAAACTCTATGGGGAACAAATTGTTGGTTACCAGAGGGGAAGTGGGAGGCAGATTGGGTGAGATGGTGATGGGGATTAAGAGCACACTTATCTTGATGAACACTGATGAATGTATAAAACTGTTTAATGCTTATATTTTACATCAGAAACTAATATAACAGTGTATGTTCATGACACTGGATTTGAAACAAAACAAACAAATAAAATAAATAAATAAACACTATAATAAAATACATTTAGTTATGTTGTGAAATATTTACCATTACTCTTTAGATTTTCCTAGGAAATAATCATGTAAGCCAAGTTTTTAAATGTGCTAAGGCAAACTAAAATACTATTTTGTGTAATTTTTTGTTTGTTTTCCTTTAAATGTCATATTTTCTGTTGTGTTTGGAAACATTTTTGGAAACTTAGACAACTAAATCCATGTCTAGTAAAGCTTAACACACTTTAAATCCAAAATGATGGATGATAAAACTAGAATAATATGTGCCCAGAGTAAACCCTAGTCATATATTATATACTGATGGAATGCTAACAATAGTAAGTACTATTTGCTATATTGATCACTGTTGCACAGCAATGATTCAAAATGTTTAGAAATGTTTTTGATATAAATAAATATCTTAGGCTACATTTTCCTATTTTCAGTCTCATGCTAGCTAGTCTGTCATATTAAAATTTGTTGCTTTTATTTTTTAAAAGGTTATTTCAAAACTCCATGTAAAATATTATATTTTGTTTATTGATTCATCAACCACAGAAATTACCCATTTACTCTTCAATATGAAAACCATGTTTTAATTAATCCTTTCTTAGTCAACATCTGCTAGTATACATGTTAGGTTTTCTATTATTTTTAAGAGTATAATTCTATTAGTAGAAACAAACAAAAAATCTTCTAAGCTCTGACCATAAAATGGCTTAAAGCCTTAGAGCTATTAATTTATGATAATGTGTGAGGATTACATTTTATTTGCTTAAAAGTTTCTTCTGGATTGAATTTTATTCTTCTTAAAATACATGTATTGAAATCTGAACCCAGTTCCTCAGAATGTGATTGTATTTAAAGATATTCTTTTAAAGAGGTTAATTATTTTAAAACAAAGCCATGAAGGTGGGTCCTGATCCAATCTGATTGATGTGCATATCATAAGAAATTTGGACACCCAAGGAGACATGAGGGATGTGCATGCACATAGGAAAGACCAGTGAAGACAGCAAGTAAATAAAAACAAAAGCAAAACAAAACAAAACATCAACTGTAAGTCAAGGAGATAGGCATTAGAAGATACTCATACAACATCTAAATATTGGACTTCAGCATCAAGAACTGTGAGAAAATAGATTTCAGTTGTTTAATTCACCCAGACTGTGGTATTTTGTTATGAGCCCCAGCAAAATAATACATGTTCTACATTCATGCCACTAAACAGAGCATTTTACCAGAGTCACAAAAAATCACTGAGACATGATCTCTAGTAAATTGTTTTCCATAGATTTTCTTATAGAGTTTTCAAATCTTTTCTTTTCTTTCTTCCTTTTTTTTTTTTTTTTTTTTTTTTGGCATTACTTGCCATTGTCACACCCTTAAATTTTAAATCTCTTAGACATAAATAACATAAAATAGGTTTTTTTGTTGTTGTTGTTCTTGTTTTCTTTTCCATTTCTCAAGATGCTTTTCCTACATCTATCACACCTTCCTGTACTGTGTAGGTTACTCTTCAGGTCTGTTCCAGAGCTCTCATCTGGAATACTATATCTGGACCACACTGCATTATAGACATCATTACCAAGACCCATGTCTTCTTATTTCTTGATTTCCAAATTTATTTCCCTGAAGTACATCTTCAAAGAATTTCTAAATATGGAACATGGTAGGTAAATTTTCCCATCTTTGTACAATTGTAAACTTTTCCCTCGACATTTACTTATGCCTTGGGAAGATAAGTAATTCTAGGTTAAAATATATATTTTTGATGTTTGAAGTTTTTTTTTTTTTAAATTTTCTTACATCCTGTTAAATTGCCATGCTGCAGACACTACTGATATCACTTGAATAAAAGAAAGTTTAATTCTTTCCAGAAAATGTCAACACAAGAAGCATTGTATTTGGATATGTACAAATCTTATTCAACTTCTTCAGAGAAAAAGACTAGTGTTTATCTGGGTCCATAATCTAGAAAACAATTCATGTGTTTTAGGTATTGACTGGGGATAGAGGGGAGAGGTGTAGTATAAGGATGGTTATAGATGCAATGTAAGGATAACATGATGGAGGTGCCATATAAGAATCTGTTATCCCATGTATATATATAAACCTTCATCTAATCCTGTTCTCCACTGCTCACCTCCACCAACCATGGTTCCTGGGGCTTAGCGGTCAGAGCTTTTCCAGTGTCCTGCTTGGTGGATTAGTTTCCAATAAGTCTACAAGTTCCCCAGATGGTTAATTTAGTTCATATGTTCCCCTTTCCTTCCAAATTAGCTTTATTATGAAATCTGAAATCTCACTTACAGAGTTCCCAAAACTATTTGGGTGGGTCATGTGGAATATATATGCATATATATGAATACATATTTCAAATATAAATATATATACTTGGAATTTAAATATAAATATGTGTGTGAGGTGTGTGTGTGTGTATAGCAACCTACACAGAGCATATTTATATATAGAAAGAGATTTATATATATATATGCACATTATAAATTTATCTATAACATATATTTAAATATATATGTATATGACATGTATATGCAAATAGTAACTCATCATTATTATTGGCATGAATCTATCCTTAAACTAGATCCATTTAATTCTAATTCAAAATTGTTTCTATGGCATATTGTCACTGGGATCTCATGGAATTTTAGAACTGAAAAGAACCCAGGGGACAGGGATGGTTGAAAAACAGTAATCTAGAGATTGAAAGCATAGCTCACCAAAGTCTCACACATTAGACAAATAATGTCATTGTAAAATATATCTGAGTTTTAACCAAGGAATCATAACTTGGATAGTGAAAAATGTGAGGGATAGAGGGAATTATAAAAGAACCAGAAATATCATGATGTAAACAAGTTATGGAGGTGATAACATATTTTCCCCCTCTTTTTATGTTGTTTTGAATTTTATTTATGACAACACAAAGATAACCTTTTTTTCAAACCAGAATTTCTATAGCTGCCTTTAGAATGGTAATTGATTATTTCTGTGGCTCATAAAAGCTATACAGGTTAAAATTTAACACAACTAAGGATAAAAGGCTATATTCTGAAATTATATCTTGATCACATTTACTTCACTTGTAATAATTAAAACAAAGAATACCCCAACTGAATTCCTTAACCTACTGTGAAATTTTCCCAATAAAACTTTAGCTAGTATGAAATGATAGATTAAAAAATCATGCCAGCTGCTTACACATCCAGAATCAAGTATTCATTTGAATTCATCTATTTTCATGTCTTAAGTTTTCCACAAGTTTTCAACATTGTTTATATTAAGTAAGAGGGTTTTTTTTTCCATTAAGAATATTAAAATATCTTATAGTGGGAAATACCTTGAATCATTAGCAATATTGCTGCTTTGGAAGATTTGCAGGCTTGATTGCACTGTAGTAGTTTAGCAAGCTAAGTGCTACACATTGTTGGTAGTGTGTATAACTATTAGTATTATTACCTCTTAAATTTTTTGTTGGACCAGATTCTTTTTATTGTTCTCCTCCCTAAATCTACAACATTTTATAATTTTCTTTAGACAATTTCTTACTGTTGACAAGTCCAAACTAGAACAAATATAATATAAAATTCATTATGAGAGGTTTTCAGTCTCTTTGAACTCAGGAAACAATAAATACTATGTTATTAAATCCTATTAAAATGGGCTCCTAGCCCAAAATATTACTCTTCAACTGAAAATATGTAATGTTGCTTAATGATCAGGGTGTTTGAGCTTCGATTTTGACTGTAAAAAATAATGATCTTTCATTATAATAAAATATTCCACTATTGCACTGTCTGTATTTTATGAATTACTCTACACATACTTTGTGTCAATTAGAGGCCGTGTCAATTAGAGGCCGTAGAATAAAAGGTAACACTTCAGCCTTCAGGCTGAGTCATTTATTTGGAGTTCACTGATGTGTTCTTAATTCAATTTGAAGTCTCTCCCCACCCATAGTTTGTGGAGAAAGAGATGCAAACATTTTTCTTCATTGACAATGACTGGAGAATGCATCAACGTGACAAATATTTTCCAGGAGGAAAAAATAAAAAAGGTATACTGTGTGAGTAACAGTCTCTCTCTCAAAGAAAAAATAAAAAAGATAATCATAACAATATTTATAACATTTCTTTTATCTCAAAGGAACCTCCAAGCACTTTAAAAATGTTAACAATGATCTGGTTCTGTGGGATTCACGTCTCCTATCACTGAAGAGGATTCATATTTAACAGTGCATGGGGATGATAGACCCTGCAGAAAGCTCAGTTGGATTTATTATCACATCCATAAGGCTGAAGGGGAAGTACTGCTTATTTCAAACTGCCCATGTTAGAACGTGTATCCATCACAGAATCAAAGGCATGCACTCCCTGCATATGTGAAATGTGATGGATAGCATAACATTCACCTGCTCTCAGATAAAAGTATTGATGAGGCATCTGCCCGACACCATATGGTAAGGTAGACAACATTATGACTGTTAATAAGACATTAGTAATCATTTAAAACCATATAATGTGTTCATGTGAATTAATATTATTTTTGTTTCTTCCACCTATTTAAAAAAATCAGTGTTCAGAATCCTATATTAATACACCTATAGAACAGTACAAGCATAACCATTTTTCCAATACAGAAATATTTATGTGTCAGTGCTGAATTCCCTCATGTAGATTATATGGCTGACTTGAAAAATGATGATATATTGCAAATTCTACAACAGTGAGTGACATCGCTTGCACAATAATTAACAGGTGTTAAAATTTTCTAAATGCACATGTGTAGTCATGTACATGTATATACTTAACATACATCAGAGAGTTTTATCATATACTATTATTTGGTTTATACTGTGTACTATTGTTCACTTTAAAACTACTATTTAAAAACAGGAAGAGGAAGGAGTCAAGATGGCGTAGAAGTAGCAGGCTGAGACTACTTCAGGTAGCAAGAGATAGCTTATCTAAAGATTGCAAACACCTACAGATCCAACAGGAAATCGAAGAGAAGAACAGCAATTCTAGAAACAGAAAATCAACCACTTTCTGAAAGGTAGGACTGGTGGAGAAGTGAATCCAAAGTGATGGGAAGATAGACCCCGGGGGGAGGGGCCAGCTCCCGGCAAGCGGCAGAGCAACGGAGCACAAAATCAGGACTTTTAAAAGTTTGTTCCGCTGAGGGACATCGCTCCAGAGGCTAAACTGGGGAGAAGCCCACGTGGGGTCAGCGTGGTCTCAGCTCCCACAGGGTCACAAAAGGATCGGGGCTGTCTGAGTGTTGCAGAACTTACAGGTATTAAAAAGCAGAAGCCGGCTACAGAGACAGTCGGAGTGAGCTCACAGCTCAGGGTCGCAGGCTCAGTGAGCTCGGAGTGTGGCCGGAGATCAGGGAGACGGGAGTAATTGGGTGCTCTTCTCTGAGGGCGCACTGAGAAGTGGGGCCCTGGGCTCTCGGCTCCTCTGGGCCGGAGACCGGGAGGCCGCCATTTTCATTCCTGTCCTCTGGAACTCTATGGAAAGCGCTCAGGGAACAAAAGCTCCCAAAAGCAAACCCGAGCGGATTACTCAGCCCGGCCCCTGGTAAGGGCAGTGCAATTCCGCCTGGGGCAAAGACGCTTGAGAATCACTACAACAGGACCCTGGACCCAGAAGATCAGCAAGAGATCCAGCCAGGACCACGTTCACCTACCAAGAGTACAGTTTCAATACCAAAGAGAGCAGCGGAATTCCAGAGGAGGAGAAAGCAAAGCACAGAACTCATGGCTTTCTCCCCATGTTTCTTTAGTCTTGCAGTTAATTTAATTTTTTTTTTCTTTTACAATTTTTTTCTCTTCTTCTGCTAATTTTTCTTAACTTTTATGCTTTTCTTTTTTAACTTTTTTAACTAGTTTATGTAATATAAATATATTTTTTATACTTTTTTCTTTATTCATTTTCTCTTTTTAATTATTTCTTTTCTTTGCTTTTTTTTTTTTTTCCTTTATGAACCTCTTTTTATCCCTTTCCTCCCCCCTCACGATTTGGGATCTCTTCTGATTTGGTTAAAGCGTATTTTCCTGGGGTTGTTGCCACACATTTAGTATTTTACTTGCTCCTTCATATACTCTTATCTGGACAAAATGACAAGGCGGAAGAATTCACCACAAAATAAAGAACAACAGGCAGTACCAAAGGCTAGGGACCTAATCAATACAGACATTGGTAATATGTCAGATCGAGAGTTCAGAATGACGATTCTCAAGGTTCTAGCTGAGCTCAAAAAAGGCATGGAAGATATTAGAGAAACCCCCTCAGGAGATATAAAAGCCCTTTCTGGAGAAATAAAAGAACTAAAATCTAACCAAGTTGAAATCAAAAAAGCTATTAATGTGGTGCAGTAAAAAATGGAGGCTCTCACTGCTAGGATAAATGAGGCAGAAGAAAGAATTAGTGATATAGAAGACCAAATGACGGAGAATAAAGAAGCTGAGCAAAAGAGGGACAAACAGCTACTGAACCACGAAGGGAGAATTCGAGAGTAAAGTGATACCATAAGACGAAACAACACTAGAATAATTGGGATTCCAGAAGAAGAAGAAAGAGAGGGGGGAGCAGAAGGTGTACTGGAGAGGATTGTTGGAGAAGATTTCCCCAATATGGCAAAGGGAACAAGCATAAAAATCCAGGAGGCACAGAGAACCCCCCTCAAAATCAACAAGAATAGGTCCAAACCCCATCACCTAATAGTAAAATTTACAAGTCTTAGTGACAAAGAGAAAATACAGAAAGCAGCCCGGGAAAAGAATCTGTAACATACAATGGTAAAAATATTAGATTGGCAGCAGACTTATCCACAGAGACCTGGCAGGCCAGAAAGAGCTGGAATGATATATTCAGAACACTTAGGGAGAAAAACATGAAGCCAAGAATACTATATCCAGCTAGGCTATCATGGAAAATAGAAGGAGAGATTAAAAGCTTCCAAGGACAAACAAAAACTGAAAGAATTTGCAAACACCAAAACAACTCTACAGGAAATATTGAAAGGGGTCCTCTAAGCAAAGAGAGAGCCTAAAAGTAGTAGATCAGAAAGGAACAGAGACAATATACAGTAACAGCACCTTACAGGCAATAAAATGACACTAAATTCATATCTCTCAATAGTTACCCTGAATGGAAATGGGCTAAATGCCCCAATCAAAAGACACAGGGTACAGAATTGATAAAAAAACAAAACCCATCTATATGAAACTCATTTTAAGCCCAAAGACACCTTCAGATTTAAAGTGAGGGGGTGGAAAAGAATTTACCATGCTAATGGACATCAGAAGAAAGCAGGGGTGGCAATCCTTATATCAGATCAATTAGATTTTAAGCCAAAGACTACAATAAGAAATGAGGAAGGACACTATATCATACGCAAAGGGTCTGCCCAACAAGAAGATCTAACAATTTTAAATATCTATGCCACCAACGTGGGAGCAGCCAACTATATAAAGCAATTAATAACAAAATCAAAGAAACACATCAACAATAATACAATAATAGTAGGGGATTTTAACACCCTCCCTCACTGAAATGGACAGATCATCCAAGCAAAAGATCAACAAGGAAATAAAGGCCTTAAATGACACACTGGACCAGATGGACATCACAGATATATTCAGAACATTCCATCCCAAAGCAACAGAATACACATTCTTCTCTAGTGCACATGGAACATTCTCCAGAATAGATCACATCTTCGGTCCTAAATCAGGTCTCAAACGGTATCAAAAGATTGGGATCACTCCCTGCATATTTTCAGACCACAATCCTCTGAAGTTAGAACTCAATCACAAGAGGAAATTTGGAAAGAGCACAAATACATGGAGACTAAACAGCATCCTTCTAAAGAATGAATGGGTCAAACAGGAAATTAAAGAAGAATTGAAAAAATTCATGGCAACAAATGATAATGAAAACACAATGGTTCAAAATCTGTGGGACACAACAAAGGCAGTCCTGAGAGGAAAATAGATAGTGGTACAAGGCTTTCTCAAAACAAGAAAGGTGGGGCACCTGGGTGGCTCAGTGGGTTAAGCCTCTGCCTTCAGCTCAGGTCATGATCCCAGGGTCCTGGGATCGAACCCCGCATCGGGCTCTCTGCTCTGCAGGGAGCCTGCTTCCTCCTCTCTCTCTGCCTGCCTCTCTGCCTACTTGTGATCTCTGTCAGATAAATAAAGAAAAAATCTTTAAAAAAAAAAAAAAGAAACAAGAAAGGTCTCAGGTACACAACCTAACCCTACACTTAAAAGAGCTAGAGAAAGTGCAAGAAAGGAACCCTAAACCCACCAGGAGAAGAGAAATCATAAAGATCAGAGCAGAATTCAATGAAATAGAAACAAAAAAACAATAGAACAAATCAATGAAACTAGGAGCTGGTTCCTTGAAACAATGAATAAGATTGATAAACCTCTGGCCAGACTTATCAAAAAGAAAAGAGAAAGGACCCAAATAAATAAAATCACGAAATAATTAATATATAAATTAATATAAATAATATGTAAAATGAAATAATAAATAAAATGAGGAGAGATCACAACTAACACCAAAGCAATACAGACAATTATAAGAACAAACTATGAGCAACTCTATGCCAACAAATTTGACAATCTGGAAGAAATGGATGCATTCCTAGAGACATATAAACTACCACAACTGAACCAGGAAGAAACAGAAAACCTGAACAGACCCATAACCAGTAAGGAGATTGAAACAGTCATTAAAAATCTCCAAACAAACAAAAGCCCAGGGCCAGACGGCTTCCTGGGGGAATTCTGCAAAACATTTAAAGAACTAATTCCTATTCTCCTGAAACTGTTCCAGAAAATAGAAATGGAAGGAAAACTTCTGAACTCATTTTATGAGGCCAGGATCACCTTGATCCCAAAACCAGACAAGGATCCCATCAAAAAAGAGAACTACAGACCAATATTCTTGAACACAGATGTGAAAATTCTCACCAAAATACTAGCCAATAGGATTCAACAGTGTATTAAAAATTATTCACCACTACCAAGTGGGATTTGTTCCAGTGCTGCAAGTTGGTTCAACATATGCAAATCAATCAATGTGATACAACACATCAATAAAAGAAAGAACAAGAACCATATGATACTCTCAATAGATGCTGAAAAAGCATTTGACAAAGTACAGCATCCCTTCCTGATCAAAACCCTTCAAAGTGTAGGGATAGAGGGCACATACCTCAATATTATCAAAGCCATTTATGTAAAACCCACCGCAAATATCATTCTTAATGGAGAAAAACTGAAAGCGTTTCCACTAAGGTCAGGAACACAGCAGAGATATCCATTATCACCACTGCTATTCAACCTGGTACTAAAAGTCCTAGCCTCAGCAATCAGACAACTAAAGGAAATTAAAGGCATCCAAATCAGCAAAGAAGAAGTCAAACTATTACTCTTTGCAGATGATAAGATACTATATGTGGAAAACCCAAAAGACTCCTCTCCAAAACTGCTAGAACTTGTATGGAAATCAGTAAAGTGTCAGAATATAAAATCAATGCACAGAAATCAGTTACATTTCTCTACACCAACATCAGGACAGAGAAATTAAAGAGTCAATCCCATTTACAATTTCACCTAAAACCATAAGATACCTAGGAATAAACCTAACCAAAGAGGCTAAGAATCTATACTCAGAAAACTATAAAGTACTCATGAACGAAATTGAGGAAAACACAAAGAAATGGAAAAATGTTCCATGCTCTAGGATTGGAAAAATAAATATTGTGAATATGTCTATGCTACCTAAATCAATCTACACTCATAATGCAATTCCTATCAAAGTACCACCCATCTTTTCCAAAGAAATGGAACAAATAATCCTAAAATTTATATGGAACCAGAAAAGATCTCGAATAGCCAAAGGAATATTGAAAAAGAAAACCAAAGTTGGTGGTTTCACAATTCCAGACTTTAAGCTCTAATACAAAGCTGTCATCATCAAGACCGCATGGTACTGGCACAAAAACAGACACATAGATCAATGGAACAGAATAGAGAGCCCAGAAATAGACCCTCAACTCTATGGTCAACTAATCTTCAACAAAGCAGGAAAGAATGTTCAATGGAGAAAAGACAGCCTCTTCAATAAATGGTGTTGGGAAAATTGGACAGCCACATGCAGAAAAATGAAATTGGACCATTTTCTTACACCACATATGAAAATAGACTCAAAATGGATGAAGGACCTCAATGTGAGAAAGGAATCCATCAAAATCCTTGAGGACAACACAGGCAGCAACCTCTTCGACCTCAGGCACAGCAACATCTTTCTAGGAACATCGCCAAAGGCAAGGGAAGCAAGGACAAAAATGAACTATTGGGATTTCATCAAGATCAAAACCTTTTGCACAGCAAAGGAAACAGTTAACAAAACCATAAGACATCTGACAGAATGGGAGGAGATATTTGCAAATGACATATCAGATCAAGGGCTTGTGTCCAAAATGTATAAAGAACATAGTAAACTCAACACCCAAAGAACAAATAATCCAATCAAGAAATGGGCAGAAGACATGAACAGACATTTCTGCAAAGAAGACAACCAGATGGCTAACAGACACATGAAAAAGTGCTCCATATCACTCGGCATCAGGGAAATACAAATCAAAACCACAATGAGATAGCACCTCACACGAGTCAGAATGGCTAAAATTAACAAGTCAGAAAATGACAGATGCTGGCTAGAATGTGGAGAAAGGGGAACCCTCCTACACTGTTGGTGGGAATGCAAGCTGGTGCAACCAGTCTGGAAAACAGCATGGAGGTTCCTCAAAATGTTGAAAATAGAACTGTCTTATGACCCAGCAATTGCACTACTGGGTATTTACCCTTAAGATACAAACTTATCTTTGTGATCCGAAGGGGCACATGCACCGAATGTTTATAGCAGCAGTGTGTACAATAGCCAAACTATGGAAAGAACCTAGATGTCCATCAACAGGTGAATGGATAAAGAAGAGTGGTATATATACACAATGGAATACTATGCAGCCATCAAAAGAAATGAAATCTTGCCATTTGCGATGAAGTGGTTGGAACTAGAGGGTATCACACTTAGCGAAATAAGTCAAGCAGAGAAAGACAATTATCATATGATCTCCCTGATATGAGGAAGTGGAGATGCAACATGGGAGGTTAAGATGGTAGGAGAATAATAAATGAAACAAGATGGGATTGGGAGGGAGACAAACCATAAGTGACTCTTAATCTCACAAAACAAACTGAGGGTTGCTGGGGGGAGGGGGGTTAGGGGAAGGGGGGTGGGGTTATGGACATTGGGGAGGGTATGTGCTATGTTGAGTGCTGTGAAGTGTGTAAACCTGGCAATTCACATACTTGTACCCCGGGGGATAAAAACATTATATGTTTATAAAAAATAAAGAATTAAAAAAAAATTCATTCACTTTGACAAATGTAAATGCCTATTTCTTTAAACTTTTTTTTACCTGTATTAAGAGGAATGAAACATTTTTAATTAAGCAGTTTTCAAGTAAGTTTTCATATTATATAGAACTTACAACTTTTCCAAATAACTGCAGCTATAGAATTTCTCAGAAAAATTAAATCTAAAAGAAACTATGTATTTGACAAAAGTAGCATATTTTGAAAAATATTGTCAAAGATATTTTTTCATTGTATGAGTAATATGCCATTGTAAAATGTTCTTTAAAATTTTATTAAATTTATTTCATTTTAATTTATTAGATAAATTTTAAAATTAAATTGAAATTTAACGGCAATTTAAATAAATTTGTTATTTTATTTTATTTTATTTTAATTTATTTTACTGGTCAGAGAAAGAGAGAGTACAAGCAGAGAGAGCATTGCTCTGCCGTTTGCTGGGAGCCAGCCCCTCCCCCCGGGGTCTATCTTCCCATTGCTTTGGATTCACTTCTTCCAGATTGTCAAATTTGTTGGCATAGAGTTGCTCATAGTATGTTCTTATAATTGACTGCATTTCTTTTGTGTTAATTGTGAACTCCCCTCTTTCATTCATGATTTTATTTATTTGGGTCCTTTCTATTTTCTTTTTGATAAGTCTGGCCAGGGGTTTACCAATCTTATTAATTCTTTCAAAGAACCAGCTCCTAGTTCTGTTGATTTGTTCTATTGTTTTTTTGGTTTCTAGTTCATTGATTTCTGCTCTGAACTTTATGATTTCTCTTCTCCTGCTGGGTCTAGGGTTTCTTTCTTGTTCTTTTTCCAGCTCCTTAAGGTGTAGGGTTAGGTTGTGTACTTGAGACCTTTCTTGTTTCTTGAGAAAGCCTTGTACCACTATCTATTTTCCTCTCAGGACTGCCTTTGTTGTGTCCCACAGATTTTGAACCATTGTGTTTTCATTATCATTTGTTGCCATGAATTTTTTCAATTCTTCTTTAATTTCCTGTTTGACCCATTCATTCTTTAGAAGGATGCTGTTTAGTCTCCATGTATTTGTGCTCTTTCCAAATTTCCTCTTGTGATTGAGTTCTAACTTCAGAGGATTGTGGTCTGAAAATATGCAGGGAGTGATCCCAATCTTTTGATACCGTTTGAGACCTGATTTAGGACCGAAGATGTGATCTATTCTGGAGAATGTTCCATGTGCACTAGAGAAGAATGTGTATTCTGTTGCTTTGGGATGGAATGTTCTGAATATATCTGTGATGTCCATCTGGTCCAGTGTGTCATTTAAGGCCTTTATTTCCTTGTTGATCTTTTGCTTGGATGATCTGTCCATTTCAGTGAGGGAGGGTGTTAAAATCCCCTACTATTATTGTATTATTGTTGATGTGTTTCTTTGATTTTGTTATTAATTGCTTTATATAGTTGGCTGCTCCCACGTTGGTGGCATAGATATTTAAAATTGTTAGATCTTCTTGTTGGGCAGACCCTTTGCGTATGATACATTTCTTATTGTAGTCTTTGGCTTAAAATCTAATTGATCTGATATAAGGATTGCCACCCCTGCTTTCTTCTGATGTCCATTAGCATGGTAAATTCTTTTCCACCCCCTCACTTTAAATCTGAAGGTGTCTTTGGGCTTAAAATGAGTTTCATATAGATGGGTTTTGTTTTTTTATCAATTCTGTACCCTGTGTCTTTTGATTGGGGCATTTAGCCCATTTCCATTCAGGGTAACTATTGAGAGATATGAATTTAGTGTCATTTTATTGCCTGTAAGGTGCTGTTACTGTATATTGTCTCTGTTCCTTTCTGATCTACTACTTTTAGGCTCTCTCTTTGCTTAGAGGACCCCTTTCAATATTTCCTGTAGAGTTGTTTTGGTGTTTGCAAATTCTTTCAGTTTTTGTTTGTCCTTGGAAGCTTTTAATCTCTCCTTCTATTTTCAATGATAGCGTAGCTGGTTATAGAATTCTTGGTGCATGTTTTTCTCGTTAGTGCTCTGAATATATCATTCCAGCTCTTTCTGGCCTGCCAGGTCTCTGTGGATAAATCTCTGAAACCCTAAACCCAGCAGGAGAAGAGAAATCATAAAGATCAGAGCAGAAATCAATGAACTTGAACCCCCCCCCAAAAAAAAATAGAACAAATCAACAGAACTAGGAGCTGGTTCTTTGAAAGAATTAATAAGAATGGTAAAACCATGGTCAGACTTATCAAAAAGAAAATAGAAAGGACCCAAATAAATAAAATCATGAATGAAAGAGGGGAGTTCACAACTAACACCAAAGAAAAATAAACAATTATAAGAACATACTATGAGCAACTCTACGTCAACAAATTTGACAATCTGGAAGAAATGGATGCATTCCTAGAGACATATAAACTATCACCACTGAACCAGGAAGAAATAGAAAACCTGAACAGACCCATAACCAGTAAGGAGATTGAAACAGTCATCAAAAGTCTCCAAGCAAACAAAAGCCCAGGGCCAGATGGCTTCCTTGGGGGAATTCTACAAAACATTTAAAGAACTAATTCCCATTCTCCTGAAACTATTCCACAAAATAGGAATGGAAGGAAAACTTCCAAACTCATTTTATGAGGTCAGCATCACCTTGATACCAAAACCAGACAAGGATCCCATCAAAAAAGAGAACTACAGACCAATATCCTTGATGAACACAGATGCAAAAGTTCTCAGCAAAATACTAGCCAATAGATTTCCACAGTACACTAAAAGAATTATTCACCAAGACCAAGTGGGATTAATTCCAGGGCTGCAAGGTTGGTTCAACATCCACAAATCAATCAATGTGATACAACACATTAATACAAGAAAGAACAAGAACCATATGATACTCTCAATAGATGCTGAAAAAGTATTTGACAAAGTACAGCATCCCTTCCTGATCAAAATTCTTCAAGTGTAGGGATAGAGGGCACATTCCTCAATATTATCAAAGCCATCTATGAAAAACCCACCACAAATATCATTCTCAATGGAGAAAAACTGAAAACTTTTCTGCTAAGGTCAGGAACACGGCAGGGATGTCCATTACTGCTATTCCACAAAGTAATAGAAGTCTTACCCTCAGCAATCAGTCAACAAAAGGAAATTAAACGCATCCAAATCAGCAAAGAAGTCAAACTATCACTCTTTGCAGATGATATGATACTATATGTGGATAACCCCAAAGACTCCACTCCAAAGCTGCTAGAACTTGCACAGGAATTCCATAAAGTATCAGGATATAAAATCAATGCACAGAAATCAGTTGCATCTCTACACCAACAACAAAATAGAAGAAAGAGAAATTAAGGAGTCAATCCCATTTACAATTGCATCCAAAACTATAAGATAACTAGGAATAAACCTAACCAAAGAGGCTAAGAATCTAAACTCAGAAAACTATAAAGTACTCATGAAAGAAATTGAGGAAAACACAAAGAAATGGAAAAATGTTCCATGCTCCTGGATTGGAAGAATAAATATTGTGAAAATGTCTATGCTACCTACACATTTAATGCAATTCCTATCAAAATACCATCCATTTTTTTTCAAAGAAATGGAACAAACAATCCTAAAATTTATATGGAAACAGAAAAGACCTCGAATCGCCAAAGGAATATTGAAAAAGAAAGCCAGAATTGGTTGCATCACAATTCCGGACTTCAAGCTCTATTACAAAGCTGTCATCATCAAGACAGCATGGTACTGGCACAAAAACAGACACATAGATCAATGGAACAGAATAGAGAGCCCAGAAATAGACCCTCAACTCTATGGTCAACTAATCTTCAACAAAGCAGGAAAGAATGTTCAATGGAGAAAAGACAGCCTCTTCAATAAATGGTGTTGGGAAAATTGGACAGCCACATGCAGAAAAATGAAATTGGACCATTACCTTACACCATACATGAAAATAGACTCAAAATGGATGAAGGACCTCAATGTGAGAAAGGAATCCATCAAAATCTTTGAGGACAACACAGGCAGCAACCTCTTTGACTTCAGCCACAGCAACATCTTCCTAGGAACATCGCCAAAGGCAAGAGAAGCAAGGACAAAAATGAACTATTGGGATTTCATCAAGATCAAAACCTTTTGCACAGGAAAGGAAACAGTTAACAAAATCAAAAGACAACTGACAGAACGGGAAAAGATATTTGCAAACGACATATCAGATCAAGGGCTAGTGTCCAAAATCTATAAAGAACTTAGAAAACTCGACACCCAAAGAACAAATAATTCAATCAAGAAATGAGCAGAAAACATGAACAGACATTTCTGCAAAGAAGACATCCAGATGGCCAAAAGACACATGAAAAAGTGCTCCATATCACTTGGCATCAGGGAAATACAAATCAAAACCACAATGAGATATCACCTCACACCAGTCAGAATGACTAAAATTAACAAGTCAGGAAATGACAGATGCTGGCGAGGATGCACAGAAAGGGGAACCATCCTACACTGTTGGTGGGAATGCAAGCTGGTGCAACCACTCTGGAAACAGCATGGAGGTTCCTCAAAAAGTTGAAAATAGAACTACCCTATGACCCAGCATTGCACTACTGGGTATTTACCCTAAAGATACAAACTTAGTGATCCAAAGGGGCACATGCACCGAATGTTTATAGCAGCAATATGTACAATAGCCAA
The DNA here is from genome assembly GCF_020171115.1 of Neogale vison. Classification (NCBI taxonomy): domain Eukaryota; kingdom Metazoa; phylum Chordata; class Mammalia; order Carnivora; family Mustelidae; genus Neogale; species Neogale vison. Next base: position 51,266,368 of record NC_058096.1, read on the forward strand.
ACTATGGAAAGAACCTAGATGTCCATCAACAGGTGAATGGATAAAGAAGAGTGGTATATATACACAATGGAATACTATGCAGCCATCAAAAGAAATGAAATCTTGCCATTTGCGACGACGTGGATGGAACTAGAAGGTATCATGCTTAGCGAAAAAAGTCAATCGGAGAAAGACAACTATCATATGATCTCACTGACATGAGGAAATGGAGATGCAACATGGGAGGTTAAGGTGGTAGGAGAATAATAAATGAAACAAGATGGGATTGGGAGGGAGACAAACCATAAGTGACTCTTAATCTCACAAAACAAACTGAGGGTTGCTGGGGGGAGGGGAGTTGGAGGGAGGATGGGGTTATGGATATTGGGGAGGGTATGTGCTATGGTGAGTGCTGTGAAGTGTGTAAACCTGGCGATTCGCAGACCTATACCCCTGGGGATAAAAACACATTATATGTTTATAAAAAATAAAAAATATAAAAAATAATAATAAAAATAAAAACAGGAAGAAAAGAATAAATGGAGATATATTGCAAGGCTTTTTTCTTATTCCATCATTATCTCTGTTATTTTGTGGCAAAGTTTAATTCATTTATGTCTTTATTCACTCAGCAAATATTTATTCAGTATTTATTAGTCCCTATACTAGGCACTAGGTATTTAAAGAGACATTTGAAACATTCTTTATCTTCAGCAAGATAATACTCTTCTGGGAGAGATAAATAAAAAACAAAACAATATAAAACAAAACAAAAAACAAAAAACAACCCACATAAATAGAGTGCCATAAGACCAAATATGTAGCACATAGTTTTGTTAAAGAAGAGGAAGGGGCAATTTTATAAGGAAGGCAGCATTTGAATTGGGCCTTGGAAGCCGAGTAGTAGAAGTCAGCCAAAACAAGTATTCTTGTCAAGGTCCTAATTATAAAATTAATTTCTAGCACATTTCTAGCACTGACTGCAAAAAAGAGATAGTCCCAGTAATATCAAGTTTGAGTGAGTGAAACATAACCTGAGTTTCAAAATGTAAGCAAAGCAATCTATTGATGCACAACATACCTTATTTTATTTTATTTCATTTTTTTTGCACTTTGCAAATATTGCTTTTTTTTTTTTTTAACAAATTGAAGGTCTGTGGTAGATCTGCATCAAGTAAATCTTTTGCTGGTATTTTCCCAACAGTATTTCATACTCCATGTCTCTGTCACATTTTGGTAATTCTTCCAATATTTCAACCTTTCACTATTACTATATGTGTTATGGTGATCTCTGAGTAGTGATCTTTGATGTTACTTTTGTAATTGACTTGAGACACCACAAACTGTGCCCATAAAGGATGATGAACTTAATAAATGTTGCATACATTTGACTGTTCCACCAGCTGGCTATTCCCCCATCTCTTTCTCTCTCCTCAGGTCTCCCTACTCCCTGAGATACAATATTGTAATTGGGTCAATTAATAACCCTACGACGGCCTCTACGTGTTCAAGTGAAAGGAAGTGTGCATATCTTTAAGTTTAAATCAAAAGCTAAAAAAGATAAAGCTTAGTAAGAAAGGCATGTCAAAAGCTGATAGGCCAAACACCAGGCCTTTTGTGCTAGTTAACCAAGTTATAAAGACAAAAGAAAAGTTCTTGAAGGAAATTCTGTGAACATACAAATGATAAGAAAGTGAGATAGTTTTTTGCTCATATAGAGAAAAGTTTTAGTGGTTTGGATAGAAGATCAAATCAGCCACAACATTCCATTAAGCCAGAGCCTAATCTGTAATCCAGATCAAGACCCTAACTCTCTTCAAAGCCATGAAGGATGAAAGAGGTGAGGAAGCTGCAGAAGAAAAGTTGGAAGCCATCCAAGGTTGGTTCATGAGGTTTACATAAAGACACAGACTCTGAACTATAAAGAAAAATCTGATGTGTACCAGAGGGGAGGTGGAGTGGGCAATGGGTTAAATAGGTGATGGGCATTAAAGAGGGCACTTATGATGAGTACCGGGTTATTGTATGGAAGTATTGAATACTATATTGTCCACCTAAAACTGATATTACACTGTATATTAACTAACTAGAATTAATTAATTAATTAATTAAAAATATATATTATATATACACACACATATAAGATTTTATTTGACAGAGAGAGACTCAGCAAGAGAAGGAACACAGGCAAGGGGTGTGGGAGAGAAGAAGCAGGCTTCCAGCCAAGCAGGGAGCCTGATGTGGGGCTTAATCCCCGGACTCTGGCAGACACTTTATGGCTTTACACTTTACAGCCACCCAGGTGCCCAACTAACTGGAATTTAAATAAAGACTTAAAAGAAGTAAGGAAAGAAGCAAACTCAATAACATAAGAGTGCAAGGTGAAGCAGCAAGTGGTGACAAAGCTGTAACAAATTATCTGAAAGATCTTAGATAATAAATGAAGGTGACTACCCTGAACAACAGATTTTCCGTGGTTATTAAACAGTTTTCTCTTTGAAGATGCCATTTAGGACCTTGATAGTAGAAATGAATGCCTGGGTTCAAAGCTTCAAAAGGCTGACTTTCTTGTTAGGGTTTTATGTAGCTGGTGATGTTAGGTGGAAGCCAATGCTCATTTACTATTCTGAAAATTCTAGGGCTCTTCAGCATTAAGTTGAATCTACTTTGCCTGCACTCTTCAAATGCAGCAACAAAGCCTGGATGACAGCATACCTTTTTACAGTATGGTTTACTGAGTATTTTAACCCCATTGTTGAGAACTACTGCTAAAATAAATAAATAAATAAATAAATAAATAAATTCCTTTCAAAATACTACTGGTCATTGATAATGCACCTAGTCACCCAAGAGCTCTGATGGAGATATACAATGAGATAAATGTGGTTTGCATTCTGCAGCCCGTGGATCAAGAAGTAACTTTGATTTTCAAGTCTTATTACTTAAGAAATACATTTCATAAGTCTATAGGTGCCATAGACAGTGATTCATCTAATGCATCTGGTCAGAGTAAAATGAAAATCTCAAAAGGATTCACCATTCTAGATGCCATTGAGAAGAAGTCAAAATGTCAACATGATAGGAATTTGGAAGAAGTTGATTCCAACCCTTATGGATGACATTGAAGATTTCAAGACTTCAGTGGGGGAAGTAACTGCAGATGTGGTGGAAATAGCAAGAGAACTGGAATGAGAAGTAGAGCTTGAAGATGGAACTGAATTTCTGCAACCTTATGACACAACTTTAATGGATAAAGAGATGCATCTTATGGATGAGCAAAGATAGTGATTTCTTGAGATGGAATATACTCCTGGTTAAAATGCTATGGAGATTGTTATAATGATAAAGGCTTTAGTGTATTAAGGAAACTTAGTCAGTAAAAGAGCAGCAGGGTTTGGGAAGAAATGGGTAAAATGTTTTCAGACAGCATCACATGCTTTGGAGAAATCATTCATGAAAAGTAGAGTCAATTGATGTGGCAGACTTCATTGTTGCCTTATTTTCAGAAATTGTACCCCAGCCTTCAACAACCACCACCCTGATCAGTCAGTGGCCAACCACATCAAGGCAAAAGCTCCAACAGCAAAAAGATTACAAATTGCTGATAGCTCAGATAAAAGTTGGCATTTTTTAGCTATAAAGTATTTTTAAATTAGGGTATATATATATATATGTATATATATATATAACATATGATATATATATTATTAATTTCACACTTAATAGACTATAATGTAAAAATAACTTTTATATGGTTTAGGAAACAAAAAAAATCATTTTATTATCTTTATTGTAATAGTCATTTCATTATTGTGGTCTGGAACCAAACCTGTAATATCTCCAACATATGCCTGTACACTGTCCCCTTTCTTAGACTTACACATACCTAAACTCAGATTGAATAGGCTAGCATTAGACAGTGTTTTATTTTCTCTTTTCTTGTGGGTGCTGATACATGCCTTTAATACCTCTGCTGTTTTGTTAGGAAAGAGTATAATTTACTTGGACCTTACAATTCTCTCTGCCTAAAAAAGAAACAAGAATCAGATCTCTCAGGGCTCCACACAGGAACTTTATTCCAGGCTAATACTAACACACAAGAAACCTCTTGGTTTCAGGGCTGCTTGGCAGTTAATTAGGAAGTCAGAGAGAAAAACTAAGTTTGGTATGCCTTCTTTGTTTTCCTCGATGTTCAGCGTACTTCCCAAAGGCTTCTTGATCCCTCATGTCAAAAGATTATTGTCAGGTCACAAACTGACCAGGTATAATAGGCAGAACTGAAATCCCAAAGGAAACAGAAACAAAATATAGATAGATGTTATGGGTTGAATTCTATCTCCTCAAAAATTGTTGAAATAGGAGAATGTGACCTTGTTTGGAAATGGAATAGTCATGAGGTAATCAATTTAAAATGAGGTCCTTAGGATGGATCCTAATCCAATATGACTGCTATATTTAAAAAAAGGGGAAATTCACACACATAGACAGACTGCACAGAGGGAGGATGATCTGAAGAGATAAGGAGAGAACTCCATGGAAATATAAGACTGGAGATTGGAGTGATGTATCTATAGTCAAAGATGGCCAGCTGAACATCAGAAGGTAGGAGGGGGACAAGGTAGTCTTCCTTCTAGCCTGCAGAAGAAAATTACCTTGACAACATTTTGTGATTTCAGACTTTTAGCCTCCAGAACTGTGACATAATCAATTTCTGTTGTTTAAGCCACTCGGTTTGTGGCACTTCATTGTGGCAGTCTAGTTACTAGCAAACTAGTACAGTAGATGGTACCAGTTCCACCTCCCTTTCTTAAACATAGTTTACTATCCTACATTATGGAAATGAGTCTCTGCCTTCCTTCCCACTAGACTTAAGATTAAGAAGTGGAAGGTACTGGGGTGCCTGGGTGCCTGGGTTGCTCAGTGGGTTAAAGCCTCTGCCTTCAGCTCAGGTCATGATCCCAGGGTCCTGGGATGGAGCCCTGCATCAGGCTCTCTGCTCAGCAGGGGGCCTGCTTCCTCCTCTCTCTCTGCCTATCTGCCTACTTGTGATCTCTGTCTGTCAAATAAATAAATAAAATTTAAAAAAAAAAGAAGTGAAAGGTATTGCATCTATACATTTATGTTTCCTTGTAGCTCTAACCTATTGTTTTGCTCACTACAGCAATGGAATTAATTTTTGCTAAATATATTTTAAAATAGAAAAATAATGCACTGTAGCTATTGAATAAAATATTCTTAGTTTCAGAAGGAAAGAAAAAACAAAGATAAATCGATGTAAACAGTCATGGGAAAACAAAATTATTTACTTAATTTTGTTTAATATATATCTCCATATATACACATATTTTCCCAAAATCATTAGTATTTATGACTATGAACTTTCAGTGAAAGCAGATATATTTTATAGAAATACCCTAATGCCTATATATTTATAATTTTACAAGAGCTTATTTATTTCATGAATATTAATTATAGTTTTAATCTCACTCTATATTAATGTGACTGAAAATACAATGTTGATTATTACATTGTTTTGTATTACATCATAATACTTTTTTAGCATCAATAAATCTAGCCTGATTTAGAATGCATTAATACAAGCAGAACAACAAATTAATTTAAAGGTTAGTAGTGAAATATATCAAAACCACAATGCTACAGACTAATAGGCCCTTCTGTACTATGAATTGTCTGTATTATTATTACTGAGACTTCTATTAGCTCTCTTCTAAGCATACTTATTTGACTGGAAAATTGGTTCAATACTAATGCATCACCTATTATGCTGTACTTTAGAGAAAGGAATATTATACTGATGCAGGACAATTGTGAATAATAAAGATGGTGATATATGGTTTCTTAAAAGAAATCTGAGGTGATTTGCAAAACTAATTTTTTTCACACAAAAGTAAATACCTCACTGACGCTATCTATGTGAACAACTGCTTTAAATACTTTAAATACAAAAACTGTTTAAATATATAATTATACATCTTGAAAGAGAGTTTAGAGAAGGTCAATTTATTTTTTTTTAAAGATTTTATTTATTTACTTAACAGAGAGAGCGATCACAAGTAGGCAGAGAGGCAGGCAGAGAGATAGGGGGAAGCAGGCTCCTTGCTGGGCAGAAAGTCCATTGCCAGGCTCTATCCCAGGACCCTGAGATCATAACCTGAGCCAAAGGCAGAGGCTTAACCCACTGAGCCACCCAGGCACCCTGAGAAGGTCAATTTTAAAACAAATCTTTGCAATTAATCTATAATGCTATCTGACTAAACTTCTAATTTTTAGTTATCTCTTTCTGAAATTACATGGCACAGCCAAAAAAAAAAAAAAAAAAAAGGAAACCTTATAATATATGGCAGTGTGAAGCAGTAGAGGATGAATACTATACGGAGGTAATTTTTTGCTCTATGATCCTGGTTTCTTTTTTTAGTACAAGGTCAAATATTCAGCTATTTTTCCTGAGTTTGAAGTTCAAGTGAACATTTGCTGAAGCCATGGCCTGAATTCATATCAGAAAATCTTGAGACCACAAATCAAATCAACACCTATAATTAGGTATATCATGTAGGTAAATTAAATTTTTAATAAGTCTGGTTGTGTAAACTTACAACTAAAGTGAAAATTATTTAAACTCTGCTTTTTACCTTAAAAAAATTAGAGGAAAATAATTTGATTTCTGATTGGCAATGATGAAAGGAAGAAATCAAACTAAGGATGACTACTGATTACTCTGGAAATTATTAACATGCTTTCCCTGAAAACTTAATGTATACTCCATTTTTATTGAAGGTCTACTCTGAGCTGTTATAATAGATGATTGGACATATAAAATAGACAATTGAGACAAGTTCTATTCAAATGCAATTATTAGAACACAAGGAAAATCAATGCATAAATGAGATCTGTGTAGTTCAGACTATAAATGTTTTGAGAGAATATTCATCCACTAAATTCCTTATAGGGCTTTCATCTTTTGTAGAAGGAACTGAGTTCAGACCTATACAGTACATACAAATTAATCACAATCACTGTTCTCAAGGATCTTACAGGGTAAAAGTTAGAAGACTTACCTGTATACATAATTACACTAGGAAGTGGTTTATTGTACATTTCATAAGAAATGTAGAAGGAGAAGAGTGAAAAGGGAATTCAAATGAGTGAGAGGTCACTACTGGCTGGGATGATGATACAAAATACCTTAAAAGATACAGTAAATCTGGAACTTGCCAAATGGGGGATGGGTGAGGTGGATAATGTCATTAAAATCTTTCTCCCTGGGCACCTGGGTGGCTCAGTGGGTTAAGCCACTGCCTTTGGCTCAGGTCATGATCTCAGGGTCCTGGGATAGAGGCCCGCATCAGGCTCTCTACTCAGCAGGGAGCCTGCTTCCTCCTCTTTCTCTGCCTGCCTCTCTGCCTGGTTGTGATCTCGCTCTGTCAAATAAATAAATAAAATCTTAAAAAAAAATAAATAAATAAAAAATAAAATCTTTCTCCCTAAAGGAACTCAAAGGATCTGAAATCATAATCTGAATTCAAATTATCTAAATTATTTTATGTGCAATCAGGACACAAATGTAGTGAATAATTAATGGACAGAATTTTGAACTGGGTAGTTTTATCAGAGCCTATATACTTAACTCATGATGCTTTTCAAAAAGCTCAAATTCCCTAATTATCCTTCTTTATAGCATCATGTTTGCCTTTGATTTGAGGGTAGAAAAATTTATAACACAAATTATAATTTCATATGACAAACCAAGAGCATGCTATTATATATCCTCCTAGTCTGAGAACTTCAGTAAAAACTTCAGCAAAAACTGGCATGTTGCAACATAAAAATGGACTGTATCATATTACTTTTCATTTTAGTTTAATGAAAACACTCTATCTTGACCTGTAAGCAATAATTTCCTTTAAAAGTAGATGCAAGATTCCATACCTCCAAAACAGAATATCCTTCTGTATTTTTCTCATTACCTTTTGCTTTATTACACTCTTTATAGTCTACATTATTTTAATTCCTAGGCTTTGATTTTAGTTATTATATGAATCACATGTTTGATCACTATGTTTGAATTATTTATTTCTTGATGTTTAATATACTTATATATATAATATTTAAATATATATAAAATAAATATATTTATTTATTTATAATATATAATTTATATATTTATATATTTATTTATATATATAAATTTTTATTTATATTTATATAATATTTATATAAATATTTATTTATATATATATATTTATTTATATTATTTATATATATATTATATTATATTATATATATTATATTATATTATATATATAATATATATTATATATATTATATATATTATATTATTTTTATATATATATTTATATTATTTATTTATATATATATTTATTTATTTATAATATATAATTTATATATTTATATATTTATATAATATATAATTATACAAATATAATTTATTTATTTATTATATTATATAATATATATAATAATTTTATATATATTATATATAATATATAAATATATTTATATAAATTTATATATAAATTTTAATGAATATTTAAATTTAATAAATATATAAATTTATATTATATATTATAAATATATATTATAAAATATATAATATATAATATATAAAATGTATATATAAATATATATATATATTTAATATCTCTTCCAAGTTTATGTTGTGTGACTTTGAGGAAGTAGCTTCAACTGTTGTGGCTCACAGTTTCCACAAAGGATTGATCTGCTCTGAATAATTTCCACAATCCCATTTACCTCTGAATGTTATATTCTAAATCACCTCCTTCCCAAAGAGGTGAGATCTAGACTCTTTTGACCGCTAAGGAGATTGAATTCCTATGAGAGAAATAATGTATATTTGAACAAGAATCTTTATACTTTAACATTTTACTATTCAATGGACCCTATTTACTGAAGATAAGCTTAAATTTCCTTAATCTCTATATAAGAGAGTCCCCCTCTGCCCTACTGATAAAGCCAAAATTATATTTTTGCACTACCAGTATCAATAGATATATTAGGGTGGGTAATATCAACCTCATAAAAAATTTGGATATTAAGAAATTTGCTTAAGGAGATGAAGAACACTCTGCACTGGGGTCTATCCTCTAGGCATGGAGCCAGGGAGAGAGCGGGGAGCTCAGAGTGCTGGCTTTTAGAGATGAGTCAATGCAGTCAGTTATTATGTATACAATCTAAAGAATAACCCATTCTTTTCTAGATTAGTAAACAGAATTTTTGTGAATTTTATCTAATTTGTAAGTCTGTTCCTTGTTTACTTTACCCCATGGACTTTTACTAACCAGGTAATGTTAAATAAACTGATGGTCAAATAAATAAACAACTACTATAAATAATCTTTGACAAAATATAATTGAAATTATTATTTGTTATTCTGTTTTATCTCAATTAATCTTATTAAGTTTGTATCTATTATGTTTGTGAACACTTAGAATTATCCACTTTGTACATGTTTTACAGTGAAATACTTTACCTGTCGGCATCTCAAAGCCATATGCTAAAATGTTAAATAAAGGGACACCTTGTTGGCTTATTTGGTTAAGCATCTGACTTCAGTTCATATCATCATCTTGGGGTCCTGGGATCAACCCCATGTCAGGCTCTGCATTCAGTGGGGAGTCTGCTTATTCCTCTTCCTCTGTCCCTTCCTCCACTCCTGCTCTCTCTCTCTAATAAATAAATAAAATCTTTAAAATTTTTTTTAAAAGTTAAATTAAAAAAATGAAATAAAGATAATAGGATATATAAAGCTAGATTTTGGTAATTATAAAAGGTTCCTATGTGTAAACCTATAAATATGTGCAACACACACACAGAGAAACACACCTGTCCTCATGAACTTAAGCCAAAATTATATTTTTGCACTACCAATATCAATCTAAGTATTAGGGTGATAATATCACACCTTATATTAAATTTGGATATTAAGAAGTTTGCTTCCTTTCAACAGTTATATATCAGCTGAAATATTTGCCATTAGTTTATTTCTGATTAGGCTAATAAACATTTTAATCATTATAAGGCAAACTGAAAGGTCAAGAGATTAAGGTTTTGAGGCCCAAGTGAGTTAACTGGGGTTCTCTGAGGCAGGACAAGTTATATTTTATATGAAACTATAAAATGCCTATCAGTAACTTAGAGTAGACATCTTATACATCTTGATTAAAAGACAAAAAAAAAGGTTGGAGGCAGACAAAAGGAGAAGAACAAAGTTGAGAGAAAAAATGAAGAGGAAGGCCGAGACAAATATGAATGACAATGAAGATGTGAGGTTAGGTAAATTCTTGCTTGCTCTTCACTGCCCTGGATCACATCTCTCCAACTTAAAACTGGTTCTCCATTACTGTTTAAGCCAAAGCACCTCTTCACCCATCTTCATCACCGTTATCTATTTAACTCCTTGTCATCTTTCTTCACTTAGTAAAGGGTGCACCCTCTTTCACAGTTTTCATCTCAAGTTCTATAAAGCTAGGTGACTTTGACACACAGGGGGTAAAGCTCCACATATGGCCTCACATTCTGGTTCTACCAACCTGGCATTCCTATATCTTTAATGCCTTCCTTCTTAGTTTATTCGATAAGAAAATGACTGTGGGAATGTGTTTTATAATTATTCTATATCACTAACATCGTTTTTCTGTACCCTGTTAAAATGGCATCCTCCACTGCACTTACCTCTTCATAAGTGTATTGGAAACTTGTGTTTGGACCCTCTAAATAAGGGTACAATGACAGATTTGTTTTAGCTGCACTTCTAAAAGACGAAAAAAAGTCTATTTCTTGACATCCAAAGTAGCAACATTATAACTACATTTCAACTATGTTTAATTGTTATGGTTGTCATTTCCTGTGCCAGCATCACATTGTTATAATTACTGAGAAGAAAATTCCAAATTCCAATTCCCCCAAATTATTTTCTAATTTATTATTGGGATTATTTTTACATATTTATTCATCTTGATTAATTTTAGAATATTTTCGCTCATGTTTTAAAATAATCATAATAGGGCGCCTGGGTGGCTCAGTGGGTTAAGCCGCTGCCTTCCGCTCAGGTCATGATCTCAGGGTCCTGCGATCGAGTCCTGCATCGGGCTCTCTGCTCAGCAGGGGGCCTGCTTCCTTTCCTCTCTCTCTGCCTCTCTGCCTACTTGTGATCTTTCTCTGTCAAATAAATAAATAAAATCTTTAAAAAAAAATCATCATAAAATTTCAAGTAAAACTGCATTTTGTATATAGACAATTTGGGGGCAATTGGCATCCTTTTTTTTTTTTTTCTCCCAATTTATTTATTTTCAGAAAAACAGTATTCATTATTTTTTCACCACACCCAGTGCTCCATGCAAGCCGTGCCCTCTATAATACCCACCACCTGGTACCCCAACCTCCCACCCCCCCGCCACTTCAAACCCCTCAGACTGTTTTTCAGAGTCCATAGTCTCTCATGGTTCACCTCCCCTTCCAGTTTACCCAAATTCCCTACTACTCTCTAACGCCCCTTGTCCTCCATGCTATTGGTTATGCTCCACAAATAAGTGAAACCATATGATAATTGACTCTCTCTGCTTGACTGATTTCACTCAGCATAATCTCTTCCAGTCCCGTCCATGTTGCTACAAAAGTTGGATATTCGTCCTTTCTGATGGAGGCATAATACTCCATAGTGTATATGGACCACATCTTCCTTATCCTTTTGATAATGAGTCTTCCATTTTAATAATAAAGTTTCTCTGTGTACTCAATACTTCATTTATGACATACATTTTATTTTTTTAAGTTTTTATTTTAATTCCAGTTAGTTAATATACAGTGTTATGTTTCAGGTGTACAAAATAGTGATAACACAATTCCATGTATCACCCCGCAGTCATCATGTCAAGTACACTCCTTAATCCCCACCACCTATTTAACCCATTCTCCCATGTCCCTCACCTCCGGTAACAATCAGTTTGTTCTCTGTAATTAAGAGTCTCTTTCTTGGTTTGTCTCTTTCTCTCTGTTTTCTCTTTGCTTATTTGTTTCTTAAATTCCACATATGAATGAAGTCATACAGTTTATTTATTTTTCTCTGACTAATCTATCTTGCTTAGCATTACACTGGCTAGATCCACGTTGTTGCAAATGGTAAGATTTCATTCTCTTTTATGGATAAATGTCCATTGATTGAGATTATACACACACACACACACACACACACATACATATATATATATTCACAACTTCTTTATCCATTCATCAGTCAATAGACACCTGGGTTACTTCCATATCTTAGCTATTGTTAATAGTGTTGCTATTAACATAGGGGTGTGTGTAGTCCTTTGAATTAGCGTTTTTGTTTTTATTCTTAATTTTTTGAGTAAATACCCAGTAGTGCCCTTGATGTATGGTGGGATAGTTCTATTTTTAACTTTTTGGAGAACTGACATACTTTTTTTCCAGAATGGCTGCACCAGTTTGCATTCTCACTAACAGTGAAGGAGGGATCCTTTTTCTCCACATCCCCACCAACACCTGTTATTTCTTGTGTTGTTGATTTTAGCCATTCTAATAGGTGTGAGGTGATATCTCATTACAGATTTGATTTGTATTTTCTTGTTGGTAAGTGTAATGAGCATTTTTCATGTGTCTGTTGGTCATCTATATGTTTTTGGAGAAATGTCTGTTCATGTCTTCTTACCATTTTCTAATGTGAGTATTTGTTTTGGTGTTGAGCTGTATAAGATTTTTACATATTTTGATACTAACTCTCTATTGGATATGTGCTATGCCTATAGCTTCTCCTATTCTGTAGGCTGTCTTTTAGTTTTGCTGATTGTGACCTTCACTTTGCAGAAGCTTTTCACTTTGATGTAATCCGAACAGTTTATCTTTGCTTTTATTTTCCTTGCCTCAGGAGATGTCTAGAATTTATTATGGCCAGTGTCAAAAGGGTTACTGCCTATGTTTTCTTCTAGGATTTTTATGGTTTCAACATGGTCTCACATTTAGGTATTTAATCCATTTTGAATTTATTTTTGTGTATGGTGTAAGAAAGTGGTCCAGTTTCTTTCACATGTTACTGTCAGTTTTTCCAATGCCATTTGTTGAAGAGACAGTTGACTTCCCATTGAATCGTCTTTCCTGCTTTGTCAAGGATTAATTGATCATATATTTATGAGTTTATTTCTTGGTTTTCTATTCTTTTCCATGAATAAATTTGTCTATTTTTGTTCCAATACCATACAATTTTCAATACCATAGTTTTGTAATATAACTTCAAATCCAGAATTGTGATGTCTCCAACTTTGTTGTTGTTTTTCCCCCTTAAAATGCTTTGGCCATTTGAGATCTTTTGTGGTTCTGTAAATTTTAAAATTGTTTCTTCTAGTTCTGTAAAAAATCTCATTTTGGTTTTGGTAACTTACATGTTTCTTTTGAAATTTTGATAGGGATTGCATTAAATGTGTAGATTGCTTTGGGCATTATAATCATTTTAAAAATATTTATTCTTCCAATCCATGAATGTAGAGTGTCTTTCCATTTCTTTCATCAGTGTTTTATAGTTTTCACAGCACAGGTTTTTTACCTCTTTAGTTAGATTTATTACTAGGTACATTACTTTTTATGCTATTTTAAGTGGGATTATTCTCCTAATTTCTCTTTCTGCTGCTTCATTATTTGTGTTTATAAACACAGCAAGTTTCTGTATATTGATTTTGTATTTTCTGACTTTATTGAATTCATTTATTTGTTTTGGCAGTTTTTTGGTGGAGTGTTTTTGGTTTTCTGCATATATTGTCATGTCATCTACAAATAATGAAAGTTTTACTTCTTCCTCACCAATTTGGATGCTTTTATTTCTTTTTGTTGTCTGACTTCTGTGTCTAGGATTTCCAGTACTATGTTGAGTAAAAGTGGAGAGAGTGGACATCCTTGTCTTGTTCCTGATGTTGTCTTGCTCTCAGTTTTCTCCCATTGAGGGTGATGTTAGCTGTGAATTTTTCATATACGGTTTTTATTACACTGACATATGTTCCTTCTAAAACTATTTTGTTGAGGGTTTTTATCATGAATGGATATACTTCATCAAAATTTTTTTTCTGCATCTATTGGAATGATCATATGGTTCTTATCCTTTTTCTTTGTGATGTAATGTATCATGTTGATTGATCTGCAACTATTGAATCACTCTTGCAACCCAGGAATAAATTCAACTTGATCATGGTGAATGATTTTTTTTTTTTTAGTGTACTGTTGAATTTGGTTTGCTAGTATTGTCTTGGGGATTTTTGCATCTGTGTTCAACAGGAATATTGGCCTATAGTTCTCTCTTTTTAATGGTGTATTTATTTGGTTTGGGAATCAGGATAATGCTGCCCTCATGGAATGAATTTAGAAGTTTCCATTCATTTTCAATTTGGGGGAATATTTTGAGAAGAATAGGCATTAATTCTTTAAATGTGTGGTATAGTTCACCTATCAAGCCAGCTGTCCTTTTGCTTGTTGGGAATTTTTGATAATTGATTCGATTTCTTTGCTGTTTATTGGTCTGTTCAAATTTTCTATTCTTATTTCAGTTTTGGTAACTCATATATTTCTAGGAATTTCTCCTTTTCTTCTAGGTTGTCCAATCTGTTGGCATACAATTTTTCATAATATTCTCTTATAATTGCATTTCTGTGGTATTGGTTGTTATTTCTCTTCTCTCATTTGTGATTTTATTTATTTGAGTCCTTTTTTTTTCTTTCCTTTAATAAGACTGGATACACGTTTATCAATTTTATTGATTTTTTTCAAGGAATGACCTCCTGGTTTCAGTGATCTGTTCTATTGTTTATGTAATTTCTGTATCATTTATTTCTGCTCTAATTTTCATTATTTCCTTCCTTCTGCTGGCTTTAGGTTTTGTTTGTTGTTCTTCTTCTAGCTTCTTTATATTTAAGGTTAGGTTGAGATATTCTTGCAAAAATGTTATAAACTTCACTCTTAGAACTGCTTCTGCTGCATCCCAAAGGTTTTGGACCATTGTGGTTTCATTTTAATTTGTTTCCATGTACTTTTTTTATTTCCTCTTTTATTTCCTGGTTGATCCATTCATTGTTTAATACCAAGTTATTTCACCTCCACTTATTTGTTGTGTTTCCAGATCTTTTCTTGTGGTTGACTTCTAGTTTCATATCATAGTCAGAAAAGATGCATGGTATGACTTCAATATTCTTGAATTTGCTGAGGCTTGTTTTATGGGCTAATATGTGATCTAATCTAGAAAATAATCCACATGCACTTGAAAAAAGTGTGTACTTCTCTGTTTTAGGGTACAATGTTCTGAATATATATGTTACAATATGTCATTCAAAGTCCTGTCTTCCTTGTTGATTTTATGTACAGATGTAAGGGGGGGTATCAAATTCCCCTACTATTACTGTATTCCTATGAAATATTTCCTTCATGTTTATTATTAATTGTTTCATGTATTTGGATGCTGCTATGTTGGGTGCAAAAATATTTACAATCATTTTATCCTCTTTTTGGATTGTCACCTTTTTTATTATATAGTGTCTACCTTTGTCTCTCGTTACAGTCTTTGTTTTAAAGTCTATTTTTTAAAAAGATTTTATTTATTTATTTGACAGAGGGAGACATAACAAGAGAGGAAACACAAGCAGGGGGAGTGTGAGAGGGAGAAGCAGGCTTTTCGCCAGGCAGGGAGTCCAACGTGGAGCTCAATCCCAGGACCCTCGGATCATGACCCGAGTCAAAGGCTGGTGCTTAAAGACCAAGCCACCCAGGTGCCCCTTAAAGTCTATTTTTTTTCCAATTTATTTATTTTCAGAAAAACATTATTCATTATTTTTTCACCACACCCAGTGCTCCATGCAAGCCATGCCCTCTATAATACCCACCACCTGGTACCCCAACCTCCCACCCCCCCGCCACTTCAAACCCCTCAGACTGTTTTTCAGAGTCCATAGTCTCTCACGGTTCACCTCCCCTTCCAATTTACCCAAATTCCCTACTCCTCTCTAATGCCCCTTATCCTCCATGCTATTTGTTATGCTCCACAAATAAGTGAAACCATATGATAATTGACTCTCTCTGCTTGACTTATTTCACTCAGCATAATCTCTTCCAGTCCCGTCCATGTTGCTACAAAAGTTGGGTATTCATCCTTTCTGATGGAGGCATAATACTCCATAGTGTATATGGACCACATCTTCCTTATCCATTCATCCGTTGAAGGGCACCTTGGTTCTTTCCATAGTTTGGCGACTGTGGCCATTGCTGCTATAAACATTGGGGTACAGATGGCCCTTCCATTGAGATCAGGAACAAGACAAGGATGCCCACTTTCACCACTCTTGTTCAACATAGTATTAGAAGTCCTAGCAACAGCAATCAGACAACAGAGAGAAATAAAAGGTATCCAAATTGGTAATGAAGAAGTCAAACTCTCTCTCTTCGCAGATGACATGATTCTTTATATGGAAAACCCAAAAGACTCCACCCCCAAACTACTAGAACTCATACAGCAATTCAGCAAAGTGGCAGGATACAAAGTCAATGTGCAGAAATCAGTGGCTTTCTTATACACTAATAATGAAAATACAGAAAGGGAAATTAGAGAATCGATTCCATTTACTAGAGCACCCTTAAAGTCTATTTTGTCTGACCTAAGTACTGCCACTCTGGCTTTCCTTTGATATCCATTTGCATAACAGATATTTTTCTGTTCCCTCACTTTCAATCTATATCAATCTGTAGGTGTGCTTAGGTCTAAAATGAATCTCTTGTAGGCAGCATATAATGGGACTTGCTCCCCCCACCTTTTTTTTAACCCATTCTGTCACCCTATGTCTTTTGATTGGAGTGTTTAGTCCCTTGATATTCCAAGTAATTATTGATAGAGATGTATTTATTGCCATTTTATTACTTGTTTTGTTCTTTCTGAAAGTTTTTTTCTGATCCTTTTTTGCCTTTCTCTCTTTCATGTTTTGCTGATTCCCTTAGTGATATATTTGGATTTTTTCTCTTTAGCATATTTATTAGTATACATTATTTTTAATATATGGATACCATTATGCTTGTATAGAATTTCTTCTGCATATAGCAGTTTTTATTAAGTTGCTGGTCTTTTATGTTTGAACCCATTCTTTTTCTTACTCTCTGCATGTTTTAGGTATATATTATTATATTTTATATACATTTTTTGTGAATTCCTTGATTTATATTTTACAGAAATATTCATTTTTACTCCTTTTGTGTTTCCTACCTTGTACTGTCACTTTTGGCCTCTCTTTCCAACTCTTTGAGTGGAAAAAAATCACTATTATTTTGCATATTTAATTATAATATGTCTTGGTGTGTGTATGACATACATTTTATAACATATTGGTTCTGGGCTTTCCTTCTTAATTTCTAGACTTTTTTTTTCTATTGGAAATGACATGTTTTCTCCATTATATTCTCAAGGGCATGCTTTTTAATTTACAGGGTAGAAAAAAAAATGTGTGTATTTATGTTTAACTACCTTACTAAATTTTCATAATACATCTGGTAGTACAAGTTGTCAACTGTATCACCAGCAAAGAATAATTATTTGCCTTTTTAGAAGTAATATCTATGTTTTTACTAGATGTCATATTGACTAGGATTGTCAAATAATGTGATTGTCAGGAGTCATAGTGGAAATTTTCTTTTGTTTCTGGTAATAATTGAAATGGTTTTAGATATGTACTATTAAGAAAAATGTTGACTGATAGTTTTAGGGAGACTTTATTGTATTTTTTTAATGGGTGTTATTAATGCCTACTTTACCAGCTTTTGTTGTTAGTTCTAAGATGAAAGAATTCTAAATTTTATCAAATACTTTTTTAGGTCCTGAGACATTTCAGTTTTACTTTGGCTTACTATTGCCCATGGATTATACTAACATATTTCCTAATCTTGAATAATAAATATTTCACTCTCAAATAAATTTCCATAGCTTTTAAATATTTTTGTTAGCTTAGTTTCTAAAGTTGTACTTAATTTCACATAAATATTAATAGATTATATTTATGTAGTATCTTTTTCATTATTATAGGTTTTCACTTTATAATATGGGAATGTTGACATAACTTCAGAATTAGTTATTTTAAAGATTTATAATCACTTAGCACAGGGATTTCTCTAAATATAAGTAGACAAAATTAATTTGTTCAACAGTTATGGTGTTAAAATTCAAATCTATAATGGTATTCTATCTAGGTGTCTGTTTTTTATTCATTTCACTCAAACCATAATGTCCTTTTTGTTATTTCTTAAATATGTCAAGTCATTATGTTTTACTGTCTGAAACTGCTCTCACCTCTACCTATAAATTTTATCTCTAGCTCTATTTGAGTAGCTCACTTTCTCTCTTCAGATCTCTGACTTAATATTATCATTTTAGAGAGTCTTTCCTTAACCATTATTCTATTTAGAGCAACATTTTTCTTTGTTTAAAGTCCTTTCCTTTCTTTCTTTTTTTTTGTACATTTCCCCATCAATTTTGAAATCAGTTTTAGAGTATATTTCTTTGAAAGAAATACATGCTATTGATACTTAATTATGTTAGCATTATGAGTAATCTAATATTAGAAAGAATGTAATACTACTAAAAGTTGTACATTCTTCCCCAAGCATATATGCATATTAAGATAGCCTTTTTCTTGTTAAGAATCTTATATTTCACTTCTCTTTTATTTAATAATCAAACTTCAAAAAATATTATTTTTTTATGTTTTTAGTCTTTAGGATTTACATAAATATTACATTTTATTATTTTGTATAAATGTCTTCTCTTATTTTCTCTCTTTTCTTATGTTTATTTTGATGACCAGTTGACCTTTTAGTTCCTTTAAGTTGTTTTTCCTCTTATGAGCACTTAATACATATAGTTTTCTATAACAAATGATTGGATTATACCCCATACTTTGTATAATGCTGCTATCTTTTTATTTTCAGAATAGTCTATAACATGTCATTGAATTTCTTATTTAACAAGAAAGTTATTTAGGAGAGTATATTATTTTTGCACTTCCATATAGGTTTTATTTGTGCTTATGTCAGAAAATGTGGTTGGCATTTTGTCTATGTATAATTTATTTAGGTTTTCTTTAACTTATAAAAATATAATTTAAAAAATGTAAAAAGCAAATACATATATATGAACACTTCTCAAAGCTTTTCATTAACCCATTAGTTGAACCAGGTATATGCTAAACTAATCTCAAGAATATTTTAAAAGGTAATTTAATAAAGTAATGTTGGGAAAACCATAGTGGCTTAAATATAAAACTGATTATTGACTAAGGGACCCCAAAGACCACAGTCACTGGGGTGATTTGCATCTTTGCCAGACAAAATCTACAAATTAAACTCCGCTCTGAGGAAAAAAATCAAGGCCAAACCAGTAATTTATTGTGTTTATTTCCAAGTTTTGCATAATTAACCTTCTTGTGGGAGAAGTTAAGAAACAGCCACAGGCCCACAAAAAGTCCAAGATTTAATCATAAGATTACAGAATGATTCTCCTCCCTCACATTTATCACCGCACAAACAGGGCTCCAATGTAACTCTGAATTACAGCTGAAAGCACTGCAAAAAAGAGACTCCATCTAGAAAGGAGTTTTTAGGGAAGCCCAAAGATAATGGGGGCCATAAGAGGAAGGGCAATAACAGAATTTCTAGCCTCTCTGCACCTACAGGTATATACAGTACTTAACACAGACTGACTTCTAGTCAGATTAACAAAATACCTTACATTAAACACATTATTACCTCAGTTCCTATACCTAATAAATGATATCTAACTTTTAACAACAATAATAACAAACAAATACAAGGTATACTAAAAAGTAAGAAGAAACACAGTCTGAAAAAAGTAGGCATCAGCACAAGACTCAGTTATGAAGCCGATGTTGGAGTTATCAGACAAAGAATTTAAAAATAACTGATTAACATTTTAATGGCCATGGTGGTAATGTACACAACATGCAATAACAGATAGTCAATGAATGTACAGATATGGAGACTCTCTGGAAGATTCAAAGGAAATAGTAAGAATCAAAAGCACAGTCACAAAATGAAAAATGCCTTTGATGGGCGCAGCTCTAGACTGAACACAGTCAAAGAAAGAATAAGTGAGCTTGATGATTTTGATAAAACACACAGATCCCAGAGAAAACTATTCATTAAATTGGGCTGTACTGCTTAAAAAATTTTGAATTATCATGGCTGAACTTAGGTACAATAGTTTATAGAAACAAAAAATAAATTCTCCTTTATGGACTGTTTTTGTTTGTTTGGTTGGTTTGTTTTGCTTTTCTTTTTTTTTTTTAAGATTTGATTTATTAATTTGACAGAGATCACAAGTAGGCAGAGAAGCAGGCAGAAAGAGAGGAGGAAGCAGGCTCTCTGCTCAGCAGAGAGCCCGATGCGGGGCTTGATCCCAGGACCCTGGGACTACAACCTAAGCAGAAGGCAGAGGCTTTAACCCACTGAGCCACCCAGGCACCCCAGTTTGTTCTGTTTTCTGATTTCAACTTCAGAACAATATTTTTTCTTTTGCGAAACAATTACTTTTACTCCTTTTCTTAACCAAACAGGTGCTGAGTGTTAGTATTTTTACTTATTTCTATTTGTTTATTTAATTCATGGAGTTTGTGAATGAAATCTTTTGAAATATTTTCAATACTAAATATAATTTCAAAGGGTGAATTAGCTACCCCATTATCATATATACTAATTTTATGCAATGTTGCTTTTGAAGATAAGCACCATCAGGTATACAACCCTTAGAAAGATGATGACATTGTGCAGAGCACAGGTGGAACTGATTCCTGGGCTTTAGCAGTAATGTAGGATTAAGCTCAGGCAATAATTTTATTTGTTTTAGTGTATGTTTTCATCCCAAAACTGGTTGTCAATTGTTACGGAAAAATAATTTTCTAAATTGCTATGTAAATTTGCAATAAAAATAAAAAATGATATATGGGGGAGGGGGAAGTATTATGGAAATTTCCCATTTATCTTGATATTTAGAATCTGAAATATATCAAGGGTAATGTGCACAAATTCAAAGACAAAAGAGCAGAAGCAATTTTTTAAATGAAGTCTAAATTATAGTTTTAACTCTTTTCAGAGGTTTAATAGAGATATTTTCCTCTAACTGCTTCCTCCTATAGTCGGTTTATCTGATACTTCTTCCAGTAGCTACACTTCAGGAAAATGGAACAAAATTTTGTACTGCCACTACCCTAGTTGAGCATGTGAGTAATTCTGGGTCAGTCCTTATACCAGCAGACACTACATTATCACTCTCACATGTTTTCATTTATTGTTCATTATATATACATATATATATATATATATATATATATATAGTTATCATTCTCAAATGTGTTCATTTATAGTTTTGTAAAGATAATGCATTACAGCAAATCTCCACTAATCAAAGAAATCCACATCATTATTTTCTTCCCACCAAATCTAAGAGAAATACCACTCGTTTCTGACTTATTTTCACTCATTTTTTCCTATTTTTTCTTTTTTCTTTTTCTTTCCTTTAGAAAGAGAGAGAGAGCTAGTGAGCAGATGAAATAAGGGGAAGAGGGAGAGGAAGAAAGTATCTTAAGGAAGCTCCGTGCCCAGTGTGGAGCCCAGTGCAGGCTCAGTCTCAGGACCTTGAGATCATAACCTGAGCTGAAATAAGGAGTCCAGCGCTTAATCAACTGTGCCACCCAGGCACCCCCACTGTATTTTTTTTTATTTCTTTAGATATTCTCTCCTGCAGGATGTCATTTAATTTCTTTTATGTTCCCATGCTTTTGAAGGTCAAATATTTTTAGTACCTTCAATATTGTACTGGGAGCCAGACTAAGTCCTGTAAAAAGCTTCTTTGTTCATACCATGGCTAGGAATAAAAGCTCTATGCAAAATATATGAGTAAAATAAAAGCACATGCAGCAATTTAAAATGAGATCTGAAATAATAGATCACTGACTATATGAATTTCAATGTGATTTTTCATTTATGCATAAATGTTATATGTTTCATTACATATATAAATATATTTTATTTATTATATGTAAATATATTCTATTATTATATATAAATTATAAATAAATATTATATATTATTGTATTTATATTTACAACATGACTTGGTATATGTATATATTGTGAAGTGATTACCATCATAAAATTAGTTAATACATCCATCACCTCACATAGTTACCTTTGTGTGTGTGTGTGGGGTGAAGACATTTATTATTCTCAGCAAATTTCAAGTATATAATGTTAATGCATTTACTGTGCTGTCCATTAGATCCCCATAAATTATTATTCTTATTATTGAAAGTCTGTTCACTTATTAATTAATTTTGTCACTTAATTTTTGGGGCTTCTAGTATATATGAACTGAGAATCTGACACTGTCCCTTCTGAACACCTAGGGGGATAGAAGGCACAGTTTTGAGACAAGTTGTAATAATGGTAAATGCACAGTGTTTTATGCTGAAAAGTCTGTCCAAGCTCAAGGAAGAGAGCAAATGGATTAAAAGAAGAGACTGTGTTTCTATAAATTATATAAAGCTTTGTTATAAGTATTTTAATTATTTGTTATTACATAGCTTTATCTCTTTAAAGCTTCTAAAAATATACAGAAAGGCCTCTCTTTTATAGAGATATTGATGGTTAAATTTAGTCTGTTTACTCATTTTAACTGATAAACTCCTATCTCATAAAACAGTGTCAAATGATTTATATAGACAATATTGAAAGTCTAATATCTTAAGCACATGCTTTTAGTTTTGATATATTTTTTCTCATTTTTAAAGCTAGGAGCCTAGAATTTATAATTTCAGTTATCTAGTTGCTTTGCATCTAGCATAACTCACAAAGCTCCAAGTGAAAATTAATAATGTTCATGACAGTCTCAATGTCTTAATACTCAAGAATGTTCAAATTGTCATAGATGAAAGTTGAAAAACATATGTTTCTTCTAAAACTTATATTTACTTATTGTTTTCAAGGCTTACACGTCCACAAACATATGCATTTAATTCTACCCATTTCACTTTTGCTCACAGGAAACGTTTTAAAACTTCGGTTTTCTCAGACTTTCATGATGACTGCTCTTCTTCCCAGTCTCTTGTATGCTTGCCTACCAGACCTGCATAAAGACCAAAGACTACATCTATTCATATGTTGCCAAGAAATGAAGCATCATAGGCATCAGGCTGAGTGCAACTTTTGGAACAAATGATTTGTGATTAGATTTGCCTCTCTTTTAGATGCTACCATTGGTGAATGCTTTGTTCAATTTGCGATTATAAAAGCCTGAAAATGATCACAAGGTGAATTTCAATAAATTGAATTTATGATGAGTGTGAAGGATAATTTGCTGACAGCTTTAAATGTAAGCATTTTTTCAATTGTAAATATATCCCAACTGCTTTGTTTTTCTCATAAGAGATTCAGCACCTTGAAACAAAGATTTGCTATAAAACAAGCTCTCCAACAAACATCTGCTCCCTGTCTCTAAAGCCCCGAGACAGGTGAAATAGAACTCTGGATGTATACACTATGTTTTAAAGCTTTGGCAGTGGAGAGGAATTCATTCTTTACATTTGTATGAGTAAAAAGATTAACATTCTTTTTTAAAAAGTAAAAACACCAGACCTGTTTTAAATATATCTGTCTAGATTGGAGACATGGTCTGTGCCAATATAAATCTAAAACCATCTAAACCTGAGTAAAATATTTGAGGTTCCCATTTTCATGCTGCTTGAATATTTGTATGTTTAATGTTTTGGGAGATTTACCAGGTAGCTATAAAAAATGACTACATATTACAAAAATATTATAAAAATTAGCCTTCCTCTGGAGGGCTCCATAATCTACAAATATTCACTTGTCAATATTGTAGAAATGTAGAACGTTAACAGAAGATGCTATGCAAAAATTCTACTTAAACTAGCAAACATGAAAATGTACACATCACAGGCCTGTATGTGATGTACACTTCACAGTACACATCACAGGCTAGATAAATGCACTGAGATAGCACTATATATCATAAGATTAACCCAAACGGAAAAAAAAATAAGAAATAGAAACTATTAGAAAGGAGCAATTTGGAACTCTTATGCACTGCTGATGAAAGTGTAAAATGTTACAACCACTTTGAAAAACCATTTGACACGTTCTAATAAAGATGAAGATCGATGAAGATACATGACTCTCCACCCCTAGTCATACACCTTAAAGCAACTCTTTCAAAGAGGAAAATGCAAGTCTTATATATAAATTTAATTTTTAGGCCATATTAAAACATAATGATAGGTGATGCCAAACTTTAATAATATATTTTTGTTCAAATATCTAAAATATTATTTTAACATGTGATCAATACAAAATTATTTATGAGATTATTACTATTCTCTATTTTTTGTGCTGTCTTCAAAAATCAAGTGTCTATTTTATACTTAGAGCACACTCAAATTGTAACAACCGCATTTTAAGTACTTAATTGCTACATGTGGCCAATGTCTATTGTACTGGACATGCAGCCTTAGTAAAATTTGTCATATGTGCACAACGAAGCATGCACAAGAATGTTCATAGTGACTCTATGATTATCTATATTGCTCAATGCTGAGTCAGTAAAACAGAACCCATGGCTGTGGTCCAATTGAGGAACTGTCAAATACAAAGCTACTTACATTCATGTTGTAAGTGTTGAAAACCATCCAAATCAAGCAAGCAAGCAAGCAAGGAAACAGTGAGTCAATGCAGAGATAAATAATAGCAGTAAGCAGCTATATCTCTCAGGCTGATAGAAAAACAAAAAACAAAAAACTTGGTATCCTTTAAGTCCAAACTCCTGAGTCACATACAGAATTTTAATGGTCCTGCCATATTTATTTCCCCATTTTCAATGAAAAAAAAATTTCCTACTCTTTTCTATGTGCCAACTGTATCAACCTACTTGCAGTTCCCAGAATAAGCTCTTTTACTCTTTTATTTCACACCTTCCTGCCATTATGTCTATAGTGTAATTTGCCTGATATATCTTTGACTAACAGTCTTTACAATCAACTTTTGCTTTTAAACTTCTTCAATAAGATTGTGCCTATCTTCTCAACCCCCTTTTGCCACACTGTGTCAATCATACTTCTATACAACCCTAGCACACTTAAGCATTCTCTGATTTAAACACTTCTCAGTGGGGCACCTGGTGGCTCAGTTGGTTAAGCATCTGACTCTTGGTTTCTGCTCAGGTCATGATCTCAGTGTCATGAGGTTGAGCCCTGTGAGAAGCCCCGTAATGAGCCCAGCATTGGACTCTGTGCTCTGCATGGTGTTTTTTGTCCCTCTCCCTCTTGTCCTCCCCTAGCCATTCTCTCTCTATCTCTAAGATAGATATATGATAGATAGATAGATAATAGATAAAATATTTTTAAAAATAAACACTTTTTCAAATCTTTTTATAATATTGGCCTTACTATATCATAATGTACTTAAGAACAAGCATTTCAGTAATTTCTGTATCACCAGCTGTGGGACATAGTAGGTATGAAAATAATTAGGAATAAACTAAACAATTGAGATGTTTGTTCAAATGAAAAAATGTAATACAAACACACTTTTGAATGAAAATAACTTGGTTTATAATCTGCTTCCCCAAAATGTATTAATTGCAATGATATCGGACAATTTCTAGTGTTAGCCAGATCATAACTAGCCAGAACAGAGAAAAAGTATAATGAAAATTATAGTTAATAAATATAACCTGCACACTATAATTTAACTTAGACAATAGTAATTCTTTATTTGATGTATTTATAACTGCATGACTCATAGTTTATGTATTACAAGTAACATAATATGGGAGAAAACATAAAGTAACTTTTACATAGTAGAGAAATAAAGAAATACTACAATTTCCTTACAGCTCTGACAACTACCCCAAAAAAGTAAATAGTAAAAGGCTGAATTTGTTTTTGAAACCTTTAAAAATATTTCATTTCATTTTATTTTATTATTTTTGTAGTTTCAAGTTTTTATTTAAATTCCAGTTAGTTAGCATACAGTGTACTATTTGTTTCAGGTGCAGAATTTAGTGATTCATCACTTACATGTAACACCCAGGAGTCATCACAAGCATCCTCCTTAATCCCCATCACCCATTTAATCCAACCCCTGCCCTCTCCCCTAATAACCCTCTGTTTGTTCTCTAATAGTTGAGTCTGTTTCTATTTCTATGTTCATTTGTTTTGTTTCCTAAATTCCACATATGAGTGAAACCATATGGTATTTTTCTTCCTCTGAAACTTTTTTTTTTTTTTTAAACTTTGTGTTTCTTACATTACTGTTAGTTCACAACCTTCTCAGGTACATCCCAAATGAAATCCAAAACTGCCCCCAGACAAGAGTGCAGGGAGAGAGCAAAGAAAGAGGCAGGCCCGTCCAGGTTAGTAGGTGGCAGTTTTAATAAGCAAAGGGAACTTGTACACGGTGTTTGTCTTGGGCAGTAGCAAAACAAATGGATCTCTACAGCTGCCTGCCAAATCTTAAAAGTTTATAAAGAGCCCTTGAACTGGTGCAGATGTTCTCAACACAACATCACTGTGTCAAGGCTATGTCCTTGGAGCAGTCCCGGAATGGGGAAGGCAAGGAGAGGGGAAGACAGAAGGAGCCTCTGTGCCAGGGTCCAGTTCATGGTAAGTGGGCAGTCAGTTGCAAAATAATAACTTCTTCTGGGAATTATTTATCCTTTTTATTGAAATCAGGGTTGGGGGAGGAAATTTTTCAAGTTTCATGAGGTAGTATGACTAACATGAAACTTTGGAATCAAAACTGAAAACTGATTTTCTTTTCTAGAGTTAGATCTAAAAGAGATTCCAAATAGCTATAAAATGGCTGAGAGACTGAAACAATGTAGAAAAATAAATTATATCTATTTTGGTACAATAACGCATTTGGGGATCCTTTATTTTCTTAGCCTCTGTATTTAGAACAAGAGAAAAACACAAAATCAATTTTTATCGGAGGTGCATTATTAAACATGGACCTGGTTAATAAGTATATTTGCTTTTGCTAGGTGTATCAAGATTTGTCATTTTCTTAGGATTAAAATGAATGAGAATTTTCTAGCAGATATGTATTCTGAAGCACTGAGCAAGGGCAAACAATTGGAAACAATGCTTTTTCATTGCACTTGAGTGTGTGTGTGTGTGCATGCATGCATGCGTGTGTCTATGAGTGTGCCTGTGGTGCAGTGGTTCATATGGGTGAGTCCAATTTCGAGCATTTCTTAAAATTCTGATTTGGAGAACACAGATGGGAACATGCATTTATATAGCAAAACCAGTTTCAACCATTGTCTCACCACTTCCATTAATATGGGTAGTTTGCTTTGGTAATTCTCTTTGCAAAGTAGGTACATTTAAAAAATTTGTTTTGTCTTTTCTATTAGCTTCCTTATTTGCCTCTAAAATATTAGGTATGTTTCAGCATTTTAATTCATTTTGCTTCACAGAGACTTATTAAGCACATAAAATGTCTATCAAAAATGGAGGCTTCTAAATGGAATATGCAATGTGGAGGGACATAAGTTTGGGCAACATCAAGTATCTGGAATTAGGCTCATAGTGCTAAGACACTTTTAAGTGTTTTTATGTCCTGCATTCTCCATCTTTTTTGTTGCCTATCTTGGTGTTAATTTTTGAGTGATTGTTTTATTCCTTGAAGTTATTCAGAGAAAATTATAGTTTTCCCTCCTTTTGGCTTGAGACTCATTCACCAGTCTCCAGAGAAAGAAACCCTGAAAGAGATTTCTCCTAGTACCACATATGACCCAGGATGGGGCTGGAGATCTAGTCAAATGGGATACCATGAAAACCCGTGTTTTCCATGGTTTTATTGTGTAAAATGTGATTTTCTGCACTTCAAATTTTATCAGTTTGATTTGTGTAGCCAGAATTCATATATCGCTATTAATTTGGATCTTTTTAAGAGTTCTTATATTTTAAAATTACTAAAATGATTCTATTTGATTATGTATGGATTAATTTTGAGAACTTTGAACTTTATAGATGTTCCCCAAATTATCTGCAAAATATCTTTTTCCCAAATTTTATGTTGATGTATGTCAAAATATATGTATATCGATGGCCATATCCATCTCTAATCAAAATTCTCCTAATAACTCTAATTTACCTTATCACACAACTCACTGAATCACAGGAACAATGGAGAATATATGTAATCCGGGATGACATTCTGTGAGGTATGATTTTTTAAGGATCAAAATGTAGCAAGTGGAATTTAAAACATTATGTATTGGGGACAAGAATCAAAATAGAGAATACAAAATCTCAAATTATTTTTAATAATGGGGCATATATTTTAAATAATTTATAAATCAACTCAGAATTAGGTTTTCTAACATGTACTGTGTATGCTGTCAGTATGGCCAAAATATTTTTGTTAATTTTGATGCGTATAAAAATGATAAGATTACCTTGTAAAAATGGGTATTTCTTCAAGCTTATTAAATTGAAATTGCCACTTCTCCTGAGAGAAAATCTATGTGAATAAACTTGGTTAAGATAAATAAACTATGGCTATAGAAGATGAAACAGACATCCACTAATGTCCTACAACTAAGAACACCATAGAACACCATGCATTGAATGCAATCAATGATGCTATTTATCAATTAAAAAAGAGAGAGACAGAGACAGAGAACAAAATCCTGTAAGATGTATTGAATAAATAATTAAAATATAAGTTTGAGGAATATATTTATCTTATTAATATAAAGCTTTTAAATAAATTTAACTAAAATATAGTTTACACTTTTGATTTTGATCATACTAAAAATGTCCCTCTGGTATCTGCTATATTTTGCTTTCCATTACAGCTCAGAAATATCCAAGATACCTTGGAAGACTTTATTTTTGTTAATTTACTATGTCAGACTTACTATTCAGTTATATGGGTGAAGATGGGTCAGTAGCAAAAAAGTGCCACAGAAAATCTTTTTTTTTCCTAGAAAAGAAAACATGTTCAAAAGGAGAAAATTCTTCTCTCTTAAATCTCATGTGATTTTGCTTCATTGCAGAGATAAGATTTTTTCTTCATTCATCTCCAACTCAGAAAACTAGCTGTACCATCTTTGTAGTGGAGTTTTGGATGTTTTTTTCTCTTGCTATTGTTTCAAAATGCTTGGTTATTCTTTAAATCACATAAGGGGAAAAGAAATATATATATATATATATATATATCTCGTACTGAGTTGGCTCCGAAAGGAATTCCAGCAAAGTCCATAGTCATAGGCATTCTTTTTATTTTTGTAAACAAAACTGTTTCCTTTATCTTCCACAACACCAAGAAATCAGCTCAGTGGAAATGTTACCCAAACCAGCTGAATCTAATGCAATTCGTTTCTATACTTGACATTTATACCAGGTTAAGATTTGTGAAAATGTACATAATTTAAAAGTATGATCTGTGCTCTGACTCTAGTGTTGTAAGTGTAAATAACAAAAGTCACACTGGTGATGATCAGTACATCCAGTGACTTATGTGTTGGGTGCTGTCCATTAATCTACTTTATTCTCAAAAGAAAAGATATTTAAAGTAAAATAATATTTCAAATGCAATACATATGAATACATTTCTGGCATTATTTTTATGTTCAACATTTCTATAAGGTACATATATTACTTTGACTTTTGTATTCAGAGAAAAGAGGAAAATACTGTATTACTTCTAATAAAAATTTAGCTTTCTTCTAGTTACATTTTAGTATATTTAGATAATAAGAATCCAATTATAATGTCCAAAATTCTACAAGAGTTTAGAAAATTTAAAAACATAGGAATCCAGGGATCTATGAAAATAATGTAAAGATTATGCTCAGAATCTTAGCAAATATAATACAAAAAAGAAAGAGTTTTGACATTTCTGTAGGTTAAGGAGCAAATCACCTTAGCTCAAGATTATTTTGTTAATATTAATTCTTGTTTTTAAAAAGAAACTGTTTTGATATGAATTTCAAATACCATTTTTGGCTATCTAAAAGCATTTACAAAATTACTATTATTTTATTATTTTTTTTTCAAATCACAAAGTTAAGTGAGTAGAATTAACTGCAAAATACTACCTAAATGCAAAGTTCAGTTGTGTGGTTCTTGAAAACAATCTGATTTATCAGGTAACCTAGGACAAATAGATTTATTGGCAAGATGGGAAGAAGGGTAAAAACAATAACTGAGTGAATATAAAAATATCAGATAAAATGTAGAATTATATATTGTAACATATAAACCTTCTGGACTGTGTCTCCAAGCAGAATATATCTTTGCTGTCAGTCTGTTGGTACCAAGCTGCAGAATTTGGAAAGTTATTCCAAAATTTAAAATTGAAGGAACAATTAAATAATAGAAAGGAAACATGCTGCCTAAAAGAAATAGGCTAATTTTAAAAGTGCACTTCACCATTATTATATTTAAATGAGGTTCTCGATCACTTGATCTGACCCTGCATGGTGCATAGCAACTGCAGTTGAACAATATATTTGAATGAGGATTATTATAATTTACTAAGAGGTGCTGCAGGGGATTATGAAACTTGGAAGGCCAGCACTATACTTCCATAACAGACATTACTGCCAGATAATTAACCTTGCTGTTTGTTTAGCAACCACCGAATGCTTCATTACTGATTCAGTCAATTATCTCCTGGTAATGACCGCTACAGAAGGTAGAATTGCTTAATTAAAATTATTTAGACCAAGGAGGAACTTTGATTGGGCCATGCATATTAGAAAAGCTTGATTAATCTTGATGAAATACACAACTCATTTAAAGCTTTACTTTATTGTATCAAAATGCCAAACTCATTCTTTTTCCAATCAAAAATAAAATATTTTTTTTCCTTTGCCAAATTACATTTAAAAAATAAGATAGCAACAAGGGGGTGGGTGAAAACTGGCCTTTTCAGTGCTATTTTTACAGTAGTGAGGTTTGAAGAATGAAAGTAGAAGCCTATTTATTTCATGAGATGCAACTGATATAAAAAGAATTCCTTAATGCTGGAAGAAATGGTATATACAAAACAGACAAAATGGCACTATGTGTGTGTGCACCAGTTAAAGGATGTCAATGCATTTAATCTTCACCTCTCTTCGTGTGTATGCACAAGTGAATTCCCTAGATCATTCTTCATGTTAACATGGCCATGGGATTTGAGAATTGGCCATTTGATGCACCTTGCGGATGAGGGAGAATACACTGGGTTTAGAATAAATCTTTTCCATTTCAGCAGGAACAGATCCACAGGGTCTGTAGTGTCCAGTGTTTTCCTTTGTGTAAAGAGCTCACCCTTTTTTTTTAAATGAAGACATGGTTCATTGTTTTACCCCATTTCTAGCTGTATGTAGATCAAAAAACAGTATTTTGAGCTACTCAGAATAAAAATTCATAAGTGAACTTTATAAAGTGCAGTCACATAACGCTGTATTTTTTGTTTTATGTTTGTGAGCTTTCATAGGAAAAGAGAATTGTTTGTTTGTCTACATATGGTGCCTCATTTCAAAGCTCTCCAAAACTTCAGGAAGATACTGATAATGACTACAAAAGCTTTCCAGTAAATACATTTATTGCATAATGAAGCAAAAGTTATTCTTAATTGTATATATAATGCCACAAATACATTAAGTTCTTACAGGATGACTTGAACCTAACTATAACTTAGGGAATTACTACTCAAAATTAATGAAAAAGCATCCTGTAACTTCTTAGATGTGATATGAATTCCTCTAAAACATGTCCCTCCCTGTGAGGTCCAACAGTTCAACTGGCATTTCAATTTGTACTGTGGAAATATTGACAATATAAGAGAATTATATTATGGAAGAGTCAAAAACAGATAGTGAAAAAACTCTTTAATATGGAAACTACACTGTGATTCTCACAGATGCTAGGTCTATGATTCTTACTTGGAAATATGTACAACTGAGATTTAAGAAAAATGTTGTGGAGGAAAATGTCAGAGAGGCATTTCTTGGAAAGGTAACCATCAACAGACTTTTCTTTACTCCACATCTTGGAAAGTAATAGAACTCTTACATACTATAATAACAAAAAGGCAACCAATCAACAAACAAAAATTTAAAATAAAGTTCTAAAAGAGTGCATTCCTTAATATCATACAGAATCATATACAAGCCTTTATTAAAAAAATTATATGTGTTGATCATGTTTTCTGAATTAATGCAACTTAGAATTAAGGAGATGACAACACCCAAAGAACAAATAATCCAATCAAGAAATGGGCAGAGGACATGAACAGATGTTTCTGCAAAGAAGACATGCAGATGTCCAACAGACACATGAAAAAGTGCTCCACATCACTCAGCATCAGGGAAACACAAATCAAAACCACAATGAGATACCACCTCACACCAGTCAGAATGGCTAAAATTAACAAGTCAGGAAATGACAGATGCTGGCGAGGATGCGGAGAAAGGGGAACCCTCCTACACTGTTGGTGGGAATGCAAGCACTCTGGAAAACAGCATGAAAGTTCCTTGAAAAGTTGAAAATACCTACCCTATGACCCAGCAATTGCACTACTAGGTATTTACCCTAAAGATACAAATGTGTGATCCGAAGGGGCACGTGCACCTGAATGTTTATAGCGGTAATGTCCACAATAGCCAAACTGTGAAAAGAACCTAGATGTCCATCAACAGATGAATGGATAAAGAAGATGTGGGGGGTGTATATATATATATATTTTTTGCTTTTGTAAATGAACAGTAGGGAATAAGCAATTTCATGTTGTTCATTTTCTATGTATACATTATATATATTATATATATAATTATATATATAAAATAACATTTTATATATATATATAATGGAATACTATGCAGCCATCAAAAGAAATTAAATCTTGCCATTTGCAACAATGTGGATGGAACTAGAGGGCATTATGCTTAGTGAAAAAAGCAATCGGAGAAAGACAACTATAATATGATTTCCCTGATATGAGGAAGTGGAGATGCAACGTGGGGGGTTTGGGGATAGGAAAAGAATAAATGAAAGAAGATGGGATCAGGAGGGAGACAAACCAAAGATTAAAAGACTCTTAATCTCACAAAACTAACTGAGGGTTGCCAGGTAGGGGGGACGGAGAAGGTGGTGGGGGTTATGGACATTGGGGAGGGTATGTGCTATGGTGAGTGCTATGAACTGTGTAAACCTGATGATTCACAGACCTGTACCCTGGGGCTAATAATACATTATATCTTAATAAAAAATAAAAATAAATAAAAAAAGAATTAAGGAGATGACTATTTATAGATACATTTTTGTGTATCCATGGAAATAAATAAACCAACATAATTACCTCAAAATGGCTCTTAGAATACACTAAATAATTGCATGAAAACAATGGCATACAGAAAATAGTACTTCATGATAATATATCACACATCAAAATTAGAAGGATTAAACTTAAGTAATATTTATAAGAAAGCTTTCTGTTCCACATAATTATAATATAAAAGATAAGAGCAATAAAATGGAGGCTGAACATTCAAGCATAGATATGAGAAACCTGAGAAAATTAAAAGAAATTACATAAGAGATATAAGAAGTATAAGAGTGGAAACTCCTGCAATAGGAAAACAAATGCTATAATAGAAAATACAAAGTCCTTCAAAAAACTAATAAGAAAAAAAAATCTAGTATATTTCATTAATGGAATCACAAAGCACAAATAAAAAATACAAGAGGAAGGTACCTGTCTCACTCAGTCAGTGGAACATGAAACTCTTAATCCTGGAGTTGCAAGTTCAAACCCCACATTGGTGTAGAGATTATTTAAAAAATAAAATCTTAAAAAAAAAATACAAGAGTGAATGGTCAAACTGTAGCTAATAACAGGTTTTACATAAGAAAAGAACACTTGAAAAATATATACAAGGCAATATATAAAAATTTTAGATTAAACAATATAAAAAGGGGCAATTTCATAGAAAGTTATACTTAAAAATTGCCTTAACATACATATTTAGTGATTCGTGGAAAGAAGTATGTAGATTGAATGGAAAATAAGAAAAATACTTTCTTATTGATGATTTAATTGTATATATAGAAAATGAACAACATGAAATTGCTTATTCCCTACTGTTCATTTACAAAAGCAAAAATGACAAGTTTATATTGCTGAAATCAATATGAGAACATCTATGCACACAAGCAATTAAAAATAAGATTTAACTGTTGCTGAAAATAAATTTTGTTTCTCTACTCGAGTAACACAAGATTAAAAAAAATGCATTTTTAAAATGCTAAGAAGCAGAAAATATGACCTGTCAATAAGTAGAAAGGGGGAAATATTGTCTAGAACTATTAATAAAAGTATTATGACATTATTTAAAGAACTACACACAAATTTCCAAATAAATGAAAAAAGTATGCCTTATACATGAAAATTAAATATTATAAAGATACTTCTCTACCTCAAATTAATCTCCAAATTTAATTTAATGCAATAAGAATTCAATTGGTTTCCTCAAGTAAAATGACAATTTTTCATAGAACAGAAAGGAAGAAAGGTAGTTAGGAAATCTTACGGTACCAACAAGTCCTATAATGCTTTACTATATGTGCAATCTGCATAATAATAGGCAAATTATTTAATGGTACAGAAGAGAGCTTCCAAAAATAAGCCTAACCTCACATGAAATCTTGTTGATGAACGAGGTAGCAACCTGAATCATTGAAAATAGATTATTCACCACAACTTTGAGA
Organism: Neogale vison; assembly: GCF_020171115.1. Lineage (NCBI taxonomy): Eukaryota > Metazoa > Chordata > Mammalia > Carnivora > Mustelidae > Neogale > Neogale vison. The sequence goes on from NC_058096.1 coordinate 51,301,235, forward strand.
TTTTTGTATTAATATGTTAAAATGTAGAAAATTTTAAAAATCTCTATTTTATATCCTGTACAAAGTGGGTTTAAGGTGAATAAAAACATATATATTCAAAACAAAATTTCAAAATATTTGGAAGAAAATAGTTGCAGTACATACAGGGACCTTTCTTTTCTTTCTTTCTATTTTTTTTTAAGACTTTATTTATTTATTTGACAGACAGAGATCACAAGTAGGCAGAGAGGCAGGCAGAGAGAGAGAGAGGGAAGCAGGCTCCCTGCTGAGCAGAGAGCCTGATGTGGGGCTCGATCCCATGACCCTGGGATCATGACCTGAGCTGAAGGCAGAGGCTTTAACCCACTGAGCCACCCAGGCGCTCCTACAGGGACATTTCTTAAAGTAAATACAAAAGACAAAATCAGATTGAAAGATACAATTGCAACAAAATAAAAATGTCTGTACCATAAAAATACATTATAAAATGTGATAAAACAAGACATATAGGAGAAAGTACTTCGATCTATACCTCACAAAATTATTACCATCCATAATATATGAAACTCATCTGGATCATCTGGAAACTCACATATTGAAAGATTAGCAGTCAACTATGGGGAAAAAAAGACTAAAGGTCATAAACCAATGGTCAATAAACATTTCAAAAATGTTTGGTTTTCCAGAGCAATGATAATTAAAACATCAATGTAATACCATTTGATTCATCTACTGACAAAACATTTAAGTCTGCCAATACCAAGCAATTTAATACCAAGTTGGTGATATAGTGGGGAAAGAAAACATTCAAATACTTCCGTGGTGCTGGTGTATACCACTCTGGGAATCCTTCAGCAATGTCAACCAGGGGCACCTGGGTAGCTCAGTGGGTTAAAGGCTCTGCCTTTCAGATCAAGTCATGATCCCAGGGTCCTGGAATGGAGCCCCACATCACCCTCTCTGCTCAACAGGGAGCCTCCTTCCCTTCCTCTCTCTCTCTGCCTGCCTCTGCCTACTTGTGATCTCTGTCTGTCAAATAAATAAATAAAATCTTAAAGAAATAAATTAATTAAAAAAGCAACTGATTTCTGTATATTGATTTTTGTATCCTGCCACATTACTGAATTGCTGTATGAGTTCTAGTAATTTGGGGTTGGAGACTTTTGGGTTTTCCACACAGAGCATCACGCCATCTGCAAAGAGAGGGAGTTTGACTTCTTCTTTGTCAGTTTGAATAGCTTTTATTTCTTTCAGTTGTTTGATTGCTGTTAGGACTTCTAGGACTATGTTGAACAATAGTGGTGAGAGTGGGTCATGTTCCTGATCTCAAAGGGAAAGAAAGGTTCTGAGCATTTCCCCATTGAGAATATTATTCATTGTGGGTTTTACATAGATGGATTTTATGAAATCAAGGAATAGTCCCTCTATCCTCTACTCTGAAGAGTTTTAACCAGGAAAGGATGCTGTATTTTGTCAAATGCTTTTTCTCCATCAATTGAGAGGACCATGTGGTTCTTCTCTGTCCTCTTATTAATGTGTTCTGTCCCATTGATTGATTTGCAAATGTTGAACCACCCTTGCATCCCAGGGATAAATTCCACCGGGTCCTGGCGGATAATCCTTTAATGTACTGTTGGATCCTATTAGCTAGCATCCTGTTGGGAATTTTGGCATCCATATACATCATGGATATTGGCCTGAAATTCTCCTTTTTAATGGGGTCTTTGCCTTGTTTTGGGATCAAGGTAATGCTGGCCTCATAGAAAGAGTCTGGAAAATTTTCTTTTATTTTTTGAAACAGCCTCAGAAGAATAGGTATTATCTCTTCTTTGAATATTTGGTAGAATTCCCCAGGGAATCCACAGGTCCTGGACTCTTGTTTTTTGGGAGGTTTTTGATCACTGCTTCAATCTTCCTACTGATTATTGGTCTATTCAGATTGTCAATTTCTTTCTGTTTTGGTCTTGGTAGTTTATAGGTCCAGGAATGCATCCATTTATTCTAGGTTGCTTAACTTATTGGCATATAGCTGTTAATAATAATTTCTGATGATTGTTTCTATTTCCTTGGTGTTGGTTGTAATCTCTCCCCTTTCATTCATAATTTTATTAATTTGGGTTCTTTCTTTTTTCTCTTGGCTAATTCTGGCCAGTGGTTTATTGATGTTATTAATTCTTTCAAAGAACCAGATTCTAGTTTCGTTGATGTGTTCTACTCTATTTCTGGTTTCTAATTCATTGATCTCTGCTCTAACCTTAATTATTTTACCTCTTGTGCATGGGTTAGGCATAATTTGTTGTTGATTCTCCAGTTCTTTAAGGTGTAAAGACAGTTTATGTATTTGTGATTTTTTTTTCTATTTTTTGAGTGAGGCTTGGATGGCTATGTACTTCCCCTTTAGGACAACCTTTGCTGTATCCCATAAGTTTTTGACTTATGTGTTTTCATTCTCATTGGTTTCCATGAATTATTTAAGTTTTCTTTGATTTCCTGGTTGACCCAAACATTCTTGAGCAGGACGGTCTTTAGCTTCCAAGTGTTTGAATTTATTCCAAAATTTTCTTGTGATTGAGTTCCAGTTTGAAAGCCTTGTGGTCTGTGAATATACAGGGAATAATCTCATTCTTTTGGTATTGGTTGAGACCTGATTTGTGACCCAGTATGTGGCCTGCTCTGGAGAAAGTTCCATGTGCGCTAGAGAAGAATGAGTATTCTGTTGTTAGGGTGGAATGTTCTGATATCTATGAGGTCCATCTGATCTAGTGTGTCACTCAAAGCTCTTTTTTCTTTGCTGATTTTCTGCTTAGATGATCTGTCTACTGCTGAGAGTGGAGTGTTGAGGTCTCCTATTATTAACATATTATTATCAATATATCTTTATTTTGGTTAACAGTTGGCTTATGTAGTTGGCTGTTCCCATGTTGGAGATATAGATATTTAAAATTGTTAGAACTTCTTGTTGGATAAATCCTTTAAAGAATGATATAGTGTCTTTCTGTATCACTAACTACAATCTCTAGTTTAAAATCTAATTTGTCTGATATGAGAATTGCTACTCCCACTTTCTTTTGAGGTTTTTTGGCATGAAAAATTGTTCTCCATCCCTTCACTTTCAGTCTGGATGTATATTTAGGTTCAAAAACGAGGTTCGTATAGACAGCATTTGGATGGGTCTTATTGTTTTATCCAATTTGCAACCCTATGCTGTTTTATGGGAGCAGTTAGGCCACTCACATTGAGAGTGATTATTGAACGATAAGATTTTATTGTCATCATGTTGTCTGTGAAGTCCTTGTTTCTACAGATTGTATCACATATTTCTGTTCTATATCACTCTTGGGGTATTTCTCTTTTTAGAACCCCCCCCTTAATATTTCTTGCAGGGCCATCTTAGTGGTCACATATTCTTTCAGTTTTTGCCAGTCTTGGTAGCTCTTTATCTTTCCATCCATTCTAAATGACAGCCTTGCCAGATAAAGTATTCATGGCTGCATATTATTCTCATTTAGTACCCTGAATATGTCTTTCCAGCCCTTTCTGTCTTGTCAGGTCTCTGTGTATAGGCCTGAAATTAGTCTGATATTCTGCCCTCTGTACTAAGGAATTAAGATGGTTTATTTGGTTCTAATATTCTTGAGTTTTACTATTACATGCCTGGACATTGGTCTATTCTCCTTGATCTTGGAAGTGGTCTTCTCTACCTCTAGGACATGAATGCTTGTTTCATTCCCCAGATTAGGGAAGTTCTTAGCTACTATTTGCTCAAATACGTCTTCTAGTCCCATTCTGCCCCCACCCCAGGGATCCCAATAATTCTGAATTGGAACATTTCATGGTGTCATTTATTTCTCTAATTCTGTTTTCATGGATTTTAAATTGTTTGTTTCAGGCCTCCTCCTGTTCCTCCTTTTCTATCAGTTTGTCTTCTAGATAACCAATTTGTTCTTCTGCCTCATTTAACCTAGCTGTTAGAGTATTTAGATTAGATGTCAGATAGGATTTTTAAGTTTTGTCAGATCAGCTCTCATTTCTGCCCTTAGAGAATCTATGTTGTAAATAATGGTTTTCTCTATCCTAGCTATTTTTCTGCATAACTCTTAGTCTGACGTCTATTTCCAACATCTTGCTTATGTCCATATCCATTAGTTTTATGGCAGAGATCATAGTCTGAATTTTTCCTGTGTTGAGTGTTCCTCCTCTTGTCCACTCTGTTCAGGGGTGGTTGAGGGATTGTACAGAGTCCAAACTATTGACCACAGTCCAAGCAAGGTGCACTTGTTTTATAGGGACCTTAGGGTTGTCAGCCTCATGTCCTTCTGGCCTGTCTTTTGGGGGAGGGGCTTCTACACTGTTACTCAGGCAACCCTGTTTGGGAAGAATTGCCCTACCCCCTGGAGCGGGGGTGGATGGACTCAGTGGAAACAGGCTTTGGGGGGCTTTTGTTCTCCTGGGGCTTTCCCTGGCAGCTTCCCATGTCTCTTCCAAAAGTCAGAGCACAAGTGACCGAATCCAACCTTCTATCTCAGAATAGAGAGATTGCAATCTGTTCTCCAGTGAGCTCTCCAGGCCACATTGTCTCCATTTTTGTCTGTGCTGCTAAAATATGCAGCATCCTAGTTGTGCATCCTACAGCAACATTCCTAACCCTCACTTCCAGGTTCAGGCACATCTCTACACTCTAAAACCACCAGCCACCCCACTTTGCAGCTCCCCAGGTTTCCAACTGGGGGACTGCCCTAAAGTCCTTTCCCTGCCACTACTGGTCTGCAAGTCTGTGTCATGTCCCCAGTAAGGGAGGCTTTTGTGCTTCCATGGCACAAGATCCCAGAGGCTCCCTCCCCTTTCTGTTAATCTTCTGATATCTGCCCATAGAATCAAGGCTCCCTAAGACCAACCACCTGAGATATTCTGTTTGTAGAGATCCAGATATATCTTCTTACAGTACACACTGATTTTGTGTGTGTTCAGAGCGATCTGGTAGGTATCCAGCTCAATGCAGGGAACTGGTTGAAATAGGGTTCCCTACTCCTTTGCTATCTTTCCTCCAACCCCCCATAACCATCTTCTTTATCCATTCAGCTACTGATGGACACATAAGTTGGTTCCTTATCTTGGTTATTGTAAATAATTTTTCAATAAACATAGGAATGCATGTATCTTTTTGAATTAGTGTTTTTGTTTTCTTCTGGTAAATACCCAGTAGTGGAATTTCTGAATCATATGGCATTTCTATTTTTAATTTTTTATGGAATCTCCAAAGTGTTTTCCATAGTGATTGTGCCAATTTACATCTCCCCCAGCAGTGCATGAGAGCTCCTTTTTTTCATTTACTCACCAATACATGTTATTTGTTGTCTTTATTTTTTACCCATTCTGATAGGTTGTTTTCCCCATTTTTAGTATATGTGCTGCCGAAGCGAGCACATGTTTTCCCCATTTTTAAATCCTGTCTTCCATGTATTTCCTCAATCTGTTTTCATGATTTTATTTGTTGTTTGCTTTTCTTAGGATGCCTTCCATTTTCTCAATCCTCAATAGGGTCTGCTTCTCAATTCATTTCCTGAACACTTTAGCTCTTAGTGATCTTTACTGTATTTGTTAATGCCAATAACATTGTACTACATGGACTACAGTGCATATTATTTTTTTTCTAAGTGTAAATACATTTATCCACATATACTTCCTAGTAATGTATAAGAAAGTCAAATGTCCATGGATAAATCTGCTGTCAAGTGCCAACATGATGTCTTAGCTCAAAAGATTCATTGCTCAGTTAAAGGATGAAAGTCCAGATACTGCATACAAAAGGGATTTTGTGTATGTGTAGTATGGAGAAGTAGATATTGTGAGAGATTTCAATCTAAGAAATAGGAAGTTTGCTTTAATTTTTTATGCCTTTTCTTTTTTTTTTTTTAAGATTTTATTTATTTATTTGACAGAGATCACAAGCAGGAAGAGAGGCAGGCAGAGAGAGAGGAGGAAGCAGGCTCCCTGCTGAGCAGAGAGCCCGATGCGGGGCTTGATCCGAGGACTCGGAGTTCATGACCTGAGCCGAAGGCAGCGGCTTAACCCACTGAGCCACCCAGGCGCCCCTTTTATGCATTTTCTAATGTCTAATAAATTAATTCACCTACTAAATAATAATTTACTCTTGATTTTCAGTTTTAAATGACAATAATAAATCATTGTAAGATAGCTATTAATTGCAGATAAATGTTATGTTTTACCTGTGATTCACATTGTACATTGGTAATTTAATTAAAAAAGTAAAGCTTTCATAGTAGATATACCATTCATTACACTAAATAAGCTCTCATCATTCAGGGACCAATTTGCAAAAAAGTGTCCATCTTCATTTTTTTGTTTGTTTGTTTGTTTTTTCTCCCAAATATAATTAACTTAAAATAGAAGCTGAGGAGAGAGACAAAGTACAATAGATTCAAGTACAGGTCAAATTTACAATTTCCTTATATAAAAAATGATAATGAACACAATGCAAGGCACTGCAAATCTTATTTCCTCCAGAAAGAGAGTGTAATCAGAATATAATGAGCATTGAAATTAATAAATTAAAAAATAAGTGTCCATAAGAGAAAAGAATGTATTTCAATCAGGCTGTAATTATGTTTTCAACATTGTAAATTAATTCCCCAAATGAATATCTTTCAGTGCACCCAATTTATTATCATTTCTCATCTTTTTATCTAAAGCTCAGTGTTTCTAACTTGACTAAATCATCACATTAGTAAGAAATAAAACAAGAGGTGTTCATTAATGCACCCTCTGACATTCTATTATCTCAATTCTCTTGCTGATTTTAAATAATGAAATATATAAAACTAGAGTGTGTAAGAATTTTTTTTTTTAATGAAGACACAGAAACAAATGGAGCCACCTGTAGTCTTCAATGGGCTATCTGTAGGGACATTAATATTGAAAAATGAATGAGGATGACAAGGTGAACATTTATTAAGTAATTAAGTAAATTAAGTTACTCATTCTTCTTTTAGAAGACAAGTTATATAGTGGTGAATTTGTCTGAAGTCAGATTTGGTATACTGGCTTTGATTTGCAGATTTATCACATACTGTGATTATGAATAAGCTATTTCCTTTTCTTTGTTCTGTTTCCTCATCTAAAATAAGCATGAGAAAAAATGTTCATCATAGGTTTATGATGAGAAACAGATTAGGTAAGTTTGAAAAGCTTTTAGTTCACTGTCTGCCACAGAGGAAGCACCATAACTAACTACTTTCATATTTAAAGTCATCACTAAATTAGTTCTTCATGCTATAGGTCTCTTCTTCTGTTTTGTTACTTTGTGATTCTAGATGTCATGTAAACAATCAATCATCTTGGATGCCAAGGTTGTGTGTGCCCATAAGAAATATTTCAATAATGCTTTAGATAATATCAATAACTCAGTGATTTTGAAACATGGAGGAAAGACATAAGGAGTCCCGGTTCTGGAAATGATAATGGTATGAATGCTATACAGGGAACTCACTGATATAGTAAGTAAATTTAATGTGCTTTATTGGAAGCAAGGAAAGATGAAAAAATGTTAAAATACAGTTTAGGGTTAGAAATTAATCTCACTTTCAGGTGTAAAGATTGACTTCAAATTTTGTGAGGTAAATTGGTAAAGTTCAAGGAGGACTGGTGATCTTAAAGTTTGTGCAATTATGTTATTTATTAATTAGCTGAAGAAGAAAATCTATGCTGGTCTCCAGATGTGTGTGTTATGTTGGAAAGAGATTCAGAAAAATAGTAGGATATCTGAGCTCAAAGTCTTGTTCTATTAGGAACTTCAAAAATTCACCTCCATGGGCCTCAGATTCTTCTAATTAAAAGATTTGTACATAAAGCAATAATTTAAGTTTCTTTGAATGTGATAATATTACTGTAATCTAAGACAGTAGTTCTCAATGTTTTGGCTGAGAACAAATTATATATGGTATGTGAGGTGGGATTTTCACCTCACAGAAATAAAACAGCTTATTACAACAGATTATATAAGAAGCAAAGAAGAAAATCCAACTGTCTTCCATGAAACTGCACATTACAGAGATTTGCAGAACTACGAAATAATGCCAAAGTTCTTACAACTAAAAAATTTTATTCTGAAAATTATAGTTACTTTCATAAAATTGTTACCTATGTGACTATATAATGGTTTACTTTTATTTTTATATTTAAGTGAAAAAATAATTATTTAAACATTTCCTCATTTAATGTTTTTTTTTTTTTTAAAGATTTTATTTATTTATTTGACAGACAGAGTTCACAAGCAGGCAGAGAGAGAGAGAGGGAAGCAGGCTCCCTGCTGAGCAGAGCGCCCGATGCGGGCCTCGATCCCAGGACCCTGAGATCATGACCTGAGCCGAAGGCAGCGGCTTAACCCACTGAGCCACCCAGGCGCCCTTTAATGTTTTAATATAGATATTGACAGATGTAATCCACATAAGCAAAATAATCAGGGACAATCAGTAATTTTTAAGTTTGTAAAGAAATGTTTGTCCTTTCACTGAAAGCTACTTCAATACTTTTCTACTCATTTTTTCCCATTTATTCTTTCTTCTAATATAATTTATATTCTGGATCCTTTACTGCCATATAATAAACTCGATCTGATGTTTTCAACTGCAGTGTTATTTCCAAAAAGGTAAAATCACTGGGTATTTTCTTAACTACCAACTACTATTGAATTATATTTGGTACTTTCCCTTAAGGGAGATTTTCATTTCCTCTACAAATACTGAAAATATAAGGTTATCATGAAAAAATATGTATAATTTCTTCATAACACAGCTTCTTATATAAGGGAGAAGGTCTTGAGTATGAATTCATGAATTACAAGGACATTTCTACACTGACTTTTTCATGTTCTAGTACTAAAATATACCACAGGGAATCAAAGAGGCCAACATTACCAATTGTTTTTCAGGATCTAGATAGGAAAGTAATAGATTATTTTTTTACTTTTTCATCCTGAAATCTAAACATTATTAAGAACTCTGGAGACTGAGATTTTACCCTGCTTACAAAATAACATGTTAGCCAACCGGTGTCATGGATAAGGACAGAAGAATGATACTTCTCAGTCAGAGACAGAGGATTTAATCATTTATGGCACAGTAAACATCATGAACTTCATGTTCACAACTGATCTCCTTGTCCTTTCACTGAAACACACTCTATTACCTTTCCATTCACTTTTTTCCATTCAGTCTTCCCACAGGGAAGTCTTGCAGACTCACATAATACAGTCTAGTGGTTTCTACATGCACAGCAGATTTGTACCATAGCTGAAGAAAATTGAGCTTAGGGAATCACTAATATTACAAGGGAACTATTAACAAACCTTCCCAATATTTGCCCCAAAAAGAGAAATAATCTTTATTTTTCTGGATAGCAAACAATATCTCCCTTTGCTCCCTCTACCTTGGAGTCAGACATGGTTCCTGTCTTCTAAGTTTGACATTCAAACACCCTTGAACAGATACTCCAGAACAAAAGTTGTCAAAACTTCTGCTCTGTAGAAGAAAATCATGAAGAAAAGGAGAAATAGGAGAAAACCATTTTCTTGCAACACTATAGATGGCCCTAGATCCTGTTGCTTCCATGGAAAATATTTCTAGAACTTTCCCTCATCCCTCTTCTACATGATTCCATAATTCAGATAAGCACTACCTAATGGGGGCATAGACAAACGGAAGAATCTGAACACCATCCAACACCACTCCAAAAACATGAACCATAGTCAGCTATACTAACCGAATTTGCAATCCTAAGGCATTCCACCTAGTCAAGAGACAAACATTGGAAAAATCATCAACCTGTGTTCTCCAGCTGATATAAATTACTACCTGGAAGGCCCCCCAAATTGTAAACATTTTGTTTCTAGAGCACTAAGTGTACCATTGGGATTGCATTTCTTGTGTCATAGCCAGAAATTATTTTGTCTCCTTTTCAAAACGTGAAGATTTGCTCTGAAAGAGAGGTTATAAGAAAATGTCAAGGGGTGCCTGGGTGGCTCAGTAGGTTAAAGCCTCTGCCTTTGGCTCGGGTCATGATCCCAGGGTCCTGGGATTGAGCCCCACATCGGGCTCTCTGCTCTGTGGGGAGCCTGCTTCCTCCTCCTCTCTCTCTGTCTGCCTGCCTCTCTGCCTACTTGTGATCTCTGTCTGTCAAATAAAAAAAAGAAAGAAAGAAAGAAAGAAAGAAAGAAAGAAAGAAAGAAAGAAAGAAAATGTCAAGTGCTGAAGAAACACCATCTCAGACCTGGAAGTCATTTAGATCAGCCTTAGTTCACTAGCCTGGATTTTTATGGATGATAAATCTGTTCTGAGTTCCTCCTCTCAGGCAAAGGTGGAGTCTGTGCATTTCCTACTGCATTCTGCTGCATCTAGATTAATGCCACAACCTAAATGGAAAGTTCCATAGAAAAACTGAAGGCGAAACCACATGGTTTTTTTAAAGTAGATTTTGATCATTTGGAGGTTGATGGTTTTAAGGTAGAATCTGATGGTTTGCTTAGCTGGAACACTGGAGTGACAAGGCCGAGGTCAAAACTGAAGCTTAGTTTCCTTCTATTATACCGAATTCTGTTGAAAATAGCCAAAATTAAATGCTACCTGAAAAATGAACAAATTTTGTCCCAGACCATCAGTCGGACTTCTCCAAGTGGGTAGTGAACTGGTATGTTCATGGAGAAATTTACTGGAAGACAAGCTGGTATAGAAATAAGAGATGGGGGCACCTGGGTGGCTCAGTGGGTTAAGCCTCTGCCTTCGGCTCAGGTCATGATCTCAGGGTCCTGGTATCGAGCCCTGCATCGGGCTTTCTGCTCAGCAGGGAGCCTGCTTCCCCCTCTCTCTCTGCCTGCCTCTCTGCCTACTTGTGATCTCTCTCTGTCAAATAAATAAAATATTAAAAAAAAAAGAAAGAAGAGATGGATATTGCTGTGTGACAGTTTTCCTTAGATGTAGTTTCCACAGTTTTTCTGAGCAGAGATACTCACAGCTTTTGTTCTGAACTATTTGTTCAACAATGCTTACATAGAAAACTGTGGAATGATGAAGATAGTGTTATCTCCAGGGCAAACGGTAAATTTGTTTTCTGTCCAGGATACTAAAGATATCTCGCTCCAGACAAAGGTTGAACAGGTTTGTCAACAGACCTATTTTTAAACTGGTGTTAACTAAGTCCGGAGTTCCCCTGCTATAACAGAAACTTATGTATGTTATGCCTACCTGGATCACTATACAACCTGGAGACATTGTGATCATGAATGTCATAATAATTTTCGCTGTTCCATGAGTAACAAAGGCCTTTGTTTTTAATCCAAGAATCTCATATGTCTTCCAGCATCCATGTAACTGTGGCAGACTGACGTGTTAACTTTTTGTTTGTTTTTATGGTATGGTAAAATCTCAGACACATCAAATTATTAACATATACTTATCTATATCAACATAATTGATACAGTATTGCCATAAGAAAATGGTGACTGAATTAGCTCCTTAGTAAATTAAATATACTTTGTAAGTAAAAATTTATTATTGATCTCATATAGTTCCTAGATAAAATATAAACTGTTGAATAAGTAAATATTTCTTTCCTTTTTCTTTCCTTTTTGGTTTGGAGACTCAACAGAGGAGAGTGCATTTATTTTTTTTTTTTTAAGTGTGGATTGGTTGATCAATTTGTTTTACTTTTAGTCTAAAATCTGTGGAAAATTTACATTCCTTTGAGATACCAACATTTTAACAGAGATTTGTTCAACTTGCTCAAATATGTACTGTGTCTTAGTAGATAGATATTTATCTCACTTACCCTCTTTATTAAGATAAGTTCCATTCAACCTTGAGGATTTTGCCTTATTTCCAGTTTTACTACAATCTGCCTATCTTTATTATTAAAGATTTTTTAACACTTATTTGTTCAAAATCCAATAAATGAGCAATTCCAAGTCCCTGATTTTTCAAATTTATATACTCTGTTTTCTAACATATTTGTTTTTCACTGGAGAATAATTGGGAAATACCTGAACTATTATCAATTCTATTTTTTCTTTGTTATAATTTCATATGGCAGCTTAAATAATCACAGAAGAGTTTTTTGGTTTTTTTTTTTTTAAGTGTGATTTCATACATCTCTCTCCCTCCTCTGAATAAGTCTAGTTTCCTATCCATGAAGTCTTCCTGACATACTGGCTTTGGTTCCTGTTCCATGGCCCAAGGAATTTCCCTCTCTGATGAGATGAGTTAATCATTTAGGGAAGGGATATACAATTCTCTCTGGTACTCTTCTTTTTATTGCTGCCCATATGACATATTAAAAAAAAAATAGAGTAGGGCTTACCAGAAGATGTAGAATGACACTCTCACTCTACTCTGAGCTATGACATATAACTGGAAAGTTTCACAGGAATGAAATTTTCATACAATCTCTGTTCAGTTATTCATCAAATGAAATCATACTGGTATACTGAAGTTACAATTTAAAAAAAAAATGTAGACTTAGATCATGAGTGCATGATATTTTAAATGTCCCCACCCCAATGTTTAGGTATCAGACCGAATTGCTTTGTTTCAGTTCTTATTATTGTCATTTAACATTGTTAAATATGAATAGTGTTATAAAACAACACTATTCAGTGAACGAAATGATATTGCTTATGTCAGTAAACATGATTGGTAGAATAAGAAGGAAATAAATGCAATTGTGGATGAAGGGAATAGCTGTACCTCTCTATGTGTGACATATTTTTATTAACAGTGGAGCCATTTTATTGTGCAACCACTACATAGAGGGAAATTTTAGGAGTTACAAAATGTTATTAAGAAAAAAAGAAATCACAGTTAATTTGTATTTCAACTGCTTGCATAAAGAAGCACAGGGGAGAAATAACATGACCTATTCTATCCTGTGAAACTTGTCTAACTGCTCTAGATATGAAGTATTCAGACAAGGAGGATGACAGGGAAGATGAAGTGTGAAGATGAAGGTGGTATGGCAAAAAGAGCAAAGAAATAGTAATTTTTAGAAAACCCATGAAACACTATGAAGGTGCTATATAACATAAACCTCTGATGGTGAACTTGTTAAGGTGTAACATGAACATATAAAAGTACAAGTACTCACATTGTTTTCTCTATCCAGACCTCTCCCAGTACAACAGTGTGGGTTCATTGATCATGATATTCCATATTTTTGATGATGAGAAATTACATTATTATTACCCATTCTTCACTCTTTTTTCTATCCATTGCCTTTGTCATAACACTTTGTTGTTTCTCCCACTCTCCTCCACTCCTTGGATATGGGCTAAGTTATGTGACTTTCTTTGGATCATATGATACTGTGATGAGGCATAAGCAAAATGAATGTTCACATAAGATATGTTTGTGTTTTAAGATTTATTTGTTGAGATTCTGTCATGAGAAGCCCATCAATCATCTAGTCTGAAGCCCTGATCCAAGCAGGATGAGAGACACATGGAGTAGATCAGATGAAACTTGCAGCTTAAAACTGACATTGAACTTTATTAAACTTCATCGATGCTCCTAGGAAGCAGCTACAGTTAAAGAAACATCCCCAATTATTTGTGTTTCAGGAAGTGACTTGCTGCAAAAAAACACTCTTTCCAGTATGATTTAGGTAAGATTCATGGACACTCTCACTTGTTTACCTATGACAAGGCCAGACACAAGCCTCTTAAATGTCCATTCCTTCCATTATAAATAATTAACTGAATATAATGTACCCACTGACCAATCTGGACAAAATGCCCAGCTTGACCAAACTTTACCTAACTAACCTTTTCTCCTTTCTCCAGCTTCTTAAATTTTGATCTACTCTCAGCCTGGGCCAGGATACAACCTCTGTTTTATAGCCCCTCATGAGTAAAAGCTGACCACTAAGAGACATTCTCTGATAAACTGTCTGAGGATGCCATCCACTCCTCCATGCCTTGTTCTTTCTCACCTTGTTTAATCTTCCCTAAAAGTAAATGTATCTCCTTGACTAAGCAAAGAAGAATGTATCTCCTTGACTAAGCCCAGATTTGTTTTTATTTACCAGTTTTCTGTAGGGCTGTGAGTCAGATGGCATATCAATCAGCCCTCAGACCCTGACATCTTCACTTAAGTAGAAATACTAGCTTCTTGGCCCTCTGTGTCCTTCCCTAGGTGGGGAAATCAAGATCGATGTTAAGTCATAACTCATAAACCAGTGCTCTAGACATTGTATGCTATAGCATTATCAGGAGTTGTTTACATTCTTTAAGAGACTTTTTTTTTTTTTTTTTTGGTCCCTTCTATACTGCTCTTCTGTTTTTTTATAAGCTCCTTAAGCCATATGGATTATGGGGATAGCCTCACTAATTCCTCAGATCTTCTGTTTGTACAGGAGTATTTCCTTATTTTCCCAACCTGGGGCTAGGGACAGTGTGAGGGAGTTTATTCAGCAGGGCTCTATCCTGGCTCCATTAAAGTCCTGTCACTGATGGAATTATCTAATCCCATGGGTAACTCTCCCTGCCTTCACTGCTTTTGGTGTGCTTCACTATTATGGCACCCATTCAGTTCAATATCTTCAAACATGCCAAAATTTAGCTGAAGATAATTTAGAATTACCATGAATAACCTGGAAAACTTGGGACACTCCTCAAACTGTCTCATCTAAGACCTCTATTTTCTTATAACTCTAATTCCTCTCTCATTTCTCCCATATTCCCCTTCTTTTCAGCTCCCTCAAATCCTTTCATCTGTTCCCCTATTACACCCCTCCCCTCCACGCCTCCATCCATCCTCTGACAGAACTTTCCCTCTCTACAACAGACCCTGAACTACCCTGAACTATAGTTACTCCAACTTCCACCTCTTCTGTCTCCATGAGGGGCTATCAAGGGGCTCAGGAGCCCCAAGAACAACTGGTTGAGGCTGAAAGGGTAATTGGGAACAAGTTGTCTATTTTATCCCTCTACAGGTGGTCACTTTGATCTCTTTTCAGTCCTTCACTCACAATTTAGTCCACAGCCTCCATTAGGTTACACATCAGGGCAAAGGAAGTTGTGAAGCTTTCTTTCACTAGTATTGGTGGGAATGTTATTAAGCAGGTAAACTCAACTTGTCCCATCTTCTAGAAACACAATCCTCATAAAAATGTTAAGGTGAAACAAGGATAAAAAGGGCATTTTATATGAAGTTGTGAATTAAAGAATTTAAACTCCCCATTTTTATTGGTCTTTCTGTTATATATGTATGCATGTATGTTCTGTATGTGCATATGTTATGTATGTGTGATATTTACCAACCTCTTGTTGGTATTACCAAATTATATAATAAGACAACTTTAAAGAGTTCTATTTTGATTTGTTTAGAATTAAACACTCACATAAATTTAATCCGGAAAATATCCAGAAATTAAACATATTTAATTTTCAATACCTTCAAAAGTAGTATTATAGAAAATAACCCAAGTATTTTAAGAATTCAACTTCACATAATTTGTGTAAATTTTGAGTCTCATTTAATATTGTTGGTTTAATAACACTTATGTCTATGAAGTTACCAGTATTAGGATAACACAAGCATACATTTTTATTCTATGCCCTTAATTTACACAGATCCAAAACATAAAAAATGATATCCACCTTCCTTATTTGTCTGACTAGTTTTTCTCAGCCTTCAGTTTTTTGGCTTAATCAGCCCTTCAGTGAAAATTTCCCTGGTACATTAAGTAACTTAGACAGCAGGACATTCTTAATTCTGACACTGTTTTACAATATAGCAATTTGAAGTTAAATTTGTAAAAATTAGTTCTTAATCTACTTTTGTTCTTTCTCAACCACCAAATGAAAACTCCCTGAGGGTAGAAACAATATCAAATTTGTTTATCCATGGCCAATCATAACAGCTGACCATTTACTGCATAAAAGTGTAAAAATAAATACTTTCTATAAAGGATAATACAATTTTTATTCAAATGGACATATTTTTATTTTAAAATCATAATTTACATAAAAATGTCTTTTTCAGTAAAACATATGAAACTTAGCTATTTGAATGAAATACCACAGCCAAGAAAAATTTGGAGGCAATTTAACATAAATGGAAGCAATGTACTTAGGAGAAAAATAGTTGTTTAATACCTATCTGTGCAAACTTTGACCAGGAAGTTAGAATAAGTAGCACATTAGCAATTCAGTCAAAACATTCAAGTTAGTTGTGCATGTAGATGTAGGCATAATTTATTCCCTGCCTGATCTCTTTTAATGATAGTTTTTGAAATCTATAAATCTTCTATCATTTCCACATAAGCATCAGAGAATCAATTATTGAAAAAAATCCAATTTTCCTAATATGAATCTTGAAGCAATACATTGGATTTGTTCTTCTCCACCCATTAGCAATTGAAAAGTTTAATGATGACTTCTCTCAATCTGATGAGGTTCTGATAGCATTATTAGTTTTGTTTTGAGAGTTGTATTTTTCTCTGATATTAACAGCACAATCTTTGAACTATTGAACTGAAGTTGCAAAGAAATACTCTGACCTTGATAACAGACTATACATTTTTTGGCAAATGTGTACACTCCTTCTAATTATTTTTTCACTGATGACAAGGAAGAAATGAAAATATATGATAGTAGGTATACTTTAGCAATATAGATCATTATGATTTAATATAGTATTTTATAACTGTCCCAGCTTGGGTATCCTTCCTAAATCTCTGATAGGAAGAGTAAAAACTGACCAAATACCTTTCTCAGAAGGATATTGTAAGCATCAATTAGACAATGAATCTATGACTTGAGGTCCCTAAAAAACCTATTCCAAAAATGTACTGGCTTATTTATTATTAGCAATCAATCAGTTAAGTTGATTTTAGATGCTAGGCTCATAGAATATTAAAAATAAAATTATGTTTAGTTGTGAAACAACTCTCTAATTTTCTTTTTTAAAAATACTTATTTATTTTAGAGAGAGAGAGTGTGTGTGCACCAGTGGGAGGAGCAGAGGGAGAGAGAATCTCAAGCAGGCTTCATGCTGAGGACAGAGAACTTGTAATATACTCATCATAAAATATAATATTCATTTAGGCAATATTTTACAGATACAAAAACTGAGGTATGGAAAAGTTAAGTGGTTTGTGAGGTCACACAGCTAGCAAGCATCAGCACTGAGATTTCAACCCAAACAAGCTGGCTCTAGAATCTGTGCTCTTTGCCATTACTTTATGTTTCTCATGAATTCATGCACTTAAAAGTATTATTAAAAATATGATTGATGAATGGCTAAAGAAGTTGGGATATATATATGTATGTATATATTCAGTCATAAAAAAGAATGAAGTCTTGCCATATGCAATGACATGGATGAAGCTAAAAAGTATTAATGCTTGGTGAAATAAGGGAGTCAAAGAAAGACAAATACCATAAGATTTCACTCATACATGGAATTTAAGAAACAAATTATCAAAGGGGGGAAAAAGAGAAAGAAAAACCAAGAAACATACCTTTAACTGTAGACAACTAACTGATGGTTACGAGAGTGGAGGGTGATGGGGAGTTGGGTTAAATAAGTAATGGGGATTAGGAGTGCACTTGTCAGGATGAACATGACATGGTATTGTCATATGTACGGAATTATTGAATCATTATTATATAATCACTATATTGCATACCTGAAACTAATATAACACTGAGTTAACTAACTGGAATAAAGATAAAAATAAAAACTTAAAATTATGTCAAAATTTGATTAAAGTATCCTTTTGATAAAAGGAATAGGGATTTGCTTGAGTGGAAATATCATGGAATGTAGCTTATAAGGACTACATAGTCATGTGCTATTAACACTTTTAATTCTTTGAATCTCTGACACAGACTTGTGGAATTGTGATGATCAGAAAGCAAGTGTATTGGTAATGAATCTAGTGACTTTCCTTTTACTTCGGACTCCATCACTTATTCTATAGATTACATTAAAACTAACACATAATTATCCATGTCAGATTTCAACTAGAAAATCATCTGTATCATTTAAATCTCATAAAGTGAAGGATTCTAAGATTTATCTCCTTTTCCAATAACATTAGATTATTTTGAATATTGCCATTATTTCAATATCATTCTGTCAGAAATATAATGAAAACAGTGAACTTTAGAGAGCCAGTACAGGTACTCTTACTTCTTTCAATGTGCCCCAGATCTTAAACCTCATATTCACTCATCTTATTTCTAAGAATTTCAAAATCATCAATTTTAAGTTCCTTTGGAATGAAGCTTTGTCTTTCCATCTTCTTCTCCTCCATGTTTCTATTTATAATATCACTCGGGGCCACAGATACCATTTCCACCACTGTCCTTTTGTATTGACTCACATAGAATACCAATGAGCCCATGATAGCTTAAAATTAAAATCTTAGGTAATAACTCACAATTTCACAGAAATTCTAAAAATCAGTTAAACAGAGATATTTTAAGATTAAAATTAAAATTGTAGACTCCTCAATCTTACTGTATATTCTGAAAAAAGACTTTTCATTTGTTCTTCATGATTTGACTAAAATGGAGTATTACTGACAAGACAAGGTTAATATCTACTAGACAGCTGGACAACTGACCAAAAATTGCATACTGATATAAATATTTATGTAAATGCAACATAGAAATAAGAATTTTATAACAGAAAAATTGTATATATTACTTCTGTGGAAATCTTATATTTTCTCACATGTTTATCTGAGGAAATTGGCTGTTAATTATGGGGTCTCTGATCTTTTGACTTGGCTATACTTTGGAAGTAAGGAATTGTGCCAAAAAACACACTTATGATCTTCATTTGAAAAACTAAGAGCTATCCTAATAACCACTTTTCTATGCAAAATACAACTTGAAGGTACAGATGAAAATAGCTTCACCAGAAATCTTGATAGAAAAAAATAATTATCCTGGAGTTTATATTGATGAGGCTCAAGGTATATATCTGCAAAGATCTATGTAGTTCCTGTTAAAAAAAATATATTGCCATCTTTTTAATTCTCTACTCATATCTAAATAGTTATAATAAACATTATTTAAATATTTCTTGAATAATAAGTCCAATGATTGTAATAATATATATCTGTGCCCTGAGAGAACCCAAACTGCTGTTTACATCTTATGAGGTATCTATTTTTACCTAACTCTTATCAATTCCTTCCAAACCTCTCCTCATTATAATAGTCACTCCTTCTAACCGCTAATGCAAAACAAAGCCTGGAATTGAAATGGTCAGGATTAGAAACACACAGTATTGTGCCATCACTATCTCATGATGAAAAGAGGTTTAAATCATGATTGAAAGAGGGAACCAATTATGGATTTACTGGAGAGTTTTGTCATTCTAGAATGAATCATTAGACTCCTTGCAGTTTTGGGGGCAGTTATACTGGCAGGGTCCAAACACATGACTTGTTAGAACAGTCTTAAATTATGAAGAAAAGATTAGCATAACTTGGAAATTTAAAAACTGTTATTTTCCCATATATTTTCATTAACTTATATATGTCAAGAATCTCCATCACTTTCTAAGTATTTTCATTTTGATTTTTTTTTTTGTCATTGTTGTTCCTTGAGCTAACTAGCTCTTGTCACAGCAAGGCAAAGTATTGAAAAAGACCCTAGTAATGAAAGGTTTGAATTTGAAACAATCTATGGTATTTGGGTAAGAGAACACATGGATTAGAAAACAACCGTAACTCAATAATTATAAATCTACAGCAGTGATGAGAGTTTATCAGTTCCACTCAGTAAGTTTTAAATATTGTTTCCCTGTACTATTTCTACATGAAAGAATTTGTAATATGCTCCCATAGAGTTTGCTTGACTTATTGGAAAAAATAATATGTATTTTGAAAAATGAGCTCTGTGAGTATCGATGAAAAGGACTGAGCAAGCACAGAAGGAATGGTTACAGTCGGCTGCACAAATAATGCATTAGAAATCTGTTCCCATTCAAAAACACAAGTAAAATGTTTCTAATAGCACCCCAAATGTTAATTCTTAAACTCTTCTCAATTAGAAATGTCACCAACATTTTCTATTTTGAAGATAATTAAATTAATTATTTTGAATTTAAAAGAGACCAACCTTTAACTAATAGTATTTAAAAGTGAATTTTGGGATAAGAAAATTATTTCCCTGTAAATGTATGTTAAAGATAAATTCTCAGTTCATACACTCTGTTATAGAATTCAGGAGTTTAGAAATTTGGATTTAAATATAAAACTAAAAACCTGGGTTCACAAAATATCCCATAAATGAACCTTAGTGAACCATTCAAATTGGGTTAACAAGAAGTTAATATGAATTAATAAGACAATTTCATGATAGAATAATTGTGAAATTAAAAAGAATAAAATATGTTTAACTTCAATAGCAATTTAGCCAAAGGCAAATTTAATATCCCTCTATATTTTTGGAAATTAATAGTTAAAGATAATTTGCAAATGGCATAACAGTTTGTAAACAGCCAATTTTAGGGACTAGTATACTTTGTTCTCCTAATATATCATAATTCTCATAACTTAGCATATTCATTTTCTTAATTAGTCTTTTCCTTCAATATGTAAGAACTGGTCTCAGTCCAATCATTTCCTAGTATACAATAATAAAAATTTAACAAGAAAAGTCAAATTACAATCAATGCATATTTCATGGTATAAGTTTGTTTTTTAAGTACTATAAATCATCATTCATTATCCATTATTATTTCATTCTGCAATGGAAATTTATCAATTTGGTATCTTTTTCTTTGATATTCTGAGTCCATTTCCTTTCTTATCTCAAATGGAAGTGATTCTGATTTTTTTAGGTTTTCAAAGTCTCTCAAAATTTCACTTCTTTATACTTCTCTGTCTTCTAAATAATAAAAAGTTCCAATTTCAATTTATGGAAAAATCATTCTTATTTTATTCCTTTAAAAGTTTAATGATGTCTTTCTGAAAATTCATATCTTAGAAAATTTTAGTGCCAGTTTAGGAGGCTAAAGACAGAACTACAATAGCCTAATTATACAATTACAATTTTAGTGACACAATGTAAATCTTTTTGCTTTGACAAGAGATTCTTTTTTGATTTCATTGGAGAGAATAGAGAAATGAAACTATGGGAATAAGTAGGATATGTGAAAATGCATACATCAGAAATCCAGGCCCTAACTCTATGTTCCTTAGTTATGAATGCAATAGATTCACTTGCATTTTTATGGTTGTATGGCTAACTAATGGGTGCCTGATTTTGTGCTAAGTACATTCATTAGTTATCTTACTCAATTCTCCCCAACAATTCTTGAAGGCAAGAGTCTTCATTATCAACATTTTCCAGAGGAAGAAATAAATTCAGATTAAAAATTCATTTATAAAATTTACAAGCATAATAGAAGAATTTAAACTCAAATCTATCTGGTAATCCAATCTGTGTTGGAATCTCATGTGCCCCTCGACAGAGTGTAAGAGGAGTCTGTTAGATGAGCACCACTCTCCACACCCCTCCAAGGTCTCAAACATGTCTCCAATGCTGATCAATATAATCTGACAGACTGCAAGATGGAAACTAATATATGAATCATGTATACGCTCTGGTTAAAAAAGAAATGGTGATAGAACATGATAACTATAAAAAAGTTGAGATCAAATTTAGCTCTAAGTATAAAAGGAAGAAGCATTTAACTTAATTCTACTTTATATAAGGTGACCTTATGTATCTACAGTTCCATCTTCAGCAGTGGTCCTCCTTCATTTGTGAGTGTCTATGAAACAAATAGCACTTTACGTCCCTTTGTCTGATCCATCAGTCTTGGAGTAAAGCATAATCATCCATAAACTGATCAAGTACAACAACAGTGCAGGGAAGAAGTCACTAAATAGCAATCTATTGAGTAGATGTTTGTGTGGGAGCAAACAATCACACACAACCCTTTAGATTTTAGCTCATGATGCCAGAAAATTATATTTAACTATAAAACCATGGCATTTTTGTGTTTGTTCAAGCATTAGGGAGGCTGCCTCCTTTCTTGATCAAAGTGACCCAGGATTTGTATATGGAGACCCAGGTTGGAGAATGCTGCCTAGATCCACTGCCCAAGCAGAAGAAACTTATAATTTACAAGATGGGATAAAAATGAGCCACTTACACAATTTATCTTGGAGACTTTATCAATTACACTACACTTTTATGAAAACTATCAAATCTATTCTAAAATTCCCTGACACTTTGTCATTATCCTTGATTTTAACCTAAGCAGAAGTGTGTAAGTCTGTTGTGGTCACCCCTTCTGTGATATAAACTAAAATAAAATTTGAAAAAAAAAGTTGTTTTTGTAAAATTCTGTATTTTCAGTATTCAGTATGAACAGTGGAGAGCACTATCTACTTTTTCTATTCCTATAAACTAGAGAATAGAAAATATGAGAAGAGAATTAGGGAATAGAAATAGGTGGTTTCATTTTTGCATTTCCAGGGTGTAGCAAATGGTTAACACAAACAGGTTATCTAAAATGATTACACAGATTAATGAATAAACAAGCAAATTGAATATATAGATTTTGATGGGCAGTTGATAAATTTCAGTTTTGATTCTAAAACATCATACAAATATAATTACATAATGTCAGTATGAATAGCATGTAACATCTTTATCAGATGATATGGAGGAGTGCATAACAACATGCACTCTGGGGCGCCTGGGTGGCTCAGTGGGTTAAGCCTCCGCCTTCAGCTCAGGTCATGATCTCAGGGTCCTGGGATCGAGTCCCACATCAGGCTCTCTGCTCTGCGGGGAGCCTGCTTCCTCCTCTCTCTCTCTGCTTGCCTCTCTGTCCACTTGTGATCTCTCTCTGTCAAATAAATAAAATCTTAAAAAAAAAAAAGAAGAACATGCACTCTCAGTACAAGACTGCTTAGATTTGAATCTTGGTTTTGGCACCTTATTTATGCGATCTCAGCAAGTTTACTTAAGGTCCTATATCTCAGTTTCCTCATCTGTTAAAGGGGAGTAAAAATTAATGGCTGATGAGACAGATGGGGATTCTGAGGCACCTGCCTGACACGGTGGGTGTGGGAACCATATCTTGGGATGAGGATATCCTGGTCTTTTGTCTCCTTACAATTTCAGTTTCAAAATAAAAGTTCTTTGAATATTCCCATTTGTAGTTTTCTTTTCTGTGGCACCTCTTTTACAGAACAGTAACTTGCAGAAAATCTTGGTCCCCTTTATATAACCCATTTCTCTAGCCCACCTTGTAGGTGAACATGGAATCAGGAAGCCAGAAACCACACTTTGAAACAAGATCCAGGCCCAAATTGCAACTGGTTTCCTCCTGCAAAGATCAGACCAGGCCAGTCAGGTCCACAGTGGACCCCATCCTTGATCATTCACTTGCTTTTCCCTATTATCATGCTAAAAATCAAGCCCAGGGGTGGAGACATAACATGGAAATAAAACATACATGTAATGAAAAAACCTATTCTGTCAGGAGCATCGACTCTCCCAACTTCCCATATTTCCCTGTCCCTCCACGCTTAGACATCACTCCATTCCTGCTTTAGCCCTTTCAAAACATTTCCTGGTCATAATTTGAGAGCAGCCTGGCATCCCTTTTATTAAGGCTGTCTCCCTCAGTCCTGGGCATAACTTGCAATAAGTACCATGTACTATGATTGGCCTCATGTCTGTTTCTTTGCATGTGAGTCAAAGGACACTGAGGTTGGTCATACCAACCTAGGTTTGTTGAAAGGGCAAAAATAGTTATTATACATAACATGTTTAAAACTTATCTGAAATATGAGCACTAAAATGGTGACTTTAATGGAATTTTTTACTATGTTTTCTATCTGAGAGGTTAAAGGGGGTCTCAATGTTTAGAACTGGGTTCAGGGGCACCTGGGTGGCTCAGTGGGTTAAACCTCTGCCTTCAGCTCAGGGCATGGACTCAGGGTCCTGGGATTGGGTCCTGCATTGGGCTTTCTGCTCACCAGGGAGCCTCCTTCCCCCTCTCTCTCTGCCTGCCTCTCTGCCTACTTGTGGTCTCTCTCTCTGTGTCAAATAAATAAATAAAATCTTCAAAAAAAAAAAAAAACTGGTTCAATATTTTATTTTAAGAAAAATGTCCTTAAACCAGTTGAAATGTTTTGTCCTGTATTATCTCTTTTACACTCACATACTTCCAACAGCAAGTAACAAGCTCAGCCTCTACTGTTCTCTCACGCAGCATGGTTCTGTTGATGATTTCTTGGTTTAAGGCCCAGTTCTAATGTGATTAGAAAATATCACTGGGGGTGCCTTGGTGGCTCAGTGGGTTAAGGCCTCTGCATTCAGCTTGGGTCATGATTCCAAGGGTCCTGGGATCGAGTCCCACATCAGGCTCTCTGCTCAGCGGGGAGCCTGCTTCCTTCCTCCTCTCTCTCTCTCTCTGCCTGCCTCTCTGCCTACTTGTGATCTCTGTCAAATAAATAAATTAAAAAAAAATCTTAAAAAAAAAATATCACTGGGACTTACTGAGAAAGATGAGAAGACTAAATTAATGTTTGAACTTGAAGGTCGTACAAGTCTATCAAGGAGCCTCACAATTAAGTCATATCAAATACCACGGAATATTAAATAAGAAAAATAATATCATGCAAATTGAGGTTTATACAGAGCCCATATGTAGCAGCTGAATGCAGCGTGTACTTGAATCTATCACTAAAACAAGCATTATCTAAACCTGGAATTTTCTCTTTTGTCATATTCTTAAGGTTCTCCCAGTATCAGCTGCCTGCTTCTCAACTGATTCCAGGAATACCATCAGGGCTTGATTTCCTACCAACACTATCCACCTTCATATATATTAATTATTACTCTCTGGTATTATGGTTTTATGGCTTTGCCTTTTTATCTCATCTGCTGGCCTCCTTTTGACCATTTCATTCTGAAAGTATGTGAAACTTAGTAAACAACATATTACATATGAAGTGGACCAGTTGTGCATTTCTGATTAATTCTAAATCAAAGAAACCAATTTTATTTTCTGCAAAAAAAATCAAGATCCATGGTAAATCCATGGTAAATCTTACACAAACGATTATTCAAAAACAATATAACAGAAATTGTTATATCAAAATCAAATTGTTTAAGTCATCCCAAAATGCAAAGTAAGTAAATATTATGTGTTTTTATCACACAGTGAGTCCTTCTAATTTACATATTATCATACTAATTTACTGCACCAGGTGAAGTAGAATAGACATTGTCCCAGCTTCCAAGGAACCTACAATCACAGAGATAATAGTAATTATCATGAACAGAAAATAAGAACCTATAGAATAAAAGTGATTACTTGTAAGTACTGTAAGTCAACTTCTAGTTATGTAGCTTACAGGTATATTATACTATGACTGAAGTTAAGTGTTATGTAACTTTATTGGAGAGATATGGGTGCAGTATAGACTTGAGAAGCAGAAACCATTGATAAATCCTCCTCTGATCTTTCTAGGAAATCTTCATGGCAGGTGAGATAAGGTGGTTAGTTAGACTAAGGCAGCCTGGCATTTCATCCTGGATTATTATTCCAGAAATTTAGATTTCCATATGAAGTAAAAAGATGAAAAGAGATTTATGCTTGTACAAGGAGATGAAAAATAATAGATAAGATGGGCATCCTTAGGAGGGTTTTCTTTCAGTAAAAAATTCACCAACTATTTGAACTCATTAATTAATCCTTTGGAACTTGATATAATTATAGTTAGCCCTTGAATGTAAAGGGAAAGTCACTCTTTCAGGCCTATTTGGAATAATAGGAGATTAGTCTGAAGAGCAATTTACCATAGCATCAAGAACCATAAGATCCCTGGGAATAAACCTAACCAAAGAGGTAAAGGATCTGTACTTGAGGAACTACAGAACACTCATGAAAGAATGGATGGAAGCCCAATCCATGCTGATGGATCAGAAGAATAAACACTGTTAAAATGTCAATACTACCTAGAGCAATCTGTATTTTCAATGCCATCCTGATCAAAATTTTACTGGCATTTTCCAAAGAGCTGGGAACAAACAATCCTGAAATTTGTATGGAACCAGAAGAGACCCCGAATTGTTAAGGAAATGTTGAAAAAGAAAAACAAAACTGGGGGCATCATGTTTCCTGATTTCAAGCTTTACTACAAAGCTGAGATCACCAAGAAAGCATGGTATTGGCACAAAACAGACACATAGACCAGTGGAACAGAGTAGAGAGCCCAGATAGTGGAACAGAGTTGAGAGCCCTCAACTCTATGGTCAAATAATCTTCAACAAGGGAACAAGGAAAAAAAATATATACAGTGGAAAAAAGACAGTCTCTTCAATAAATGGTGCTGGGAAAATTGGACAGCTAAGTGTAGAAGAATGAAACTAGACCATTCTCCTATACCATACACAAAGATAAACTCAAAATGGATAAAAGACCTCAACGTGAGCCAGGAATCTATCAAAATCCTAGAGAAGAACATAGGCAGTAACGTCTTTGACACCAGCCACAGCAACTTCTTTCAAGATATGTCTCCATCTTCAACCTCAGCCACAGAAACATCTTCCTAGGAACATCGCCAAAGGCAAGGGAAGCAAGGACAAAAATGAACTATTGGGATTTTATCAAGATCAAAAGCTTTTGCACAGCAAAGGAAACAGTTAACAAAACCAAAAGACAACTGACAGAATGAGAGAAGATATTTGCAAATGACATATCAGATAAAGGACTAGTGTCCAAAATCTATAAAGAACTTAGCAAACTCAACACCCAAAGAACAAATAATCCAATCAAGATATGGGCAGAGGACATGAACAGACATTTCTGCAAAGAAGACATCCAGATGGCCAACAGACACATGAAAAATGTTCCATATCACTCGGCATCAGGGAAATACAAATCAAAACCACAATGAGATATCACCTCACACCAGTCAGAATGGCTAAAATTAACAAGTCAGAAAATGACAGATTCTGGCGAGGATGCGGAGAAAGGGGAAACCTCCCATACTGTTGTTGGGAATGCAAGCTGGTGCAACCACTCTGGAAAACAGCATGGAGGTTCCTCAAAATGTTGAAAGTAGAACTTCCTTATGACCCAGCATTGCACTACTGGGTATTTACCCTAAAGATACAAACGTAGTGATCCGAAGGGGCAGGTGCACCGGAATGTTTATAGCAGCAATGTCCACAATAGCCAAACTATGGAAAGAACCTAGATGTCCATCAACAGATGAATGGATAAAGAAGATGTGGTGTATATACACAATGGAATATTATGCAGCCATCAAAAGAAATGAAATCTTGCCATTTGCGACAACGTGGATGGAACTAGAGCGTATCATGCTTAGCGAAATAAGTCAAGCGGAGAAAGACAACTATCATATGATCTCCCTGATATGAGTAAGTGGTGATGCAACATGGGGGCTTAAGTGGGTAGAAGAAGAATAAATGAAACAAGATGGGATTGGGAGGGAGACAAACCATAAGTGACTCTTAATCTCACAAAACAAACTGAGGGTTGCTGGGGGGAGGGAGTTTGGGAGAAAGGGGTGGGGTTATGGACATTGGGGAGGGTATGTGCTATGGTGAGTGCTGTGAAGTGTGTAAACCTGGCGATTCACAGACCTGTACCCCTGGGGATAAAAATATATTATATGTTTATAAAAATTAAAAATTTAAAAAAGAACTTATAAGTAGATTTATTAGTCTTACAAGCTCTTTATTAGAATATATGTATCCTGTTAATGATCAGTTACAGTATGTTAAAAATAAATGTATCTGGAAAAGAGAAGAGTAAAAAACAGAAAATGATCTCATGAAATTTTTAGTGGTAGGAAGCAGAAAAGAAAACTATGAGGTTGAAACCACTGAGATGTACTTGACCTACCATTGCTGCCTTTGAAGGAGGCCATGAACACGGCCTCTGGAAACAGAACAACTTCTGACCTACAGTCCACTAGAAAACAGGGACTTTGGTTGTACAACCACATGGAATTGAATTCTGCCAATAATCTAAATAAGCCTAGAAATAGATTTTTCCCCAGAGCCACAGAAATGAAAGTAGCTCTGCCAACATGTTGTTTTGACCTTGTGAAACTCAAGAGAACCCACGGAGTGTGCCTGGATTTCTGACCCAAAAAAGTGTGAGAGAAGAAATGGGTGTTATCTTAGGTTGTGAAATTTGTCTGCTGGCAATAGAAAATAAAGCAATACCTGTTTATTAAAAAAAAAAAAATGATATGTCTCCAAAGACAAAGGAAACAAAAGCAAAAATGAACTCTTGGGACTTCATCAAGATCAAAAGTTTCTTTCTGCACAGCAAAGGAAACAGTCAACAAAACCAAGAGGCAACCCATGGAATGGGAGAATATACTCACAAATAACACTACAGACAAAGGGTTGATATCCAAGATCTATAAAGAACTCCTCAAACTCAACACACACAAAACAGATTATCACATCAAAAAATGTTCATGTCAGAAGACATGAACAGACACTTCTCCAATGAAGACATACAAATGGCTAGCAGACACATGAAAAAATGTTCATCATCATTAGCCATCAGGGAGATTCAAATCAAAACCACATTGAGACACCACCTTACACCAGTTAGAATGGCCAATCAACAAGACAGGAAACAGCAAGTGTTGGAGAGGATGTGGAGAAAGGGGAACCCTCTTACACTGTTAGTGGGAATGCGAGTTGGTGCAGCCAATTTGGAAAAAAGCATGGAGATTCCTTAAGAAATTAAAAATAGAGTTACCCTATGACTTTGCAATTGCACTACTGGGTATTTACCCCAAAGATACAGATGCAGTGAAAAGAAGGGCCATCTGCACCCCATTGTTCATAGCAATGGCCACAGTCACCAAACTGTGGAAAGAACCAAGACACTCTTCAATGGGCAAATGGATAAAGAAGATACAGTTCTTATATACAATGGAGTATTATGCCTCTGTCAGAAAGGATGAATACCCAACTTTTGTATCAATATGGATGGGACTGGAAGAGATTATGCTGAGTGAAATAAGTCAAGAAGAGTGAGTTAATAATCATATGGTTCCACTTACTTGTGGAGCATAAGGAATAACATGGAGGATATTGGGAGATGAAGAGGATAAGTGAGTTGGGAGAAATTGGAGGGGGAGACAAACCATGAGAGACTGTGGACTCTGGAAAACAAACTGAGGGTTTGGGAGGGGAGAAGCATGGTGGGGTGGGTGAGCCTGGTGGTGGGTATTATGGAGGGCACATATTTCATGGAGCACTGGGTGTGGTGCATAAGTGGTGAATTCTGGAACACTGAAAAGAAATAATAAAGTAAAATAAAAATAAAATAAAATAAAGGTTATTTAATAACACAATTTATAGAATCTAGCTAAGACATTACAGAAGAATGGATTTTCTAAATATACTTTTAAAATAACCCTCTGTTTACCTCTGCAAAGCAGATTTTGACCATTTCTTGCCTCTAACATCCATTTTTATAAATTTTAAATTATATATGTATCAAGTAATTTATTGGATTTAAGATCTTAGGAATGAGTTTTCAGTCTTCTCAATATGCAGTCTTTTTCTAATGAGTTATTTGGCTATCTCTGAATCTCTCCCTATTAAAAAAAATATACACAGCTGATGAGAGGCTTTTAAAATTTGTTTTTGTAGGTAATGTTAAAGAACCGATATCTATAATTTTTATTTTAATATCTGTATATGAGTCTGTAATATTAATAAAAATAATATTCTACATGAAATAACCATTCTAATATTTTAAAAGTTTGCTTGGTTCAAGCAACAGACCTATGAGGTATATGGAGCACTTCAGATAAACTTAAATGTGACTAAAACAGAAAAGAATATTCATTATTGCCATTATCCATGCCTCTATTTCTAGAGTGCAAATAGAGGGCAGATTGTTTATTTCATTTACATGACCCAGTGTGGCTTAGTGGAAATAACAGTCAAAATGCATCTTACTTTAGTGGGCACTGAAATGACCAAAATCAATAGGAAACTATAAAAGCATTCATCAATCTTACATTCTCCTGATAAAAGCTACAACATTTAAGAATCAGAAGAAGAAAGGTATGGAACTTCCTTCTTCTGAGAAGATGCCTCTTTAAATAAGAATTATTTACTCTGTGCTTTGGGACATGAAGGAAACATTGTTTTTTGTTTTTGTTTTTTTCATTTTTAGGATTTCCCCCCTTGTTTAGTAATCACTATCATCTAGGAGGTATTTATTTCCTAGGATACTGTATTTTTTTTTTTTAATGGTTAAACCCTGGTGGGTAACTGTTACAGAAAAATTTTAAAGGAGATAAATACATATATTTATATTCACATATATACATATATATACAAGGAGATATATATATTTCAAACATCAACACATTTGCTGATAATGTAGGCATTTCATATTTAATATGTCATGATTTTATTGATTCAAGATGCAACTCTTTGGCAATTGTTAATAAAACATTCACTCTTTACCTAACATCACCTAATGGTTGTATATAGCACATAATTTTTTTTTTAAGATTTTATTTATTTATAACAGAGAGAGAGATCACAGATCACAAGTAGGCAGAGAGGCAGGCACAGGGTGTGGGGAAGCAGGCTCCCTGCTGAGCAGAGAGGCCCATGTGGGGCTGGATCCCAGGACCCTGAGACCATGACCTGAGCGGAAGGCAGAGATTAACCCATTGAGCCACCCAGGCGCCCCCACATAATGGTTATTAAGGTATTTTTAACATGCATTATTTCACACATATATGTGCAGTAATTCATTATTTCCCTAATCTAATCAGAGGAGAAAACTGAACTTAATCTTGCTAGAGTCACATGTATAGTAAAGCTTGCCTTGGGTAAGATATAATCCAAGCCACCCTTGGTCTCCCTATTCCCTTAAACTTTTATTTTATCCACTTCCCATATTCTCCTCTTCATTCCTGAATACTAATACAATGTATGCTAGTGAGAATTTGATTCATATAAGTTTGTTTTTATAATTCTAGAAAAAAAAACAGAATTGCTACCAATTACAAATATTCAAAAAAAATCTGTTTAAGATTTCTTTTGGTAATCTACATTAAAGTTGACAATTAGACTACTATGTTTTGAATCAAGGCTTTCCAAATTACTCTAGGCAGAAAATTATACTGCATAATAATGAAGTATTATCCTATAATACTTCATATATGGATCTCATTTTAAGATAGATAAATGGTTTTGGTATCACACTGGATACTGGCAACATTACTAAGCTATTACCTGTTTGTTTTGATGAAATATGGCTTACAGGAGCTTAGTAGCTAGTATAAAAGATCAGGCATCATTGTCATTATATAATTAGACAAGGTAGAAAATTAATTTATCCATTTTACAGAGGCCTGAAGCCTCAAACTAACCACAATTACACTAGTTCACTTTACCAAGCTTAGCCCCATCTGCTTCTAATTAATTTCTGGTTACTCTCCCCAGTCACCAATAATTGAGTGTGCTCGGCCCAACAACAGCATGTAAAAAGAATTCTAAGTAGCATAAAGCTAAGAAGGAAAGTAGTCCATAGATCTTTGTCTATGAAATATTTAAAATTTTAATATAAGAATATATTTAATTATAAATTTTGAGCATAAATTCAAGGAAGTTTATATTAAATAATCTGTTAATATAATTAATCACAATAAAGGTCAAATATTGTGTCTGTTTCTATAGATCAGAGGTCTATGTATTTATTTTATTCAATAATTTTATCACACATATATACAAATTATACTAGCTTTATGAAATGAACTGTCGCTGTTATTTTTCTAGACTTATTCTGGAAAAAAATAAAAACATAGTTAGATATCACACACACATATATAGATGTATATATATTTTTCTCCCAAAATTATTATCAGTGCATTCAAATTTTGAACTTTTCCTTTGCCCTTATTAGCAAACTTGGTCCAGATAATTGGTCGGTAAGAATTGTCTAAAGCAAATATTGAGATTATTTACTGATATATTGGCTAATCTTCTGAAGCAAGAATTCTCTATAAAGAGAAAACTTATAGTGACATAAATGGTCCTGATTGCCAGTCCTAATGATTGAGTAATGTTCATTCAAATGGTCTCAATTCTTAGGTCACAAACAAATCCTCCAGGGTCTGGGCAGATAAAACAAATTAGTTAATGAGACAAGACCTTTATAGAGCAGAAAGAGTTATGAGAGCCTGGGAATTGTATCCATAACTAAAGGCAATAAAACAACAGCAAAAACAAAATGCTATGTAAGCTGAACAAAATTTATCTGCTATCTAAATATGCCTTCAAGTTACCTAACTCACAGTGTACTCGTTTATAGTACAGTATTTCATTTACAGTATACTAAATTCACCTCTTCACCTTCCAGCCATTCCTCTTCACACTATAATCTGTTACCTGTTTCTCACGAACATAATTTTTTTTTTCTTGCTAAACCATAAAATTTTCCCATTGGTTAGCTCACTGACCATTCTTGGAACTTCAGTCTCATTTGATTTATCATCTGTATTTGGTATAGTAGTTTTATTTTTTAAATACTGGGTTCAAAATAATAATTTAAAAATAAAACACCATGTTTCTTACCTATTTAAGCATTAAGTGACTCTTACTATTAAATGTTTTGAAGTTACCTCTTACTTATCTTCTAATAACTTCTTACCCTTACATATACAATTTACCTATTTTTCTATATAAAGTTACCGTTCGTGAAAACAATAGCCACTACTGTTCTTTTTTTCATTACATATTTACTGAATGACTTTCAAGTTTTAAACTGATTGTTCTCAAACTTGGATCTTATTTTATTTTATTTATTTTATATATTTTTAGAGAAAGGGTGCAAGCAGAGCAGGGAAGGGAGAGGAATAGAGAGAATGTTAAGCAGGCTCCACATCCAGCATGGAGCTGATGCAGGACTCACATGACCCTGAGTTCAGGGCCTGAGCTGAAATCAATGTCAGATGCCTAACCAACTGAGCCACCCAGGCACCCCATAAATCTTGGGTCTTATGAGAAACAAATGTTGAGCTTTCCAAAAATGCCTAAACTAACTCCACAGAGACTAATTTCCTTTACCTAATAACACTTCTTGTTATCATTATTTTTTTCCTGTCATTTTTAAAAATAATTTGTAGGTGATTATATCTAATACTGAGAGCTACTCTAAGCTTTGGGGTTACAGAGGCAAAAATGATTTCACTTCTTTATTGGGGAAGTTACTTAATCTCTTATTTCTCTCTTTCCTCTTACACGCATAATGAATTGCCTCCATATAATTTACTTAATGGATCTTTGGTGGAATGCAATCCCACAGTTCATTTCAACTCATACAATATGTCTCAATAGTTGAGTCAAACATCTATTATGATAATAGTCTTGCAAAAAAAGGTTCCCATTGATAGAACTATCTCTATGTCCTGGCAGATGTACCATATGTCATTGATTTGTTGATCTTTTTACAACATAAATTCTACTATGAATAAGCAGGTGGTAACATTTAGTAAAACAATGGCTTTGGTTTTGCAAACTTCATTCATTTTTTTTTTCTTTCAATATTTAAGGAATGAGTAGTTTTTGTCAAATGCAGAACCATGTTCTGGGAAAACAACAAATTAAGTGTTTCTCATTGCCCTATTGAGACTATTTTCATTAATACATGTATATTTATTTCCATTTGACTTTTACCAAAAAGAATAAAGAACAATAAACACTCAGGTACTTATCACTCTGCTTCAACAACTGTCAACATTTTACCATGTTTGTTCATTTATTCTTCTAGCACCTCGTTATTGTTGTCAGAATATTTTAAAGTAAATTCAAGGCATTTTAACATCTCATCCATGAATATTATATTATGCATCTCAAAACTCCATTTCATTACACAAATAAAATGCTATTATTTAATCTAAGAAATGGAAATAATTACATAATATCACCTCCTATCCAGTCAGTATATAAATTTTCTGAACAACAAATACATGAATTTTTATGAATTTTCATTATTTTTTGAAAGAGGATACAAAAAAGGAAATAAGGTTCACTTGTCAAAATAATAATATATTTTACATGATAAGTTTATTCTAGATATTGTTTAATCCAGAAAGACCTCCTTCATTTTCTATTTTTATTTTTACTGACTTGGAGTGGACTAAGCTGTATTTAAGAGTATGGCCACACTCAGATGGAGAGTGTGTGTGTGTGTGTGTGTGTGTGTGTGTGTGTGTATTTTAATTTCCTGTTCTACTGGAATGAATTATTTGTTTATCAAGTACTTGTTTTTTGCTCTAAGAAATTAACTGATTTGTATGATGGCCTGAGTGTTGCCAGGACTATCATGTGGATATGTAAAAGAAATGCATATTTTTATAGACAGAAAAAAGATCACATAAGATCACACCAATAATTCTAACTCAACTGTAAGATTATGGAAATTGAGCACAATTTATTTTCTATTTTCTTTTTAGTTGAGAAGGTTTCTATGAAAATGATTGTAATTACTATTTGATGTATTTTACAATGTGCTATTTCAAAATAACAATATTATAATAAGAATATTATTAATAAGAATAACATTATATAATAAGAATACTGTTAAACAAAATCTATATTCCTTGTAAGTTTTTGTTTGCTTTGTTTTGTTTTAGTTTTTGGCCCTTAGATACAATTGTAGAGAAAAACTAAGAATTTAAATTGGCAAAAGAACTGTCTTGAAGGTTGTTCTTGTAATGGTATGCTGAAGCTTCTTGTGTGCATACAAATATAAATTATTTGTGTCCATTGCAATGCACGTAGTTATTGCTTAATAAATAAATTAGTTTTTACAAATTGATTTAAATGTTTCTTTACTGAATATAAATTTGTAGTTCCTGATTTCTCCTTTGAATTAGTTATAACATCTTTCAGTTTTCTCATTTAATTAATAATTTCATAAAATTATGTATATGACAGTCATGATTTTAACTTTTTTGAAAAATTTTCCTTAAATGACTGAGAATGTATAGTCAAACACTATATTTTTTTTCTTTTTGTGTTTATGTCTCTGACTTGATGAAAAGTCATGTCATTCATTTTAATGATTTTCCAATTTGAGGAATTGCCTTTTTTAACATTCAGGTTATATAAGTGTTTATATAATTTCAATATTACAAGAATAAAATACAGGTCCAGATTTTATATCAACAACCTAAGACTGAAGTAAAAGAGACAAAGCCCAACCTTCAGGAGATTTGAAACCCAGAATCATATAATCCTGATCACCTATTTGTTTACTATTATCTGGAATTTCTGATATGCCACAGTGATGTCCAAAAATAAATTCATCCAAAGTTTTAAAATATTGCTATAGTTTTTTTCACATACAATGCCCAAAATTCAATAGAACCATTACAAACACAGAATGATCTAGACAATGCAAAACAAAACAAAACAAACAGGAACAAAAAAATAGAAGTAGTCTTAAAAATGATCCAATATATTAATTCTGCAACTTAATCCTGCAACTTAATGAATTAATTTATTAATTCTAATAGATTTGGGGGAGTCTGTAGGATTTTCTATGTATAATATGTCATCTGAAAATAATAACAATTTAATTCCTTCCTTACCAATATGGATGCCTCTTATTTCTTTTTGTTGTCTGATTGCAATAACTAGGACTTTCAGTACTATGCTGAATAAAAGTGGCAAGAATGGGGACCCTTGTCTTTTAGTTGATCTTAGAGGAAAAATTTTAGGTTCTTCACCATTAAGTATAATGTTAGGTGTAGATTTTTCATATATAGCCTTTATTATGTTGAGGTATATTCCTTCTAAACTCACTTCAAGAGCAGTTTTTATTGTGAATGCAAGGGGAATTTTGTCAAATGCTTTTTCTACATCTACTGAAATGATCAAAGGATTTTTTCCTTCATTTTGTTGACGTGATGTATCACATTGATTACTTTTCTATATACTAGTAATGAAGGGGAAATAAAGAAAAGAATCTCATTTACAATTGCACTAAAATTAAACAAAACAAAACAACAACAACAACAAAAACCTAGGGAAAAACTTAACCAAGGAGGTCAAAGATCTGCATTCTGAAAATAAACCCACATTTACATGGTTAATTAACCTATGACAAATAAGGCAAGAATACACAGTGGAGGAAAGACAGTCTCCTCAATGAATGGTGTGGAGAAAACTGGACCATTACAAGCAAAAGAATGAAACTGGACCATTTTTCAACACTACTCAAGAAAGTAAACTCAAAAAGGGATTATAGGCTACATGTGAGACCTGAAACCATAAAAGTACAAGAAGAGAGCACAAGCAGTGGTTTTTTGTTTGTTTTGCTTATTTGTTTTTGACACAAGACACAGCAACATTTTTCTAGATATCTCCTGAGGCAAGGGATGCAAAAGCAAAAATAAACTAGGGACTCATCAAAATAGAAAGATTGTGCACAGCAAAGGGAACCATGAACAAAACAACAAAGCAACCAACTGAATGGAAGAGGATATTTACAAATGATGTATCTGATAAGGTGTTAATATCCAAAATATATAAAGATATTCTGCAATGTAATGCTAAAAAAATCCAATTAAAAAATGAGCAGAGGATCTGAATAGATATCTTTTCTAAAAAGACATACAGATGGCCAACAAATACAGGAAAAGATGCTCAACACCACTCATCATCAGGGAAATGAAGTCAAAACCACAGTAAGATACTGTTTTATACTTGCCAAAATGGTTTAAATAATTAAAAAAAAGGATAAGAAATGTCTTTGGTAAGGATGTGGAGAAAAAGTGTTGGAAGTGTAGCAAGTTTGTAAGTAGTAAGCTGGTAAGTGGAGAAAAAAGAACCCTCATGCACTATTGGTAGGAATATAAATTGGTAGAGCCACTGTGAAAATAGTATGGAGATTCTTAAAAAAAAAAAAAAAATAGAAATACCATATGATCCAATAATCCCACTACTGAGTGTTTACCCAAAGAAAAGAAAAACATTGGGACAAGATGGCGGGGAAGTAGGAGGAGGCACCTTTTCAACCTGTACCCCAAAGTGAGCTGATTACCTACCAAAGAACTCCGATCACCCATGAAATCAGCCTGAGATCAGAATTATACACGTCTGGATCTCTACAGGGGCAGAAGACGCCAGTGGGCAGGTAAAGTGGAGTGGGAACGGCGGACTGATATCCGAAGATAAACAAAAGGGGGAGGGAGCCACCAGAGGCGACCAGTTGGAAAGTAATACCCCAATACGAGCGAGAGTGCCCTGCGTCTGGGGACCAGCATTAACTTGGAGACTGGTTGAAAGCACTCCAAAAGAGAAAAGGATCTCGGTGGGGGGGGGGGTATTGTGGGAATCAGGACGGCTAGGGACAGGGGCTTAAGTCCCCAGTCCCAGGACAGCCTCCCCTGGCACTGAGTCAGAGAGAGTGCGGCGGAGAAAACAGCTCTTGGTCCCTAAGCCGCCAGCACGCCTGAGAACCGTGGGGTCCATTTCCTGTGAGGGGATGGGAGCCACGCCACCGGGCGGCAGTATGCGCAAGCCTTACTATAGAGCCTGAGATACTTCCCTGAGAGAGGTATAAAGGCCCAGCCGCTGCCCTTTGATACGTGCCATTGTTTCAAAGCCTGCACCAAACTCTCCCCCCAGAGAAGGCCCAGCCTGGTGCTCTCGGATCTGCACCCCTTTCTCAGAGTCTGAGACCCTCGCGTGAACCTCAGCCTCCCCTGAAATTGGTGCGTGCAAGCCGGGCACTCTTAGACCCAGAAAGACCAGGCACTCCCAGCCCGGGCCAGAGGGAAAATCTCAGTGTGTGATCGCTGCTTAGAACCTCTCTGGCGGTCTGGAGCTGCCCAGATAGCTGCCACTGCCTTGGCTTTGGGTACAAGCAAAAGATCCTGCACCCCAGGGACTGCAACTTGGAACCTGCTCTGCCA
Source organism: Neogale vison (assembly GCF_020171115.1). Taxonomy (NCBI): domain Eukaryota; kingdom Metazoa; phylum Chordata; class Mammalia; order Carnivora; family Mustelidae; genus Neogale; species Neogale vison. The sequence goes on from NC_058096.1 coordinate 51,339,218, forward strand.
GTGGCCAAGGGGGAACTTATTTAGGCTCTGCAGCCAGACTGAGGCTTCTCTCTGAGAGGGAGATCAGGGTGCGGTTTGTTTTCCTCTAAAACTACAAAAACCATCAAAAGCGGTCAAAGTGAGGAAAAAAAAAAAAGTAAACAAACATAAAAACCACCAGAGAACAAAAGCCTGAAAAAAAAACCAGTTTCCTCAGAGCACACCCCCTTGGGGGGGTGGGGGGAGGACTTAACTCAGGGAACATCATTGACTGACAACCCACGTGGCAGGCCCCTCACCCAGAAAACAAACCAAGAAAGAAAAAAAAAAAAAAAAGAGGAGAGAAAAAAAAAAAGAGAGAGAGAAAAAAAAAAGGACTACAAGAGAACAACCACTACTTCATAGGAAAACTTATTTTTCATTCATTCCCACTATTGTTTTTTTTTTAATATATATATAGGTAATTTTTTAAACCTATTTACCATCACAGTGAGCTGTCCAGTACATCAAATTCCATAATAACCTTCTAACCTGAACTTTTTGATACATACACCTGTTTTTCTTTTGCATTTCTCATTTTTGAATTCCTTCTTTTTTTTTTTAAATTTTAGTTTAGTTTATTCTAGTTTATTCCTTTTTATTTTTATCTTCTAATGTAATCCCCTTTTCCCAATCAATACTACCCCTATAGGTAAATCAATTTTTAATCCCCCTTTATCTTAGGAAAGTTGAGTCCTTTAACAAAGATATCAAGATAAATCCAGGAAGAATCAAAACAACCTTCCTCGCACACACAGAGAATTTATAACCACACTCCCAACTTTTTCTTCCATCAGTGTTTCTGTGTTTTTGTGTTTGTCCTGATAGTATATAAATCTTACACTTGGGGTTCTTTTTGACGAGGTTCTTCCTTTATTTGCATATATATGTATTTTTTCTCTTGTCATATACCTTTATCAGTCTTTTTGTTTGTCTACTTCATAAATCTTACCTTGGGGCCCATTTGGGCTGAAACTTCTCTTTCATCTTCCCTTTCTTTCCTGTCTCTCTTTCTATCTCTCTTTTTTTTTTTCTTTTGTCTCTCGTTTGGGTGGGGAATCCTGATTGCTCAGAAGTGTTCCAGGGTGCACCTTGACTGCACCACGGTTGATACATCCAGCTATATCTGTTCAGTCATCTCCCACCAAAATGACTAGGAGGAGGAATTCCCAACAGAAGAAAAATACAGAGGATGGACCTTCTGCAACAGAGCTAATGGCTATCAACATAGACAATATGTAGGAAAGAGAATTCAGGCTAACAATTATCCAGGCAATAGCTAGGTTGGAGAAAGCCATGGATGACCAAACAGAATTGATTAGGGCCAAGCTGAAAGCGACGAGAGATGATGTTCACAATGTTAGGGCGGAGCTTAAAGCTACCAGGGAGGAGGTTCACAATGCTCTCAATGAGTTCCAATCTAATCTAAACTCTCTCAAATCTAGGGTAACTGAGACAGAAGATAGAATTAGTGATCTGGAGGACAAACATAGAGAGAAAGGATCAGGAGGAAGCCTGGAACAAACAGCTTAGAAACCACGAAAACAGAATCAGGAAAATAAATGATGCCATGAAACTTTCTAATGTCAGAATTATTGAAATCCCTGAAGGGGAGGAGAAAGAAAGAAGTCTAGAAGATATAGTGGAACAAGTCCTTCATGAAAATTTTCCCAATCTCACGAATGGAACCAGTGTTCATGTACTAGAGGCTGAATGGTCTCCACCCAAGATTATACATTCCAAAAAAAATCACGACATCTGATAGTCAAATTGAGGAATTATAATTGTAGGTATAATCTCTTGAAAGCCGCTAGGGCAAAGAGGCTCCTTACTTACAGAGGAAAGCCCATCAGAATAACATCAGACCTGTCCACAGAGACCTGGCAAGCCAGAAAAGGCTGGCAAGATATATTCAGGGCACTAAATGAAAAGAACATGCAGCCACGAATACTTCATCCAGCAAGATGGATATTCAAAATGGATGGAGAGATAAAGAGTTTCCAAGACCGGCAAGGCTTAAAAGACTATGTCACCACCAAGCCGACACTGCAGGAAATATTAAGGGCGGTTCTATAAAAGAGGAAAAATCCTAAGAATAGCAATGAACAGAAATATAGAGACAATCTACAGAAAGACTTCAAAGGTAACTCGATGGCAATAAAAACGTATCTATCAATAATCACTCTCAATGTGAATGGCCTATATGCGCCCATAAAATGGCACAGGGTTGCAGACTGGATAAAACGACAGGACCCATCCATATGTTGTCTACAAGAGACCCATTTTGAACCTAAGGATACACCCAGACTGAAAGTGAAGGGATTCAGAAACATTTTTCATGCCAATGGGCCTCAAAAGAAGGCTGGGGTAGCGATTCTCATATCAGATAAATTAGACTTCAAACTAAAGACTGTAGTCAGAGATACGGAAGGACACTACATAATCCTTAAAGGGACTATCCACCAAGATGATCTAACAATTGTAAATATCTATGCCCCCAATATAGGAGCAGCCAATTACATAAGAAAACTGTTAATCAAGATAAAGAGTCATATTGATATGAATACACTAATCATGGGAGATCTTAACACACCTTTCTCAGAAACAGATCTTTGAAGCAGAAAATCAATAAAGAAACAAGAGCATTGAATGACACATTGGAACAGATGGACCTCATAGATATATACAGAACATTCCACCCTAAAACAACAGAATACTCATTCTTCTCAAGTGCACACGGAACCTTCTCCAGAATAGACCACATACTGGGTCACAAATCGGGATTCAACCGATACCAAAAGACTGAGATTATTGTGTGCATATTCTCAGATCACAATGCTTTGAAACTGGAGCTTAATCATAAGGAATAGTTCAGAAGGAACTCAAACACCTGGAAGCTAAAGGCCACATTGCTTAAGAATGCTTGGATCAACCAGGAGATCAAAGAAGAACTGATACAAATCATGGAAGCCAATGAGAATGAAGACACTTTGGTCCAAAACCTATGGGATACAGCAAAGGCGGTCCTAAGGGAGAAATACATAGCCATCCAAGCCTCCCTCAAAAAAATTGAAAAATCCAGAACACAGCAGCTTTCTCTACACCTTAAAGAATTGGAGAATCAACAACAAATCAAAGCAACTCCACACATAAGAAGGGAGATCCTCAAGATTAGAGATCAATGAGGTAGAAACCAAAGATATAGTAGAATGTATCAATGAAATTAGAAGTTGGTTTTTTGAAAGAACCAATAAGATCGATAAGCCACTGGCCACACTAATCCAAAAGAAATGAGAGAAAGCCCAAATTCATAAAATTATGAATGAAAAGGGAGAGATCACAACTAACACCAAGGAAGTAGAAACAACCATCAGAAGTTATTATCAACAGTTATATGCCAATAAGCTTAGCAACCTTGATGAAATGGATGCATTCCTTGAAAACTATAAAATCCCAAAATTGAACCAGGAAGAAATCGACAACCTGAATAGACCGCTATCTAGTAACGAGATTGAAGCAGTGATCAAAAACCTCCCAAAAAACAAGAGTCCAGAACCTGACGGATTCCCTGGGGAATTCTACCAAACTTTCAAAGAAGAAATAACACCTATTCTCTGAAGCTGTTTCAAATAATTGAAGCAGAAGGAAAACTTCTAGACTCTTTCTATGAAGCCAGCATTATCCTAATCCCCAAACCAGGCAAAGACCCTACCAAAAACGAGACTTTCAGACCAATATCACTGATGAATATGGATACTAAGATTCTCAACAAGATCCTAGCAAACAGGATCCAACAGCACATTAAAAAGATTATCCACCATGACCAGGTGGGATTCATCCCTGGGCTACAAGGATGGTTCCACATTCGCAAATCAATCAATGTGATACAACAAATTAATATGAGAAGAGAGAAGAACCACATGGTCCTCTCAATTGATGCAGAAAAAGCATTTGACAAAATCCAGCATCCGTTCCTGATTAAAATGCTTCAAAGTACAGGGATAGAGGGAACATTCCTGAACTTCATCAAATCTATCTATGAAAGACCCACAGCAAATATCATCCTCAATGGGAAAAAGCTTGCAGCCTTCCCGTTGAGATGAGGAACAAGACAAGGATGCCCACTTTCACTACTCTTGTTCAACATAGTATTAGAAGTCCTAGCAACAGCAATCAGACAACAGAGAGAAATAAAAGGTATCCAAATTGGCAATGAAGAAGTCAAACACTCTCTCTTCACAGATGACATGATTCTTTATATGGAAAACCCAAAAGACTCCACCCCCAAACTACTAGAACTCATACGGCAATTCAGCAACGTGGCAGGGTACCAAGTCAATGTGCAGAAATCAGTGGCTTTCTTATACACTAACAATGAAAATACAGAAAGGGAAATTAGAGAATCGATTCCATTTACTATAGCACCAAGAACCATAAGATACCTGGGAATAAACCTAACTAAAGAGGTAAAGGATCTGTACTTGAGGAACTACAGAACACTCATGAAGGAAACTGAAGAAGACACAAAAAGATGGAAGACCATTCCATGCTCTTGGATCGGAAGAATAAACAATGTTAAAATGTCTATACTGCCTAGTGCAATCTGCAGTCAAATGCTCTACCACTGATGCCTAGAGCAATCTATACTTTTAATGCCATTCCAATCAAAATTCCACCAGTATTCTTCAAAGAGCTGGAGCAAATAATCCTAAAATTTGTATGGAATCAGAAGAGACCCCAAATCGCTAAGGAAATGTTGAAAAACAAAAATAAAACTGGGGGCATCGCGTTACCTGATTTCAAGCTTTATTACAAAGCAGTGGTCACCAAGACAGCATGGTACTGGCATAAAAATAGACACATAGACCAGTGGAACAGAGTAGAGAGCCCAGATATGGACCCTCCACTCTATGCTCAATTAATCTTCGTCAAAACAGGAAAAAATATACAGTGGAAAAAAGACAGTCTCTTCAATAAATGGTGCTGGGAAAACTGGACAGCTATATGTAGAAGAATGAAACTCGACCATTCTCTTACACCGTACATAAACATAAATTCAAAATGGATAAAAGACCTCAATGTGAGACAGTAATCCATCAGAATCCTAGAGGAGAACACAGGCAGTAATCTCTTCGATATCAGCCACAGCAACTTCTTTCATGATATGTCTCCAAAGGCAAAGGAAACAAAAGTGAAAATAAACTTTTGGGACTTCATCAAAATCAAAAGCTCTGCACAGCAAAGGAAACAGTCAAGAAAACAAAGAGGCAATCCACGGAATGGGAGAAGATATTTGCAAATGACAGTACAGACAAAAGGTTGATATCCAGGATCTATAATGAACTCCTCAAACTCAACACACACAAAACAGGCAAACATCAAAAAATGGGCAGAAGATATGAACAGACACTTCTCCAATGAAGACATACAAATGGCTATCAGACACATGAAAAAATGTTCATCATCACTAGCCCTCAGGGAGATTCAAATTAAAACCACATTGAGATATCATCTTACACCAGTTAGTATGGCCAAAACTAACAAGACAGGAAACAACATGTGTTGGAGGGGATGTGGAGAAAGGGGAAGCCTCTTGCACTGTTGGTGGGAATGCAATTTGGTGCAGCCACTTTGGAGAACAGTGTGGAGATTCCTCAAGAAATTAAAAATAGAACTTCCCTATGACCCTGCCATTGCACTACTGGGTATTTACCCCAAAGATACAGATGTCATGAAAAGAAGGGCCATCTGTACCCAATGTTTATAGCAGCAATGGCCACAGTCGCCAAACTTTGGAAAGAACCAAGATGCCCTTCAATGGACGAATGGATAAGGAAGATGTGGTCCATATACACTATGGAGTATTATGCCTCCATCAGAAAGGATGAATACCCAACTTTTGTAGCAACATGGATGAGACTGGAAGATATTATGCTGAGTGTAATAAGTCAAGCAGAGAGAGTCAATTATCATATGGTTTCACTTATTTGTGGAGCATAATAAATAGCATGGAGGACATGGGGAGTTAGAGAGGAGAAGGGAGTTGGGGGAAATTGGAAGGGGAGGTGAATCATGAGAGACTATGGACTCTGAAAAACAATCTGAGGGGTTTGAAGTGGCAGGAGGGTGGGAGGTTGGGGTACCAGGTGGTGGGTATTCTAGAGGGCACAGATTGCATGGAGCACTGGGTGTGGTGAAAAAATAATGAATACTGTTATGCTGAAAATAAATAAATTTAATTTAAAAAAAAGAAAAAAAAAGAAAAAATTAAAAAAAGGAAAAAATTAACTCAAAAAATATATGCACCTCTCTATTTATTAAAGCATTACTTAAAATAGCCAATATATGGAAGCAATCTTAGTGTACATCAATAGATGATCAGATAGAGAAGATGTCACACACACACACACACACACACACACACACACCATGAAAAATTATGTAGTCATAAAAAGATGAGAGCTTGCTTTTTGCAACAACATGGATGGAACTAAAGGATATTATTTAATGTGAAATAAGTCAGGCCGAGAATACATATATACCATATAATTTTACTCATATGTGAACTCTAACAAAAATGAATAAACAAAAAGCAGAATCAGACCTCTGAACACAGAAAACAACTGATGGTTGCTGGAGGGAAGGGGTGTATCAGAGACAAAATGGGTAAAGGGGAATGAGAAACACAGACTTCCAGTTATGGGAGGAATAAGTCACGGGAATAAAAGGCACAGCAAAGGGAATATAGTCAATGATATTGTGATAGCATTGTATTGTGATAGATGATAGTTGTGGTACTTGTGGTAAGTACAGCATATAGAGATGCTGAATCACTATTTTGTACACCTGAAAGCAATGTAACACTATGTGCCACCTCTACTTAATTAAAAAGGTATATATCTATATATCTATACACACACACACACACACACACTTATATATATATATTCATTCCATAAATGTAGATGTTGAGCATAGACTTCAAAATAACAATATTATTATGTTTAAAGAAATAAATACAAGTCTCAATTTTGGAAGATTAAGAGCTATTAAAAAATTCCAAAGTGAAATACATGATAACTGGAATGCACAGTTCAATGGATGTGTTACATACAGTTCAAACAGTATGTTAAAGCTGAAGACAAATCAGAAATTGGAATATTGGATCCAGGGAGAAAATTGGAAGCAGGGAGAAAAAACAGGATGGAAAAATCAGAAGGTAACAAAATTCATATGAAATACTGTGCAAAGATCTGTCATACCTTTAATGAGTCCTAGAAAGAAATAAGAAAGAAAATGGAGAAGTGATATTTAGAGACAAAATACTTTAGAATATTCAATTAATGATAAGAAACACTAACAACAGATTGAACAGGCACTACAAAACACAGGAAAATAAATACGAAAAAAGCTATGCCTAGATATCACATGAGACATGATGAAACTGTGAAAACAGAAGCAAAATCAAGTATGTATGACAGTCTGAAAATCAGCCAGAGAAAATTAAATATTAACTTTATAGGTTGATGACAGGACTCACTAAACAATAGGAAGTGAAAGGCTAAAGCCAAAATAATAATAATGATTTGATAACATAATTACAGCCAACATGGAATTCCATATCCATCAAAAGTAGTCTTCATAAATACAAAAACTTAAAGGTGTTTTCAGAAACAAATAAAAAACTGGGAGAATTAATCAGAATTAATTTCTTCTAAAAGAAGTATTAAAGCTCTCAGGTATCTCAGTACAAATGAGCAATATACTAGGTTCACAAATTAAAAATTCAAAATATTAAAGATATAGATTCTTCCTAAAATTATTTATATTTTCAATACAAACCCAATCAAATAGATTTTCTGTGTGCATAGAAATCGAGAAGATAATTCTAAAATATATATAGAGAAATAAAATGTTAACAGGAGTCAAGATAAACATGAAGCTGAAGAATAAAAATGGAAGACACACTCTAAAACCTACCAAGGCTCTAGACTTAAAAAGTGAACTGTTGACCTCCAGACAACCAAATCTTCTGGACTGAGGAGTTACTGCTAGCTTTATGTTGAATGCAAGCCAAACAAAAAGGTTTATGGTTTCCAATTCTGCCTTCCAGCATCTATTTTGTGCCCCCAATTGGCAGAAACTAACAGAAAGTCTGCTGACAAAGGACAAAAGCAGATCACTGAATCCTAGGCCTGGAGTCATGAGACACAAATTATGATTATCATAAATCATGACCTTATCTATATGCCCAAAACACCTGTATGCACATATATGAGCCGAAACAGGTACAAAAAATAGCTTCAGCCAAAACAAAACAAATGCTATTGTTATGAAGTGTAGGATGATAAATAAACTGTAGTATATTCATATAATGGAATTCTGTATAGCAATGAAATATAACAATAAATTTGCACAAAATGTATAAATGAATCTCACAAAAATGGTAAGTGACAGAAATTGTGGAAATAATAGATATTCTAAGATTCCATTTATACTAAGTCTGTACAGTGTACAATCTGGAGAGGAAGATGGGGTCATATGTTAATTTCTTAGGGCTACCTTAAAAGAGTACCACAAACTGGATGGCTTAAAAAATAGAAATTTATTTCTCTATATTTCAGAAAGCTAGATGTCTGAAATCCAGGTATCAGGAGAGTTTTCTTCCTCAAGGTTCTGAGGGAGAATATAATCCATTTTTCTCCTAGTATCTGGTGGTTGCTGGCAACTGTTAGTGTTACCTTGACCTGGCACACAGATCATTCTGGTCTCTGTCTCCATCTTCATGTGGCATTGCCTCCTACGTGATTCCAGACCTCATTTTAACTAATTACAAGCTTCTTAAGGTCCTATTTCCAAGTAAGGCCATACTCTGTGGTTCTGGATAAACACAGATTTTGGGGAGGTGCTAATAAACTCAGTAAATAAGGGGTCTTCTTCGGACTAAGGCTAATGTTAGAAATGTTGATGGGTAGTTTCAGAAGCTTGTTTAGTTTGTGATATTGCATCAAGTTGTGAAATTTTTTTCTGTGTGCAGTTATCTTCAATAACTGATTGAAGATAAGGTGAAAAAATATGTAATGATACATCAATCTCCATGTTAGTAAAGATAAGGAGCAAAGAAAACTCTTGCACATTGCTGATGTAGTTGAAAATCACGACAATCAGATTTCAAAACTGTCTGGCATTATCTACTTGAGATGAAAGCATCCAACCCCTATTACATAGAAATTTTACTCCTAAGTGAAATGCTAAGATAATTGTGTACACATGTGGGTGGAAGTATTTGTAAGGAATGTTCATAGTGCAGTGCTTGTGATAACCTAAATCTGGCAACATCAAAGAATTTCAAGAATAAAATAGATGGATAAATTTTGTTATAATCATACAATAGAAGAACAAAAGAAGAATCATACAATCATACAATAGAAGAATACATACAAAAGCATAAAAAAATTAGAGTTCTGTTATATACATTATGGATAAATCTCACAACAATCGAGATGACAGAAATAAATCCAGATCCAAAAAGATATATATATATATATATATATATATATATATATATTGGTTTCATTAAGACATGAAAAATAGTTCACTACCAAAAGACGGACAGAGAGAGAGAGAGAAACAGTGTGACAGAAAAGAAGACAGAGGTGGTCCTGATGTCACTGGAAGGTCATCATTTGATAGTGGGTATGAGGGGGATTTTGTGGTACTTTTACCATTCTATTCCTAGATTGGATCTTGGTTATATGGGTATGCTCGTTGTATGATAAATCAAACACTATACTCACTTTCCTGTTTACAAGATTTTTTAATAAGAAACTTTTACAGTAAAAGAAAAATGTAACAAGTACATTCACAGAAATCTCACTTCCATTACTCTCCTCATTCCTGTTTTGTTTCCTTCTTGCTTTTAAATGAAATTATTTTTACTATTTTTAATCTTTCCATCATTTTGAATATTACATATATAAATATATTCCTATCTCTTATACAAAATATTGTATTCCGCCTACAAAGTTATATACCTTGATTCTATCACTTTATTATATGTCTTCAAGAAAAGTCCATATATGAATTCTATTTTAGAATTCTATTTTAATGTAATGCTGTGAAAGTACTATATGTGTGAATGTACTGTAGTTTATTCAGTCCACACTACTGATGATGCTGATGTGATTTTCATTAACTTAATTTTGTAAATACTACTCAAGTGAGTAAATCTGTGCCTACACCATTTTAAATTTTTGTGATATACTTTATGAATAGAGTACTATTAGAAGTAGGTTTCTATGTCAAACTGTTAATGTAAATGTATTTTTGTAAGATGTTGCCAAATTCTGCTCCATAGTAGACATATAATTTTTCATACTTATAAAAATATACAAGAGTAAATAGAGGAAAATGTGATGGATCAAACAGCTTCTCAGTGAAGTAATTGTTCTTTCCCTATCCTTCAGTGCCTAAGATAGTGCAAGAGTTTAGGATTGATCTAGTACATGATTAGTAAAAAAGAAAACGGGGCAATTTTTGTTGTGTTTGTATGAGCAGAAAACTTATTGTACTAAGTGTTTAGAGGAAAAAAAATATCCCTTAAAAAATAAGAATTCTTGGTTCAAGTACAGTGGCAGTTAATGACCAGTCAGTATTTATTAAGAAAAATACTATTCTTTAAAGGTCACTTAACAAATGCTACAAACATATAAGGATACCAACCAGAGCTTCAACAAAGCTCTGTCCAGGCTGACAGCTAAGTGAAATAACAGGGAAAAAAAAATCTGAAGTTAGTTAACATACAAAACCTAACTTTTTAGCTAAGAAAGCTGATCTCAGAAAGAAAAAAAAAAAATTTTAAGATTATTTATTTATTTATTTGACAGAGATCACAAGTAGGCAGAGAGGCAGGCAGAGAGAGAGAGAGAGAGAGGAAAGCAGGCTCCCTGCTGAGCAGAGAGCCTGATGCAGGGCTGGATCCCAGGATCCCAGGATCATGCCCTGAGCCGAAGGCAGAGGCTTTAATCCACTGAGCCACCCTGATGCCCCTCAGAAAGAAAATTTGACATGCCCATGAAAATATAGGCAATTCGAAATGACTGGTGTCCTTGAATAACAAGTTATTATCTCACAGAGCCAGATCCAAACAATTCAAACCTTTAATACTTTAATAGTCTGGGGATCCATTCTTCCAAGTCCCCAGATATATTTAAATTACATAGAACCTACCAAAGAGAAAAATTAAAAAAAAAAAAAAAAAAAACAACTTTGGGGAAGAATGTTACACCTGTTTTCCAGCTGTTATCTTCAATAGAGCATGGAGCTAAAGGGTCAGTGTATGAATAGTACATATTTTCTTTCCCTAAAACAAATAATAATATCTATATTACCATAATTTCTGGTTTCCTTGGCAGTCCTTCTGTATATTTGGAGATAGAGAACTTAAATAATATAGGGACAAGAAAAAGCTGGAAAAAATAGTACTTGGAAAACACTGCTTGAGTTTTGTATTTTCTCTAAGCCATATAACTAAATGAATGGATATATATATATACACTATATATATATATGTATAATGTATATATGTATGCATAATGTATATATGTATATATAATATATAATATGCATACAAACTGATATCCCATAATAATATTATTTTTGTCTAAATGACATATCAGTTGAAGGTAGCAATGTATAGACATAAAGCAAACCATACTCACCAGTGAGTATACTCAACCATGCTCACAAAATTTACTTTAGCTAAAACTAAAGATAGCTCTATCCTAGACCATGTAGCTACTAACTATATCTTAATTGTATAAATGCATTCATTTATTCATTCAGAAAATGTTTATGGATTTCTTCTTTTGTGTTAAGAATCAGAGATTGCATTATGAATGTATCTAATTTATAATTCTGTTACTTCTCAGGCTTAATTTTTTTCACTCCAGCTACTGTTTTAAGGATATATTCCACATGGGCTTTCAAGGTTCACATAGTTAAAACCTTACAATTCCTTGTCTTGTGTATTTAATCATGTGCTTCCTGTTTCCTTCAAAGAGCTTCTCTGTTGCTTCAAGATAGGATAAAAAATGAATTTTTTTATATTCATACGCGTGAAACCTGGATGCATACAAAAACTGATTCACACAGGCTTTCCCCTGACCAATAAAGAACAGTACTAAAGAAAAAAATATATATATCCCTCTTTTAATCTCCTACTAATGGTTTCTGAGATTCATTTCATGAAAAGCTTGAAATGTCCCATTGAATTAAGTATCAGTCTCCCATAAGAGAGAATAAGGTGGTATTGCACCTTTGCACTAATTTTTCCTCCTTGACTGTCCAGATCCCCAGTGTCAGTCACCTACTCCCTGAAATCATATTGTCAATAAACTATCTTCACTCAGGCCTTTATATTTGTCTTCACGGTTACCTATGTTAAAGCAATTGGTAGCCTTAAGATAGAATTTTGAAGCTGGATCACTTGACTGGTTGCAGGAAATGAGGTCCCTATTTTTTTGGTAATTTAGAAAGATGATCACTGCCCATTTGTAGTAGCATCAAAACGATCAAGACTCTCAGCTGAAATGATTGTGACTAGGTTCAGGTAGAAAAAGAAGTGCTCAGTGACAAGGAAGCTGTGGCATTTTCTTAATCTCACAAAACAAACTGAGGGTTGCTGGGGGAGGGGTTGGGAGAAAGGGGGTGGAGTTATGGACATTGGGGAGGGTATGTGCTTTGGTGAGTGCTGTGAAGTGTGTAAACCTGGTGATTCACAGACCTGTACCCCTGGGGATAAAAATATATGTTTATAAAAAATAAAAAAATTTAAAAAATGCAAAAAAAATAGCTGATTTTAAAGTACAAAAAAAAAACTAATGATGTACTGAATGGTGACTAACATAACACAATCAAAAAATATAACTTCAGAAAATTAAAAAAAACAAATAATTTGATTAAAAATGGACAAAAGAGTAAAACAGTATTTCTGCAAAGACAACACAGAAATAACCAACAGGTATGTTAAAAGGTATTCAAGATCATTAGTTATTACAAAAATGCAATCAAAACTATAATGAAATATCACCTCATATCCTTTACTATGGTCAGTATTAAAAATAAATTAATTAAAACTAATGAACTAACTAAATAACTAACTAAATAAATAATAGGTACTAACAAAGTTGTGGATAAATTTAAAGAACCCTTTTACACTGGTCGTAATGTAAAATGGTGTAGAAGCTAGGGGAAATAATAAAATTACCATATGATCCAGCAATTTCACTTCTGGGTATATACCCAAAATAACTGAAATCAGAGTCTCAAATAGGAATCTGCACACCCATGTTCACTGCAGCACTATTAACAATAGCCACAATATAGAAAATGCTCATCAACAGTTGAATTAAAGAAAATGTGGCATATAAATACATTGAAATATTCAGCCTTAAAAACGAAATAAATATCTGCCTTCTGATAATGCAGATAAACCTAGAAGACATTAAACTATGCTAAATGAAATATGCCAGTCACATAAGATCATATGTTTCTTGATTTTATTTATATGAAGTATCTAAAATAATCAAACTCATAGAAGTAGAGAATAAAATATTAACTTCCAGTGTCTGGAGGGTGAAAGAAATGAAAAGTTAGTATTCAATGGATATAAAATTCCAATCATGCCAGAATAATAAGTTCCAGAGATCTGCTCTACAACACAGAGCCTGTGGAGACTGTGGAATCTGAGAAATAACTGAGGGTTTTAGAGGGGAGGGGCATAAGGGGATGGGTTGGGCCGGTGATGGGTATTAAGGAAAGCACATATTGCATGGAGCACTGGGTGTTAAATGTAAATAATGAATCTTGGAACACTACATCAAAAACTAATGACATACTGTTTAGTGACTAAAATGATAATAATAATAAAAGAAAATTCCTATTGGAAAGCTCTGTCCTTGAACTTATTATGAAATTACTTCAATAATAACAATAACACAAACTTTTCAAAATATTTTTGAACTATTTACATGTACATTTAAAAGCAGTTGAGAGAAATTAAATTTCTAAACTGTGCCTATCAATTGCTTGTTTGCCTTCAAATCCATAGACTACCCTTCCTTTATCCAATCTATAACTAAAAGAATTTCATTCAGAAGCTTCTTTTGTCCTTTAGTATAGGGTTGGCATGACCAGAACAGAAAGTCTCTTTGCTTCATGGCATATCTTGCAGTGGCTGCATCTCTTCTCTCCCTTTGCCTTCCATACCTGGCTCCTCCTAACAATGGTCTCCATCATCCATCTTGGCCCAGAGATCACCTGCTAAGATTCTAGCTGCCGTTCCACAGACCAACATTTCTGCCCTTGTACCAGCAGCTTCACTTTTGATTCTCAACTCTGCAAATTAATGACTTCCTATCCTTGCAATTGTCTGGAGTTGCTGACTGCTTCTTGCTTGTCTTCTCAGTTCTCTCAAAATTGTTTAACCAATTCCCTGTATTAAGTCCCTTCCCCCTTTTTCTCTACTTTTTGTAAACCTAGATTGATTTTTGCTTTCCTGACTGGATCCTGATTAATACAGACTAATCCAAGTAAGTCATCAAATTTTGTTTTTAATAAGCCAGGTGATTTAGAATAACACATTATTACACAATGTTCTCAAGGCAAAAAACATTGAATGAAAGAAAAACAAGCAACTTAAAATAAAAGCAATCTGACTGTATTTTTACTTTATATGTTTGCAGAATAAGAAATGACTTTGATTACTCTATTCAACAACAACATCAACAACAACAACAATAACAACAAAATAACTGTGTTTTATGCTAAGTTTCTAAATAGAAGTTATAACAACTAAAATTTCCCAAAAGTCATTTCTGAATCCCTTAGGGAATCTTTCAGCTAAAGTCTATTTCAGTGTTAAACTTCATGAAGAAAAAAAGGAGGTTAAGTATATGAAAAATAAAATTTGTGCATATTTTTCCATTAAGAGAGTTCTAAAATTAGTATGCTGCTTGCATGAACTTCTTCTTGACAAAACATTTGAATTTTCTTATTGGGATATTTTTGGGAACCCTAAGATGGAAGTTGGAGATAATTACATCGCCTTAACAAAGGGGGAAAATACTCAGGGACATTTAAAACAATGATAAAATTTTGCTTTTATTAAAAGGAATGGTTTGTGAGGAGTTTTCTACTTATATTAAGACTATGTTGGTTTAAAATCTCAAAGTAAATCTCAGATAAGGCTGAAAAATTCTTTTTATTGGCAATCTGTTCCCTACTTTCCAATAGATATATATTTTCCAATAAATATATAATAATATATAGTAATATATATTATATTATATATAATAATAATAATATATTTATTATAATATTAATTAAAATTGAATTTGCTCTATACCCACATGTTCATCCAAAAAAGTGAATATGATCTTTTTGGATGTGTTTTCAATTTTCAAATCTTTTATTATGTATATTGTTAATTTCTGATGTGACTATATATGGTTTTTCTTATTAACATTCTGATTTACAGTAATTAGTTACTACTGTATTTTTTAAAAGACATTTACTGAATGTCAGAAAAAAAATACATACTTTTTGAATTGGCTCCAAAATCTTCTGAGCATGTTTTTAACCTCCCTTCAAAAACCACTAGTCCCAATCCTGTCAAACTATTTTTCCTCTTATACCCAACACCTATCATTGCTACATAAATAGGACTTTGTAAATTAAATCATAATGGTAAGGCATAAAAGTTTATCAGGGAGTTAGAGAACCTCAGCTCAAATCTTGGATCTTTCTTGAGTAAATCATTAATGCTACCTTTTCCTTAAAACAAGCCTATAGCACTAGGTAAACATTAAAGTCCTACCATTGAACTCTACGCAACATTAATAGATAAAAAAGAAAAGATTAATTACAAACCTGTAGCTTTATTAAAAAAAAACCACACTTTCTGTGAGAAACTCAAGCCAATTAATAATGATTCAGTAGAGCAAGATGACTAAGATAATGAGTTCTAGTTAAAAAAAGAACTGGCTTTGGGGCACCCAGGTATATCAGTGAGTTAAAGCCTCTGCCTTCGGCTCAGGTCATGATCCCAGGTTCCTGGGAACAAGCCCTGCATCGGGCTCTCTCTTCAGCGGGGAGCCTGCTTCCCCCTCTCTGCCTACCTCTCTGCCTACTTGTGATCTCTATCTGTCAAATAAATAAGTAAAATCTTAAAAAAAGAAAAAACCAAGAAATATTGAAAGGGGTCCTCTAATACAAGAGAGAGCCTAAAAGTAGTAGATCAGAAAGGAACAGAGACAATTTACAGTAACAGTCACCTTACAGCCAATACAATGGCACTAAATTCAAATCTCTCAATAGTTACCCCGAATGTTAATGGGCAAAATGTCCCAATCAAAAGACACAGGGTATCAGAATGGATAAAAAAACAAAACCCCTCTATATGTTGCCTACAAGAAACTCATTTTAGACCCGAAGACACCTTCATATTTAAAGTGAGGGGATAGAAAACAATTTACCAAGCTAATCTACATCAGAAGAAAGCAAGGGTGGCAATCCTTATATCAGATCAATTAGATTTTAAGCCAAAGACTACAATAAGAAATGAGGAAGGACACTATATCATACTCAAAGGATCTGTCCAAAAAGAAGATCTAAAATTTTAAATATCTATGCCCCTAACATGGGAGCAGCCAACTATATAAAACAATTAATAACAAAATCAAAGAAACACATCGGCAATAATGCAATAATAGTAGGGGACTTTAACACCCTCCCTCACTGAAATGGACAGATCATCCAAGCAAAAGATCAACAAAGAAATAAAGGCCTTAAATGACACACTTGACTAGATGGACATCACAGATATATTCAGAACATTCCATCCCAAAGCAAAAGAATACACATTTTTCTCTAGTGTGCATGGAACATGCTCCAGAATAGATCACATCCTGGGTCACAAATCAGGTCTCAACCAATATCAAAAGATTGGGATCATTCCCTGCATATTTTCAGACCACAATGCTCTGAAGCTAGAACTCAATCACAAGAGGAAATTTGGAAAGAACACAAATACATGGAGACTAAACAGCATCCTTCTAAAGAATGAATGGGTCAACCAGAAAATTAAAGAAGAATTGAAAATATTCATGGAAACAGATGACAATGAAAAGACAATGGTTCAAAATCTGCGGGACATAACAAAGGCAGTCCTGAGAGGAAAATATATAACGGTACAAGCCTTTCTCAAGAAAGAAGGAAGGACTGAAGTACACAACCTAACCCTACACCTAAAGGAGCTGGAGAAAGAACAAGAAAGAAACCCTAAACCCAGCAGGAGAAGAGAAATCATAAAGGTCAGGGCAGAAATCAATGAAATAGAAACCAAAAAGATAGTAGAACAAATCAACAAAACTAGGAGCTGGTTCTTTGAAAGAATGAATAAGATTGATAAACCCCTGGCCAGACTTATCAAAAAGAAAAGAGAAAGGACCCAAATAAATAAAATCATGAATGAAAGAGGAGAGATCACAACTAACACCAAAGGAATACAAATAATTATAAGAACATACTATGAGCAACTGTACACCAACAAATTTGACAATCTGTCTATTTTTTTCCAATTTATTTATTTTCAGAAAAACAGTATTCATTATTTTTTCACCACACCCAGTGCTCCATGCAAGCCGTGCCCTCTATAATACCCACCACCTGGACAATCTGGAAAAAATGGATGCATTGCTAGAGACATATAAACTACCACAACTGAACCAGGAAGAAATAGAAAACCTGAACAGACCCATAACCAGTAAGGAGATTGAAACAGTCATTCAAAATCTCCAAACAAACAAAAGCCCAGGGCCAGATGGCTTCCCAGGGGAATTCTACCAAACATTTAAAGAACTAATTCCTATTCTCCTGAAACTGTTCCAAAAAATAGAAATGGAAGGAAAACTTCCAAACTCATTTTATGAGGCCAGCATCACCTTGATCCCAAAACCAGACAAGGATCCCATCAAAAAGAGAACTACAGACCAATATCCTTGATGAACACAGATTCAAAAATTCTCACCAAAATACCAGCCAAGAGGATTCAACAGTACATGAAAAGGATTATTCACCACGACCAAGTGGGATTTATTCCAGGGCTGCAAGTTTGGTTCAATATCAGCATATCAATCAATGTGATACAGCACATTAATAAAAGAAAAAACAAGAACCATATGATACTCTCAATAGATGCTGAAAAAGCATTTGACAAAGTACAGCATCCCTTCCTGATCAAAACTCTTCAAAGTGTAGGGATAGAGGGCACATACCTCAATATTATCAAAGCTATCTATGAAAAACTCACCGCAAATATCATTCTCAATGGAGAAAAACTGAGAGCTGTTCCACTAAGGTCAGGGACGTGGCAGGGATGCTTGTTATCACCACTGCTGTTCAACATAGTACTAGAATTCCTAGCCTTAGCAACCAGACAACAAAAAAAAATTAAAGGCATCCAAATCAGCAAAGAAGAAGTCAAACTATCACTCTTTGCAGATGATATGATATTATATGTGGAAAACCCAAAGACTCCACTCCAAAACTGCTAGAACTTGTACAGGAATTCAGTAAAGTGTCAGGATATAAAATCAATGCACAGAAATCAGTTGCATTTCTCTACACCAACAACAAAACAGAAAAAAAAGAGAAATTAAGGAGTCAATCCCATTTACAATTGCACCCAAAACTATAAGATACCTAGGAATAAACCTACCCAAAGAGGCAAAGAATCTATACTCAGAAAACTGTAAAGTACTCATGAAAGAAATTGAGGAAGACACAAAGAAATGGAAAAATGTTCCATGCTCCTGGATTGAAAGACCAAATATTGTGAAAATGTCTATGCTACCTAAAGCAATCTACACATTTAATGCAATTCCTATCAAAATACCATCCATTTTTTTCAAAGAAATGGAACAAATAATCCTAAAATTTATATAGAATCAGAAAAGACCTCAAATAGCCAAAGGAATATTGAAAAAGAAAGCCAAAGTTGGTGGCATCACAATTCCAGACTTCAAGCTCTATTACAAAACTGTCATCATCAAGACAGCATGGTACTGGCACAAAAACAGACACACAGATCAATGGAACAGAATAGAGAGCCCAAATATAGACCCTCAACTCTATGGTCAACTAATCTTCGACAAAGCAGGAAAGAATGTCCAATGGAGAAAAGACAGCCTCTTCAATAAATGGTGCTGGGAAAATTGTACAGCCACATGCAGAAAAATGAAATTGGACCATTTCCTTACACCACACATGAAAATGGACTCAAAATGGATGAAGGACCTCAATGTGAGAAAGGAATCCATCAAAATCCTTGAGGAGAACACAGGCAGCAACCTCTTCGACCTCAGCCACAGCAACTTCTTCCTAGGAACATCGCCAAAGGCAATGGAAGCAAGGACAAAAATGAACTATTGGGATTTCATCAAGATCAAAAGCTTTTGCACAGCAAAGGAAACAGTTAACAAAACCAGAAGATATTTGCAAATGACATATCAGATAAAGGGCTAGTGTCCAAAATCTATAAAGAACTTAGCAAACTCAACACCCAAAGAACAAATAATCCAATCAAGAAATGGGCAGAGGACATGAACAGACATTTCTGCAAAGAAGACATCCAAATGGGGAACAGACACATGAAAAAGTGCTCCACTATACACGGCATCAGGGAAATACAAATCAAAACCACAATATGATATCACCTCACACCAGTCAGAATGGCTAAAATAAACAAGTCAAGAAATGACAGATGCTGGGGAGGATGAGGAGAAAGGGGAACCCTCCTACACTGTTGTTGGGAATGCATGCTGGTGCAACCACTCTGAAAAACAGCATGGAGGTTCCTCAAAAAGTTGAAAATAGAACTACACTATGACCCAGCAATTGCACTACTGGTATTTACCCTAAAGATACAAATGTAGTGATCTGAAGGGGCACGTGCACCTGAATGTTTATAGCAGCAATGTATACAATAGCCAAACTATGGAAAGAACCTAGATGTCCATCAACAGATAAATGGATAAAGAAGAGATGGTATATATATACAATGCAATACTATGCAGCCATCAAAAGAAATGAAATCTTGCCATTTGTGATGACATGGATGGAACTAGAGGGTATCATTCTTAGCGAAATAAGTCAGTCAGAGAAAGACAATTATCATATGATCCCCCTGATATGAGGAAGTAGATATGCAACATGGGTTTGTGGGGGGTAGGAGAAGAATAAATGAAACAAGATGGGACTGGGAGGGAGACAAACCATAAGTGACTCTTCATCTCACAAAACAAACTGAGGGTTGCTGGGCGGGGGGTGTTGGAGGAGGGGGGTGGGGTTATGGACATTGGGGAGGGTATGTGCTATGGTGAGTGCTGTGAAGTGTGTAAACCTGGCAATTCACAGACCTGTACCCCTGGGGATAAAAATACATTATATGTTTATAAAAAATTAAAAATTAAACAAAAAAACTGTCTTCAAATCCTCATCTTACTCTTGACTTACAATAAGACTTTAAGAAATATTATTAATTTTAGTTGCCTTATACAGTTAAAGGAATTTAACTTTTTTGTGTGTGCCTGCCTGTGTATATGAAAAAGAGGAAAAAAGAGAATAAAATGGGTTAATATGTATAAAACACTTAAAGAAGTACCTGACACAAATATGTGTTCAAAATTTAATATTATTATAAATATTAATTTAGAGTCTGTTTTTTGTAGGCTATCTTGCTGGTAATCGAATGTAAATTAAATATAGTCATTACACTTTGATTTCAATTTTCAATATATATTTATTCAGAATCTAATAATTGGTAAAGTTATCAGAGTTATAAATATTAGAATAGTAAGTCAAAGAAGAAAATAGATAGTGATGACTTTTTATTAGTTCAATCATGGGAAATCTTATAAAGTACAATCTAAACTGAGTTTTAAATGAATGGGATCCTGTAATTAATAAGGGTTGGGCATTCAGAATAAATGGTAAAAGCATGGAATATGGAGAAGTAAAACATATACAAAAGTACAGTTAACATAATTGTTGCATAGAGGCAGGGGTAGGTTATAGGGATTATGTTGTATAACACCTGCTAAGAAATCCAACTCCCAGTAATTCAACACAATAAGGTCAAAAATACATAAAAGGTAGCTTCTTGGACTTTGGGAAGTGAGTTCAATAGTAGGAAGCAGAAAAGACAAGAAGCATAATAGTAGTGAATTTATTCTTTTTCTTCTATTTTTTATATCAAAATGTTCCATGCATTCCTCCTGAACATAAATCATGTAGTGATCCAAATTACTTAGCAATACATTCTTCTTTAAATAGTCAGACCACAGAAGAACATCTTTGTGGTAGCAGATGGATAGGATAGACCGTTAATCATTATGACCACTGATGAACCACACTCCTGGTAGTTATGCCTTTTTTTAGTCTCCTACATTAACTCTGGGTTGGTCATGTATGTGACTGGCATAATCTATGGTGCATGACAATAGCAATCTAGATGTAAAGAAAAGCCAATTACGTATTTACACATGTAAACATTCACTTTTGCAGCCAGATTCCACAAAGCAAAGAAGTGTAAGCTGGACTCTTAGAAAGACCACACTAGAGTGAATAAGGTTTTGGCCTTTGAGTTATCACAACATCAAGATGCCAGATATGAAAGTAAAGCCATTTTGGATGTCCCAGTCTGACTACCTCCAAGTGCAGGTACATAAGAAATCTTAAGAAGGCTAGAAGAATGCTTCAGCTGAGCTCTTGCCAAAACAGAGACTCAAGAAATTATAACAGGATTTCTTAAGTTGCAGGATGGTTTTCTAACATGGCCATATATAACAGAAACAATAGCAAAAGATGGCAGTAAAAGATACCTTCTGAATATGTAGGAATGAGGGAGTACACACCTGCTAAGCCTCAGAAGATTGTCTGATTTCAAGCTTTATTACAAAGCTGTGATCACTAAGACAGCATGGTACTGGCAGAAAAACAGACACATAGACCAGTGGAACAGAGTAGAGAGACCAGATATGGACCCTCAACTCTATGGTCAAATAATCTTCAACAAGGCAACCAAGAAAAAATATACAGTGGGAATATATATATAAATAAATAATAAATAAATATACAGTCTCTGCAATAAATGGTGCTGGGAAAATTGGACAGCTATGTGTGGAAGAAAGAAGCTTGACAATTCTCTTACACCATAAACAAAGATAAACTCGAAATGGATGAGACCTCAAAGTGAGGCAGGAAGCTATCAAAATCCTAGAGGAGAACATAGGCAGTAACATCTTCGACATTGCCCACAGCAACTTCTTTCAAGATATGTCTCCAAAGGCAAAGGAAACAAAAGCAAAAATGAACTCTTGGGACTTCATCAAGATCAAAATCTTCTGCACAGCAAATGAAAGCCTACAAAATAAAGAGGCAACCCACAGAATGGGAGAAGATACTCACAAATGATACTACAAAGGGCTGATATCCAAGATCTATAAAGAACTCCTCAAACTCAACACACACAAAACAGATTATCATGTCAAAAAATGTTCATGTCTTCTCCAGAAAAGACATACAAATAGCTAATAGACACATGAAAAAATGTTCATCATCATTAGCTATCAGGGAGATTCAAATCAAAACCACATTGAGATACCACCTTACATCAGTTAGAATGGACAAAATCAACAAGTCAGGAAACAGCAAGTGTTGGAGAGGATGTGGAGAAAGAGGAACCCTCTTACACTATGGGTGGGAAAGCAGGTTGGTGCAGCTACTTTGGAAAATGGTGTGGAGATTCCTTAAAAAATTAAAAATAGAGCTTCCCTATCACCCTGCAATTGCACTACTGGGTATTTACCCCAAAGATACTGATGTAGTGAAAAGAAGGGCCACCTGTACCCCAGTGTTCATAGCAATGGCCACAGTCACCAAACTGTGGAAAGAACCAAGACGCCCTACAACAGATGAATGGATAAAGAAGATATGGTTCATATATACAATGGAGTATTATGCCTCCATCAGAAAGGGTGAATACCAAACTTTTATATCAACATGGATGGAATTGGAAGAGATTATACCAAATGAAGTAAGTCAAGCAGAGAGGGTCGATCATCATATGGTTTCATTTACTTGTGTAGTATAAAGAATAACATGGAAGACACTGGGAGAGGGAGAAGAGAAGTGAGCTGGGGGAAATCAGAGGGGAAGACAAACCATAAGAGACTGTGGTCTCTGAGAGACAAACTGAGGGTTTGGGAGGGGGGGAGGGGGTTGCGTCTGGTGGTGGGTATTGTGGAGGGTACATATTGCATGGAGCACTGGGTGTGGTGCATAAACAATAAATTTTGGAACACACACACACACACACACAGAAACCCAAGAAGGTAAGCCCATCCTGTTACCAAAGGAAAGATTTATATAAAGCTCTTCAAAATTAGGTCAGTAAGGTAAATTTAAAAAATGATAATTATCTAGTGTCTCTTTAATAAGTGAATGTAAATGTTACACTTAAGACATTTATGAATGGCTCATTTGGAGAAACATTTTTATGACTACATTTTTCAATGCTTAGTAGGCTTCTTGTTGAAGGGGTGATTTGAGCAAAATGTTTTACCTTCTCTTTTTCCTAAAACTTCATCAAAATTTTAATAGAGAAACAAAAATACATATCCACAGAAAAGAGACAGTATAAATAAAAGTTAATTCATCCATTTATGGAGGATGGAAATTAGGAAGAAAAAGTGACAAATGAAGGAAAGTAAAGAAAGCAACTCTAGGAGGTGCATTCCAAAATAGAATAGAGCAGACCTACCTAGCAGAACCCTGTTGAGCCTCCAGACCTTGGTGCCACAGGTGTCATGTATGGAAATGGAAGATATCAGGTTGAAAACAAAAGGACAAAGTAATGTTTTATTCAAGAATTATTTTACTTTCCCACCTCCATTTACTCTTAAGTACAGAATGATTGTACTCAAGTCCTCAACATAGAAAATAATTCAGAGGCTTCTTGAGTAAAGACATTTCATTAAATTCTTTGGAGGAGGGGAACAGCTAATGTGAATGTTAGCACCCTGTCATTCTAGAATTTAAGGCTCCCACAACCTTAGAACCATAGCATATAGTATACAGAAGTTGCCTGACCAAGACGGCTAGTAGGGCTAAAGCATTGCTCACACTCTACTTACCAAGCCATGTGTTAAGACAACATTTTTCCAGAGAAAAGATTGTCTTAAAAATTTTACCAAAAGCAATTTATGGCCTAGAAGCCACTAATGGAGATTGCAATCAGTCATTCCCTCATCTTCTGTTTAAATATGAAATTGTACACAGAGGTTATTAGGCACTTTAAGGAAAACATAAAAAGTAAAAGATACATACATGTATATATGTGTATATATATATATATATATATATATATATATGAAAAGGAAAAAAGATTAAATTCAAACATGTAATGTAATGAATATATTTAGAAAATTTAAAAAATATATTGATTACATTAAATTATTTTTTTAAATGCCACAATTAAGGAGTGAATGACCAAGAAAGAGATGTTTGAAATTGAAAATGAAATCCAAAAATGCCAGGAATATTAGGTTTCTGGATAACAGGTGAAATTATTGGATTTCTACTGTTCTATAGTTGGCAACTTTTCTACAACAAACATATTCATTTTAAAAACATTATTTTTTAATGGCCATCATACTTGCTAATATATGGAACATTACACAAGCTGAGGATTTCTGACATGTGTAATGTTTTTTAAGCAAGTGTGTATATTTCTTTGTATACATTTCCATGCAGTTACCAGGAATTCATATTTTGATAAATGAAGTTTTACATGTCTCTTAGACATACAAATAAGGGTGTAAAGTAGACAGTTACCCATATTGATTGATTTTTTGTAATACTAGAGATAAAAACTTGGAAGTTATATATTTACAGATGGCAAGTCAAGTCATGGAGTTGGATAAGTTTAGGGAGAATATGAAGTGAGAAGGTACCTCTAGATTCTAGATAAACTCCATAAAGTCTAAACATGCACTACAGATTAGGTGCCAAATACTCAAAAGTTTCACATAAAATCAGACTTTCATTGAAAAACAAATATAATCTTCAGATAAAGAATAATATTATATTTTCCTTTTAAAACACCAAGAAGAGTACTTGGAATTTTTTAAAAAATCAAATATAAGGGGTGCCTGGCTGGCTTGGTGGGTTAAAGCCTCTGCCTTCAGCTTGGGTCATGATCTCAGAGTCCTGGGATTGAGCCCCACATCGGGCTCTCTGCTCAGTGGGGAGCCTGCTTCCTCCTCTCTCTCTGCCTGCCTCTCTGCCTCCCTGTGATCTCTGTCTGTCAAATAAATAAATAAAATCTTAAAAAAATCAAATATAAATATGTACCAGGTTTGAATTTGTTGGATTGATACTTGTCTTTATGGAAAAAAAAAAAAAAGAGTTTCTTCAAGGACTATTGCATAATAAACTTGGCTTTCATCACCATGCTTAATATCTAAGTGCTCCTTAAAAATAAAACGGTATTTTACTTGTTTCACAGTTTTGTATTTTGTATTTATATAAGACACTTTTTAAAAGAATGGAGCATGGTATTCAGGATGGACTCCCAATATGTGGTTGGATAAAATGACTGAACACAATCTAGATTCCAGAACATGGATGTCTGCAGAAATGTCAGGACTTTTTGTCAGAGTTGATATACACTTAAGCTTTTATTTTGAGGAGGTAGAGAAGAAAGTGGATAAGTGTTTGTACCAAGAAGCATTGTAAGAGAGAAAAACAAGTTAATGGAAGCAGATATGTTTTTATCAAAATATTTCAACTCTCTTTATAAAAAAGAAAGTTTCTAAAATTATTTTCACAAATTTACAAGAAATAACTCAAAACTAATTATTATAATTTATTTTAATTCAGTTTTCAGTCTTAATTGTGACCAGATTCTGCCATAAATATTATTGAAATACAAATGACAAAAATGAATATTTGAATCTCTACTGTTGATAATCTATAAGAGCTGGAGATCGTCAGTGCTGTATTGGAAACTAAACACAGGAATCTCATATTCTCTCAGGGGGGAGAAAATGCCAATAGGACCTTTGGCAAGAATTACACTCTAGCCAGCTGTACACTACTCCTCAGCTAATGTTCCCAAAATACCTCCTCTCTAGTTAGTCTGCTTTTCCCCTGTGTTCTTTATAAATACTGAACAAGCTTCCATTCTTGCAAATTACAAAATAATACCAAGTACTATACCTTATATATGCACTTTTAATTCTCCTACTTGACTATAAGCACCTAAAGAACACACTTTATCTTGTTTCTGGTATCTAGCAGATAAAATGATAATTAGAAAGTAATGAAGAAACATTTGATATATTAATAAATGAATCTGAATGGATGAGAAATGGACATTTGTTGAATCTTGTGAAGAGAATTATCCTGCTGAAGTGTGCAAAAGAGTAGAAATGTTCCAAATGATCTCCTCCCCACTCCTTTACCTGGGGTCAGAGAGAGGAACTGGAGTGTAGAAAGACAATGGAATATAAAAAACTTGAAAAATGACAGAACATTAGAGTTTAAAGAGATTTTTCAAGACAATTTACCCTATTATCTAATTTTACAGAGGAGCAGACATTTTAAGTGACCTCCCAAACCAAGGCTATTTAGTACCAGAAATAGAATTATAACTCTAGTTTTTAGCCTCCCAAATCCTTTATTTTTAACTTCAACAATTTTTGAACTTGCTAAATATGGTAGCTTTTTTTTGCTCTTAACTCTTAAGTTGTAAAATATCATTTCTATAAAACAAAGTGATTTTTAATTAACAAAAAAACCCCAAACTTTTCTTGCTTTTTGGTTAACAACCACAACAATGTTTAATAATATATTTTACCAATAGAGGAATTAGACATTAAAATCAGTTAAATCCTATTTTAAAAAGAAAATGTGCCTCTAGTTCACAAAATACTAAAAAATGTAATTTAGGATTTACAAAAATATTAAGAATAGTTCAGACTTTTTTTTTTTTTTAAAGATTTTACTTATTTGTTTGACAGAGATCATAAGTTGGCAGAGAGGCAGACAGGGTGGCAGGGGGAGAAGGTTCCATACTGAGCAGAGATCCTGATGTGGGGCTCAATCCCAGGACCCTGGGACCATGACCTGAGCTGAAGGCAGAGGCTTAACCCACTGAGCCACCCAGACGCCCCTAGTTCAGATTTTTATGAATAATTTTGCAAAACTTAGAGGTGCAAGGATTCTGGCTGGAGCTCTTCTACTACATCCTTATGCTTGCAAAAAGTGTTTTCCTTTGCTGTGTTCTCACCACTGCCAATATGCTGGTGAGCAGACTTGTTACACAGCAACCTATGGTTCTGAAGAAGTGCTTCTATGACATTGAGTTTTTGAATAATCTGGATTTAAGTAATGGCATTTAGTGAGAATATCAGTGGATAATGTTCAGGGAAGATACCCAGCAGATAACCAAAGAAAATATTATAATTTAAACTGTAATATTCTTCTCATTACAGAACATGTGCATTTGCTGCAAAACAGGAAAAATCATTGTCCATCTATCTTTTTTTTCCCATGTCATAGGGCTGGGATTGTTGATGAAGTGAGTATGGAGGATGTTGTGGAACATATGGACAACTTTTAACTTCCATTCTGGTCTCTTCCTCTCTTTACATAACCCTCACAATGAATGCTATTAGAGTCAAATAAATAATACTAAAAGGCTATATGTTATGAATTCTCTATTTAAAATTATGTCTGTTCATCTCTTGAGGAATTACATAATCCTAGGTTCAGAAGATATTAATTTAAACACTGAAAATGCCAAATGTTTTCTAGTTACAGACATTACTCTCTATATAAATTCTGTACCTGAATATCAGACAAAAAAGTGTAAGTATCTACAAGAGAGAATGATTTCTTGTTTTATTTTCTTGGTTGTTGGTAGTCTACTGACATTTTACTATACTACTAGGAATCATACAGGGCATATATATTGCTAATTATCATTATCTTAAAATCATCAGCTAAGGGGCTCTTGGGTGGCTCAGTGGGTTAAATTTCTGCCTCTGCTCAGGTCATGATCTCAGGGTCCTGGGATAGAGCCCCACATTGGGATCTCTGCTCAGCGAGAAGCCTGCTTCTCCCTCTCTCTCTGCCTGCCTTTCTGCCTACTTGCAATCTCTCTGTCAAATAAATAAAATCTTTAAAAAAAAAATCATTAGCTAAAAGGAGCCCGGGTAGCTCAGTTGGGTAAGTGTCTGCCTTTGGCTCAGGTCATTGATCCCAGACTCCTGGTATCAAATCCCATGTTGGGATCCCTACTCAGCGGGGAACATACTTCTCCCTCTGCCTGATGCTCACCTCTTCTTGTGTTCTCTCACTCTTATTCTCTAAAATAAATCAATAAAATCTTTAAAAATCATTACCTAAATAGAAATTAAATAATAATTAGAAATGTCATTCTATCTAAAGTAGTGATGCTGTGGTAGACTGACCAAAACTCCCTGCTTTGGGCCCTAGGTACGAATTTCCCCATCAGCCTGCAGATTTTCATAGGGTAGTTCTATTTTCAACTTTTTGAGAAATCTCCATACTTGTTTTTCAGAATGGCTGAACCAGTTTGCATTCCCAATAGTAATGCAAGGTTTCCCTTTCTTCACATTCTTGCTAACATCTGTTGTTTCCTGAGTTAATTTTAGCCATTCTGACTGGTGTGAGATGGTATTACACCATGATTTTGATTCTTATTTCCTTGATGCTGAGCATTTTTTCATGTGTCTGCTGGCTATTTGTAGGTCTTCTTTGGAGAAATATCTGTTCATACCTTCAGCCCATTTCTTGATGGAATGGGCAAATGTCTTATCAGATAAAGGACTAGTATCCAAAATCTATAAAGAGCTTATCAACTCAATACCTAAAAAAAAACACAGTTGAATCCTTTTCTCAGGAACTGACCTCAACTAGAAGTGAATGACTGCATTCAATGTTTAGTTGATCTGAGGGTCAATCCTAACTATAGAGAACTATGGAGACATCTTCAAAGATCAGCCAGCCTGATAACTTCCCATGGGCTATCAACTATAGTGCAGTTCAACTTCTTTATCCCAATGTGATTTCCTCTCCCACTTATGGTATTGTTCCTGAGAATAATCCCTAATAAACTCTGCACACAAATCCATATCTCAGAGGCTGTTTCTTGGGAACTTGACCTGTGATATTTATGTGTTCCTTAATATATATAATGCTTTTTATTATTAGGATAAGGAAAATATCCTTATATGACTAAGGACTTCTTCACACCATTGGGAAGACTTGATTTTAATGCTTAATTGGAATTTTTAATATTATCTTCTAAAGTGTTATTGAATACATATCTCTGCATAAATCTAATGTATGGATAAGGATTCTTGTGATTGCAAATAACCAAGACCTGACCTGAAATAACCTAAAAAAGATTAAAAAAATGTTTTATAAAAAGAATTGGAATAGAACTAAGTCTTTTTGAACAATGGTTTTGAGGAATTAAAAATTACCATGCTTTTCTTTCAGTCTTTACCAATTCTGTGAGAATGCTTCTATTTCCACTCACTGAATCTTTCTTTTTATTTAATGATTTTATTTATTTATTTGAGAGAGATAGAGAGTGAGAGAGAACATGAGAGGGGAGAAGGTCAGAAGGAGAAACAGACTCCCTATGGAGCTGGGAGCCTGATGCAGGACTCGATCCTAGGACTCTGGGATCATGACTGCTGAAGGCAGTCGATTAACCAACTGAGCCACCCAGGCAGCCAGCCATGCACTGAATTTTTCTTGAAGCTATATGGAAGCATGGTTGCCAAGCTACCACATAGAAATTTAACAGTCCATTCACTCAGAAGAGTGATGACTTTTCTTTTTAGATTACATTTACAAATATCACAGAAAATGACTCATTTCCTTGAATGAGTCAGATGCTCTCCCCCAGAGAACAAAAAGCATTGGTCAGGCTTAGCAACATATTTTATTCATATGATAGCTCTAATAATTATGTAGTGTGTGGGGTAAGATAATCTCAGATTAAGACAGAGGTGAATAGGATGATACACAAATTAAATAATAGATATTAAACCATGGTGTATGCCTTAAAGTGAAAAATAAAATAAAAGAAAGAAAAAAGGATGTCTTAGTTCATAGAACTCATCAGGAAAAACCCATACCAAAAGGTAGAAGATTTTAACACTGATTACTTTGTCCTCATAAGTGAGATGAGGGCAAAATGCAGTCAGAGCCATCGCTGAATTTCTCAGCAACCTCATTTTCCATCCTAAACAAAAGCCCTTAATACCACCACCATACCTTAAAGACCATATTTCACTCTCAGTTCTAGGAGAAAGATTTTACTGATTGTCCTTTCCTGGGCTTGTGAAACAATAAGGAGATAACACATGCCTATGAGTTACCCTGAAGTCAGGAGAATGTTGACTTTTATGTCATTCTTAACTACGACAAATGGATGAAACCACATCAGAAGTGTGGTTAGTGGGAAAAAACTATGTTGCCACAACAACAGCTATTGTATAATTGCATCTCTTGTGACTTGCCTATACTGCAGTCATAGGCAAAGATTGCTTTTCTTGCCCCTCTGCCACTCCTGAATATTGAAGCTTGGCAGTCTCCCTTTTAGGCTTTCCCTCAAACAGGTATGGGCCATGTAAAAATATCATCCTGCATTTGTTCTTCTCTTTGAAAACCATCCAAATCAAATTCAGCAAAAAATTAGTATAAAGAAATCATCAGTCAAAAGGCAAATTTTGAAACACACTACAGAAATTTGTTACTAAATATATGGTGTGTGAAATCACTAAATTCACATATGAATACTACTATACAAAATGGATGCTAATTTTAATATCAGCATTACTTCACATATTGTCCTAAAGTTCATATCAGTATAAAAATGAAATGAATATATATATACACTCTATTAAATACTCTACTATACTAAAACATATATATACTCTATAGATACTATTTGTATATAATTGTATATACTTATTGAATTTACATTTCTTATATTGATTTATTTATATTTATATTTCTTCTATATATTATATATGTTGTGTGTATATATATACACATACATAATTATTTTAATCATTTAGACTCAGAGTCAAGAATACATTCTCATAAAACCAGAATAAAATCATGCTCTGTTGCCAATTTCAAACGTAAAAGTGACTGGTGTATGAGATACTGAGCATATATGGATATACAAAATGTTCAACACCAAGACAACTTAGATTAGGAAAATGATGTGGTCTCCCCTCCCTCAGATTGAGACAAAGTATTTGGTGAAGCATTGACATTTAACTCCGTTTTGTACAGCTTGGCCAAATGAACTTATTTTCCATTACATTTTCTGTGATAGGCTGAAAGTTTATAAGTTCAATCTCTTAGTAGAAAGATGTATTTACAAAGAAATCAGTAAGCTATACATGGGTGGAAATAAAATACTACAGCGGCAATTACAGAGAAGAAGAATCTATTTATCCACTCCCTATCATTAATATGCATCATCTTTTAAGAGGATTCTGGTGGTAATATTCACATTTCTAAATAGTATTTAGTAACTTTATACAGATTCTGTTAACCATAATGAAAGATGAGGATTTAACACATATGACTGTCTCCCACTTTTTTCTATTTCATTCCAATTAAAAGGAAAAAAAAAAAACCACTACATTGTTGTTGTAAATGGGATATATGCTAATAATTATAGGGAATTTATGCAGAAAACAAAAAGCCAAATATTCTTAATCCACTCTAACCCTAATAATATCCATGTATATATATTTTCTATATTTGGTAAGTGGTGGATAGTGAAAGAAACAAAGGAAAGATATAAAGATGTGCTCATAGAAAAATATCATAATACTATAGCTCTTAAAAAAAAAAGACTTTATGTTAAAAAAGGAAGAAAGAAACTCATGTTAAAAGAATTAATCCACCAAAGATAGCTGTAACTTCATCTCAAATGATAAATGTTACTTTCTAACATCTTTTTGTTAAAGGAAATAATCATAGTAATTTAAAAAAAAACACGGATTGCCTAATTTATTAGCATATATCTGCTCATATGTTCTTTTTTTTTTTTTTTTTTTATTCATTTGAGAGAGAGAGACAGTGAGAGAGAGCATGAGCTAGGAGAAGGTCAGAGAGCGAAGCAGACTCCCCATGGAGCTGGGAGCCTGATGTGGGACTCGATCCCGGGACTCCAGGATCACGCCCTGAGCCGAAGGCAGTCGTCCAACCAACTGAGCCACCCAGGCGTCCCTGCTCATATGTTCTTATATTTTTTTTATTTCTTTGGTGTTGGTTGTGATCTTTCCTCTTTCATTTATGATTTTATTTATTTAGGTCCTTTCTCTTTTCTTTTTGATAAGTCTGGTCAGGAGAATCAATCTTACTAATTCTTTCAAAGAACCAGCTCCTAGTTTCATTGATCTGTTCTACCATTCTTTTGGTTTCTATTTCATCGATAACTGCTGAATCTTTATTGTTTTTCTTCTGCTGGGTTTGGGTTTTACTTGCTATCCTTTCTCCAGCTCCTTTAGGTGTAAGGCTAGGTTGTGTATTTGAGACCTTTCTTACTTCTCGAAAATGGCTTGTAGTGCTATATACTTCCCTCTTAGGGCAGCCTTTACTGCATCCCAAAGATTTTTTTTTTTTAAGATTTTATTTATTTTTTTGACAGAGAGAGATCACAAGTAGACAGAGAGGCAGACAGAAAGAGAGAGAGAGGGGGAAGCAGGCTCCCCATGGAGCAAAGAACCTGATGCAGGACTCGATCCCAGGACCCTGAGATCATGACCTGAGCCAAAGGCAGAGGCTTAACCCACTGAGCCACCCAGGTGCCCCATCCCAATTGAACAGGTGTGTTTGCATTTTCTTCCCCCCCCCCCCGCAAGGATTTTATTTATTTATTTATTTGACAGGTAGAGATCACAAGTAGGCAGAAAGGCAGGCAGAGAGAGAGAGAGGGAAGCAGGCTCCCCACTGAGCAGAGAGCCCAATGTGGGGCTCAATCCCAGGACCCCAAGAATCTGTACTCAGAAAAGTATAGAACAGTCATGAAACAAATTGAGGAAGATGCAAAGAAATGGAAAAATATTCCACTCTCATGGATTGGAGGAAGAAATATTGGTAAAATGCCTACGCTACCTAGAGCAATCTATACATTCAATGCAATGCGTATCAAAATACCAAACTTTTTTTTTTAACAGAACTGGAATAATCCTAACATTTGGATGGAACCAGAAAAGACCCCAAATAGTCAAAGGAATGTTGAAAATATCGAAAAAGAAAACCTAAACTAGTGACATAACAATTTTTGACTTCAAACTCTATTACAAAGCTGCAATCATCAAGATGGTATGATACTGACAGAAAAACAGACACAGGGATCAACAGAACAGAATAGTGAACCCATAAATGGAACCTCAACACTATAGTATGTTCAATAGGAAAAAGAAGGTGCCTTCAACAAGTGGTGGTGGGAAAATTAGACAGCCACATTCAGAAGAATGAAACTGGACTATTTCCTTAAACCACACACAAAAATAAACTAAAAATCAATGAGAGACCTAAATGTCAGACAGGAATCCATCAATATCCTAGAGGAGAACACAGGCAGCCATCCCTTTGATCTTGGCTACAGTAACTTCTTGCTAGACATGTCTCCAAGGCAAGGGAATAAAAGGCAAAAATGAACTATTGGGACTTCATCAAGATAAAAAGCTTTGCATAGCAAAGGAAACAGGTGACAGAATCAAAAGACCACCAACAGAATGGAAGATGATATTTGCAAATGACATATAAGATAAGTGGCTAGTATGCAAAATCTGTAAAGAACTTATCAAACTCAACACCCAAAAAACAATCGAATCAAGAAATGGGCAGAAGACATGAACAGATATTTCTCCAAGGAAGACATCAAAATGGTCAGAAGATAAATGAAAAAAAAAAAAAATGCTCCACATCACCTGGCATCAGGGACATACAAATCAAAACCACAGTGAGACACCATCTAACACCAGACAGAATGTGTAAAATTAACAAGTCAGGAAATGGCCAATGTTGGTGATAAGGCAGAGAAAGTAGAACCCTTTCTTACACTGTTGGGGGAATGCAAGCTGGTGCAGCCACTCTGGAAAACAGTATGGAGGTTCCTCAAAAAGTTGAAAATAGAGCTACCTTACAACCCAGCAATTATACTACTGGGTATTTACCTTACAAATACATATGTAGTAAACTTAAGGGGCACCTGCACCCCAATGTTTATAGCAGCAAATCTCCACAATAACCATACTATGGAAAGAGCCCAGAGGTCCATCAACAGATGAATGGATAAAGAAGATGTGGTATACAATGAAATACTACACAGTCATCAAAAATGAAAACTAGCAATTTGCAATGACATGGATGGAACTAGAGGGTAGTATGCTAAGCAAAATAAGTCAATCAGAGAAAGGAAATTTCATACGATCTCACTCATATGTAGCATTTAAGAAACAAAACAGAGGATCATAGGGGAAGAAAGGAAAAAATAAAACAAGATGCAAATAGGGAGAGAGAGAAACTATGAGACCCTAAATCATCAGAAAAAAACTGATTGCTGAAGGGGAGGGGTAAAGTTATGGGATAATTGGGTTATGAACATTATGGTGGACATATGATGTAATGAGCACTGGGTATTATTGTAAGAATGATGAATTACAGGCCTGTACCTTTGAAACCAATAACACATTACATGTTAATTAATTGAATTTAAATTAGAATTTTTTAAAAAAACATACCATGGGGTCATTATTTTTCTAAATGATACATTCTAAACACAGAAACAACTGATACTTTGAAACGAAAGATAATTTACTTAGCATTCTCTCATTCCCTCCCACCTCCTTTTAACCACTTCTTAATTTTGCCAATTTTTATTATTTTTACATTTTAAATACTTAGAACACTTTTTGTTGCGTCTTATAATCACAGATACAAAAGCTTAGTGTGGATTTTACATTAAATAGAGTACATGTTATTTTGTAGGTCATTTTGTCAGAGTGCTCTGATCATGTTTGTTTTTCATTTAATTTATATCTAAATCATCTTGATTTCAGTGTACAATCTTTCTATTTTGGAAGAGCTAATAGATGCCATGGTTTTTGTGTTCTTTTAAGTTTCAGAATATTAGTTGTCATATATTTGAATGGGATTTTGGTTGGATGGGTACTGTTAAACTGCAGTTTCTTCACTCTCAGAATCCTGAAGGTTCTGATCAATCTTTTGAGGCTGAATATTACTGTGGTGAGGTCTGAGGGCAACTCACTGTTTTCTCATCTTTCATGCCCTTTGTCCATTCTTCTAAACAAACCTTTATATTTGAAGTTTAGCAAGTTTGCTTGGTGTTAATAATTCTGTATCAATTTTTCATAGAATGCAATATAAGTTCTCATATATTAATTATTTAATTAATCCACTCATTCATCCAACAAATATTTGTTTGGTGTCCGTCATTCAGTAAATGTCTCTGTGAAGTGCTAGGGATGTATCAGTTAAAGCACATACTATGGTGAACACGATAGACAAAATGTATGTCTTCTTTAGCTTATGATATATTGAGAGATAATATAATTTTATTTAATAGTAAGAGCTATTAGAGAGAATAAGGTGAAGTTTATTATCTTATACAAGTAAAAAAAAAAAGACATTTTTAAAGAGCTGGCATTTGAACAGAAATAAAATTAAGTCAGGAAGTAAACCGTAAGAGAAGGTTTTGTGCTAGAAGAAGATGGTTCCAGGCAGATGGAACAGCAAGTACAGTGCCTGTGAAAGAAATATATTTGGGGAACCTGGGTGGCTCAGTAGGCTGGACATCTGCCTTGGCTCAGGTCGTGATCCTAGGGTCCTGGGATTAAGTACCATGTCAGGCTCCCTGCCCAGCAGGGAGCCTACTTCTTCTCCTCCCTACATGTGCTCTCTCTCACTATCTCTTTCTTTCTCAAATAAATAAAATCTAAAAAAAAAAAAAGAAGAAGAAAGAAAGAAAGAAGGACGTTTCCACACCACCTGTCATCAATCAGGGTTTCTTTAAAGTTAACAGAAGACACTCAGGTTAGTTTAAGCAATATATTTAACAGTGAAATATGTACACACAAATGATAGGAAAGAAAAACATATAATAATCATAGTAATGGAAGGAGTCAGGGGAGCAAAGGGAGAAGGAAGAGACTGTTGAAAAGAAATGAAGAGACAGGGAGACTGTGCTCTTCTCCATCTTCATCCTTCCCTCAGGAGGCCCAGCTCCCACTTGGCCTATTGACAGTCAGCAGACAGATCTGATAGAAGCCAATAGCTCTTCACCTCTTGAACCTTAAACACTTGCATAACTCTCTCCTGAGGTTTTCCTTAGCCACAGAAACATGTTCTGCCGGGACTATAAATGTGGCATGTTGGCTCCAGTGTTAAAAACTCAGGAGGTATCTTCAACCAATCAAATAGAGGAAGGTGAAGAAGTATCTTGGGTTTTTCAGCCCACACTCAAATTGAGGTATTTTCTACAGAGATTCTCTGAGATCAGCCCATTCTCTCTGACTTTCTTCCCTTCCTTTCCCATTTCCCTACTCCCTTTGTTGTATTTTATGAGATATTCTTCCAAATATACTACTTGCCCCTAATTTTTTTTCATAAAGTTTGCATTTGTGGAAGTACAAACCAAAACAAAATGAAGATGATAAAAATAAAATATTATAAATAAAAAGTAAAAATTTAGAAATAAATGTATATCCATTAAACATAGAGATCTAAGACACTCTTAATTGGAGTGTCCGAAGAATCAGCATGTCCAAGTATTTGAACTTTTCCAGGTTGGACAATTTTTTTTTTAATTTCCAAATTATAATATTCATGAGAACAGACTGCTAACCCCTTAAATTTCAAGAATATAGAAGCCTCCCCAAAAATCTACATATGTCTCACTTATTGATAAAGAAGATAAAATCCTAAATAGAGTATTATTAGAGAGAAAAAATATATATACATAAAACATAAAGTGGAAGGTAAGAATGGTTCACTAGAAGGAAATCTATTAATTAATCACTAATAAATATAAGAAATCACATGACCACTTGGTTTATATATTTTGAAAACAAACAGTAAAATTAAACATCATTATGGATTAAAAACCCTAACAGAAATAGAAATAGTTTCTCTATTTAACAGCAAACTTCAGAATCAATATGAATGTTCTTCTCTTTTTCATCATTATTCCTCTAGGCCACATGGCATAGGATTATCCCTCAATGAAATTTAATATAATCTATAGTTTCAAACAGCATGCCTACCCTTATTTCAAAAATTCTGACCAATTTAGGGACATTCATACACTTGTTTTGGATTTGAATACCATATTGGGAAAATTATATCAATTGGAAAAAATGTAATATCACTTTAAATCATATTTTCATGAAAATATTTAATAATACATTTTGCTGAAGCATAACAATATTTGCTCTTCTATGTTTTCGATGACACTTCAAGAAATTCTCATAGGTTATGTCACCTACATTCAAAGTCAGTTACCTTACTTAAAAGATCTAAAAACAAGCATTTAATCCTTTAAATTATTTAAATTATTGTATAAATACATAGTATTTTCTTTGTACTTGTTATTTACTTTTTTAGTATCACTTAATTTTTGTGACTACAAATTTAGAAAAAATTTGTTGGAGGTTACTAAAACTGCTTTCATGCTCATTTGAGAAAACTAACAGCAAGTTAAAATTTCATACTTATATTTTACAATGTTTCATCTTTGGGATCTGGCACTCATTTATTTATAAAAAAAAAAATCTGTTCAGGGGTGCTTGGGTGGCTCAGTCAATTAAGCATCTGCTTAGGTCATGATCCATCCGGTTTCCTGCTCAGCAGAGAGCCTGCTTTTCCCCTCTCCTGCCAATCTCTAGCCCCTTGTGCTTATTCTCTCTCTTGGGCTCTCTCTTTCTCAAATAAATAAATAAATAAAAACTTTTTTAAAAAAAATCTGTTCAAATAGCATTGGAAGTCCCCATTAAAAATATTTTTTAATAAATGCCTTGTTCTTTACTTGCTAAACTTATTTCATTGGCATTTACTTGTGTTATACTCATTTACCACTGCAATTTAAGGAATTTAAATTATTTCTAAATCAGTTTCCATTATTTTTTCCAGTGTTTAAGTATATTGCACAACAATCAAGAACAGGATATTTTAGCTGGATAGATGAAGAAAACCTTTGGCAATGTGAAAATATGTGTGTATATGTACCAGAGGTAAAACTGAGTAGAAATAAATATTGAAAACTGAAGAAAAAAATGAGTCATAAAAATTAAGTGAACAATTATTACCACATGATAAAAAATCATAGAAAATAGTTTAGTAGTTTGGAATACTTCCTAAACACCTTAAGACTTTACATATTTGCAAGTAAATATGTAATTATATTGTCAAAATTTATTTATTATTTTATAGGATATTCACATAACATAGTCATATTCATGAATGACCTCAATGAACATAAATAGTCTTGTTCATGAATGACCTAACTATGCAGTGACTACTTAAGGAATAGTCTATCACGATCTTTTCCAAGAGTTCATTCATTGGTTAGTTATACATTAATGAAAATAATATTTCACCTTTTTAAATAATGAAATTTAATTAAACACTAAATTAGCTATATACAAACAATGCATCCTTGTCCAATGTCTCTATCACCCATCCATTTATTATTTGCTTGTCATCCTAAATTTCCAACCTTAATACCAAAGCTCTATTATTATAATTCCCCGAAACTTTCTCTAGTCTAGTATGTTCTGTCTCACCTCCATCTTTCCTTCTCTATTCCCTCTAGATTTAATACCTTTGAACTTACTTTTTTCTGATTGAAAACTCTTATCTCTCAACCTACTTTATCTAGCTAACTCCAATTCATACTTTGTGTTGATGTTTAAATATAAGCTCCCCTAAACTTTACTAAGCTTAAAGCTCCCTATTACATATTCTGAGATTAATTTTAGCTTCAAAACAATTGACAGACTTTAAACAATTTATTACTTTGCTTAATATTTACATTTTCCCTTAGATTATTAGTAAATACGTCTATCTTAGTGATAGGTGAAAGCCAGTCTAGACACATAGGTAAAAATTAATACTTGTTCAATATTAAATGAATTAATTGTGATAGGAAGTAAGACAGTAGAGGGGGAGGTGTGGCAGTAAAGATTTTAAGTATGAGAATGGATGGAAATACTATATGAAAGGAAAATATAAGACGTAGAATATGAGGATGAGGGGCACCTGGTTGGCTCAGTCAGTTAAACACCCAACTCTTGGTTTCAGCTCAGGTTGTGATTTCATGGGTCATGAGACAGAGCCATCTGTTGGCTTCCACACTCAGTGGGAAGTCTGCTTGAAGATTCTCTCCTTATGCCCCTCTACCCACTCATGCTCACTCTTTCTCTCTCCCTCTCTCAAATAAATAAATCTTAAAAAAAAGAAAAAACAACAACTATGTAAGGATGATAGGACAGTGTGGAATCAGGAATGGTTCATTATTTGAGGTTTTTACAGGTTATACATATTGGAGTATTATGATTATTAAACTGTCAATTTTCAGTACAAATCATATCATTTTAATCATATAATTGCTAACAATGTGTCAGACTTTAGAAGTTCAGTATAAGTCACTAGCTCGATAAATAAAGATACTAAACCAAAGGAAATACTTCTCATTTTTTAATGGATTTATCAATAAAATAAACATCCATGGATAATGCATTATTTATTTGACACTGATTTTCTAAGCTGTAAACTTTATTTAGAATATAAAATGCTGAAACCAAGTGTTGATAGTTTTATAAAATTAGTGGTAACAGTCCTATAAATGTGTTAAAGTTTATATTTCCAAAATAGGCATACTCTTAAGTGGGTCTGATAAACATTGTTTTTTGCTTCTTAAAAATAATTAATAGTTTAATATTTAAATATTTACTGTTCGGGCGCCTGGGTGGCTCAGTGGGTTAAGCCGCTGCCTTCGGCTCAGGTCATGATCTCAGGGTCCTGGGATCGAGTCCCGCATCGGGCTCTCTGCTTGGCAGGGAGCCTGCTTCCTCCTCTCTCTCTCTGCCTGCCTCTCTGCCTACTTGTGATCTCTCTCTGTCAAATAAATAAATAAAATCTTTTAAAAAATAAATAAATAAATAAATAAATATTTACTGTTCTTGGTTAACATATGAGTTTAATGTAAGTAAGTGTTGAATATCACTGACTTGATATATACTTGCATTAATATAATTTTTGGTATTTTTCAGCTTGATAAGTACATTTAAAAATTAATTTCATTTATTTCTAATTCATCATTTTCTTATACGAACATTCTGGTGACTCATTTAACTGCAGCATTTTTTTTTTTTTTTAAATAATGAGGCTTCATTCAGATGCAATGTGAAAAGATTATAGAAATAATATGTCTAAAGCACCTACACGTCTTGGAAGAAAACCATCCACATAAAAGTACTTGTTACTTTGATGCTTGTATACTGAAATATATTATGTAAATGTGGGGTCTCAAGACTATAATATGTCTACTGTTTTATTTCTCAGAGGCAGTAACTTTTTGTTTTTCATTTTTGTTGCAATAATCGTATGACTTTTTTTGATGTTTACAGAAGGTAGGATTGTTTGTTTGTTTTTTTCCTGCAGTAATAAAACCTTATTTTATTGCCTATTCTGCTTCACAATAATAATTATTATGACTTTGAATCCCTCCTGGCATTTTGTAAGTAACAGAACGAATAAAACCATGTCAACT
Organism: Neogale vison; assembly: GCF_020171115.1. NCBI lineage: Eukaryota > Metazoa > Chordata > Mammalia > Carnivora > Mustelidae > Neogale > Neogale vison. The sequence continues at coordinate 51,380,220 of NC_058096.1, forward strand.
TTCCTATTTATTGCAAAATTCTAGTACTTGAAAGTTGGTTGATAAGAGCCTGTGAAGCTCAGAGGTTTTATAATTGGAAAAATATAATTCAGCTCTTCAGCCATGTTTCAAACATTACCCAGGGCAGTAGTGATCAAATTACTAACTACCTCAATGATAGTTATTCATAAGGAAAATACATATATAACTATAAATAAGGGTTTATAAAACAATATAGTGTATACTATACCAGGGAATGTAACTAATTTTCTTCAGTGATGCTGGGTTAGAGATATGTTCATATTCTCTACAAAAGATTACCAGAGTTATTTGTAAGTAAATTTGAATTGATAGCTATCGTAAATGCAGTATTTTTAGCATAAGCCATCATTTTAAAACTCACTGTGGCTGGGTCCAAACATACTCTAAAAACCTTCCTGGTGATCCTGATAGGCAAAAAACTAAGAGCCTCTGATTTAAATGGATGTAATTTGTTTATATTATCTAGCATGCTGCCTCATACACGGTAAGCAGATAGTAACTACTCATTACTCATTATTAATGGTGATGACTATAACTTCAGTTCTGTCATATCTTAGGCTATTTGCCTGCAAGGATGTGCTTGGATTGGTTTTGTTTACCAACACAGTTTCAAAGTGTGAATTTGATCCCCATACTCTACAAGCCCTTCCTGAATGTGGCTATTCAGAAAATAACAGACAAAAGGTAATGAAATATTCTTTATGAACACCCGTGCAAGCATTTCACTGTGCCCCAGTATAGGACTTCTCGTAAGTCTTGCCAGGCTCATGACATAAGGCACTTCTTCAACTTGAGATGACTGAATCTGTATAGCAGACCCTGGCTTCTTCCTTAACCACCTACATGGATAGGATGGCCAAATGTACTGCCCTCAGACAACAAAACCTGCTTGAGAAGCGAGGAACAGAACATGTGAAAGAGTGGGTAAAGTGTTCATTCCTTTATTTTTTTTTAAAGATTTTATTTATTCACTTGAGAGAGAGAGCACAGCAGGGGGAGAGGCAGAGAGAGAAGGAGAAGCAGACTCTCCACTGAGCTGGGAACCTGATGTTTGGCTTAATCTCAGGACATGGGGATCAAGACCTGAGTTGAAGGCAGACACTTAACCATCTGAGCCACCCAGGTACCTCTGCTCTTTTCTATAAAGAATAACATTAGGAGAAGGGGCAAGATGATGGAGAAGTAGGAGATTCTGTTTCAACTGGTCCCCTAAAGTAAGCTAAATATCTACCAGAACACTCTTAACACCCATGAAATCAGCCTGAGATGTAAGATTATACACTTCTCTAGGGGGTGCAAGATATCAGTAGAGAGGTAAAGCACAGTGGGAATGCTCAGACTGATACTGCAGGATAAACAGAAGGGGGAGGAAGACACCAGAAGCAACTAATTGGAAAGCAATACCCCAATATAAAAGTGCCCTGTGGTTGGGGGCCAGCATTAACTTGGAGACTGCTTAAAAGCACTCAAAAAGAGCAAAAGATCTTAAGAGGCAACTGGTGGAATCAGGTGGTCACAGATACAGGCCAGTCACCTCCAGTGACCACCTATACCAGACAGAGCCTGGTGGGCCTCCAGTCTGTGGTCCCTGAGCCCGCAGCTTTCCACCATTTGCACCACCACTCAGGCTGGGTTTACTACTGCCTACACCTGAGAGAGTCTGGTGTGGGTGCTGGCCGGCAGTTTCTAGGACCACAGCCATCCATGACCAGCTGCAGGGTCTGAGTGCACCCAGTGCATGCCTGAGAGAAACCAGCATGGTCTCCACTTAGGGTCCCTCGGCCAGCAGCCTTTTGTGACCTGCATATCTGCTGGGTTTAAGTGTAAAGCATGGGTGTGGACCCCAGACAGCTGTCCTGACAATGGCAGCCACCCAGTTCGGGGTCTCCTGGACCAATACTGCTCGCGGTTTTAGTGGCACGGGGGTGCAGAGACAAGCAGGGGCCTTGGGCGACCACTGACATGGTGGACGGGGATGCACACCACCTGTGGGAGGTTTCAGTGTTCAGTGGAGTTTGCAGAGGGGGAATCTGTGTGTTCTGGACCACCCAGAGGGGAGCAGACTGTGGCTTCTCTCTGATAGGGAGGTCTGGGTGCAGACCATTTACTTTCCACTTAACTTCCAAAAAGCTGCAAAAAGCCACCAAAGAACAAAAACCTCCAGAGAACAAAAGACTGAAAAACCACGTTCCACAGAGCCAAGCCTCTTGAGAGGGGGCAGGGCTACTCAGCCCAAGGAGGACTGACTAAAAAACAAAACTGCAGGCCCCTCCCTAGAAGATAAGCCAAAAGAACAAGAGGACAACCACCACAGGGTCCCCATAAAACTGTAAAATCGCAACATCAGAGGAAAACAATATATTAAGTTCCTGGTATTGTCCCCAAACCTATATATTTCATAGATACAACTTTTCTTTCTTTTTTTTTAAATTCATTCTCACGATTCTTGTTCTTTTAATTTTTTTTAACCTACTTACCATTACAACTAGAGGTTTAATACAACATTTTCCTAACTTTTTAACTTGAACTTTTTGCATACATATACCTGTGTTTCTTATTCTTTCTTTCTTTCTTTTTTAAACATATAGATATAAGCTTCAAGGTAATCCTTTTTCCCTATTCAATACTACGCCAATATATAAACCAGTTTTAATACCCCTGTATCTCTGGAAAATTGACTCCTTTAACAAAGATAACAAGATTCACCCAGGAAGAACTGAAATAACCTTCCTCACCCACATCGAGGGTTTATGGCCACCTTTCCATCTTATTTTTCTGTTACTGTTTCTGTGCATTTGTTTTTGTATTATATAAATCTTATTCTTGGGGTTCATTTTGGCTGGGTTTTTCCTTTTTTTCTTCTCTTATTTTGTTGTTTTTTCTGTTTGTTTGTTTATTCATTTTTATTTGTGTACCTTATAAATCTTAATTTGGGGTTCATTTTGGCTCTGTTTTCTCCTTTTTGTTTTTTTTTTTTCCTTTTTTGACTCTCATTTTCTTTTTTCTTTCTCTTTGGTGGTGACTTCTGATTGCTCCAAAACTTTTCAGGGTGCACCTTGCTTAGATCAGCTATACATCTCCTCAACCACCTCTCACCAAAATGACCAGGAGGAAGAACACCCAACAGCGGAAAAATTCAGAGATTGTTCCCTCTGCCTCAGAACTATTGGATATGGAAATAAACAGTATGTTGGAAAGGGAATTCAGGGTAACAACTATCCAGGCAATGGCTAGGTGAAGAAGACCATTAATGGCAACATAGAAACTCTAAGGGCAGAAGTGAGGGCTAATCCGGCTTACTAAAAAATGCTATCAGTGAGAGCCAATCTAATCTAAATACTCTAACGGCTAGGATAACTAGGACTGAAGATTGAATTAGTGATCCAGAAGACAAACTGATAGAAAAGAAGGATCAGGAGAAGGCCTAGAACAAACAGCTTAGAAGCCATGAAAATGGAATTAGGGAAATCAATGACACCATGAAGCGTCCCAATGTCTGAATTATTGGGATCCCTGAGGTGGTGGAGAAAGAGAGAAGACTAGAAGATATAGTTGAACAAATTCTGGATGAAAATTTCCCTAATCTGGGGAATGGAACAAGTGTTTGTGTCCTAGAGGCAGAAAGGATACCCCGAAAGATCGAGTCCAGCCACTTAATTGTGAAAGTCACGAATCATAATTTCAAACAGGAGGTCTTAAGGACACCTAGGGTGACAAGAATCCTTACATACAGAGGAAGTTCAGAATAACATCAGAACTGTCCACAGAAACCTGGCAATCCAGAAAGGTCTGGCAAGATATATTCAACACACTAAATGAGAACATGAAGCCAAGAATATTTTATCCAGCAAGGCTGACATTCAAAATGGATAAAGAGATAAAGAGCTTCCAACACTGGCAAGGTTTACAAGAGTGCATGACCACCAAGCCAGCACTACAAGAAATACTAAGGAGGAGAAGTGTTCTATAAAAGAAGAAAGAACCCAAGAGTGACATAGAATAGAAATTTTGACAATCTATAGAAACAAGGATTTCACAGGCAACAGGATGTCAATAAAAACATATCTTGGGGCACCTGGTTGGCTCAGTGGGTTAAAGCCTCTGCCTTCAGCTCAGGTCATGATCCCAGAGTCCTGGGATCAAGCTCCACAGCGGGCTCTCTGCTCAGCGGGGAGCCTGCTTCCTCCTCTCTGCCTGCCTCTCTGCCTACTTGTGATCTCTGTCTGTCAAATAAATAAATAAAATCTTAAAAAGAAATTAAAAAAAAAAAACTATCTTTCACTAATCACTCTCAATGTGAATGGCCTAGATGTTCCTATAAAGTGGCACAGAGTTGCAGATTGGATAAAATGACAGGACCCATCCATATGCTGCCTACAAGAGACCCATTTGGAAACTAAGAATACATCCAGACTGAAAGTGAAGGGATAAAGAAGAATCTTTCATGCCAATGGGCCTCAAAATAAAGCTAGGGTAGCAATTCTCCTATCAGATAAATTAGATTTTAAGCTAGGCTGTAGTCAGAGATAAAGAAGGATACTACATCATTCTCAAAGGGTCTGTCCACCAAGATCTAACAACTGTAAATAGTTATTCCCCCAATATGGGAGCAGAGAACTATATAAGCCAACTGTTAATCAAGATAAAGAATCATATTGATATAAGTAAATTAATAGTAGGTGATCTTAACACACCACTTTCAGTAATAGATCATCCAAACAGAAAATCAATCAAGAAACAAGAGCTTTGAATGACACATTGGACAAGATGGACCTCATAAATATATACAGAACATTCCACCCTGAAACAGCAGAATACTAATTCTTCTCGAGTGCACATGGAACTTTCTCTAGAACAGGCCCCCTACTGGGTTGCAAATCAGGTCTCAACCAATACCAAAACAATGAGATTATTCCCTGCATATTCACAGACCAAAGACTTTGAAATTGGAACCTAATCATAAGAAAAATTTTGGAAGAAATTCAAACACTTGGAAACTAAAGACCATCCTACTCAAGAATGTTGATAACTGAATGCTCAAGAACCAGGAAATCAAAGAACTTAATTCATGGAAACCAATAAGAATGAAAACACATTGATCCAAAATCTATGGGATAAGGTAAAGGTTGTCCTAAGGGGGAAGTACCTAGCCATCCAAGCCTCACTCAAAAAAATAGAAAAATCCCAAATACACAAACTCTCTTTACACCTTAAAAAAACTGGAGAATCAACAATAAACTAAGCCTAACCAATGCACAAGAAGTGAAGTAATTAAGATTAGAGCAGAGCTCAATGAATTAGAAATGAAACTAGAATCTGGTTCTCTGAAAGAATCAATAACATCAATAAACCAACGGCCTAAGCCAAAAGAAAAGAGAAAGGACCTAAATTAATAAATTTATGAATGAAGGGTGAGACAACACGACTAACACAAAGGAAATAGAATCAATCATCAGAAATTATTATTAATATGCCAATATGTTAAGCAACCTAGAAGAAATGGATGCATTCCTGGAAACCTATAAACTACTAAGACTGAAACAGAAAGAAATTGACAACCTGAATAGACCAATAACCAGTAGCAAGATTGAAGCAGTGATCAAAAACCTCCCAAAAAATAAGAGTCCAGGACCTGATGAATTCCCTGGGGAATTTTACCAAATATTCAAAGAAGAGATAATACCTATTCTTCTGAGGCTGTTTCAAAAAATAGAAACAAAAGAAAAACTTCCAGACTCTTTCTATGAGGCCAGCATTACCTTGATCCCAAAACAAGGCAAAGACCCCATTAAAAAGGAGAATTTCAGGCCATTATCCATGATGTATATGGATGGCAAAATTCTCAACAAGATGCTAGCTAATAGGATCCAACAGTACATTAAAAGGATTATCTGCCACGACCAGGTAGAATTTATCCCTGGGATGCAAGGGTTATTCAACATTTGCAAATCAATCAGTGGGATAGAACACATTTATAAGAGGAGAGAGAAGAACCATATGGATGGTCCTCTTAATTGATGAAGAAAAGGCATTTGACAAAGTACAGCATCCTTTCCTGGTTAAAACTCTAAGAGTAGAGGTATAGAGGGAACATTCCTTGATTTCATAAAATCCATCCATGTAAAACCCACAACAAATACCATTCTCAATAGGGAAATGCTGAAAAACCTTTCCTTCCCCTTGAGATCAGGAACATGACAAGGATGCCCACTCTCACCACTATTGTTCAACGTAGTACTAGAAGTCCTAGCAACAGTAATCAGATAACCAAAAGAAGTAAAAGGTATTCAAATTGGCAAAGAAGTAAAACTCTCCCTCTCTTTGCAGATGACATGATTCTATGTAGAAAATCCAAAAGTCTCTAGCCCTAAATTAGTAGAACTCATACAGCAACTTAGTAATGTGACAGGATACAAATACAATGTATAGAAATCAGTTGCTTTCTTATACACTAACAATTAAAATATAGAAAGAAAAATTAGAGAATTGTTTCCATTTACTACAGCACCAAGAACCATAAGATACCTGGGAATAAATCTAACCAAAGAGGTAAAGGACTTCACTGGAATTTTTCAAAGTGCTGGAACAAACTATCCTAAAATTTGTATGGAACCAGAAAAGACCCCTAATTGCTAAGGAAATGTTGAAGTAGAAAAACAAAGCAGGGAGCATCATGTTGCCTGATTTCAAGCTTTACTAAAAAACTGTGGTCACCAAGACAGCATGGTACTGGCACAAAAACAGACATATAGACCAGTGGAAGAGAGTAGAGAGACCAGATATGGACCTGCAACTCTATGATCAAATAATCTTCAACAAAACAGGAAAAAATATCCAGTGGAATAAAAGATAGTCTTCACTAAATGATGCTGGGAAAACTAGATAGCTGTGTATAGAAGAATGAAGTCAACCATTCTCTCACACATGCACAAAGATGTCAAGATGCCCTTCAAGAGATGAATGAATAAAGACGATGTGGTCCATAAATATAATGGAATATTACTCAGTCATCAGAGAATATGAAAACTCAACTTATATATCAACATAGATGGGACTAGAGGAGACTATGCTAAGTGAAATAAGTAGAGAAAATCAATTGCCATATGGTTTCACTTACTTGTGGAGCATAAGGAATAACATGGAGGACATTAGGAGAAAAGTGAAAAAAAGTGAATTGGGGGAAATCAGAGGAGCAGATAGACTCTGAGAAACAAACTGAGGGTTTTTGAGGGGAGGCTGGTAGGGGGATGGGTGAGCCTGGAGGTAGGTATTGAGGGCACGTTTTGTATGGAGCACTGGGTATGGTACGTAAACAACGAATCTTGGAACACTGAAAAAAAATAAATAAATATTCTTTTATATTAAGGATTATGTAATTGTTATGTGTAAGAACCTCTTGTAGAACAGGATTGACTGTTATTGAAATATTTCATTAGTTGACGTGCATTCTTTTTCTTTTTTTAAAAGATTTTATTTATTTATTTGAAAGACAGAGATCACAAGTAGGCAGAGAGGTAGGCATAGAGAGAGCAGGGAAAGCAGGCTCCCTGCTGAGCAGAGAGCCCAATGTGGGGCTTGATCCCAGGACTCTGGGATCATGACTTGAGCCGAAGGCAGAGACTTTAACCCACTGAGCCACCCAGGCGCCCCGTTAATGTGTATTCTTGACTTAAAATATTCACACTGAAAAGTATGATATATGCAAGAATAACACAAGAAATCCCCATATCCCTATTACTCAACTCAAGAAATAAAAAACTATTAGCACATTTGCTGTTCCCTGACTACCCATATTTTTTTGCAAGATGAAAAGCTTCACATAAAGAATAAAAACAACAACAACAACAACAGCAGAATAAAATAAATTATCATTTATTTTTAAATCTGGCTAAAAGAGTGTGCTGTGTTTTGATCAATTGATTTAGCAGGGCTTTGTCTCTGGAAAAGAAGTAAGAGTGAGATGTAGTTCCTGCATAGGGAGAGGAGAGCAATAAATATTTGAGGCCAACCGTTGGTGTGTGTAGAACATAGGGTTACAAAAAGAAGAAATAATCTTGCATTTTAGTTTCACTTAATTGTAGCTTTTGGTTGCTTTGGAGATAATGTGAAATAAAAGCACACATACAAATCATCAAATGTTACCTCTTTGAAGTACTAGAATTCATCTTGAAAATAATTTTGAAATATCTAATAATCCTACTTTCTCTCCATAAATTGGTTGTAATATTAGTCATATTTCAGAAATTTGATAAGAATCAAATAAGATAGAATTCCAGAAGTAACAAGTAAATTATTTACATGCATTAACAATAAAAGGGGTCCACAATCAACTATGTTTGAGCTGAATTATCTTTATCAGATGCTTTAATATGCATTATAAACCTCTAGGGATGATGTGGCAGGATTTTTTCCCCAAAATTATTTATCTATAGAACTTCTTTTTCAAAGAGCATTTCCAGAATTAATAATTTGCTAAAAATCCTTTGGGAACATTGAGTTAGGCATCATAAGTAAAACGACTAAGAAAGCACTTAGTGTACTGCAATTTTTGTACTCTGTGATTTGTGAACAATGCATATTTTTTGTTAACCATTAAGTTATGTTTTTTAAAGGGTAACAATTGTGCAGATTTATATATTACATGAATTGGAGATTTCAGGAAAGTATGGTGGGCACCAGAGTTCCACCAGAAAAGAGCAGTGGGCTGTGAGACATAGGAATAAAAGTTCTTTTAATCTGAATGTCTCTCAATCTGAGTTTTGAGAAAACTTGCATGAGGAAAAAAATATGAAGGTGGGGGGGCATGGCTCTTCATCAATCAAGAGCTTAGAAACAGAGTTTTAAGAAGGGCTGGATTAAAATTAGGCTAAAAATAGGAAGAAAGGAAGGAAGGAAAGAATGATGGAAGGAAGGGAGAAAGGAAGGGATGAGGAAGGAAAGAAAGAAGGAAAGTGTTATCCTTAAAATACACAAAGAAAGATTTTCGGTTAGAAATTATGCAATTGAGGAGAATCAACAAAATATTCCAGAGCAATGGATTTTCCTATACAGTGTCAGTAATTGTGTTTTCTTTTGAATGGAGTGAGTCTAGACTCTTTTGTTCTATGTATGAATACTAGTGATTTCTGGAAAATTCTCATATATATAGCGAAGTAATAGCTAGGCTTAGAGAGAACAGGAAAATATAATGACTGTTAAGATCAAAGACTAGAGAGAAGACCTTCCAGCTTCTTGAGCAATAATAGTTATGGGCATAAAAATAAGAATAATACTGATCATACAGAGAGTTCCCTTTGTTAAAATGCCAAGATGTTTCCTTCTGTTGTCTTTTACAATCCTCCTTCACTAGGGAAGAATTAGCATCTTTGTTTCCCTATTTATTATGATAGCCCATAAACTAAATATCAAAAGGAAGTGCAATTTATTAGATGTCACTAATTCCTCAGTACTTCTGTTCTACCTTTACACTAGAATAATGATATTTAATCATTTAATTGTCAAAAACATATTCTGAAATATAAGAACTACAAAACACACACACACACACACACACACACCCCTCACCCACCCACCCCCCACCAAAAAAAATACCCAAAACAGAGCAAACAACCCTACATGAGTGTAAACTCTTATTGTAACCAAAATCTAGGTTAAAGGAAAATAGACCCTTAAGCTCTGACTTTAAAAACTGCTTCTTATTGTTATATGGCTTCATCTGCACCCTATTCTACTATATGCTGCTGAGTGATTTCACAACCCATTTCCCACTCCACTCAGTGTAACTTCAATGAGCATAATTTCATATCTGTTACAACTAGAGTGTTTTGATGAATAAAAAGATATTCTAACAAGAAAAAGAAAAGAAAACCCATGATCCACTTCAAGGAAAGTCTGCCAAATACTATTCAAAATGCTAGCATTTCTCATCCAGAAATCAATGTAAACTAAAGTATAGATGACTTTATTCATGTTCCGTTTAATAAAGTTTCTTAATTCCGCAAGGCAAGAAATCCTGAACTGACATTTAGTTTTGCAGTAAGAGAAAGTAAAGTATTGTGCAGAAGCAAATAAAATAATATTACAGTGAACAATTTTATATTCTTCCTCTAAAAGTCTATGAGATAAGTGTCACTGCTAATTGTGCCGCTAATCCTCAGGGGTCAGGAACTGGAGGTTCCTGATGTGACAAGCTATGCACACACCAAGATTAATCATAGGAAATATTAAATATATCCCATTCTCTTAGAGAGAAAGTAAGAAAAAATCCATTGCTTGTGGATTAGCAGGATTTAAAAATATCTATAAAAATTCAATTATATGAATATTTTCTGCATTAGCTCAATATAATCAGTGCCATGCTATAATACCAGGATGGTTGTCAAAGGGAAGAAAAACTGAAAGTGTCTGTAAATCTTTTCAGTGCAGTAACATGGATGCAGGGACTGGAATCTTCCACACTGAATATTTGAGTTTTATTCCTATGGTCTCTAACTCGAAATGCTCCAGGTCCACCCAGAGCTTGTGAGAAAAATGAGGATATGCAAAAGGGGTATTTCAGAGGGTGCTCTGGACCCAGTCCTGTGGGGCTGCCCCATTTCTGTCTCTTCATTCTCACTTCAATTTCCTTGCTTCTTTGGAATGATCCCCCACTAAAGCGAGTGCCCTTAGCTGCAATAAATGTAAAGCAGTTCCCTTTAGTCCTGCATTAAGAGAGTTCAAGGCCATGTCCTGACCAAGAATTTGTGAGTAGGAAAGAAATCTTTACCATGCATTTTCTAACTCTGATAGACTCTTTACTTCTGAAATACAATTAGTTCTCCAGCTTAATAATCTTGGTTCTTTGCATCTACCTGCAATATTTTCCAATACAGTAACACTGGTGATGTTCTCTGCTATTTTTTCCATAGACAAGCTCTATCATATATCATATGGACATAGGACAGAACTACAAGGCACACATTTGTTTTTCCAATTCCACTGTAGCCCCTTATTAAACTTGCTTCTGTAGTTGTAGGTCTTGTTGCATGGAGTAGCTTCCACAAGTTATCACACACATGCTTGTGATAGTTTTAAATTTATTATATCTCAGCTCCAAATCCACTCATCATTACAAAAAGGGATTTAAAGCTTCTAAATGCTCTTCCTTTGTCAGATGGCAAGGTATAAAGCTTTTTCAATACAGAGTGGTAGAGATAAATACAGGAAACAGAAACTCACATTCATGGTTCTCATGTGTGTTTTTGGCAAGCTCCTGCAGCACATTAAACTTTTTCAGGGTCCACTCCTACAGTGTGGACAGTTTCCTCCTGCCAGCGCTTGCACACAGGCAGCCTCTTCAGTGCTCAGTTTTTGTAGTACACAGCAGTCAGATGCATCCAGTGACCAGTAGCTTCCCTGGATCCCCACTTCAGCAGTTTCATGGAGTGATTCTAGTGTGTCATTATTTTCTATGGCAATCTAGAAGATAAATTTCAAGTAAGTTCCTCTGTGCAGCAACACAGCTACTTTTCTGCATCCAGTGAGGAGCAGCCATTCATTTGCAAGGTCTAAAATTTAACTCTGGGGGTCCAGAGGTCTCTTCTTAAGGTGCTCTATCTTAGCTCAGGGAGTTGGCTACTCCTTATTATCTGTTATTCTTAAATTCTTTAGAGTTCTTATTACTTATTCCTAGCCATAATGGTTAATTCTATTTGTGAAGTTGGCTAGATTATGCTAACTAGTTGATTGGTCACACACTGCTTTAGATGTTGTTATATAATTGTTTTTAGAATAATTAACATTTGCATTTAGTTGACTTTAAGTAAAGCAGGCTGTGCTCCATAATGGGGGTGGGCTTCATCCAATCAGTTGAAGGTTTAAGAGAAGGCTGTGGTTTCCTGAAGAGGAAGGAATTCTCCCTGAGTTTTCAGTCTTTGAAATAAAACTGCAACATCAACTGTGATGTGAATCTCCAGACCACCAACGTTGCCCTACAGATTTCATTTAGCTGCCTTCACCATCTGATTCCTCAAAATGAATCTTTCCATGTCTTTCTGTCTCAATCTTATTTACTTGTGTCTCTGGAGAACTCTAATAAGTCAGTCATTCAAATCCCTTGTCTGAATTAATAATTTCTTATTTTAAGCTTTTCCTATACATATTACCGTGTGGTTTCTGTCTTCTGATTGAACCCAACTAATTCAATGCTCTTACAGTATTCTGACAGCATATACATTTGTGAAAGAAGTTTCTGGTGACAGAGTTGGGATACTGAAGGATATCATCTAGTATCAGGAAAGTTTCATATGTTTCCTTTATGTCCATTCCTATTTATATTTTTATAGGCTTCTAGTCATCTTGGTTTCAGGTGAGATAGGTGGGTACATGGAGCAAAAAACAAATCACTACCTAAACCAACCAGGGACACACATATGCTTTAAAAATAGAATTAGGATTATGTGGCTCTTGTTTTTGGCATACATCATTTTGCTGATTTTTATTGTGAATATATTTGGAAATAAAGAGAAGAGATAAGGAAGAGTAATCACTCACTAATTAGAGAGGACATCTTTTCTAATAATGTAAATAAAGAGAATTGCCAAAAGTGGTAGAGCAATAGAAGATCAGCTTAGAAATAAGGCTAGAAGAGCTCACAACTTGCAACATACACTAGAAATAAGAAATAAATTTAAAGGTTTTTTTTTTTTTTTAAAGAGGTAATTCTATGAAAAAAATAAGAGTTCCTTCATTCTTTTTAAAAAAGATTTTATTTATTTATTTTAGAGAGACGGATAGAGGGAGCACGAGCATGGTTGGAGTAGAGAGGGGAGGAGGAAAGGGAGAGAGAATCTCCAGCAAACTCCATGTGGAGCACAGAGCCCAACACAGGGCTTAGTCTTAGGACCATGAGATCATGACCTGAGCTGGAACCAAGAGTCATATGCCCAACTGACTTAGCCACCCAGACACCCCAAGAGTTCCTTCATTCTTTTTAATCTATATGAATATGCCTTTAGTAACCAGATACTTGGGAGTTTTTGTTTTTTTTTTTACACCACCACTCTTAAGTCACTATATCCAATATTTTGCAAAATTTGGTACCTGTTAGCATAAAAACATATCTCAAGTCAATTCATTTCTCTCTATTTGTACATACACTATACCAATACTTAAATTATTAGTCTTAGTTAATTTGCTATCATTTCTCTACTGGATTATTGCATTGGTTTTCTAATATCCTCTCAGATTTAAACCTTTTACAGCCCAGTCTTTACAATCAGTCAAAGTGATATTTGAAAAGGTCTACAGTATCATGTCATTTTGCAACTTTAAACTCTTATTCATACCTTTGAAAATGAAAACTAAATTCCTTAACATGAACTTAATTAAGAACAAAAGCAACAGCAAAAACAAGCATTTATTCTATTTTTATCTTAAGTTGGTAGTCTGTATATATTAAGTGATTCATATTTCACAATGACCTTATGCCTTATATTATGTAGATTGTATTATTAATATTATTATTATTATTATTTCATAAATGAGAAAAATAGACATAAGAAGATTGAACAATTTGCTCCACAACCGATGACTGGTATGGTCAGAATTCAAACACAATTTATCTAATTCCAGAATTGACAATATTAGTCTACATGCTTTACCCAAGCTGTTGCTCACTATAATTTTCCATAGGTTTTTTATGCAGTACTCCTTATGTTCTAACCACACTGGTATTTTTAATGTTTTTCAATGTATCAAACTCCTTTCCTGTTCAGGCTTTCCCACTTGCTGTTTCATCTTAGTATGCTTTTCCTCCCACTGTCCACATGATTATTTTTACTCATCTTTTAGGACTAAATTTAAATGGCACTCCTCTAGGAAATGTACAGATCACTGTCCAACCTAAAAAGGTCCTATATTTTTTTAATGTATTATACTTATAATTAAAAGTGTATATATTTTTCTCCATTTGATTAATCTCTCTTTTTTCTAGTAAAATACATAAGGGAGAGGATTAAATCTGTATTGTTCACCAAAAGGCTTCTGGCGCCAAGCAATAAATAGTTTGTGAATGACTGAATAACTGTAGGGGTGGAGGCAGAATGCTTGATAGGAACCTAAAGGGGTTCCCATCTGGCAGCTTCTGTTATTTCTGAATACAGGACCTTTTGCTCAGTGAGGAACAGGAAAGAGTTGGGTGTGTGAGAAACATGGGAATATTTAATATGCTGTTGCATAAGGTGAACAATGAATATGAAGTGTTTTAGCAATCTGTCCCATGGTATAAATATTTTTAAGCATCATTCATTTGTGGTAGTATGGGAAAAAAAAAAAAAAAACAGATGGCAAGCGTTAGAATTTAGTCATATTTGGGTTTCAGATACATGGTCAAGAAGAAAAAACAGAGGTTAAGAATCAACCCTGAACAGTGGAGCATTAGAATGGATACCATGTATTGGGTTGGAATGTGGGTGTTAAGACAAAATGGCCTTATGTTTCAATCATGTTATGAAACAGTTGTAATCAGGATGATTAGGTAAACAGGAAAGAGAAATCTTGTGGTAGGAGTGGGATATTTGAGCTCATGAAATCAGAGGAGTTCTTCTAGAAGCAGGTGGCTGTGGTACAATGGAGATGGTCACTGGAGATAAGGAGGTCAAGGAACGGAAGGTCCAGTGTGTATGTAGCGAGTGGGCCATGCTGAGGATGAAACCTCTCAGGATAAAGAGAGAAATTGAGGTGGAGATAAACCCTAAGATAAAATAATTTTTTCTAGTAATTCAATGGAACAGTGTGGCATCAATAAGCAATTAAGTCACCAGTCTCAGATTTGAGTCATGAGGATATGAAAATATGCCATCCAGATTTTCATAGAGTTATACAAGAAATAGTCTGTGAGGTAAATATAAATTCTGATTTTGGCAAGGAGATGGAAATGTTCTCTGAGAGATGTCAAGGATGTAAGTAGTTTGACTAATTAGAATGTAAGAGATTTGGAGAGTAGGGTGGTAGATTTGGGGAGAGAAGGGAGAAAATGGCAGGTGAGTATCATAAAAGGTAGAGAATTATGAAGATAACACAGAAGAAAACAATGGAAGGGATGGAGCTTTATACTTTGTTCATTTCTTTTAGGAAAACATATGATAGGCAGGGTGAACTTCATCTTGATATTCTAGTGTACCATTATGATCCACTGAACCTCTCATGATATATATAGCTCTAGAATAGGATGTAAGTTCTTGAAGTTGTGATATGTGAGTAACTATTGCTTTGTTCATAAGCATAGACAATGGCAGGTTCCATATCTACCCATGGACCTGTACTTGGAATATGGGGGAGGGAGCATGAGGACAAATAGTCATAAATGCATCAAACTGGTACTCAGTGTAGTTTGGTTGCACTTTTACCATGCCTGGAATAGTAGGACACTCTCCTTACCCTTTCCCAGTATCTGCCAAGCTTAAAGTCTATATGGTCTCTAAATATAAATATTAAAGGTTTTTGAAAGTTAGTGATTTTTAAAAATTTCTCACTTCAAAAGTCATTATTACTTTTCTTGTATAAAATACCACAAATGTTCCTGTTTTATCCTGCATCAATAACAATGTCCAGCCCTTATAAAGCATAATAAATCTATACCTACAAAGTTATGGTCACTTTTTCACTCTCCTCTTCATTTTTTCCCCGTAGCTCATCTCAGGCCAATCTGCTACACCACACCTTTCATAAGAAAAAGTGTTTGTGGGTGTGTAAGTGGCTCAGTAGGTTAAGTGTCCAACTCGATTTCAGCTGGAGTCATGATCTCAGGCTCCTGAGATTGAGTCCCTCCCTTCAACAGGCTCCATACTCAGTGGGGAGTCTGCTGGAGATTCTCTCTCTCCTTCTGTCCCTCCTCTCACTTACACTCACTCTCTTTCCCTCTCTCTCTTTCTCTCTCTCCAAATAAATAAATAAATATATCATAAAAAGAAAGAAAAAATGCTTCAACTTTTTCTCCATATTGAAATCACTTTTCCTGTCACTTAAATTCCAAACCAAGTTTTCCTTAAAATCCTTTCCTAGCATCCCAAATAACACCATACTATTGGCTTAAGAAAATTGCTGCCATAGCCAAATTTTTACTTTTTGTTGTTTTGTAATTTGTATAGAACATCTCTTTTAGCTTCTGTCCAAATATTGAGTTATGTTTAATAGTCAATCTAATTAAATCAATATAATTACATCAAGACATATATGATGGGTCTATACTATTATTTGATGAAAACTGCATGAAATAATAAGTTTCTAGATAGAAGTATCTATCTGTATGCATATATGGTAAAAATAAACATGTTAATTTTTAATATTTATATAGTAGAAAAATTATGACATAATCCATTTATGATAACACTAAATGATAAATTTATGATAAAATATTAGATTTTATTGTGGCACACACAATATAATATCACCTAAAAGTCTGCTAAAAACTTTTAACTCTAGGGACGCCTGGGTGGCGCAGTTGGTTGGACGACTGCCTTCGGCTCAGGGCGTGATCCTGGAGTCCCGGGATCGAGTCCCACATCCGGCTCCCAGCTCCATGGGGAGTCGGCTTCGCTCTCTGACCTTCTCCTCGCTCATGCTCTCTCTCACTGTCTCTCTCTCTCAAATAAATAAATAAAATCTTTAAAAAAAAAAAAAAAACTTTTAACTCTATTTCTCAATATGAGTTATTCATGAATATAAAAATTAGTTTTATTTGCAGAAATAAAGGAGAAGACAGAAGCAGAAAAATGTGGAAGGAGTGAAGAGGGAACAGATGGAAGCAAAATATAAGGAAGAAGAGGAACAAGTGGAAGAACTTGAATGTCTCTCAGTAAATGACACATTTTCACAATATGAATAATAGAAATAAAGAAAATAGGATTAACTAAAATAAAGCATAACTAAATACTAGCATGTTTCCAAAACTAGTGTGCCCAAATATTAACAATTACAGAAAAGAGGTGGTGTAGCACAGAATTCTATGCGAAAGACTACCACAGAACTTATACAAAAAGATGCATCTGTAACTTACTATTTAAGTCCAAATTTGGGGTACAATTCTTTTTTTTTTTTTTAAGATTTTATTTATTTATTTGACAGACAGAAATCACAAGTAGGCATAGAGGCAAGCAGAGAGAGAGAGGAGGAAGCAGGCTCCCTGCTGAGCAGAAAGCCCGATGCGGAACTCGATCCCAGGACCCTGAGATCATGACCTGAGCTGAAGGCAGTGGCTTAACCCACTGAGCCACCCAGGTGCCCAAATTTTGGGTACAATTCTTATACATTCAAGTTATAAGTTGTTTATTAATAATTATTTTAGAAGTATGGTCCATAAAAACAAGGAAAATATTACTGCCCATAGTGTTCAGCAGCATTTCATCTTTATGATGACTCAAGAACTCCCAAAGCTTTTCATATCTTACAAGTGAATAAATAAAACCCTTTCCCCAAGTGTTGGGAAGCAGCAAACAAATCCTGTTATTACATGAAAGATTCCACCTTTCTTCACTTTATCTTTAAGAATCTAATACCCAATGTAAACAAAAGTCACAATGCTTGCTTCCTCCTATTCTATATATATTACCAACATAAACCCACCCAGGACATGTCCATAAACACTTGTACTATGTATTTCCTTGCCAAATTATAGAGACTCTGCCTTAATACATTTTTAGCAAATTAATGGTGAATTGGGGGTCAGTCATGTTTATTATTCTCCAGCTTTACAGATTCCTGTTATGTCAGTTCTAAAATACCTTAAAAGATCACCTTCTCCTATCATTTCAATGGGATGTAGAGAAGTGAAATTAAGAAATCAAGTAATTTGTTCAAAGTTCCACAGATACTCTGTGAAATAGGAGTAAAATTTACAATTAAAGACTTTCTCCCCATCTGTCAAAATATTTCTATTTTAACCATCACATCTAGAGGCAATGGATGTCCTTCTCCAAGTGCTCTAACTCAAAGAAATGAACTTACTGTTAGAAATGTGAGGCCAGATGGAAAGAGAAGGTGGTTATAACAAGCTGGAGAAGATAGTGTCAGTAATTTCTTACACTACTTCTCAGATTCCAGGATGCCTAAGGAATGAACCAGGGTGGACCAGGATAATATGATGAATGAGATGAAGTTATAACAGAACATTGATTCTCTTGCAAGCTGGCTGGTGGATTCTGTGTATGTGTCCTTTTAAATGACCCAGAGTCGGTAATCCTTTGTCCACCCATCTTTAAACTCAACTTAAAGAGCCTTCACATTTCACAAGCAGCTACTGAGAGACAGTAGGCACCTGACATTAATTATTTCCTAGAAACTGGAATGACTTTCAGCAGACTGTAGGAGGACAAGCTTGCCTAGACAGCACATTGTCTGAGGGTACTAGTCCCTCTAGTGGACTGGAAAAAAAAGTTTGAAACTTTCAAATTGATCTTTTCCTAGTGGCAAGTTTATAATGATATTGTCAAAGAAGTTTAATTTTCATAGACTTTAATAATGTTCTTGATTTATATTTTTAAACTTATACCTGTACTCTCAACAGATTTGCCTAGATCCTCTACTTCCTACACTTTTCTGCCTTGGAATTATAAACCATGTTTCTGGACCCTACATTTTCTCTCGTGGACTAGAGGCCAAGCTGAGGAAGGTTATTAACTCCTCTCAGTCTTAAATTTGTCCTCTGTAACATGAGCATGTAAACTGCTACATACAGAACTGCTGTGAAGATATAATGAGTTTAATGAAATAAATGTATAAAGTTCTTAGCATCATGGGTGGTACATTGTGAAAAATGATGTAAGTAGAATCACTTTTAAATAAAACCAGAGTAGCCATATCACAGGAACTGCCTTGCACATTGTGTTTTCTAAACTTTTAATTGGGCCAAACTACTAACATTTCAGTAAATCAGAAAGAACAAGAAACTCCTTTTTGAAAAGACTGATAAAGACAAACTTTGGCCTAGGGACCACAGCCTGACCAATCAATTAAGTGCAAATCTAACTCTTCTTTTCAGAACCAAGGAACTCTTAAAAACAACTTATCAAATCATCTTTTCCTTCCCCGCAGGAAAATTCTGAGTCTACCTCCTATTATTGGCATACAATGGGCTTCTACCTAAATCTGTGTACTCCAAATGTAATTCTTTGATTCCCCCCAATTTTTTTGCCATTTGAACTTGTCTCTTGTTTTGGGGATGACAACAACACATTTTATCTAATAATTGCATGTCATCTTAGTTCTTTCTGGCATTCAGCCCCCAGTAGAGTGCATAACATATACTAGACCCTGGTTTCATGTGTACTAAGTAAATGGATATGCCTTTGATATATTTCTCCCAACAAGTAAGCTTATGTAATTTCTAAAAATAGTTCTTTTATGTGACCATCTCTTTTTGTGATGAACCCTAAACTAAAAAACAAACAAACAAAAATCTGTTGGCAGTCTTTAAGAACAGGAACATGGTTTAAAAATTATTTGCATTACAACAATGTAGTAGTTTGATTAGACATCTCATTATTTAATTGCCTATCATGAAAAGAATTCCAATAGAGTTGAATTCTTTTCTCAAAAGATAACAAACTCCACAGAAGAATGTATTGTAAATGTGTATGTGTGTGTGTTTGCACAAATATTATATGACTTGGTTTAAATATTATTTATTTTAGCCACTTCTTACTTGGAAATCACTAAATAACATTTTTATCATGTTACTTACATGTTAATTTTTTAAAGTTAATTTTTGGGATTGTCTCATTCTATGTTTGCTTTAGCCAACTGCTCAACTTACTTTTTATTGCTTTTAAAAGCCTGCTTGGCATATGTCCATGCTTAGAGCTTTAGTTCTGTTGAAATATGCATTCACAATTTTATATGCTTATTTGAATTCTACCATAACATGGAAATCTATACTTTGAATTATTTTAACTAAATCATGTTCTTTCATCCCTATAATCTATTAGTTTAAGCAGATTGTAAGTTCCAACTTAATTGATTTTAGTACTTTTGATACTTATTTTTTATCTTCACATAAGAAATTGTATTGATGGAACTACAATTCAGAAAAGTTATTATTTTTTATTCCCTCATTTCCTTCTTTTAACTGATGAAATTAGAAAATTACTAAAATTCTAACAAAAAATATGTAACATTTCCATTTTATATTCTATTCAGGAATACTAATTTCTAGCATGTATTTTATTAGTTTTAACATAGAATACTCATCTATTTGGTATCACGACCTTTAAAAAGGGACAAGAGACCAAATTATATTTGATAGAGGTAACAATACTAATCCTTGACACTGACTACCCTACTAGGTACTTCTTAAAAACTATTAAATTTAAGAGCTATTTTAATTAAAGATATACAAAAAGTCTAAATTCTATTTGCTTGAATGTAACAAATAACTTCTTTTAAAAGTTATATAGTAAAAGAATTCTTATTTCCTGCTGTCAGTTCTATCCTGTAAGGAAGTAAATAGACAAAAGGTAAAAATTCTATTGTTGCCATCTCAATTTGCTTCACAGAGTTTACTCATCTGGCATTTAGGGAGTTACACAGTTAAGCATGATTGTGGTATGTTAGTCTTATAATTAGTACTTTCTAAATCTATTCACAAGAGGCAACCACCTAGTGTTCTTAGTCACATCTGATCTACAAAGCAAGAAATTTGCATGTGGTAAATGGCAGTACTTTCCAAAAAGCAGTTAATCATTAAAGGGGAAAAAGCCTCTTGGCATTTATTGTTCACAGCACAAGAGAAAAGTATTAATATGGCTGTAATTTTCAATTCTAAAAGAATTTCTTCACAGTTGAGCATAGATTAGTGCCCAAATTCCATTAAGAGTTTATAACTTTCTGTTAGAGACTGGAGCTCTTATACAAACTGATAATATTTTTGTGCTAAAAATGTGGGTCAGGTAACATTTTGAGGTATGAAGAGGCAATCAGTAATTCAAAAACTAAATTACTGTTTTTACATTGCAGAAAAGCAAGAGAACTTCTGTGTTGGTAACTGGTTAGTAGCTGAAGAGTTCACTGATAGGTTGTCTGTAGTTCTCTCTGCTTCTAGTTGCCTAAGAAGTGGTCATCATGGATGACTTTACTCTCTGAGTAAAGGAGAAGCCATGAGAGCAGCCTAGGCAAGTAATCCCTGTATCCCTAGCAGGAACTGAAACAAATGGAGAACTTGGCATTGGCCTAGGCCTAGCTATTAACCATGAGTAACTCCAAGAGCATCAAACAAACAAATTAAAATGGTAAAAGACAGGGGCAGGAATACCCATGAGAATTGGAAGGAGATGTAAACCCCTCTCTAAGAGTAAGTGATGTCTTGACAGAAAACCGAATCTGATTAATTTTCACTTTCCCAAATTTCAGAGTTTGGGTCATTTTCAATTGTATTGTTATCAGGTCCAATTCTTTTATTTTTCCCCTAATTTTCCTTTGCCACCTTCTTCTTTTCTAGTTTTTCCATTATTTCTAATTCCTTCCCCCACTCAAATTTCTACATCTTTAACTAAGTAGTATTAGTGATTGGTTTTAAGATACGCTACTATGTGCATTTGACTCTCTGGTAAAAATCAAGCACATTTAAATAAGTCTTGACCCCCACTGAGTACTAATAATCAAGCTCAGGATGGACACAAGGAAAAAAATGGTGGAGATTTCCAAACCAGTTTACCAAGGAACTACTCTGTCTTAAAAATAATTATACTAAAATCAAGATGTCCTTCCTTCTCCAAAAGGCTTTTTATGAAAATACCTTAAAAGCTTGTTCAAATGGGACGCCTGGGTGGCTCAGTTGGTTGGACGACTGCCTTCGGCTCAGGGCGTGATCCTGGAGTCCTGGGATCGAGTCCCGCATCAGGCTCCCAGCTCCATGGGGAGTCTGCTTCGCTCTCTGACCTTCTCCTCGCTCGTGCTCTCTCTCACTGTCTCTCTCTCTCAAATAAATAAATAAAATCTTTAAAAAAAAAAAAAGCTTGTTCAAATGTAAGAAGTAATATAAATGTATTGTTCTGTCATTAATATTGTTATTAATATGCCCCCTGTTGCTAGCTAGATGTGTATTTTTCTCTCTTTTAACCATGCTCCATTTACACATTTTTCTACACCAAAATTTCAGCCAATTTATAAATAAGGGCAATGGAAAGTAATGTCTGTATTCTTTTCTATTATCATTGCAACTATTCAAGAAAAGAAGAAAGAAAAAATACAAACTCAGAACAAGTGTGCATTAGGAAGAGCCCTGGACTTAAGTATAGAAGTAAAATGCTGAGTGAGTTTTGTATTTTAGAACAAGAAATCTGCTCTTTGCAACATTTAACTTTATTTGTAAAATAGGGATGATACCTAACTCAAATTGCCACTGGGCATGTTATATATGATGATTTTTAAACTATTTTACACATATAGAATGAACTGCATAAATAGCAATAAAACATGAACCTATCAACAATTTTTATTTTATAAGTACATACACACTTATACCTAGTCAATGTATTTTTTAGACAATTGCCCAGGAACCTTTTGGTTATTTTATTGGACAGTTGACATCCAACAATTTTAAGTGTATTTTCCAAGCACTGAATATACATTTGCTTTCAGAGTCAGTAAATATAGTTTTTTCTATATTTTAAAGCACACACACATACATTGAAATTTCAGAAGGAAAGTATTACTCTAGATGTCTTAAAAACACATTATGTCAAAGAGTGGTTAAATAAAATGCAATATAATAAAGGCAACTTTTAGCTGGGTAAGAAATCTAGAAAATTTAACATCACCAAAAGAAAAGTATATTTGAAATTCGTTTCAGAATAGGAATTATCATCTTGTTTTAACTCTTGTTTTTTTACAGGCTGGTATGCATGGCATACACTGATTCTTTTACTCTAGTGGCACTTGGTTTCGCAATAAATAATTTTCAAGAAGAAACGTTTTTTCTATAATATATTCAGATTATCTTTCTGAGTTTCTAAAACAAACTCATATGGTTTACTGGATAAGATAAAAATTACATGTAAGTGTTTAACCTTTTAAAGCTGAATTTTATTGGAACTTAAAAAATAAAAAAGGATAATAAATTACATAGAAATAGAAAAAATTGGCATCTGTTCTTGAAACTAAGAATGGCAGTTTTATGCTAGATATTTAAAAAAATAATAGTACTAATGTAATACAATTAGCATCAGATTAAAGGAAGGGCTGAACAGAATTTTAACTTACTATAGTAAGCAGAATGGCAATTATTTGGGGAGATAAGTAAATAATATGATAGAAAAAAACTTGCTAAAATTCTTTTTTTTTTCAATTTATTTATTTTCAGAAAAACAGTATTCATTATTTTTTCACCACACCCAGTGCTCCATGCAAGCTGTGCCCTCTATAATACCCACCACCTGGTACCCCAACCTCCCACCCCCCCGCCACTTCAAACCCCTCAGACTGTTTTTCAGAGTCCATAGTCTCTCATGGTTCACCTCCCCTTCCAATTTACCCAAATTCCCTACTCCTCTCTAACGCCCCTTGTCCTCCACGCTATTTGTTATGCTCCACAAATAAGTGAAACCATATGATAATTGAATCTCTCTGATTGACTTATTTCACTCAGCATAATCTCTTCTTAACTAGGGAAAGGCCCTCGGTTGCCTTGGTAAGTTTTACCATCTATTGTACTCCAGAGCATCTGGTAACATTTCAGAGAATACACCACTCACCCAGAGATGAGCTTGACTCTACCATCACCTTATACTTGACATAGTTTAAAATCTGTTCTAATTCGCTATCCACAAACCCCTTGTGACAATTGAGCACTTAAAAGTGACTAGTTAAAATACACCAAATTTCAAAACAACAATGAAATGGTATATAAACATAATTTAAAATATTTCATTAATTATTTGTATAAGGATTACATTTTGAAATAACATTTTGGATATATTGGCTTAAGAAAAATATATCACTAAAATAATTTCACTTGTTTTTTTCTTACTTTTTAAAAAATAACTACTAGACAATCTAAAATTATATGTGTGGCTGTCTCTTACTGTTCACATTATGTTCCCACTGGACAGTGCTTCTCTAAGAAAATAGACATAATGTCATGACTCTAATTAGCTCATGACAGGAAAACAATGTCATACAGAAAACCAGAAGTGAGGGCACTATATCCAAGATGGTGCTAAAATGTCCTAATGATGCAGAAAACAAACAAGCATAGGATGCTGACAATGTAACACTGCTATATATGAGCATTTCAAACCCTATATGGGTGTTAAAGGTTCAGGACAGAAAACAACAAAATTTCTGAGAGATTTAATCTAATTTCTACTATTACATGAGTGTACAATTCCCTTTATAAGTATGAAGGAGCAGAGTAATCATGAAGCCTATGAAAATATACAGCAATTCAAAAGAGGAGAATATAGGGAAGGACCAAATCAAATCTTCTTATGAAATAAAATCTCTGCATTCAATAACAAGAAGATTCGATGGAACTCTTTATCTTATACCTTGAAAATCCAGAGACAAAGACAAAAAGTAGACCAGGACAAACTGTGTCAAGACAAAAATAACAAAAACTAGTATGCCAAGTACAGTGGAGGGAAGGATGAATTTATAAAGGCACTAATAATGTTTAATTAAGCTTCAAGGATTCTTGCCAAGATTCTTTCCTAGGCTTTGGGAGATGCTTTGTAAATTTTTTTTTAAAACAATTTACTTATTTATTTGAGAGAGAGAGTGAGAGCATGTCTGAATGGTAGGGGGTTGTTGAGGAAGAGGGAAAGGGAGAAAATCTCAAGCAGACTCCCCAGAGTCTGAGGCAGAGCTCAGTCTGAGGACCTTGAGATAATTACCTGAGCCAAAATCAAGAGCAGGACTCTTAACTGACTGAGCCACACAGGTGTCCCAATGCTTTGTAATTTTGTATTTGTGACTTTGTATTTATTTATATATTAATTTATTTTCTTTTTCTTATTTTAAAGATATTATTTATTTATTTGAAAGTGGGAGAGAGAATGTACAAACCAGGAAGGGACAAAAGGAGAGGGAGAAGTAGGCTCCCTGCAGGGAGCCTGATGCAGGGTTGATTCTCAGGACCTCAGGATCATTATATGAGCTGAAGGCAGATGCTTAATCGACTAAGCCACCCAGGTGGCCCTATTAATTTCTTTTCTTAAAGAGGATCCCTAATTGTATAAATTTTAGGATCTACAAAGTTTGTATGAGCCCCTGGTACACTGAGGAACTGATAGTTCACTATAATCACTCATCCATATTTATCCACAAATAGTCACAAAACACCTGATATGTGCCTGACATTTTTGAGAAATGTGGTGATCCTATATATTGCTGTCCTAATGAAGCATGTTTTTCCAGCCACAGAAAACAGATGACATGTTATGATTGGTTAATATAGACTGACAAACAATGGGGGAAAAGTATTAGAAAGAACCTATTCACCTAATATACAGTATTCACCTAACATTCACCTAATATATTCACCTAATATATTATAATACATATAATAATATATATTTCTTCTTTCTAATTGGTTATCAAGATAAAACACAAAAATAAGTTCAGATGACAATCTGAAAAATGAATATGCTGATTTTCATTTGTACATATAGATGTAAACATACATATGTACACACATATGCATATGCATAAAGTATACATTTTATTTTGGGGTATGCATAGGTTTTGTTTTCTTCATTGCACCTTGCTATGTTTTCAATTTCTAAAATAAATATTTATTTTGTTTACAAAATAGTTATTTTGTTTACACTTTAAACAAAATAAATAGAATTAAAACTTTAAGTTTTCCTTATAACAAAAGTTTTTGGTTTCTTTTCCCCTTCGAAATCTCCTAGTATGGAAGTATTATAAATTTGTTAGTATTGATTGCATTTGCATTGATACATAAGCAGAATTTCATAGATTATATCACAGTTTAGAAATGGCCAGAATTCAACAGTGATCTTCACATACACTAACAATTTCCTGGCTAACTGGGAATAATAGATGTGAGGAAAGATCGGGGTGTTCTTTCTCTGTTTCTCTATTTGACTCTCTAAGTTGTTTCCTGTCACACTTGCCAGTCACCTTCTTTTCTTTTTAACCTAGGACGGTAACATTATTTACCTCAGGAAAGGGACTTCTACAGAAAACAGATGAGAAAAAATATAACTGTAGATATCAATGAGTTGATGCACAAAAGTAGATGAGTAGGTAAGTATAAACATTGAGTATTTTTGCATTACTAAGCAGAATTAAAAAAGAGATAGAGTGAACACATGCTTAATAACAGGTATCATGAAGCAAAAGGCGACACAAATGTTATTACATAATGAGTAATAGTAGCAAAAACAAACGTTTTGGGAATCATTTATATTCATTCTTTAGAATCAATGAGTGAAGAAAACTGACATGAAAGTAGCAATCAATTGAAAATTGTGCTTTTTTTGTTTGGTTAAAATGATTTTGGCACGCTGACAGCAAACCCCATTTTCAGGTATTGGTCTGATTTGTGGCTACCTATAAACTGATTGTCATATCCAAAGTTCAGAGTCAATAATTTATGAATAGATACCGTGTGCTGCCAGAACTATTGTTTTTTTGTTGGCGAGTATTCCATGTGGTCTGTATGGGGGGTTACCACATATCTTTCCACACTCAAAATTACCTCTCTTGATAGTTACCAAATAACCTGATATTCTATTAGTGGAAATTTTTTCCTATGGAGTTAAGTATTTCAATGTTAACATAAAGAAGAGGGCAAAGGTAAAACTTCTGTCCATATTTAATACATTATTAAATCACATAAGATACATTACAAATGGCAGATAGTCAAGAGAAAGAAGTGACTTGGAATACAATTTATAGTAGATAAGCATCAATAGACCACATGTGGAGAGATCCAAAAATCCTTCAACGTGATGACAAGACTGGGTAAGGGAAAACAAGCAGAGGTAGAATGGGGACTTAACTTTATAAATGAAGATAATGGGAAGAGAAGGAAGTTTTATAAATGGAAAATAAACTTTATCATAGCTAGCAGTAATTGAGATCATTTAGCTTCAAGAAAGGTGACTAGAAATGGATGATTGGTAGAAGTAGAATATAAAGGGCAGTCTGCTAGAAAATAGAGTTGATTAGATGAATCTCTAATGAATATGAGCAGGGTCTATTAAGGAAAGTAACTAAAAATATATAAAATCCACTCTAGGTTTTGGAACTTAGCAGCCCCCTTCTTTATCATGTGCCATTTCTTCTTTTTCCATAGACTTCCATGCACACAGTTGCTCTGCTTGTGGGTAGAAGGAGAGTGATTCTTCCTTCCTTTATTTCTGATTCAAGGATGGTCATGAGAAATGAAATATTAAAGCTGCCCATTCTTAGAGGAGGAAACACCTAACGGATCAATTCATGTGTATTTCATGTTGGGTTCCAGAGAAGCAGATGATGATGAGGGGTTTCTTAGGAATCAACAGCTGCAAGGGAAAGGGGAGCAAGCAGATTGAGTAAAGGAAGAAGTCAAAGTGCACCATAGGCTTAATAAACCCTCAGAGAACTTGGTGAGGAGCTCTGGAACACAAATCCTCGATTAGATTATCCCACATTAGGGTGAAATGGCTGGGGCCTTTATGCCAGAGGTTAGCAAACAATGATTAACCTGTCATCTACTTATCTATGACCTGTTAGCTAAGAATGGTTTTTGCATTTTGAAATGATAGGAAAAAGATCAAAAGAAGAATAATATTTTTTGAAATGTAAAACTTCATTAGAAATTCAAATTTCTTGAAGTCCGGAATTGTGATGCCACCAACTTTGGCTTTGTTTTTCAATATCCCTTTGGCTATTCGAGGTCTTTTGTGGTTCCATATAAATTTTAAAATTATTTGTTCCATTTCTTTGAAAAAGATGGATGGTACTTTGATAGGAATTGCATTAACTGTGTAGATTGCTTTAGGTAGCATAGACGGAAATACAAATCAAAACCACAATGAGATATCACCTCACACCAGTCAGAATGGCTAAAATCAACAAGTCAGGAAATGACAGATGCTGGCGAGGATGCGGAGAAAGGGGAACCCTCCTACACTGTTGGTGGGAATGCAAGCTGGTGCAACCACTCTGGAAAACAGCATGGAGGTTCCTCAAAATGTTGAAAATAGAACTGCCTTATGACCCAGCAATTGCACTACTGGGAATTTACCCTAAAGATACAAACGTAGTGATCCAAAGGGGCACGTGCACCCGAATGTTTATAGCAGCAATGACCACAATAGCCAAACTATGGAAAGAACCTAGATGTCCATCAACAGATGAATGGATCAAGAAGATGTGGTATATATACACAATGGAATACTATGCAGCCATCAAAAGAAATGAAATCTTGCCATTTGCGACAAAATGGATGGAACTAGAGCGTATCATGCTTAGCGAAATAAGTCAAGCGGAGAAAGACAACTATCATATGATCTCCCTGATATGAGGGAGTGGTGATGCAACATGGGGGCTTAAGTGGGTAGGAGAAGAATCCATGAAACAAGATGGGATAGGGAGGGAGACAAACCATAAGTGACTCTTAATCTCACGAAACAAACTGTGGGTTGCTGGGGGGAGGGGGGTTGGGAGAAGGGGGGTAAGGTTATGGACATTGGGGAGGGTATGTGCTTTTGGGTAAATTGGAAGGGGAGATGAACCATGAGAGACTATGGACTCTGAAAAACAATCTGAGGGGTTTGAAGTGGCGGGGGGGTGGGAGGTTGGGGTACCAGGTGGTGGTTATTATAGAGGGCACAGCTTGCATGGAGCACTGGGTGTGGTGAAAAAAATAATGAATACTGTTTTTCTGAAAATAAATAAATTGGAAAAAGAAAAAAAGAAAAAAAAAAAGAAATTCAAATTTCAAGGTCTATAAATACAATTTTATTGGAATACAGCCATATTCATCCATAATTTATTATCTCTGGCTACATTTGAGCTACAACAGCAAAGTTGAATAGTTGTGACAGAGACTCTAGCCTCTGTAACCTAAAACATTTACTATCTGTCTCTTTACAGAGAAAGTTTATGAACCCCTCTTATGTTCCCCTGTTAGCCAGTCAGCCCTTGGGTGAGTCAGCCCTCCGCTACTAAGGCACACCCTTAGCTGACAGCCAGAAACTGTCTCGCGATGTCACTCCAGAGTAGAGCAGTAAACCCCTTCTTTAAAAGGCTGTGGTGACACATCCCTGGTGTCTACCACAATGCTAATTTCAGCAGATCATATCCTAAATGAAAGCGATTCAAACTAGAAATTGTCACATTTAAAATATAATTCTTTTTGCAGTTGCTTCAACATACTATGTGGAAAGAGATGTTAGGATAGTAGGAGAAACTACACCCCCCCCACCGGCGGTTTCAGCAAATGTATACAAACTTCTCATCAATTGTTTTATTATTACACATAACTTGCTGAAAGGAGGAGTGATATAGGACATTCCAAACATAAAGCATTGTACTGCCATTATGTAGGAATTAGCCTTGTAATTTTTTCCTGAGCCCAAGAAGCGTCAGTTGTTCCAGTTTTCACTTCCTAATTATTGTTCTCCTTGATCCTTTGGATACTTTCATGGATTTCATTCTAGAACTTTTCCTATAATAGACTTTGATTTTGTCATTATTTTCTCTGAAAAATCAGACTCAGTTCTTTTTTGCCCCCTTAATTTCCATTTTTTGGTCTAATTGCAGTACTTTTCATTCATTCTTACAAAAGACATGAGTTTGAAAGAGGGTTTTCACTGTTGCTTTAATGGAGACTAATATGCAGTTATCTCATAAGCACTGTCCATTTTAAGAATATTTTTGTTAAATTCCCCATTAGCCCATTTGAAAATTGGCCAAAATGACCTCATCCAGTTTGGATTTTAAGTCCAGAGATTTCAAGATATTAATTATACTTTAGCTTTTATTCATAGGCCTTATTATGAGTATATTTTTATTTTATTTGTCAGTTTATTAATTTATTGTGTTTCTTTTACTCGAGTATAAAGGCAACAGTTGTACTGCCTCACTTACTACAGTATACCTATCAATACTTAAGAAATTTAATGGATATTTACAGTGGAATTTTCCATAAAAATATGTTATCCTTTAACATTCCCTAGAAACCACAAATAATTAAACAAATGAAAATGTACACTTCATTCCTGATTAGGCATTAATTTGCACTTGTCCTGAAAAACTTTTTCTGTAAAGCTAATATCCATAGGGCATTTTAGAGTAGTACATAGTTCAAAAATGTTTTTTCCCTACAATCTAAGAAGATGTAGAATTAATCGACTTTTCATTTTAATTAAAGAAGCTATCTGAAGTGTCAAGTTTTTATTTATAAGGAAATTGTCTTGCTTTGCAATAATGTCTACCCAAAGAAGAAGCAAAAATCATCTAATTGCTTCCCATTAACATAACAAACAAGTTTCAGATAAGCCTTTGAAAGAGAATATTATGTGACAGGTGTGTGCACACACGCACATACACACACAAAATCTCAGCACAAATATTAGGAGTGAATATTACTTCTAAATCAGGTAACATTAAGTTACCTGTAGTTCCCCAATGAACATCTAGAATTGACGTTTTGTTTTTTGAGAGAACACAGCATGTGTCCTCAGGTTATGAGAGAATTAGAAAAGGAATCCTTCTGCAGTCTAAAAGTAATTTCTCATTACAATATGTAATGATCCTCTTCTTATACTCCATTATTTATGGCTTGGCTAAGTAAATTATTGTCTAAACTGGGCACACAGACAGTAAAAAGAAATAGTGTTAATTATCATGGCAGAAAAAGACGAATAACCTGGGAATTTTCCAGGCAATCACCTTAAGTATGCTCGCCAAAATTATTCATGCACCCCTAATATCACTTCTAATACATGAACTATGACAAATTAATTTAACTTTTCTATGGCTTGGTTTTATAGTTTGTAAAACATTCATACCTCTTAGAGTTGTACTGATGATCAAGTCTGATAATTTATTTAAGTAACTTTTAGCATAGTAAAAACTCCCTATATTCCCATATACTTTTATATACGTACATACACAATATTTGTACCTAATCCATATTATTTTCTATTATTATTTAAGTAGTAAATACTATGAGGGTAGTAGTTTGTGTTAGTGTTGATACTCTGTAACATTGTTCCTAAATTACTAGCAATTTTCTACCACTTTTCTTCTAAATTCTTCAAGATTATTAGGTATGACTCACTCTTTGAAACAAAAAGTATTGATTTTTTTATGATGTGCCTTCTCTGAAAATTGGTAGCCATTAAAAAAAAAATAAGGCACAGAAATGGTATAACAGGACAAAAGAAGGAATATGAAAGAAAAGAAATCCCTTAAAAGAATGTTTGCTTATTATCCATTATACACATTACTAATTTTAGATGAGATATTTGAGAAACATGCGTATTCATTCCACAAATGTGAAAGAGGATTACTATGGTGTGAATGTTTGTATTCACCCCAAATTCACATGTTGAAAACTTAATGTCCAGTGGGATGGTAACAGGAAATGAGGCATCCATATAGTGACTGGGTCATGAAGGAAAGCCACATGAATAGTACAAGTGTCTTAAAAAGGAGGCTCCAGAGAACCAGTTTGCCCTTCCACCATGTGGGGACACACTGAGAAGTCTACAACCTATAAGAAGACCCTCACCCGCCCATGACACCATGATGTCCCCCTTCCAGCTTCTGGAATTGTGAGAAATAAATGTCTGATGTTTACATACCACCCAGTCTATAGTATTTTCTTATAGCAGCCCAAAAGGACTAAAACAATGTTATGAATACAAAAATAAAGAAGATACAATTTTGTTTCCAGATATTGATCCTGGACATAATTTTCCATTCTTCCTTGGAAAAGGCTACATGTTACATGACAAAAAAAGTTCCACTGTTGAGTAAATGTGAAGAACCTTAAGCACATATAGAAAAACTAAGGTTTGCTTATTTGTTTGGTTTCTCCCATATAATTTCTCATAATCATTAATACTCACTGTATGTTATAAATCTTCAGAGCTGGAGATGTACCATGGACCTTTTTTTCCAAATTAGTTGACTAAAAAACATATTTGGTAAAAATCCTATAATTTGCTGTGTCCTAAGGACTCTTGCCATGGGATTACAGTTATTTGTCCAGACTCCAAATTTCTGACTGGGTTCAGGATATCTAGATCACTGAAATCCTATTCTCTTCTTGTCTTTTGTAGATATGGAAGGTCTAACACCTTCAATTTCTTATTTTAAAATTTATTAAAATATTCAGTTTTATCTTTCTTTACCCTTACATCATGACTGAAAATATCTAATCACAGCTGATATTCTTTGTTAATGATATCTACAACTAGGAAAAGCTCTCAATATATTGGCTATTGCATCAGCTTCTAGAAAAAAAATGCAGGGATATATGGTATTTTCTTTTGCAGAACTTGTTTAAGTCATCATAGGTCTAACCTTCAGAACATGAAATGCCCAAATAAAGCTTTTCAGAGGAACTATTTGTTTATGTCTTAGAATTTTATTGCCTGGCATTTTCCTAATCTGCTATGTTCTCTTTCATCCTGGAGGAAAAGCAAGGGGATGAGAGGATGAGACTGTGTTAAGACTCTACAGTATCTCCAGGCCTGCTTTGCAAAGTTTCCACAGTATTGAAAGAGGAAAGAGCAAGTCTTCACTGGTAATTTTTTAGTAAGTAAAGACTTCTTTCCCAGGTATGAACTCTATTCATGGTGCTAAAATTGTTCCATTAGGGCAATGGAATCAACTGAGTTGCTAAAGCACTAATACTAATTTCTGCCTATTCCAAGATTATTTTCATTACAAAGGAGTCTAGCATTCAAAAGAGTTCTGTTTCCTGGGCTATAAGGCTATTCAACACTCCTCAAATTCTTAGCACCACGGGCTGCAGGAATGGATCTGCCTAAGTTAAATGTCTGTGAGCATGGCTTAACACAGACAATTCAATTGTTGATTATTCTTCAGAAATATTT
Source organism: Neogale vison (assembly GCF_020171115.1). Classification (NCBI taxonomy): domain Eukaryota; kingdom Metazoa; phylum Chordata; class Mammalia; order Carnivora; family Mustelidae; genus Neogale; species Neogale vison. The sequence continues at coordinate 51,413,297 of NC_058096.1, forward strand.
AAATCTCACCTGCTGCCTGCTCCCCCTCATATTGTTTCAGGACCCAATACCTGATTCCATGGTGTAATTGGTCATCCTGTCTCTGGAATTCCTCCCAAATCTGTACTCCTGTATTCCTTCCAAATCTCAAATCCAATCTGTACATTGCTGCAAAATTATAAGCAAAGACCTAATCTTGTAATACTCCCACTTAATTAGGGTGGCTATTATTTGCAGGACAACTATTTATTAAAGGTCTGCTTATCTCTTCTCTCTCCAGCTTCACTCAGGCTTTTATTTCCTTGCTGTTTAGTAAATCTTTTTTTTTTTTTTTAAAGATTTTATGTATTTATTTGACAGAGAGAAATCACAAGTAGATGGAGAGGCAGGCAGAGAGAGAGAGGGAAGCAGGCACCCTGCAGAGCAGAGAGCCTGATGCGGGACTCCATCCCAGGACCCCGAGATCATGACCCGAGCCGAAGGCAGTGGCTTAACCCACTGAGCCACCCAGGGGGCATCTGGGTGGCTCAGTGGGTTAAGCCTCTGCCTTTGGCTCCGGTCATGATCTCAGGGTCCTGGGATTAAGCCCCACACTGGGGGAGTCCTTGCTCAGCAGGGAGCCTGCTTCCCCCCTCCCTCTGTCTGCCTCTCTGCTTACTTGTAATCTCTATCTCTCTGTTAAATAAATAAATAACATCTTTGGAAAAAAAAAAAAAAAAAAGAAAATCTTTACTCCAAATCCAATTCAAAAGTCTTTGTGTCCTTTTATTCATTATTTATTCAGCTAAAAATTTTGAGTTCATAAAATATACACTTATATATTTGTTCATTTAATGAATGTTCACTGAACACCTCTTTTATGCCAGGTACTTTTCAAAACACTAGAGATATACCAGGGAATAAAAGGGACAAAATCCCCTGGCTTCATAGAGTCAATAAGTGAGATATATAAGTGAAATATATGATATAGTAGAAGGTAATACATTATGTAGATAGTATGCAAGGAAAGGGACTAGAGAATACCAGAAAGTGTATAAAGGGTTGGCTTAGTTTTAAATAAACTGGTTAAGATAAGCATCCCTGAGGAGCTAATATTTCAGCAAGTTCATGTGGGTTGTGTGTAGGGAGCGGAGGGTGGGGGAATGGTGGTGAAACTAAATGTGGCACTTCAGGGGAAAGCCTTTGCTATAGAGGGAAGAGTCAATGCAAAAAAAAAAAAGGCCTTTGGGTGGAAGGAGGCCTGGTGTGTTTGAAGAACAATAGGAAGATCAGTATCACTAGTAGAACAAAGAAGAATACTGATAGTAAATAAGATCCACAAATTAAAGAGGATCAAAATGATGTATCACCCTGTAGGCCATTAAAGGACTTTAGCTTTTACTCTAAATGAGATCAAAAAGTACATCCAATGAGATGATAATGCTACAGTGCATGAACAACAGTGAGACACTATTTCCCTATGTATTTTCTTTTCTTTTCAAGAACCCTAATACTTTGGGTAAATTTAAGCTGAAGGTGCCTGTTTCTCCAGATTGGGTTTTTTGAAGGAAGAGATTCAATGCTTGACACATAGTAGGAATTCCATAAAGAATTTACTGAATGGCTCTATCAGAAAACATATCTTTATTAAGGGCAATTTAAGATTTAACTACTCAAAAGCACCAAGTGAAACTTTAATTGGATACCTGAAAATCAACTGGATGAGGACAAACTGCTGAAACATTCTACTTAGTTCATTTATCTGCAGCATTTCTCCCAGACAGCATATTTGGTCAGGATTAATCATAAAGTCCAAACCACTTTGCATAGAATCAAATACTTTTAAAATAGTTTGTTATGAAATCCAACGATATTTTTGGTTCCTAATTATTGTAACCTCACAAATTTGACCAAAACACATTATCTAATATTTTGACCTGTAAACATAATATTGCCATTTTAGAAATACTCGAGGGAGAATTCACAGTTAAACTAATTTATTTTTCACATGTCCTATTATAACTAACAGCTTATGAGTCAGTTGCTTGACAGAGCAAAAAAAAAATCTATTTGTAAGTCTGAACATTTTTCATTTTTATGTTTTAATTGAAAAATAAAAAGAAAAGAAATAAGAAGCATTCCTCCCTCAGGATTGAAAATAATGAAGTGTTTAAAATAACATTTAGTTATTACCTTAAGGGTGACCAGTTGTGAAGAATATGAAGACATATTCTAATCATATTTTACTCACTGATATAGATGTCTGTGACACCTACCATTTGCACTTTGATTTCTCCCTTGATTGACTCATATATTTAGCAATAAAATTTGTAGCAAGAGAGTATATGCTACATTCTCATTGAGCCTAATGAAATTCACAGTCAACACAAGAGAATGAGAATGGTTAATGGCACTGAAAGTATAATAGTAAACAAAACAGACATAATTCTCTGGCTTCATACAATACATACATACTCTTCTAGTGGAGGGAGAAAGACTAACATAAAGGGAATATGTACATTAATTATGGTATGTTAGTTTGTTTGTATTGCTGTTAATGATGGGATTTTAGTGAAGGTTGATCCAGGAATTGTTTGCTTTCATAAGAGTTGCTAAAGAGCTATAGTTTGCATTTTTAAAATGGCCCAGGTTCTTTCCTTAGCCTGGATTCCCCTGAAGATAACATCTGAAGTAAAAAGCCTTCTCTGAACTAACCTATTAGAAGGTGTAAATCATGGCAGGAGAAGGGAGAGAAAGACAGGATAAATTAGGGAAGGAGAAAGATCTCTTTGGGGGTTTACTGCTTAACTGGCTTTTGTGTGATATCAAGAACAATAGATTTCTGCCTCTCATGAAATCATCTTCTAAGACGCTGTTTAAATGACTGTTCTTTGCACAGTGAATGCAAAAGAAGAAAGAGGGAAGAACTGGTCCATTGGCTTCCACATTCAACCGGCCGAAGTTTTGCCCCAATGTTTTTCACGACTTGGTGTTAACAAGGAAGCTACAGAACAGGAGACTAAAGGTTCACAAGATGGGTGTGAGACAAGGCTTTGTCAAGTGCATCTGCATGAAAACCGTGGGCTATGGTAAACTGGTCACTGGAATAACTGAATCCATGCAGGTGAACCCAAAAAGTCCAAGTTAGTGCCTGAGAGGTTTCTGTGATAGCCTTTAACCCTACTTTAACTACAACAGAAAAATTTTATGTATCTGAGTTTTCTGTAAGTCATACCAAACAAAATTTAAAACTACTGATTTGTGTCAAGTCTCTATTATTTGCAGAAGAAGAAACAGATCTAGAAGAGTAAACTGACTTGCCATAAGGTAGGTCAATGAATGTGAGTACTCAGTTCTCCTGAAGAGTTTATAGACTGGTGTTTACTGACAATTCTTCCTTCATAATGCCCCTGTTGCTTGAATAGGTTGCATGTCTTCTACAAGACCCACAGATCATATGTAAAAAAAGGAGTATTGACACATGTCTGATGCCTCAAAGATCTCTGAAGCTTAAGATTCCATTCTGACTCATAGGATTCCTAATATAGGCACTTCCAAATAGGCATGCTAATGTTAGTTGTAATTAAAATTTCCAGATCAAAAGCATTTAATTGTGTGGGAAGGACAACATTGATCTTTTTTACCAAAACAAATTATTTTCTGTTATTGCCAACTAGATAGGAGTTCTCATCACATTTTGTTTGCATGTCTTTTTTGGCCTTTAGTTAATGAAAAATAATCATTTTTTTAAGTCACTTTATCCCTCCTACCAACTTAAATGCACTTATATGCTGCTATTAAAATTTGGAAAGCACTGGATTTGATAATATATGATATAAGTTTAAGACTCTACCCAACTACTCATACAACCTGTTTAAATATATTAAATCACTTAGTTTCTCTAAAGCTCATTCTCTTTATCTGTAAACTTACATAATGCCCTCAACAGACGGTCCTTATGCAGATCTCACTAACTCAACTATGGAAAGCATTTGTAATGTGTGATTTGGATATAAAGTCACAGTGATTACTTAGCCTGAATAATACTCCATATAATAAGTGACGTTTTTGTTTTTCTTTTGTTTTTTTGTTAAATTGAGATAAAGCATTTAAACAAAAATAGTGAGATTAGTCACTAGTTTCTGGATCAGTTATTGATTGGGAGTTAACTTGGCCAAAATGTAATAAAGTCTGAATTTAAAATTTCAGAAACATATGCAAACATCATCTATTGTCCTGACTTTAAAGTCTCAAATATAAGTTAGTTATAAGGCTTTATCTTTTGGTAATCTCTCCAGAACTCTTTGGTAGAATTAAACATTTTAAAATTAATATGTAATTTTTCATGTTTAATTTTGAAAAATCAGTCCAAGAAATTTAAGTGTTAAAATTAGGGTAGTTTCCATATTTAAATTAAATCTTGAATCATTTTGACATTCAAGCCATTTCCAATGGATTTTATAAGCCATCTATTTCTCTCTCTTTCCATACATATACACATACAATGTAAATTAATTATAACAATATATATGTAAATTAATGTATATATGTAAATTAATGATAATAATGTCTATTCACAAAATATCTGCAAATTGCTTGTCATGAAAGTAAATATACTGACAATCTAAAAAAAAAGATAACTTTTTTGCCAAATACATTGTGCCATGGGTCTGATTTTTATGTAAAATAACATTTTGTACATGTCTACTTCTTCATTACACAATGCAATGCCTAAATTATTTTTGATCACATGAAAAACATGCAAGTATTTTCATCATCTCTGAAAACAGATGGGAAGAACTAATATAAATTTGAATATCAATACATAAGTAGAGGTTAGATGATACAAGGAGATGACTAAACGCCTTTGACATTAATAGAGGAATGTTCATACAAAGATTTCTGGAAGCCATTACTGTTCTGAAAGGAACCATGAAACTGAAGGATGGAACTGTCCAACATAGAATCACAACTTAATTGTCCTTGAGTAATATTGCTTAGATTACTTAATCTCTGAGTCACAGTCTCCTCATTTATGAGATCAAATAAACCAGTAAATGTGAACAAGTTTCATAAACTGGATTATACTATGCAAATCTCAAAAGTATTTTCAATAAAACTCACATGGCCAGCATACAAAGGAACACACATGTTATGATCAAAAGGAGGACTAGGCCCCCCCAAAAAAATCTAAAAGAAAATGTGCATATAGAAAAGCAATAATGAGTTAGCAAAAAAAGAAAAAATAACTACTAAATGATTATAATCTTAAAGATTTGTTTTAGAAAGCACTGCATTTTGTTATTTTTTAAGGAATATATTCTGATATACAAAGTGAATGTTTCTTTGCTAACAGTTAATCTGAATTTAAAGGCAAACAACAAGTTCATCAGATTATACTCTCTTCCTACTGCCTTTTTATCAATTTTGTCTCTTGGTAGGCTATAAATCTTCACTTGTCATCTGTCAATAAACTAGAGATACCAGAATAAAGTGATAATCCTAAATCTAAACTCTTGGCAGTTGGACCAGACACTGAAACTTTCACACGTGGTTAGTAGAATAATATATAGAGAACTGCTAGGGTAGTTTCACAGAAGTGAATGGTATTTTGGCAATTTGGGAAAAGATGCATAGTGAGTTTAAAATCCAATATATCTCTGAAACATTGCCACTTATTTGCCTACACATTGCTAACTGAATAGTAATTCCTAAACATCCACTATCTGAAAAATATTGTTAAACATTAGAAATAGAGGTAAATATGATCAAAGCCTCTGCCTGATAGAATTTCTAACCTAGTAATAAGCACAGAAAAATAGACCCATGATCATAATATTAGGTGATAAGTACCATGATAGATTTATCATATAGGTCATTTATAATAAATAAATAAATACAGAAAAAAATAATATCTAAATAAATAGACAAATAGTACACTGTATTCATCATGTTTAAACTTTTCAGAATGGTCTTAACTATGTATATAAAGTGTCCATTAGAGTATATAATATTAAGATTAGCTTTTGATTATCCTTCTGCTTACTTACCTGGTGAAGTCTGATAAGTAATTGTACAAATAAATATAATAATGTTAAAAATATCTGGGAAGAGTGAGGTGGGTTTAAGGAAAATAAACTAATGGGGTATAAAGGCTAATTGTTCTCATTCCTATTTCTCTCTTACCCTACCACCCCATAATCAAGTTGGATGTCGGTGTGTATGTGTGTATGTTTGTGTTCATACTACATAATATGTAGGTAGGAACTATCTTCCTACCACTAAATTCATACATCAGTCTCAGCTCACTCTTTTTCTTCCTTACTATTCTAAGTGATGATGGGCCCTGTCCAGTCTTATCACTCCAGATGTGTTTTGCAGCTACTCTTTCTCATATTTTAAGGGATTTAGTTTTTGTTTCTATCTTCTGTCTCTTCAAAAAAGTCTGGGCAATTATTTAGAGGGTCAGATAGTAAATATTTTAGGCTTTGTGGACCACAGGGCATGTTGCAATAGCTTGTTGCAGCTATTCAATTCTGCCGAAGTGGCATGCAAACAACTATGGACAATGTGTAAATGAATTAGTTTAGCTGAATTACCAAAAAAGTTTTATTTACAGAAACAGGTGGTGGTGTTCTGGATTTGGCCCTTGGGTAGTAGTGGTATGACTCTACCTTAAATGATACATTTTTCCTTCTATTTGGGTTATTTTTTTTCAATTTATTTATTTTCAGAAAAACATTATTCATTATTTTTTCACCACACCCAGTGCTCCATGCAAGCCGTGCCCTCTATAATACCCACCACCTGGTATCCCAACCTCCCACCACCCCCCCGCCACTTCAAACCCATCAGATTGTGGGTTATTTTTAACTGTACTCAAATGTATTCTAATACTACCCATCATAAAGGTCAGTTTTTAATAAAAATGTCCACACAGCATTTGTCTATTATTTTAAAAATTTATAAACCAAGCTTAAAAAAGGATAAGCTTGGTAAAGGAATAGCTTTCCTCTAATTTTGACAAATCTACTTCATAAACACCTTGAAGGCCTAATCTGAATTTAGAATTTTTGGCCTTCTTCAAGCTTCACTTAGATATGATGATAAAGAGGACAAATGTCATTTCCACCTTCTTTCAATTCTCACTCCTTCCCTTTCTCCCTGAAGGACATAGTTTATCCACTTCTCCTACTTCTGAGTGTGAGGTTTGTTCTCAGAAAGATTAAACTTGTAGATGAAAATCCTAAAAGTTCTGGAGTAGATCCAGGGCCATTTAACTATAGAAATCCAGAGTCCCAGTACTCAGACTATGATCAAGGAAATATGCCATGGTGCTTGGAAGCCTACATCCTGTTGGCTACCTGGTCTCCTTACTCTGTAGGGAAAGATGAGACCAGGAAAGGGCCAAATTCAGGCCTGCTAAAGTACAGGGTCCAGAGCAGAATAGCTCTGCTCAGCAGAAAGCCTGCTTCCCCTGTCCCCACTCCTGCTGCTGTGTTCCCTCTCTTGCTGTTTCTCTCTGTTAAAAAAAAAAAATAAAAAATCTTAAAAAAGAAAGCCCTCTTTCTAAGTTTAGATACAGATATCATTAATTAAGATTAGGTCATACTGTAGAAACATAAGCCCCTAATCCAATATAACTGGTATCTTTTAAAAAAGGGGAAATTGGGCACAGACATGCACACAAAGAAAAAGCCATGCAAAGATGAAGGTAGAATTTGGGGGATGCTTCTAAAGGCCAAAGCATGCCACAGATTGCCAGAAAACTATCAGAAACTAAGAAAGGGTCATGAAACAAATTCTCTCTCTTAGCCCTCAGAAAGAACTAACACTGCTGACACCTTGATCTTGGACTGTTAGCTTCTAGAACTGTTAAGTAATAAATGTGTTATTTCAGCGACTCATTTTTTGGTACTTTGTCATGGTAGCCATAATAAACTAATGTATTTCCTTAAAGATATTTCCTTGCCAGGTGTTTCTGAATGGTTACCTTCCATTTAGTTTTAATCATTGTACTTTACTGTGTTCCTTGAGAATGCCACAAATTGTAATTATGTCTTATATACTAATTTGTTCATATATGTCTCTATTACTGTACTGCATTTGTACAGGATACACAATTACACATTGTAATTTCATTTGAGCAGGGTCTGCCAGTTTAATCACTACTGCCTTAACAGCACATAACACAATGATTGACACAGCAAAGAATGTGCTATTTTATGAAGAAAAGGGAGGGAGAAATGAACAAAGAAAATGGAAACAATATAAAAATATAGTAATAATTTTTGCCTTGGTAATATTTGTATATCATCATCCATTACTCCTTAGCATTTAATATACCATACTGTACCTCTGAAAGCAATTGGAAATATCAGTGGCTGTTAATAAATACTTCATTAAGTGAAATACTGAATAAACAACTATCTCAGAGACCTAGACAGAATTGGATTAAATAATTCATCAAGTGGTCAATTTGGGAGCTTGAATATGTCTACATTAACCAAACTGCCAAAATTTTACACAATTTTGAATTATATAAATATTACTTAAGTCATTAGAGCTGCACTAATTCATTTATTAATTCATTCACTTGTTCTTTTATTTATCCAAAATATTTTTAAGGGTTTGACATTATTTTCTGTTTTTAAAAAATTAACATATAATGTATTATTTGTTTCAGGGGTACAGGTCTATGATTCATCAGTCTTACACAATTCACAGCGCTTACTATAGCACATACCCTTCCCAGTGTCCATCACCCAGTCACCCCATCCTCTCACCACCCTCCTCTCTAGAAACACTTAATTGGTTTCCTGAGATTTAAGAGTCTCTTATGGATTGTCTCCCTCTCTGGTTTAATCTTGTATCTTTCTTCCTTTTCCTATGATCCTCTGTCTTGTTTCTCAAACTCCTCACATCAGTGAGATCATATGATAATTGACTTTCTCTGATTGACTTATTTTGCTTAGCATAACACCCTCTACTTCCATCCATGTCTTTGCAAATGGCAGGATTCCATGGGTGTTTTTCATGGCTGCATGGTATTCCATTGTGTTTATATGCCACGTCTTCTTTATCCATTCATCTGTTGATGGATCCAACAGTTGATAGTTCCATCCACATTGTTGCAAATGGCAAGATTTGGGGGAGGGAAGGTTATAGCTGTATAATATTCCTGTGTGTTTGTGTGTGTGTGTGTGTTTAATCACCTCTTTTTTATCCATTCATCTGTTGATGGACATTTGGGCTTTTTCCATAGTTTGGCTATTGTGGACACTGGTGCTATTAACACTTGGGAGCACATGCCCCCTAGGATCATTACATTTTTATCTTTAGGGTAAATCTCAGTAGTGCGATTTCTGGGTCATAGGGGAGCTCTATTTTCAACTTTTTGAGGAACCTCCATGCTGTTTTCCAGAGTGACTGCACCAGCTCGCATTCCCACCAACAGTGTAGGAGGGTTCCCCTTTTTCCCCATCCTCACCAACACCTCTCATTTCCTAACTGTTAATTTTAGCGATTCTGATTGGTATTAGGTGGTATCTCACTGTGGTTTTGATTTATATTTCTCTGATGTGGAGTGATGTTGAGCACTTTTTCATATGTCTGCTGGCCATTTGGATGTCTTCTTTGCAGAAATGTCTGTTCATGTCTTCTGTCCATTTTTTGATTGGATTATTTGTACTTTGGGTGTTGAGTTTGATAACTTCTTTATAGATTTCAGAAACTAGTCATTTATCTGATATGTCATTTATCTGATATGTTATTTGGAAATATCTTCTCCCATTCTGTTGGTTGTCTTTGGTTTTAGGGGTGTTAAAGTCCCCTTCTATTATAGTATTATTGTATTTGACTGTTTACTTTGTTGTGCAAAAGATTTCTATCTTGATGGAGTCCCAATAGTTCATTTCTGCCCTTCCTTCCCTTGCCTTTGGTGATATTTCTATGAAGAAGTTGCTGCAGCTGAGGTTGAAGAGGTTGCTGCCTGTGTTCTCCTCAAGGATTTTGATGGATTCCTGTCTCACATTGAGGTCCTTCATCCATTTTGAGTCTATTTTTGTGTGTGCTATAAGGAAATGGTCCAGTTTCATTCTTCTGCTGGTTGATGGTGTTTTGATAGGGATTGCATTAAATGTGTAGATTGTTTGAGGTAGCATAGACATTTTATCAATATTTGTTTTTCCAATCCATGAGCATGGAACATTTTTCCACTTCTTTCTGTCTTCCTCAATTTTTTTCAGGAAAACTTTACAGTTTTCTGAGTACAGACTCTTTGCTTTTTGGTTAGATTTATTCCAAGGTAGCTTACCCTTTTGGGTGTAATTGTAAATGGGACTGACTACTTAATTTCTCTTTCTTCTGTCTTTTTGTTAGTATATAGAAATAAAACTGATTTCTGTGCATTGATTTTATATCCTGAGAATTTACTGAATTCCTGTATGAGTTCTAGAAAGTTTCCACATAAAGTAACATATCATCTGCAAAGAGTGAGAGTTTGACTTCTTCTTTGTCAATTCAGATGCCTTTTATTTCTTTTTGTTGTCTGATTGCTGAGACTAGGACTTCTAGTACTATGGTGAATAGCAGTGGTGATAGTGGACATCTCAGCTATGTTCCTGAACTTTTAGGGGAGAAGCTCTCATTTTTTCCTTACTGAAAATTATATTCGCTATAGGTTTTCCATAGATGGCATGAGGTATGTATCCTCTATCCCTACACAGTGAAAGGACGTGTACTTTGTCAAGTCTTGTACTTTCCTCAAGTCTTGAGGAAGTGTCCTCAAGAAAGGACGCTGTACTTTGTCAAATACTTTTTTAGCATCTCTTGAGATTATCATACAGTTCTTGTTCTTTCTTTTATTAATGTATTGTATCACATTGATTGATATGCAGATGTCAAACCAATCTTGCAGCCTAGGAATAAATCTCACTTGGTTGTGGTGAATAATCCTTCTAATGTACTGTTGGATCCTACTGGCTGGTATTTTTGTGATAATTTTTGCATCCATGTTCATCAGGGATATTGGTCTGCAACTCTCCATTTTGATGGGGTCTTTGTCTGGTTTTGGGATGAAGGGAATTCTGGCCTCAAAAAATGAGTTTGGGTGTTTTCTTTCCATTTCTGTTTCTTGGAACAGTTTCAGGAGAACAGGTATTAATTCTTCTTTAAGTATTTGGTAGAATTCCTCTGGGAAGCCAACTGGCCCTGGGCTCTTGTTTCTTGGGAGATTTTTGATTACTGCTTCATTTTCCTTACTGGTTATGGGTCTTTTCAGGTTTCCTACAGCTTTCTGGTTAAGTTTTGGTAGTTTATATGTCTCTAGGAGTACCTGATTTCTTGAAGATTGTCTAATTTGCTGGTGTATTGTTGCTCATAATATGTTCTTGTAATTGTTTGTATTTCTTTGGTGTTTGTTGTGATCTCTTTCATTCATGATTTTATTAATTTGGGTCCTTTCTCTATTCTTTTTGATAAGTCTGGCCAGGGGTTTATCAATCTTATTAATTCTTTTAAAGAACCAGCTTCTAGTTTTGCTGATCTGTTCTACTGTTCTTTTGGTTTCTATTTCATTGATTTCTGCTCTCATCTTTATTATTTATCTTCTCCTGCTGGGTCTGGGCTTTATTTGCTCTTCTTTATCCAGTTCTTTTAGGTGTAGGGTTAATTGTGTGCTTGAGATCTTTCTTGTCTCTTGAGAAAGGCTTGAATCACTATATACTTTCCTCTAGGACCACCTTTGCTGCATCCTAAATATTTTGAACAGTGTGTTTTCATTTTCATTTGTTTCCATGAATTTTAAAAATTCTTCTTTAAAATTCTGGTGTAGGCAGCCACAGACCCAGCAAGAGGTGAGGGATCAAACCAGGCCCTGACTCGTGCCTCCTGAATATCGGTTGAGTTGCGCTTGAGAAAAAGCCTGAGCTGACTCATGCCTCCTGAATATCAGTTGAGTTGCGCTTGAGAAAAAGCCTGAGCTGACTCGTGCCTCCTGAATATCAACTGAGTTGCACTTGAGAAAGAGCCTGAGCTATGGACCCTAAGACTCGCTGATGTGACTGCCTGCATGTATTAAGAGGCAAAACTGGGTTGCACATTTAACTGTCACAAGATTTCCCTGTACTTGCATGGATTATAAATTGCACCCTTGTAAGCTCATGAAATGCTAGTTAAAGATTAGCTAAGTAGACAAAAGTTACTGGCATCACAAGATCCACTACCAGCACTTGGGCAATGGGTTTTGTAAAAGCTTAGGGGGTTTCATGTGAATGTTACATGTGTATGAACAATCAACCAAGAATAGATACTTCCTTATAATTGTTTCTGTTAACTATATAATGCCTCACAGCCTTGAATAAAATTGGCACTGCTGGACAACCTCCTCAGTGCTCCTTCTGCCCCCATCTCTTTGTCTCTTAATTTCTTTTCACCATCCTCTTACCCTCACGTTCCTGGTCGATTTGTCGCACCACCGTGACATTCTGGTTGACCCATTCATTCTTTTCTAGGATGCTCTTTAGCCTCCATGTATTTGAATTCTTTCCAACTTTCCTCTTGTTGTTGAGTTCTAGTTTCAAAGCACTGTGGTCTGAAAATATGCAGGGAATGATACCAATCTTTTGATACCAGTTGAAACCTGATTTGTGACCCAGGATGTGATCTACTTTGAAGACTTCCATGCACACTAGAGAAGAATGTGTATTCTGTTGCTTTGGGATGGAATGTTCTGAATATATTTGAATGTTCTGAATATATCTGTGATGTCCATCTGGTCCAGTATGTCATTTAAAGTCTTTATTTCCTTGTTATGGGAGGTGTTAAAGTCCCTTACTATTATTGTATTATTGTCAATGTGTTTCTTTTATTTTGTTATTAAGTGGTTTATATGATTGGCTGTTCCCATGTTAGAAGCATAGGTAATTAAAATTGTTAGATCTTCTTGTTGGATTGACACATTAAATATTATATAGTGTCCTTCCTCATCTCTCATTATAGTCTTTGCTTTAAAATCTAATTTATTTGATAAAAGGATTGCTACCCTAGATTTCTTTTGATGTCCATTTAGCATGGTAAATTGTTTTCTGCTCCCTCACTTTAAATCTGGAGGTGTCTTTGGGTCCAAAATGAGTTTCTTTCAGACACCATATCAATGAGTCTTGGGTGTTTTGTTTTTGTTTTTGTTTTTGTTTTTAAACACATTCTGATATCCTGTGTCTTTTGACTGGGCATTTAGCCCATTTACATTCAGGGTAATTATTGAAATATATGAATTTAGTGCACTGCATTGCCTATAAGGTGACTTACTATATATTGTCTCTGTTTCTTTCTAGTTTATGTTACTTTTAGGCTCTCTCTTTGCTTAGAGGTCCCCTTTCAGTATTTCCTTTGGGGTTGTTTTGGTGTTTGCAAATTCTTTTAGTTTTCATTTGTTCTGGAAGCTTTTTATTTCTCCTTCTATTTTCAATGACAGCCTAACTGGATATAGTATTCTTGGTTGCTTGTTTTTCTCCTTTAGTGTTTTGAATATATCATGCCAGTCCTTTCTGGCCTGCCAAGTCTCTGTGGAGAGGTCTGCTGCCAATCTAATATATCTTGCATTGTAGATTACAGACCTCTTGTCCCAAGCTGCTTTCAGGATTTTCTCTTTGTCTCTGAAACTTTTAAGTTTTACTATTAGCTGACGGGTGTTGACCTATTTTATTGATTTTGAGGGAGGTTCTCTGTGCCTCCTAAATTTTGATGCCCATTTTCATCCCCAAATTAGGGAAGTTTTCCACTGTAATTTCCTCCACAAAACCTTCTTCCCCTCTCTCTCTTTCTTCTTCTTCTGGGATCCCAATTATTCTAATATTGTTTCATCTTATGGTATCACTTATCTCTTAAATTCTCCCCTCGTGATCCAGTAGTTGTTTATCTCTCTTTTTCTCAGCTTCTTTATTCTCCATCATTTGGTATTCTATATCACTAATTCTCTCTTCTTCCTCTTTTATCCTAGCATTAAGATCCTCCATTTTTATTGCACCTCATTAATAGCTTTTTTAAAATTTCAACTTGCTAGATTTTAGTTTTTATTTCTCCAGAAAGGGATTCTCTAGTAACTTCTATGCTTTCTGAGGGTTTGAAATTATTTTAGCTCTTGTGATATTCCAGTGGAAAAGTAAAACAAAGGACCTTGGAATTTACTTTCTATACAGGTTGGGGGAAGGAAACAGGCAGTAAGAAAGGTAAACATAATATATTGTAAATTACATAGTAATCTCAGTGTTAATAAGGCCTATGAAATATAGAAAAAAGGAACAGGATAGAGAGGATAGATGGTGTTTTTTGGATTCCAATTTGAAATGATGTGGTTCAGTATAGAAATCTTTTCAAGGAGGTAACATCTGACTTAGTTATCTTTTTCTTTTTTTCTTTTTTCTGAGAGAAAAGCATTCCAGAAAAATAGAACAATCAAACTGAAGGCCAAAAGGTGTGAATATTCAGGCATATTTAAAAAGCAGCCAAGGAGTCACTGTGGTTGAACAGTGTAAACTGTTGAACAGTCACTGTGGTTGAACAGAATAAATGAGAAGAATACAAAGGGGTGTGCTCAGAGAGGTAACAGGATTGGTGGAGAGAAGGCTGTCCATATAGGGTCTTTTAGCTTGCGCAGTACCTATATTTGACAATATATAAAAAAAAAAATTACTCAAAACATATTTGTGTTGGGGAGACCTTAATGATAACTTAATTCAACTTTTCTACTTCATAAAGAAAATTGAGGTCAGAGATGTTAAGATGCTCAAAGTCACATGGATAATTTGACCTATCACTGGAACCTATCTGATAGAATCATTCATCTTCCACTATTGAGTTAGTATGGTGCTTCCTGAATAGTGGATCTCAAATGTAGTGTGCATCAGAATCACCTATGGGCCTTTTTAAAGTAGAATATTCAGTTCCACTCCCAGCATTTCTGTTCCGTTTAGTCTTCTTGATTTGGGTCCTAACAGTTTGTACCTAACAAGTTCCCAGGTGATACTGATATTGATGGTCTGGAGACTGTACATTAAGAAGTATTGCTCTAGACTCCTGTTGTAGACATACCATGTCAGCAGTATAACAAGATATATATGTTTGATACCTTACCAAACTGCATTTAGTCACTTAGATCTACCATAATTTCATGGAAATGATAAGCACTTCCTTGCATATTTATTGTAAATATGATATATCTTCATTTTAGGATTACTTTCCTAGAAGTTGAAGCATCTGTTCCTATTTTTCTACCTATCTGGTCTCTTCATTATCCTTTCATTTTCCTAAATGCCTTTTTAAATTTCCTTTTAAAATGTATTTTTTTTCCCATTGGGGGATCAGACATTTGGAACCAAAAATTAGGGAGAGAATGAAAAAGAATACATGATTTGTATAATATGTGGTTTGGGCCCCATATAAGTTTATTTTCTCCAGTCAGTTTTTTTTTTTTTTTTTGGTCCTGTTTTATGATTTTAAATTCTCTTAAAAATACATCAGGATGGAAATGTCTAACTTTTTTTTTTCTTCTACAATAGAGTACATAACACACTTTGCCTCTATAGTGGAGAATATTCAACTGTATATGGGTTTTTATATCATTTTGTAAAACAATAGGAACTGAATATCAATATATGTGACAGAAAGAAAAAAATATAAATGGTCCTGAGATTTATAACACTTTCAAGTTAGAAAACAATTTCAAACCAATCTGGCAAAATTATTTTCTCTGACTCTTAGCTAGTTTCCAATTTTCTTGGCCAGATATGGAGGACTCCTCCTTCTTCCATGTTGAAGTTTAGGAAGCCATGGGAATAAAAAACTAATAAATTAATTTTAGAAAATGTATAATGGATAGGCAATGGATTATTAAGACTTATTATTTATACTTCCTAACCAATTTTAGAATCTGTATCACACTTTCCTACACACCTCTTCTGTCTTTATTGTCTTTTCCTTGGACATTTGCCATGTCTTCCCTATGGTTTCCCTAAGTATTCTTTTCAGAAGTCCAACAATGCACATTGTTCTCTATTTTTCAAAAGTGAATATGCTGTCAATTTATTGTTTAAATAAAATCCTTATGCAGCTCCCTAAAATATATCAGATAAAGCCCAAAGTCATCAGATAAAATACTTGACATCTGTCTACTTCTTCAGTTTCAGTCTTGCCTCTCTTCTGTATTCCTTAATACACCATACACTGTTTTAATATGTCAAGACCTTGGTATAGTTGTTAATCTCCCTTGGGCACCCTTCCTCTTTCTGTCTTCATGGTAAACCCTTATCTATTCTTCAGTTGATACTGGCACATGTTGAAATGCTCCTTGTGCCACATTCTATAGGTCAAAGCTAGTCACAATGTTGACTAAGACTCCAGAGGGCTACAGAAATAGATCTCAAGACTCTGGATGTCAGAAGTGTTGTGATTATAAAAGGGACTGTGATTCTGTATTCTAAATAGAATACATCACAATATTCTAAGTGGTCTTTAAACTTAATACAATTTCTTTAACACAAATACATGAATAATGGGGGTGGGGTTGGCAGAGAAACCACTGATGTTCAAAAGATCACTGCAAAAGAAATGCGATATACCTTCTTCCATATTCAATCCACTTTTATAACAAGTAAAATTCTGAATATAAATTACCTTCTTTTAAACTATTCTATCCGTGGAATGTTCAACAACTATTTTTAATGCAAAAAAAGATATATTATTTATATAAAATCTACTTCACTTTCACTTCTTCAAGAATATATGTTGTGGGGCGCCTGGGTGGCTCAGTGAGTTAAGCCGTTGCCTTCGGCTCAGGTCATGATCTCAGGGTCCTGGGATTGAATCCCGCATCAGGCTCTCTGCTCAGTGGAGAGCCTGCTTCCTCCTCTCTCTCTCTGCCTGCCTCTTTGCTTACTCGTGATCTCTGTCTGTCAAATAAATAAATAAAAACCTTAAAAAAATATATGTTGTGATTTTATAGGTTGAATTGCTCCTGATGAACTGCATTAGGATACTGAATCCTGAGTGTAAAAGATATTTTAGACTCTTAGGCAATATTCATTTCATAGAAAGAGAAAGATGTACTAGTAATAAAATTGATTCATAAGAATCTCTTCCTAATATTCAAAAAGTTCAATACCCCCCACACTCCCAATCTTTGAGGTCTAATCTGGATTTCTATTTGGTTGTAATAATTGAGATGAGCTGTCTCAATCTTTTAATTTGGTATGTGAATTATTTATTTTCAAAAACTGCACATTCTTTTCTTCAGATATTCATATCAATAGTACAAGAACTTCCCATGGGAGTGTGTTTTGATCCAACTAAATCAAGTAAGTTAAATTCCAGAGTGTTTCTGTATGCTGTATACTCAATTTTTTCAGATAGATTTTGATTCTACTTCCAAAATCAGAGTGATAAATAGTTCCTAATGGAAAAATTCAGGTGATTAAGTCTTATCAAATATTTAGCCAATAGGATGCTGATGAACTGCATGCTTCTAAAGAGTTGTTTAAACCAAAGATTAAAATTTGATTTTGCTGTGATAAGTAGAAACCTTACAAAATTCAATATTGAGACTACATCATCAATTTGAGCAATATTTAGTAGAAGCGATTTTTGCACATCATTTTGGAAATAGATTAGAACAAAAATACACAGTCTGTCTTTGCATTTGCTGCTACTCAGCATTTCCTAAGCACCCACTATGGGCTAAGAGATGTATCAAAATATATAATAAAATGAGCATACACAATTTTAGCTATATATGAATGGAGAATTCAGTGAAGTATATAATGTTTAAGAAATATTATTTATATTAGTTTTTAAAATAATATCATTGCACTGATATTTACATTTTAAAATATTTATTCACTGATAATTTGTGTGTGTGTTTTCTACCCTCTATTCAACTGTTAAATATATGGGTCTGTAACTCAGGAAAAGGTAACATACAGAACTAAAGATAAGAATAAAGATAAAAGATATACACTTAGGTATAGAGCAAGATACATAATTAAGAATAAATATAAACAGACTTTTTGATGCATCAAATATTTACAGTAGTTAAAGGCACAGGGGTAAATTTGATTAACATGAAAGGGTAATATACAGTAAGAAAAAGAAGCTAAAAATTTTCTCTGTTGAATACCAACACATAAGAGACCATGAGAGAGATAGGACCACACAAAGAAGACTAAGCTGGAGAAAGCCAGAAAAAGAGAACAGAAATCAAGTAGACATTGTGTCAGCAAAGGAAGGATAAGCAGATGAAAGATTCAACAATGGGTCACACTATGTCAAGTAGAAAGTTGGACTGATATGGTTTCCAAGGACTCTTTGCCAATGGTATATTGTTAACATGTGGTGTGAGAAAATGACTAATGGTATGTGAGTAGGTTTTGACTGAGAAAACAGACTCTTTATTCAAGAGTGTGAGATAAGGTGGTTAGCTAAAGCCCAGTGTAGGGGAAGGTATATTTTTGTGGCTTCATTTTTTTTGTTTTTGTTTTTGTTTTATTGTTTTTTCTTTCAAAATGGAAAAATAAATGAGCTTGTTTAAAATATGAGGGGATGATTCATTAGTGAAGGATACTTGAAGAGAGTGCTTAACTGAAAAATCACTTTCAAGTGTGCATTGAAATGGAGACATTGATGGGGAAGCAAGAGGAATGATGCAAGTAAAGGCATATAAAGGAAATCTGCCAGTTGCTTCTGGCATAGGTATAAATAGTCCTACTTGGATGACACACATATATATATATATAAATATACATATGTGTATATATGTATATTTTTTCATAAATTAAGAGCAAGAGGAGAGTTGGGTAGATAGGAGCCATTGTCAAAAATGAAAGATAACTGAAGAAAAAAACAGATGAAATAGTGCTAAACTCTAAGCTGAGATTGGAGACCATGAAATTTTACTGGTGATAATTTACATAGCTTTGTAATTTTCTTTTTTGCCAGCCTGATGGTAATCATTCCATTGACTTTCATGCATAGTGTTTTGTTTTGTTTTGTTTTTAACTATATGTCTGTGAAGAGTAATACACCATGGATTCCTGTCTTCCAGCTGTCTTCCTATATTCATGCAGTATCACTCATGGTGTCCTAAGTTCTAAGTCCTCTAGGCTCTTTATGCTCTATCACCATAAACTATCTAAGTCTTCAGGCACTTCCTAAATTTTTCAGGAGCTTGTTAACTAGTCACCTATTGATACTATCATCACCAAGGATGATTTTGACTGAAATTCTTCAGGATTTTACTATACTCCACACCAGTAACATGTATATATGTATATAATTTATACTTATAGATGTGTGTATGTGAGATAGAAAAAGAGGTAGATGTTATCTATCAGTCTGAATGCACTGATTTAATGTGATGGATAATTTAATGTAATTTTATTAAACTTTGATAAAGTGAAAAAATTTTTTTTCATTTTTTTGAGCAAGAATTAAGTGAGTTTAGTTTCAGGAATTGATTATTATTTATTTTTTTTTTAGTGGGTAGGCAGAAATTAAGTTAATACATCAGGCCTCCTAATATACTAACAGTATTCATTCATGTTTAGAATTTTTGAGTAACTCAGTTGTTCATTTCGTTTCCAAAGATGACAAACCAATTTACTTGTCCATCTGAGTTTTCTCCCTGGGCAAAATGGTTCGTATATAACCCATCTTAGTCTATATACGGTACCAATAAACAGTAACTAACAACTCAGATTTAAAATCTTGGAATAGTTTTTTATTCTTTTCTATTTTCCTTGACTCTCATATATAATTTGTCACTGTATAACTTTAAGGAACAAAACACAATGGCTCAATTTACATATACTGTGAAATGATTACCACAATAGATTCAGCTAACGTTCATCTTCTCACATACATACAATAAAAAGAAAAGAGAGGGGGGAAAAAAGAAAAAGGGGAAAAATCTTCATGTGATGGGAACTCGTAGGATTTACTTTCATCAAAACTTTCCTATATATTATAGGACAATGTTAATTATAGTCATTATTATGTTGTGCATTCATCCCTAGTACTTATTTATCTTATAAAAGAAAGTTTTGTTTTTTGATCAGTTTTCTCCAATTCTCCTCATCCTTCCCCATGTCTCTGGTAATCACAAATATGAACTCTTTTTCTATGAGTTTGCCTATTTCTTTTTAGATTTAACATATAAGTGAGATCATACAGTAGTATTTCTCTTCTTTATCTATTCACCCATTCAGTGGACACTTACGTTTTTCCCATGTCTTGGATATTGTAAATAATAATGTTGTGAACATGGAGGTTCTTTTGAAGTACTCTTTTCATTTTCTTCCACTGTATTCCTGGAAATATAATTGCTGGATCTTGTAGTAGTTCTATTTTTAGGGTCCTCTATTTTTTGAGGATCCCCCATATTGTTCTCCATAGTGGCTGTACCAATTTACCATCCCATTAACAGTGCACAGCACTCTACTTTATCCACATCTATATCAGCATTAATTTCTTGCCTTCTTGATGATAGCCATTTTAACAGGCATGAGGTGGTATTTCATTGTGCTTTTAATTTTCATTTCCTTAATTCCTAGTGATACCAAGCATCTTTTCATATACCCATTTCATTTTCATATGTCTTCTTCGGGGAAATAGCTATTTAAGTCCTTTACTCATTTTTAAATTGGGTTATTTGCCTTTGCTATTGAGTTGCAGGGGTTCTTTTTAATAGTTTCAGACAGTATGTCATTCTAATTTGAATAACTTCATACTTAAACTACCATAAAAACTTCCTAAGTTATTTCCTTATATGCAGTTCATCTAACTACCCCTATTCTGTCTCTTTTATATAACCATCAGATTACATAGCCCAAAATGCTTGTTCAAACATAACATACTCCCCTTTAGAAGCCTTCTTGACTACCCTGGAATATCAGAATTTCAAATCTCAAAGTTACCTTAAAAATTAGACTGTCCAATATGTAGATGAGGGAAATTGGGCCTACAGAGAGGAAATTACACTACTATTATGTACCAAGAGCTAAAAAATATTGAGTAAAAGAGATGAAGTCCTTAACCTTACAGAGCTTATGCAAAAGAAAGTAACAAACAGCAAATACATTATAACTATATAATTAGATAAAGTAACAAGTTTTGATTAGTACTATGAAGAAAATTAAATCTGGGACAAAAGACCGGATATTAGGGTGCAAGTTATTTTAGAAGTTGTAGAAGTTAGGATGACCTTTCAGGAGAGGTTTATTTCATTTGAGTGAACACAAATGGAGTAAAAGAAAAACCCTACAAATATCTGCGGATATCGGGGAAAAGAGTTTTTCCGGTGTAAGAAAATAAAGACAAGATCCTTAAACTTAGACAAATTTGTTTGTTTGAAAAATAGCCAAATGGGGGTGCCTGGGTGGCTTGGTGGGTTAAAGCCTCTGCTTTCAGCTGAGGTCATGATCCCAGGGTCTCTGCTATTCGGGGAGCCTACTTCACCCTCTTTCTCTGCCTGCCTCTCTGTCTACTTGTGATCTCTTTCAAGTAAATAAATAAAATATTAAAGAAAAGAAAAGAAATAGCTAAATGGTCAGTCTGGCTAAAGTGGATGAAGGTTGGGGCTAAGAAGTTGGAGAAAAATAAATTATGCCAGGAAAAGCACTTGAGGAAGACAATATAGGTAGGCCGCAGGTGAGAAGTTACTTTTACTAGAATTCTACTGGAAGATTTTAAGCATGTGTGAGGGGGATAACATAATCAGACTCTTTTTTTTTTAATAGTATGATAGACTATGACAGGCAAGAACGGAAGTCTAGATAACAGGATATTGTGGTGGTAATGGTGCTGAGGAGTGGTTAGATTCTGGTACTATTTTATAGGTGGAATAGATTTCCTATTACAATGTATGTAGAATGTGATAGAAAGAGACATCAGGGGGGAATCCAAAGTTTAGGGACAGGAAATTGGGTAAATGAACATGAGGAAACTACAGAAGAAACATGTCTGTCGATATACTTTAATTTTATTTTGGACAGGGTTGAGTAAAGGACCCATCAGTCAGCTAAAGGTGACTGGCTTATCTGAGTGGAATGAAATTTTGGAGCTCTCAGCAGGTAAGATGTTAGAGCAAAACTGCTGGTTGCCTATATGATGTCCATTTCTAATTCTATCTTACTAATAGAATCCCATTATTACCAAAAATAATAATATTAATAATGTCTAACCTTATTTGCAGATTGGGGTTTTCAGTGAGATGTTCCTATAAGTGGTTAAGTGAGGCTTCCAGGAAGACCCATCAAGGGGCCCAGATTAGCCAGGACACTTTCGTTTGGTGCTTTTCTCTCCCACATATCTTGCCCCAAATGACCACAAGGAGATCCAGTCCATCCTGTGAGTGTGAGGGTGGACAAAAACGCTGCTGTTGGAGGCTGGGCTACAAATAAGTATAAAACTCCCATGCTTGCTCTAAACAGGCCCCTTTGGATTTTTTTTTTTTTTTTTTTTTTTTTGGTATGAAGAAAAAAATATTCATCTTGCTTAAGCCACTTTTTGTGGTGAATTTTTTTTTTTTTGTGGTGAATTTTTGTTTGTAAGAAGTCAAATCTACCAGAAACAATGAGTAAAAACCACATGGTTGCATGAGATTTCCAAGGGAGTAAATACAAGAGTCCAGGAAGCTGAGGGTGAGCCCTAAGGCAAACCAACACTAGTCAACTGAGAGGAGGTAACATTTTAGCATTGAACACTGGAATGGAACAGACAGAGAAGCACAAAGAAAATAAGTCTGAGAGTTGACCACTGGATTTAGAATTAGTGACACTGATCACTAGGGACTCATTGGAATGACAGAGAATCAGACTTGTTTGAAGATCAGGTACAATAGTATATATAGGAAAATATTTATTGATCTGTTATAAAATCTTTTTTTTAAACCAACATATATCATAAGTACTAAGTAGTCTGAATGGGAATTTACTTTGAGGGACTTATTGCCTGTTACACTATCCTCTATGCTATCTTTATCTCACTATATAAATACCTTGTTTATAATTTCTGATCTTAGTCTTGTTTGGTTTTGTCTTTGTCACTGTCCCAAGAAATCTGTGTCAGAGAAGAGATATGACAGTTAAAAAAAATAAAAATAAAAAGATAAACACGAAACAAAGTTGAAATCCTAGTATATATACCAATTTCATTCTTCTTAAATTTCAAAATTAGAGAATAGACATCCATGACATTAAATGTTATACTAAAACATATTTTAATGGACACATAGATTGTTAAATCAGAAATATCATCATATAGATACATCAGAAATTATAATTATCTTAAAATTAGAATATCTGCAAGAGAAGAAGTAATGTGAAAGAATGAAGATGTGATATAGGGGGCAAAATGACAGAGAAATAGGAGACCCTGTTTTAACCAGTTGCCTAAAGTGAGATAATTATCTACCAGAACACTCTGAACACCCATGAAATCAGCCTGAGATATAGGATTATACACACTTCTGTATCTCTACAGGGACAGAAGATGCCAGTGGAGAGGTAAAGTGGAGTGGGAATGATAGGACTGATATCAGAGGATAAACAGAAGTGGGAGGGAACCACCAGAAGTGACCCATTGGAAAGTAATAGCCCAATATGAGAATGACCTGTGATTGGGGACCAGCATTAACTTGGAGTTTGGTTAAAAGCATTCAAAAAGAGCAAAAGATCTTAAGGGGCAACTGGTGGAGTCAGGCATTCATGGGCACGTCATAAGCCCACAGACCCAGGAGAGCTACCACTGGCAACCACGTGTGCCAGAGAGAGTGCTGCAAAGTCTCCAGGCCATGGTCCCTGAGCCCCCAGCTTTTTGCTGCTTGTTAAAGCGCTGGGCTAGGCACACTTCCCGCTGGCACACATGAGAGAGTCTGGTGTGGATGCTGGCCCGAGCTCTCTAGAACCACAGTCTTTTGCACTCAACATCTGCACTGCACGACCAGGGCCTAAACCTAGCTCCCCACCCTCCCGTGAGAGAGCTCCCTGCAGGCCCTAGCTGGTGGTCTCTAGGACTGGCTGAGAGTCTGAACACTTCCATCCCACACTTGAAAATCTCAGCATGTTATCTCTGGTTGAGATCTCTCAGGTGGTGGGGAACCAGACAGTAGTCCTGGCAAAAGCAGTCCCTGGAAGCAGGTTCCCTGGACCAATATTGCTTGAAGTTTTAGTGGCACAGGGGTGCAGAGATAAGCGGGCAACTTTGGGCACCCCTGAGACGGTGGCTGGGGATGTGCACTGCCTGTGGGAGGTTGCACAGCTCAACAGAGTTTGCAAAGGGGGAGCTTATGTGTTCTGGACCACCCAGAGGGGAGCAGGCTGAGGCTTCTCTCTGAGATGGAGGCCTGGGTGCAGTTTGCTTTCCACTAAACCTCAGAAAAGCTGCAAAAAAATGCCAAAGAACAAAAACTTCCAGAGAACAAAAGCCTGAAAAACCCATTTCCACAGAGCCTAGCCCCTGGATAGGGGGTAGGAGAACTCAACCAAAGCAAGACTGACTAAAAAACAACAAGGCAGGCCCTTCCCCTAGAAAGCCAGCCAAAAGAATGAGAGAACAACCATCACAGGGTCCCCATAAAACTACAAAACCCGGGTGCCTGGGTGGCTCAGTGGGTTAAGCCGCTGCCTTCGGCTCAGGTCATGATCTCAGAGTCCTGGGATTGAGTCCCGCATTGGGCTCTCTGCTCAGCAGGGAGCCTGCTTCCCTCTCTCTCTCTCTGCCTGCCTCTCTGTCTACTTGTGATCTCTGTCTGTCAAATAAACAAATAAAATCTTTAAAAAAAAAAAAACTGCAAAACCCCAATATCAGGGGAAAACAAGATATTAAGTTGCTGGTATTGCCCCAAAACCTGTATATTTCATAGATACAACTTTTATTTTTAATTCATTCTCACTATTCTTGTTCTTTTAAATTTTTAACCTTATTACCATTACAATGAGAAATACAACAAATTCCATAATAAATTTTTAAAGTGACCTTTCTTCATACATATACTGTGTTTTTTTTGCCTCTCTAGTTTTTTAAATTTACATATAGATACAAGCTTCAAGGTAATCCTCTTTGCCTAATCAATACTACCCCTATATATAAACCAATTTTAATCCCCCTTTATCTTTGGAAAGTTGAGTCCTTTAACAAACATATCAAGATATACCCAGGAAGAATCAAAATAATCTTCCTCACCCACATATTGATAACCACCCCCCCATCTTTTTCTTCTGTCAGTGTTTCTGTGTATTTATTTTTGTTCTGGTATTATATAACTCTTATCCTTGGGGTTCACTTTGGCGGGGTTCTTTTTTTTTCTATCATTTATTTTTGTTGGTCTTTTTGTTTGTCCATTTTTGTTTGTATACCTTATAAATCTTACATTTGGGACCCATTCTAGCTGGGTCTTCTCTCTCTTTTTTTTTTTTCCCCCCTGTTTCTCTCTTTATGTCTCTCTCTCTCTCTCTCTTTTTTTTTTTTTTTCTTTTCTATTTTCTTTCTTTTTGATGGTGACTTCTGATTGTTCAGAAGCATTTCAGGGTGCACCTTGCCTGGATCACAGTTGATATATTCAGCTACACATCACATCAATCACCTCTTACCAAAATGACTAGAAGGAGGAATTCCCAACAGAGGAAAAATTCAGAGACTGTTCCCTCTTCATCAGAGCTATTGGATATGGACATAAACAGTATGTCAGAAAGGGAATTCAGAGTAACAATTACCCAGGCAATGGCCAGGTTGGAGAAAACCATTAATGACAACATGGAATCGATTAGGGCAGAAGTGAAAGCCACCTAGGAAAAAGTTTAAAATGATATTGATGAGATCCAATCTAATCTAAATTCCCTAATAGCTAGGGTAACCCAGGCAGAAGATAATTAGTGATCTAGAAGACAAACTGACAGAGAAAAAGGATCAGGAGGAGGCCTGGAACAAATAGCTTAGAAGCCATGAAAACTGAATTAGGGAAATAAATGATGCCATGAAACATTCCAATGTCAGAATTATAGGGATCCCTGAGGGGGAGGAGAAAGAAAGATTAAAAGATATAGTTGAACAAATTCTCCGTGAAAATTTCCTCAACCTGGGGAACGGAACCAGTGCTCGGGTCCTAGAGGCAGAAAGAGCACCCCCTGAGATCATAGAATCTAGAAAGACCTCAAGACACCTGATTGTGAAACTGATGATTCATAACTTTAGACAGAAGCTCTTGAGAGTAGCTAGGAAGATTCCTTACATACAGAGGAAGGTCCATCAGAATAACATCAAACCTGTCCACAGAAACCTGGCAAGCCAGAAAGCAATAGCAAGACATATACAGAGCGCTAAAAGAGAAGAAAATGCAGCCAAGAATATTTTATCCAGCAAGGTTGATATTCAAAATAAATGGGGGAGATAAAGAACTTCCAAGACCAGCAAGGTTTAAAAGAGTATGTGAACACCAAGCCAGCATTACAAGAAATATTAAGGGGAGTTCTAATAAAGAAGAAAGAACCCAAGAGTATCTTAGAACAGAAATGTACAGAGACAACCTATAGAAACAAGGACTATACAGGCAAGATGTTGTCATAAAAATATATCTTTCATTAATTACTCTCAATGTGAATGGACTAAATGTTCCCATAAAATGGTACAGGGTTGCAGATTGGATAAAACTACAGGACCCATCCATATGTTGTTTACAAGAGACCCATTTGGAACCTAAGGATACATCCAGACTTAAAGGGAAGGGATGGAGAAGCATCTTTCATGCAAATAGGCCTCAAAAGAAAGCTAGGGTAGTGATTCTCATATCAGATAAATTAGATTTTAAACTAAAGACTGTAATCAGAGATAAAGAAGGAAACTACATTATTCTTAAAGGGTCTATCCACCAAGAAGATCTAACAATTATAAATATTTATGCCCCCAACACGGGAGCAGCCAACTACATAAGACAGCTGTTAATCAAGATAAAGAGTCATACTGATATGAATACATTAATAGTAGGAGATCTTTATACACCACTCTCAGTAATATACATCATCCAAGCAAAAAATCAATAAAGAATCAAGAGCATTGAATGACACATTGGACCAGATGGACCTCATAGATATTTACAGAACATTCCACCCCAAAACAACAGAATACTCATTCTTCTCAAACACACATGAAACTTTCTCCAGAAGAGACCACATACTGGGTCACAAATCAGGGCTCAACCAATACCAAAAGACTGAGATTATTCCCCGCATATTCTCAGACCACAATATTTGAAACTAGAACTCAACCACAAGAAAAAGTTTGGAAGTATTTAAAAAACTTGAAAACTAAAAAAACCCTTTTTAAGAATGTCTGGATCAACCAGGAAATCAAAGAAGAACTTACACACTTCATGGAAACCCATGAGAATGAAGATATTTTGGTCCAAAACCTATGGGATACAACAAAGGTGGTCCTAAAGGGGAAATACATAGACATCCAAGCCTCCCTCAAAAAAAAAAAGAAAAGGAAAGAAAAGAAAAAAAAAAGAAAAATCCAGAATATACCAACTCCCTTTACACCTTAAAGAACTGGAGAATCAAAAAAAATTAAAAAAAATAAAAAGAAAGCAAGCAAGCAAGCCAACCCCACACAGAAAAAGAGGAATAATCAAGATTAGAGCAGAGATCAATGAGATATAGAAACTAGAGATACAGTAGAACACATCAATGAAACTAGAAGCTGGTTTTTTGAAAGAATCAATAAGACCAATAAACCATTGGCCAAACTAGTCCAGAGGAAAAGAGAGGACCCAAATTAATAATAATATGAATGAAAAGGGAGAGATCATGACTAACACCAAGGAAATAGAAACAATCATCACAAATTATTATCAACAGTTATATGCCAATAAGTTAAGCATCCTAGATGAATTGGATACATTCCTTGAAACCTATAAACTTCCAAAGCTGAATCAGGAAGAAATTGACAACCTGAATAGACCAATATCTAGTAACGAGATTGAAGCAGTGATAAAAAATCTCCCAAAAAACAAGAAAAACAAGAGCCCAGGACCTGACAGATTCCCTGGAGAATTCTACCAAACAGTCAAAGAAGAAATAATACCTATTCTCCTGAAGCTCTTTCAAAAAATAGAAACAGAAGGAAAACTTTCAGACTCTTTCTATGAAGCCAGCATTACCCTGGTCCCCAAACTAGGAAAAGACACCACCATAAAAGAGTATTTCAGACCAACACCCCTGATGAATATGTATGCTAAGATTCTCAACAAGCTAATAGGATGCAACAGTACATTAAAAACATTATCCACATGATCAGGTGGGTTTTATCCATGTGATGCAAGGGTGGCTCAACATTCACAAATCAATCAACTGATTGAGCCAATCAGTAAGAGAAAAGAGAAGAACCACGTCATCCTCTCAATTTATGGTGAAAAAACATTTGACATGATACAGCATCTGTTCCTGTTTAAATGCTTCAAAGTATAGGGATAGAGGGAACATTCCTCAACTTCATAAAATCTACATATGAAAAGCCCACAGAGAATATCATCCTCAGTGGGGAAAAGCTGACAGCATTCACTTCGAGATCAGAAACACGAAAAGGATTTCCACTCTTGCTACTGTTGTTCAACATAATACTAGAAGTCCTAGCAACAGGAATCAGAAAACAAACAAACAAAAAAATAACATGTATTCAAATTGGCAATGAAAAAGTCAGTTTCTCTCTTCAGAGAAGACATGATACTTTATATAGAAAACCCAGAAGACTCCACTCCCAAACTACTAGAACTCATACAGCAATTCAGTAATGTGGCAGGATACAAAATCAATGTACAGAAATCAGTTGCTTTCTTATACACTAACAGTGAAAATATAGAAAGGGAAATTCAAGAATTGATTCCATTTACTATAGCCCCAAGACCAATAAGATACCTGGAAATAAACCTAACCAAAGAGATAAAGGATCTGTACTCGAGGAACTACAGAACACTCATGAAAGAAGTTGAAGAAGACACAAAAAGATGGAAGACCATTCCACGCTGATGGATCAGAAGAATAAACACAATTAAAATGCAATACTGCCTAGAGCAATCTATACTTTCAGTGTCATCCTGATCAAAATTTTACTGGCATTTTCCAAAGAGCTGGGAACAAACAATCCTGAAATTTGTATGGAACCAGAAGAGACCCTGAAATGCTAAGGAAATGTTGAAAAAGAGAAACAAAACTGGGGGCACCACGTTTCCTGATTTCAAGCTTTACTACAAAGCTGTGATCACCAAGACAGCATGGTACTGGCACAAAAACACACAAAGACAAGTGGAACAGAGTAGAGAGCCCAGATATGGACCCTCAACTCTATGGTCAAATAATCTTAGACAAAAGAGAAAAGAAATATACAGTGGAAAAAAGATAGTCTCTTCAATAAATGATGCTGGGAAAATTGGACAGCTATATGTAGAAGAATGAAACTTGACTACTCTCTTACACCATACACAAAGATAAACTCAAAATGGATAAAATGCCTCAATGTGAGAGAACATAGGCAGTATCCTCTTCGATATCAGCCACAGCAACTTTTTTCAAGATATGTCTCCAAAGGCAAAGGAAACAAAAGCAAAAATGAATTTTTGGGACTTCATCAAGATCAAAAGCTTCTGCACAGCAAAGGAAACAGTCACAAAACAAAGAGGTAACCCATAGAATGGGAGAAGATATTTGCAAATGACAGTATAGACAAAAGGCTGATATCCAGGATCTATAAAGAACTTCTCAAACTCAACAGTCACAAAACAGATAATCATGTCAAAAAATGGGCAGAAGACATGAATAAAGACTTCTCCAAAGAAGACATACATATGGCTATCAGACACATGAAAAAATGTTCATCATCACTAGCCATCAAGGAGATTCAAATCAAAACCACATTGAGATACCACCTTATACCAGTTAGAATAGCCAAAATGAACAAGACAGTAAACTAGTGTTGGAGAGGATGTGGAGAAAGGGGAACCTTCTTACACTGTTGGTGGGAATGCAAGTTCATGCAGCCATTTTGGAACAGTGTGGAGATTCCTTAAGAAATTAAAAATAGAGGTTCCCTATGACCCTGCAATTGCACTACTGGGTATTTACCCCAAAGATACAGATGTAGTGAAAAGAAGGGCCATCTGTACCCCAATGTTCACAGCAGTGATGGCCACAGTCACCAACCTGTGGAAAGAAGAAAGATGCCCTTCCACATATGGATGGATAAGGAAGATGTGGTCCATATACACTTTGGAGTATTATGTTTCCATTATAAAAGGTGAATACCTAACTTTTGTATCAACCTGGACGGGACTGAAGAGATTATGCTGAGTGAAATAAGTCAAGCAGAGAGAGTCAATTATCATATGGTTTCACTTATTTGTGGAGCATAAGAAATAACACGGAGGACATGGGGAGGTGGAGAGGAGAAGGGGGTTGAGGGAAATTGGAGGGGGAGATGAAACATGAGACTATGGACTCTGTAAAACAATCTGAAGCTTTTGAAGGGGTTGGGGGTGGGAAGGTGGGTGAGCCTGGTGGTGGGTATTATGGAGGACAGGTATTGCATGGAGCTCTGGGTGTGGTGCATAAATAATGAATTCTGGTACACTGAAAATAAATGTAAAAAATAAAAAATTAAAACAAAACAAAACAAAGAGGCAACTCACAGATTGGGAGAAGATACTCGCAAATGACACTACAGACAAAGGGCTGATATCCAAGACCTATAAGGAACTTCTCAAACTCAACACATAAAAAAACAGATAAACATGTCAGAAAATGGGCAGAAGACATGAACAGACACTTCTCCAAAGAAGACATACAAATGGCTATCAGACACATGAAAAAATTTTAATCATCATTAGCCATCAGGGAGATTCAAATGAAAACTACATTGAGATACCACCTTACACCAGTTAGAATGGCCAATATCACTAAGACAGTAAACAACATGTGTTGGAGAGGATGTGGAGAAAAGGAAAACCCTCTTACGCTGTTTGTGCTAATGCAGGTTGGTGCAGCCACTTTAGAAAACAATGTGCAGATTCCTTAAAAAATTAAAAATAGAGCTACCCTATGACCCTGCAATTGCACTGATGGGTATTTACAGATGTAACAAAAAGAAGGGCTACCTGTACCACAATGTTCATAGTAGCAATGGCCACAGTTGCCAAACTTTGGAAAGAACCAAGATGCCCTTCAACAGACGAATGGATAAAGGAGAGACATGGTCCACATATACAATGGAGTATTATGCCTCCATCAAAAAGGATGAATACCCAACTTTTGTATCAACACGGACGGGACTGGAAGAGATTATGCTAAGGGAAATAAGTCAAACAGAGAGAATCAATTATCATATGGTTTTACTTACTTGTGGAGCATAAGGAATAATATGGAGGGCACTGGGAGATGGAGAAGAGAAATGAGTTCAGGAAAATTGGAAGGGAAAACAAACCATCAAAAACTGTGGACTCTGAGATACAAATAGGGTTTTGGAGGGGAGGCAGGTGTGAGGTTGGGTGAGCCTGGTGATGGGTATTATGGAGGGCACATAATGCATGGAGAACTGCATGTGGTGCACAAACAATGAATTCTGGAACACTGAAAAGAAATAAAATGAAAAAAAAAAAAGACTGAAGATGTAAGAGATTTGAAATATTGACCATTCTAAGATCAATGTGTTTGTTATATAAGTCTCCATCTAGAATTCCACATGTCTTATAACACAGCTTATTGAGTTTAAGAAAGTTCTGAAACTACAGAGTTTTGCTAAATTGTTTAAAAAATTAGAGTAATTTTCCCTAGGTTCACATGGATTATTTTCCCCTTGTTTAGTGGATTTTCTTATAATGTAAATGAAAAGTCAAATTCCTCTTGTCCTACCAAGGAATTTCAATACAGTAGCTTTAGAATTCTATTCCTTATTAACAATAGAATTATCAAAGAAGTCAGAAAATTCATCATTTAGAAAACAAAAATAACCATGGAGTCCCATTTAGGTGATACAATAATGTTATATAATCAATGTTTGAGAATTATTTCCTATACCCATTAAGTCATCTCTGAAAAGTGATCCTCATTTCTTTACCTTCCCCAAATCCTCTGTTCTGTCACAAACCCCAACTTCTACCTTATATCTTTTTCATTAACAAATCAACTTTCATCACTCTGTTGTCTTAGCACATAGTGGCATAAATTTTAGTATATATTTTGTTCTTTTATACTTTATTTTTTTCACTCACTTTATTTTTATTATTTTAGTTTAGTTTAGCTTAGTTTTTTTTTATTATTATTTTGTTCAATTAGACAACATGTTGGCTAATACTTTCGATTGTTACACTTGTGGAAGTCATTGCTACCACACCAAAGTTCCTTTGTTATGGTATAGCAAGGTCTCATCATTATTCATTGATATATGCAACTAATTTATCATTGAACACTACATCAAAAACTGATGATGTATTACATGTTGGCTAACTGAACATAATAATACTGAAAAAGAAAATGGGCTTTTATTCTTCATATTAGTGTTTTTATTTTTATTTTTTGCTTCTTTTCCAAGTATGGATAGAAAAAAAAAACTAAGGAAATAATAATTCACTGAAATCTATAAATCACTCCTTTCAAGTTTAAAAAAAAAAAAAAAAGAATTAGCAGGGCACCTGGGTAGCTCAGTTGGTTAAGTGTCCAACTCTTGATTTTGGCTCAGGTCATGATCTCAGGGTTGTAAGATCAAGTCTTGAGTAAGAATGGAGCCCAGCATGGAACCTGCTTAAGATTCTCTCTCTCCCTTTGTCTCTCCCCCTGCTCTAACAAAAGCAAAAAACAAAACACAAACAAAGAAACAGAAAGAATTAGATTTCTCAAGGATTTTGTTTTTCAAACCTTCAATCGTTACAAGAGAGAGAAACAGAGAAAGGCAGGGACTAAGAAGAAAAAGAAAAAGAAAATTATAGTGGTTGACTCCATATTTTGCTAAATTTTTCCCCATGAAGTCACTGATAATCATCATTATATAGTTTGTTTTTCCAAGCTGCCCCAACTCATGCCTAAACATGCCAGAGTATTATAGGAATGCTAAATATTAAATCTCTTTGTCACTTTTTCCTAATAGCTTAGTAGCTGATACTATTATTTTGAAGTAAAAGAATATCTGGTCTCGATTTCTCTATCATCAAGTATATTAGTAGAATAATTTTCAGTATTGGTTCTTTTTGACAGTTTACACTATTTTTTTCTGGGTTCCATCCCCTCTCTATTAAGAATGCCTACTAACAAATATTGTTAAAATGTCTCTACTACTCAAAGGAATCTACACATTTAATGTAATTCCTTTCAAAGCACCAAAGGCATTTTTCACAGAACTAGAACAAGCAATCCTATGATTTGTATGAAGCCACAAAAGACCATGAATAGCCAAAGCAACCTCGAAAAGGAAAGCAAAGCTGGAGACATCACTATTCCAGACTTCAAGTTATATTACAAAGATGTAATGATCAAGACAGCATGGTACTGGCACAAAAAATAGACACATAAATCAATAGAAGAAAATAGAAAACCCAGAAATAAATCCACAATTATATGGTCAATTAATCTTTGACAAAGCATAAAGGAATACCCAAAGGAAAAAAGATAGTCTCTTCAACAAATAGTGTTAGGAAAACTGGACAGCTACATGCAAAAGAATGAAACTGCATCAATTTCTTACATCACACACACAAATGAAATCAAATGGATTAAAGAACTAAATGTGAGACCAGAAAAAATAAAAATCCTAGAAAAGAACACAGGCAGTAACTTCTTTGACATCAGTTGTAGAAACTTTTTTCCAGATATGTCTCCTGAGGCAAGAGAAGCAAAAGCAAAAATAAACAATTGGAACTACATCAAAATAAATAGCTTCTGCACAGTAAAGGGAATATTCAACAAACTGAAAGGAAAACTACAGAATGAAAGAAGGTGTTTGCAAATGATATATCCAATAAAGGTTTAGTATCCAAAAATGTATAAAGAACTTATAAAACTCAACACCCAAAAACAATTAATCCAAATAAAAGTGGGCAACAGACATAAAACAACATTTTTCCAAAAAAGACTGCCAGATGGCCAACAGAAACATGAAAAGGTACTACTCATCACTTATCATCAGGGAAACGCAAATCAAAACTACAAGGAGATATCGCCTCACACCTGTCAGAATGGCTAAAATCAATAACACAAGAAACAACAGGTATTGGTGTGGATGTGGAGAAAAAGGAACCCTTGTGCACTGTTTGTGGGAATGCAAACTGGGGTAGCCACTGTGAACAACAGTATGGAGTTTCCTCAGTGAGTTAAAAATAAAACTACCCTATGATCCAGAAATCACATTAATAATTATTTACCCAAAGAATAGGAAAAAAATGCTAATTCAAAGATTTACATGCACCCCTGTTTATAGCAGCATTATTTACAATAGCCAAGGTATGGAAGCTGCCCAAGTGTCTACTGACTGGGGGAATGGATAAAGAAGATGTATACACACACACACTGGAATATTCAGGAGTAAAAATAGAATGAAATCTTGTGTTGGCTCAGTTGGCTAGTATCTGAGTCTTGACTTCAGCTCAGGTCATGATTTCAGGGTCATGAGATTGAGCCCCATGTTGGGCTCTGCAGTGTGTATGGAGTTTTCTTAAGATTCTCCCTCTCTGCCTCTGCCCATACCCCACTCATGTATGCTTGGACTCTCTCCTCACTCTTTTTGTCTAAGAAAGAAAAGAAAAAGAAAAGAAAAGAGGAAAAAGAAAGTAAGGAAGAAAGAAGAAAGAAAGAAAGAAAAAAAGAAAGAAAAAGAAAGAAAGAAAGAAAGAAAGAAAGAAAGAAAGAAAGAAAGAAGAAAGAGAAGGAAAGGATGAAATCTTGTCATTTGCAATGACATGGAGAGAGCATAATGCTAGAGAGTATAATGTGAAATGAAATAAATCAGAGAAATTAGTCAGAGAAAGACAAATACCATGATTCGACTCATATGTGTAATTTAAGACTCAAAAGAGGGGTGCCAGAATGTTTCAGTCAGTTAATTGTCTGCCTTTGGCTCAGGTCATGATCCGGGAGGTCCTGGGATAGAGTCCTATGTCCAGCTCCCTGCTCAGTGGGGAGTCTGCCTCTCCCTCTCCACCACTGCCCCCCTGTTCCTGCTCTCTTGTGCTCTCTTTATCAAATAAATAAAATCTTTAAAAAATAAACAAAACAAACGAAGAGAAAAAAAATAAGAGAGAGAGAAATCAAGAAAACAGACACTTAAATATAGAAAACAAACTGATGGTTACCAGAGGGGAGGTTGGAGGGGAGATGGATTAAATAGGTGATGGGGATGAAGGGGGACTCTTGTTTTAATGAGCACAGGGTATGTACGGAAGTATGAATTACTCTATTATACACTTGAAATGTATGTATGTTAACTAACTGGAATTAAAATGCAAACTTAATTCATGTACATACACCAGTTTTAACCCAATATATTGTTTCTCCTTAGTTGACAATATGCAATAATATGCTTAAGCAATATCAGAATTATGGTAGAGACTGCTGTGTGATTTTTTTCAAAATGGCTGAGAATGACACTTAATAATAGTAATAGAAAAAGAAAGATTTTTTTTGTTGTTTTTTGTTTTTTAAAGAAAATAACCTACTAGGATCAGAGCCTTATTTTTGACGAATACTTCTCTTTTTAAATAAAGGACCTTTATTTTCTATGGTTTGCTTAAGGTAACAGAAGCTAGTTAACATAGGGTTTTAGTAAAATGTTATGTATAACAGATCCATGTGATAAAAATTTTGAAGTTTCTATGTATTGATTAAAAACCTTTTTAGTAAGCCATTTAGTGTCATGGGAATAAATTATCCTTTTATGACATGATAAAAGGGGATATAAAATGGTATATTAATATGATTCCCAGTTTATAAATAAAATGTAGATTTAAAAATTTAGAAGGGAGGGGCGCCTGGGTGGCTCAGTCTGTTGAGCATCTGACTTCAGCTTATGTCATGATCCCAGGGTCCTGAGATTGAGCCCCAAGTTGGGCTACCTACTTAGTAGGGATTCTGCTTCTCCCTGTGCCCAACCCCTGCCGCACTCATGTTCTCTTACTCTCTCTCTCTCAAATAAATATATAAAAACTAAAAAACAAAAGAAACCTAGAAGGGAAAAAATTAAAGAAAAATAAAAATCTAGGAGGGAAAATTGTTCACTTTTTTTCCAAAATTTCTAAAGTTTGCACAATATATAAGCATAATTTTTATATTTCAAAAGAATTCTTATTTAAAAGACATATAAATTTATATAAAAATAAAATAATTCAAGGGACTGAACACTTCTGGATCATTTGATTTGGGAAATAGCAGTCTTTATTATCTCTGAATTTGATCATCTGTGTTCGATTTTAAGTGCAGAGCAGATTGTTGAATTATCAGAAATTAAGGTTGGTCTGCAGATGGTGTAACCCCTAGAGACATTTGTTCCCTCAGGCACCCCTGTGTCTGCTGCTGAGAGAGTGTCAACCCACAGCCTTAGAGTAAATTTTGGGGTAAATCCATATGTCATTTTCAAATGCTGATGTCAAACGTACACTTGGTCTCACTAATACTGACTCTAATTACAATATGCTTCAGTGAACCATGGGACCGTTATACGTGTGTGCACATAGATGCATGCACACACAGATGCACATTGACTACCATCAGCAATTGAGAAATAAGGCTCCAGTCTCAAGGCACCACATGAAGTTGTGAAATGTTACTTGGGATTTACTGAAGCAAAAGCTGCATTAGGCATTCCATGAAGCATGACTGATTCACCCACATAGAGACTAATCTTATTTTGATCCTATATTTTACTTTTCCCTGAGTGTCTGAAAATCAGAGAGTGTGAAAAAATGCTCCTGAGAATTGAAATTCAATGTAGAAAATGGTACAATAAATAAAACCCCATGCAACCTATGGGCAATTTTGATCATCCAGAGCACTCTTGCTAATGGTTCCAAGATTTAAGACCCAGATCATGAAAAGCATTTTCTAGAAAGGGCTCTTGGCTTTGATATTTCCTTTCCATCCCGGGCTGACATAGTCCTAATTTACAGATGGTCAGGAATTCATGATATATAGTTTTACTTCATGCATCAGTTTCTAATTGGCAGAGGGAGTTTTCTAAGATAGAATGTCCTGTGAGCCTGAAGTTTTCTTCCTTTTTATTTTTTAATCTTCTAGACAGGAAGTCTAATAAATACATATATATATATATATATATAGATAGAGAGAGAGAGAGAGAGAGAGAGAGAGCGCTTTATGAAGCAAATTAGCTTAATGAATATTTTGGAAATCTGTTTTCAAGATTATCATTATAAGAAATATAATAAAATACTGACTAGCTTTATAAGTCTGTTCATTTTATTTTAAATTTAATAAAATTTCTATCCTTGGATGAGGTTCTAAAATGTTATCTTCCCTTATAAAGAACTATACCAGAATTAAAATACCTGTACTCAAAAAAGTTTGTGATATATAGCCCGCCAAGCATCTTGAAATAACACAGGCATTTCCCTAGAACAACAATGCCCCATTGGGGAATATATAATTGCTTGTTGTTACTGTATTGAATATTTTCCTTCAAAAAGTTTTTACCTCTGGTACACTCTGGATTTTAAGAATATTGACAAATAGACCAGATAGTGCCATCATATGGAAATGATCCATTTTGATCAGAATGCTTCATCTACATGTTACAAAATGTAAGTATCAGAATATTTCCCCAAACTGATTTATTGAGCACCTAACAGTCCATATACTGAGCAGAAACTTTATACATATATACTATTTCTGTTAATACAAATCTTCAAAGGGAGGTAGTTTTTTTGGTATTTGTATTTTTGCTGTATTTACTGAGTATTTAAGAGTTTTAAAACCATAAATAATTTCACATTACAACAAAGTAGTACTTTACAGATAAGAAAAGTATGAATCAGAGAACTTAAATAGGTTTTCCAGGTACACAGTTAATAAGTGATAGAGACAGAAGTCAAGCCAAATTTCCTATCACTCTAATTCATGTTCTTTTTTCCTGCAATGATGTCTTCCTTTTATAGATTTCCTTCTTCAGTATTACTTTTGACTATCCTAGCAGAGTGTATGGACATTTAAAAAGACCAAGCTCTATTCATGTTTATGTTCACACGGTACCTAGAAGAGTACCTTATAAACAGTAAACCTTCAGTGGAAGTTAATTAAATACAAATTAGTACTATGAATCAGGAGCTTACTATGATTAGGCATCTTCAAACATCACTTAATAGATACCCATAGATCATTTCATTGCAAAAGGTCATTTTTTGGGGTCTACACAAGTCTCTGTCTTGAGGGACTATGCACGAATGTTTAACTTGGGTAAATTCTAAAGTAATTTCACACAAACCCATGCAAACACCCTGGACTTCAGGTTTTTCTTTGATAACACTAAGCCCACCTTTCCCCTTGGCAAATATCTGCTGCAGTTAAGCAGCTGATCCATCTGGGGGGGGACGTGTTTCTTCCAGTTTACCACTGTCCCCACCAGCTGCTGTGTCCTGCAATCAGCTTTCCCAACTGTAGAATTTTGGTTACCTCTCTGGTCCTGTAGGGAACTGAATTAGTGATTTCCTGCTGTGCAATAGCATACAACCAGGTATTTCCTAAAGTGACACAATTCAACAGGGATTTAAAAAACAAAGGCCCGCATTCATGCCACTTCAATATTATGCTTTGATATTTAATATTTATATCTAAGGGACACAGTTTTATTTTATACTTGACATTATCAAAGAACATCTAAAAATTAATATTAAAACTGATCTTTGTAATACGATAATGTGTCCAGATTTCCAAAAGAGCTAGGAGGGGGAAAAATGCCAGTAAAAAGTCACTTAAAAATACTAAATAAATTATGACTCAGCTTCTACACATGGTGTGATGAAACCACAGATGAAGACCGTTGTGGAGGAGGATTTTCTCCATGAATATGGCACTTGCAATGGCAAAGGGACACCATGAGGACAATGGACATATAGTCACTAAATGGCAGTAGCTGCTCTATCCTTCCCTAAACACAGAGCATACCAGATGTTTTTGTAATATATTTTGATAGTGATGGACCTCCGCATACAGAGAGTCCTGGCTAGCACCATTTCTTTGGCTTGAAGATCCCCTTTGTTATTTGAGTAAAGATAAATTGTCTTCTAGAACAGAAATTTAACATTGGCTAAACTTGTTTCAACTTTCACTTTAAGAGATGACTAAAATACTGCTTTAGTTTTCAAGTGAACTTTACTGTTTAAATATTCTAGACATAGAAGATTATTCAAATGTTAACTTAGATATATAAGAAGTTTGAGTGACACATTTTAATAACTGAAATGTTCCAAAATCTCAAATCTTGAACAAAGATTAGAAGGATTAGTAAGGATTTTTTTTTCTCTTTGCACTGCCATCATCCAGATAAAGCATGGAGATATTGTACATGTAAAAACCCAAGAAAGCTTAATATGAAAGAGAGGGATGTTTTATGTGGCTCTGTAAAGCAGCTATATAAAAAAGTAGTTATTTAGGCTTGTTAAATAACATGCCTTTCAGATGGCAAGTTCAGGTTTTATGTGAAGATGTTCTCCAGTGTAGACCTAACTTCACTAGAAGTAGTGGTGTGTTTAATCAATTGGAATTGATAAAGATAGTGATGATGATATGATGTAGGAACAATCTTTCTCCAAAAAAAAAGAAACACTAAAACAAAACTCTCATATTTGCTACTCAGGTAGCAAACAAGTTTAATCATGTTTAGTATTGTTCTTAGAACACTCATGCTTTTAAGTATTGTACACTTTTTTCTTTCCTTTGCAACCACTCTTACTGTGGTTGATAAAGCCTTTCATGCACTAGCCAAGATATTCTGCTTTGTGGGCTTCATTTGCCTCATAAATAAATGGGAATAAATACACATTCCTGGTCTAAAGCAGTGGGATAGGTTCATAAAGCTGGCAAGATGCCTTAGAAGTATAGGATTATTCAAACTATGTTTTCAGTAATAAATGCATGTAGCCAATTTGAAGAATATGTTTTTATTATGAACCTTGTGATAACTTCACACACATTTAAGATCACAGTATGAATTGAGCTAAAAATTATAAACTGCTTTTTTCTCAGTAACCACCTTTGCCTTTTTCTACTAGTTCCCAGTATACTAGTATCCAGCAAACACAATTATGCAGATCTCAGATCTTCCTTACAATGTTTATTCATTCTTTTTGTAGCAATTAGAAACCGACAGTAAATGCAGTGTGCAAAAAAAGTTATGTGCAGAAAAAAGCAATATTGATAACAGAGAACTAAGTAATAATATATTTAACTACTTAAATTTAAAAATTCTAATTGAATACTTGAGACCATAAGATAGGCTAGACTGAACTATTATTCTTAAGTCTCCTATACTCTACCATATTACATATTTTTAAAAATATTTATTTATTTTGGAAAGAGAGAGAGAGAGAAAGTATGAGTCGGGGTTAGGGCAGAGGACAAGGGAGAAGAGAAGCAGATTCCCAATGGGTAAGGTGCCTGACTTGGTGCCTGCTCTCAGAACCCTGAGATCAGGACCTGAGCCTAAACTAAGAGTCTGATGTTTAACCTACTGAGCCACGCAGGTATCCCAGCATATTGCATCTTATATCAATTTGCTCTACTTTTAAAATACCTTTTATAGCCACCAAAATGTATAAGGTTTGATTTGTCTTGTATAAACTACATAGTTTATAGAATGGTCAAAATAATTTGATTAAGGCAGATATTCTCACAACAGAAAGGTTGAAACAATCCACTTACCAAGGAGAAACTTAACTTTCAAACCCATACTCATTCTTATAAAACAGAGCAAAAAAATAGTATTTTATCTAAATACTCATTTTGCCAATCCAGTATTCACATGGGTTATCAATTTCATT
The DNA here is from genome assembly GCF_020171115.1 of Neogale vison. Lineage (NCBI taxonomy): Eukaryota > Metazoa > Chordata > Mammalia > Carnivora > Mustelidae > Neogale > Neogale vison. The sequence goes on from NC_058096.1 coordinate 51,454,314, forward strand.
TATCCAAAATACAGATTATGGTAACAAAAATCATGATATAAAGTGTACAATATGTGCCAGACATTTTACCACATAATTTACACATGAATCTGTTCTATCTTCATCAAATATGCTTTATCACAGTAATTTGGAAGATGAGGAAACTGGAGCTCAAACATATTTCACTAAATTTGTCAATTATCCAGCCATAAAATTTTACAAGTGAAATTCAAAGTCAGTCATATCTGTTTCCACAGTTTATGCTCTCTACATCAATCTCAACAGAGAAAGAATAATCTACTGTGCAAAGGAAGTTATCTCCCAAAATAAAAATTTCAAATAGTAAAAGAGGAAGAAAAGAGATATTTTAGGTCAATATATGTGTGCAAGTATATGCATATGCATACTTTTATTAACACAAGCAATAGTAGAAGTATAATTTGAATTTTGTTATGCTTTCCAATTTTATTTTAATGCTTTCATTTTAACCATGTAATTATTATGCTTTGGCTAGAATGAATTAGTTTCGTTAATTATGGAAAATATCCTAATGTGATGGCATGTCTTTCCTAAAGTGAATCTGTCATTGATTCAACTCTTTATGTTTTAGAAATAAACATATTTATATTTCAAAAAAGAATAAAAAATATTGCTTATCTTGAAAGGCTACAAAGCATTCTCACATGACAATTGCTTTTTAATTTTATTAAACAATGTTTATATAGTTTAGTTTAGTTTTCATAATAAATGTGAGGGACAAACTTGGTTTTATACAGAAAAGTCAACATATTAAAAGGAGAATCCAATTTTTCTAGGAACCAAAACCTCTTTTTTGGTAAGATGAATATGGGCATTAATATGCTCAATAGTCACTGTGGTTTCATCCTCTGATCTTGCAGACCAGCAGCTACTGAATGTATAAGGATGTAGTCCTTGCGAGACTGGCCTATGTGGAGCAGATAAAAGGGATAACTGCCTATTGTCCTGATGTACTGCAGATGGAATTGGTGCCATTTTAGTGTTTGTATACCCAGCACATTGCACCTCCTGATGGGTACTCAGTACATATTGATAGAATGAGTGGACACATATCACTTCTCAGCCTTCTGGCTAAGATCAAGTATATAGAATGAGTGAACCCATAAATAAAAGAAACCACAACTTTTTATTTCTCTATAGATGAAACTAAACCACAGAGTAGGTTTCATAGATTTAAAAAGAACACACAGGGGCGCCTGGGTGGTTGAGTGGGTTAAGCCTCTGCCTTCTGCTCAGGTCATGATCTCAGGATCCTGGGATCGAGCCCCATGGCGGGCTCTCTGCTTGGCAGGGAGCCTGCTTCCCCCTCTATCTCCGCCTGTTTCTCTGCCTACTTGTGCTCTCTCTCTCTGTCAAATAAATAAATAAAATCTTAAAAAATAAATTAATTAATAAAATAAAAAATAAAAACAACACACATCTTTAGCATTTTGCTTTGTGTTCTGAGGGGAAAGTAATGCATAAAGTGTCATTCTTGCCCTCAAAATCTTACACAGAGAGATATTATGACATAAATATTTGCAAACTTAAATAGTCCTCCAAAAATGATCTATTTAGAAGTTTTGAAAAGTAACTATAGATATTAATTGACAGTATATATATATAATTTCTTGACAATGATGGAAACTTGCCTTGATATAAAAGGTCAGAAATTTGAGTATTCAGTTCAGGCTCGATTGGTCATGGGAAGCTTTTAAAGAATTAGTAATGGACTACTAGTTTTAAAGAATGGGTATAGTGAGTCTAAAAAAAGAGAAGAGATAATGTCATTTTGGCCAATGGAGTAGTAACCACAAGTGTAGTATTAAAAAGAAAAAAGAAAAAAAGTACCAGTTCTGGTTTAGAGACCCTCCAAATAGAACACTAGTTGAACGGAGAAAGATAAGAAAATAAGAATATAGATGACACAGCCATTAAAAAAAAGTGAAATCTTGCCATCTGCAACAACATGGGTGAACTACAGGGTATTACGTAAAGGGAAATAAGTCAATCAATGAAAGATAATTATCATATGATCTCACAGATATGTGGAATATGTGGAATTTGAGAAATAAGGCAGAGGATCATAGGGGAAGAGAGGGGGAAAAAAATCAAACAAGATGAAACCAGAGAGGGAGACAAACCTTATATGAGACTTTTAATCTTAGGAAAACAAATAGAGGGTTGCTGGGGGGGTCAGAGGGTATGGAGTAACTGGGTGATGGGCATTGGGAAGGGCTTGTGATGTAATGAGCACTGGGTATATAAGACTAATGAGTCACAGACCTGTACCCCTGAAACAAATAATGTTATGTTAATTAATTGAATTAAAATTTAAAAAATACAAAAAGAATATAGAGCACTAGTTAAAAGAAGAAAGATAAGAATATAAACAAGTAGGTTGAACCTTATAACAAATAGTATGAAAACAGGCATTTCCTATATTTAGTTTAGACTTGAAAGCAATATATATTGAAATGCTATTACAGTAACCAGACTTTGCACCCTAATTCATTGCATTGTTCTGTGCCTTCCTCCTTTCCTTGCTGTTTTATAAAATAGTCTATGCTCAATATTCTTTCAAAAGTAGACCCATTATTGTTTAGAAAGAAGAAGAAGATTACATTAGAGAATTGAGCTCCATAAGAAATATATGATATATATGTGAAAAATGTCACTTGCAAAATATCATTCAGTAATAGAAGCTCAACACAAATAAGACAACTACATTAATACTGCTAAGGTCATGGGAGAAAAAAAAATGAAAGGAAGGGAAATAAGAAAACAAATCCCATTAGAGATTATGTTAAACTGAAATTTGAAGAACAAAACAAACCTTTTGAAATCAAATAACTATAAGCATATCAATTTTACATTCATTGCTTTAACTGTCAGTAATAAATCTGAAAGAAAAAAAAACATGGAAAATTGATGATAGCATATCAACAAGGGACTGAATGTCTAGGGTGTTTCACTTATAAATAACTAGCTAATATAATTCAGTCACCTTGGGTAAACTTATTAATATTCCTAGCTGTCCCAAAAGGAAATGTCATGTACACCAATTTGTTCTCATGTCCTTTCCTTTAAACAGCAATAATAAAAAAGACCACCAGAATTTTTCCTGATTGCTCCTTCTTTGTAGGCATCATGTCTAATATTCACTTGTATTTCAAAAAAGACTTAAAATATTTTCCAACATTTACATTCTCCTATTTCTATTAAAATGAGTTCTAGATAATTCTAGTAGCTTTTTTTTTAAAAGATTTTATTTATTTATTTGACAGAGAGAGATTACAAATAGGCAGAGAGGCAGGCAGAGAGAGAGAGGAGGAAGCAGGCTCCCCGCTGAGCAGAGAGCCCGACGCGGAACTCAATCCCAGGACCCTGAGATCATGACCTGAGCCGAAGGCAGCGGCTTAACCCATTGAGCCACCCAGGCCCCCCAATTCCAATAGCTTTTAATTTTTGTCATGGATCTTTCAAAAATTTCTAGCAAATAGCTGATTGTCAATTAACATAAAGAATTTCAGTTTTTGTATATATGTTGTGATCATAAAAATATACTTTGGCTTTTTATATTTTTGTTTAAAGGCTCTCCCACCTCTCAGACAAGCTCTATGGGGGCAGAGACCACATTATCTTTTCACCTTTAAATCTTATAAAGCATGCCTTCTTTCTGGCACAGGATCTCATAAACTGTTGATTGAATTCAAATAAGTAAATGTGAAAATCTCAGATAGACATAAGTTTCTGAGGGAATGAGGAAGATTAATAAATAACCAGATGATTATAGCTATTGTCATAATATAATTTCCAGGGCCCAGCACAACACAATTTTTGTCACACAGTGCTATCCCTAATTATACATTAGAAGGAAAGAGGAAAATAAGTGAAGAAGTAAAAGAGAAAAGGAGGGAGGAAGGGAGGGTGTCCTTCCTTATCTTGGCATTCACCAATCATGGAAATTTAAATTTAACAGTCAGTCTTATATGTGACTTTCCCCCAGAAATATGGCATACCTATATAAACATTGAAGTGTTCACTACATTTGAGGAATTAAGGAATACCTAGCATGACTACCCCAAATCTACAATCTCCAAGTCAAGTAAACCTTTCTTAGTATTGTTACGATTAATGCTTTTTCTTATTCCACAGATATTTGCCTTTACTTGAAAATATTTCAGGGTAATTTTCACCTCAAACTAACTTGAAAAAAAAATCCTTTGTTTTCATTATTTTTCACTATAAAATCCACAGAAAGATGAAAAACTGGGTAAAGACAATGTTTACACCAGTAATTCTTTTGTCATTCAGTCAATTTAGGTTAGTTTAGTAAGAATACATTGTTTACCTACACTGTACCCAGCATTGCTCGGGTCAGTAGAGAATCAAAGGAATGAAGGCAAGAAAGACCTATTCTCAAGGACTTCACAGTCTACCTAGTTTGCTGTTATATGCAGTTGCAGGTTTTTTTCCTCTCCTTTCTTCTTCATTCTTTCCCTCCCTATCTCCCTCTCCTGCTTCTCCCCACCATCTCCTCCTGCTTTGTTCTCTGTGTAGGTTTGCATAAATCTCTTAGAAAACTAGATTCCTTCATCAAACATAACCAGTTTAAGTCTGATCATTTCATTTGCTGTGAAAAATCTATAAAGTTGTAGTAGATTGCAAATTATTCTACCCAAGATATTAAAGCTTTAGTTATATAAAAGTTTTCAAGTGCTACTGTTCTAAAATATTAATGCACTTAAATTATAAGTGACCTAAGACAGGCCCTGTTTACCATCATTTTAAAATGTGATCTTAGTGAAAGTTCAAGGGTGATCTTAGAGAAAGTTTTCTTCATTTTCTCTGATGTGCTCAGATTTATGCAAAGTTGTGATTAGCATTAATGGAAGTTATAGACATACATCAATGTTTATTCTTTTTTATTTACTCAGGGCCTCCTCCTCACTGTTTTCAAGACTTTTTATCAATACTAATGTCCAGGAGAAGTTTGTAAGCTGTTTCCAAAACCAAAGAATCTGGAAAATGTAATAGATATATTTGTTGTATGCTTCAACTATCCAAGTCAGTATATACTATGTTTTAGTTTTCTCATTTGCTTCATAATTTTGTTTTCTGGGCTAGTTTTCTTAACTTTCCTTTCAATTTCTATATAAATTGTTTTGATATATGAATTTAGATGTTAATGGCAGCTCAGCTTGTCATTTGTATATCCATGAAAGAACTAGGAGTTTTCTATTTCCTAAATCTTTGAGATTTCTTTGCTCTTTTTTCTTACCCTTTGTAGTTAATACAAGGAAGGGCCCTGTTATGGATAGACAGAATGTTTGTGTTCACCCAACCCCCAAAGATGGTGGCATTGGGAAGTAGAGATTTAGAAGGTGCTTTAATCCATGAGGTTAGAGAACCTCATGAATGGGATTAGTGCCATATGAAAGAGGCTTCAGAAAGCTTTCTAGCTCTTTCCACCATATAAGGATACAATGAGCTCTTTACAAGCTGGAAGAGAGCTTTCAGCAGAAACCAACCAAGTTGGTGTCTTAATCTGTCAAATTCCAGAACTGTGAGAAATAATTTTTTTTGTTTGTTTATAAGCTACTCAACCTGTGGTATTTTTTTTTTTTAATATAGTGGCTTTAAGGGACTAAGACAGGCTCTTTCATACCACCTGTAAGCTATATACTGTGTTGCCTATAATGTGGTAACTGGTATCTTGTGCTAAAAGTCAAAACCAGAGTTTCATGTAGGTGGCCACCGGGCAGATGCACTGGTAGAACTGTCAGAAATACTGACATTTGGCTTTAATTGAGCCAAATGCAAAATAGTAACATAAATGAATAAAAACAGTGTTTATAGTTGACACAGAATATAAATCTTATCATTTTTGATCCCATGAAAGAGACATGGTAATATGCTGGGGAAATAAAAATATATAGTAAGTAGTTTTAACTAGAATATATTTTTATTAAGGTCATTTAAATTTCTCCTTAAAGTGTTCTTTGAACTGAACTGAAGCAAATGGATTTACTTTATGTATTCTGAGTTCCTGTTTTAACTGCTGCTGCCTTTACTGTGTGACTCCAGAGGAACTCTTCACTTATCCCTCTCAACAGCGTCACTTAAAGCAGAGAAGGTGCAAGTGCACCAGACTGAGAAGTGGTAGCTAAGGTATAATTTTTACAGTGCTCTTTCCAATAGCTTTTCCTATAACTTTATCCATCTTACTCACTATTTAAAGTCTCTGACATATATTAGTAATTAGAAAATCCACAAGTTGTAGAGATGAAATAAATACTATAGCAGTATTGTATAGCAATATTGTTTTAATATACCTGTATACTATGATACTTTTCCATCACAGCTTATCCTTACCCCAAATCCTACAATATATGAATTCACTATAGTTTATCAAATACATGTCCATTCCAAATCCTTATGTAGGCAATGAATGTTTGATGTAATATGAAACTAAGAAATAATGTACCTTGCAATGTATATTATCAAAAGTAAAGAAAAATATAAACCTTAAAGTGTGAGAGATAGTGATCATGAGATAACAAACAGAAGCAAAATTTTCAGTAAACATTAACCAATCACTAATAAAATAGTGTAATGTGACATTGGTCATATTATACATTTTACAAATATTACATTTGTCATATTACACTAATCACTAATAAAATAGTGTAAAATGATATTCGTAATCTCTTAATTTAGCATGCGTTCTATATTTCTAATCTCTTTAAACACACATTTATATACATGTATACAAAGAACCTTCATAGTTTTATCTTTAATCTCTGTTTTCCAGTGTTTGTTTTATGTGATAATAGTAACACATAAGATAGAAGGCCTCTAATGTGTTGGGTACTCTTTTAAGTCTATTAAAATGTGTTGAATTGTTTAATATTCATAAGAGTTTCATAATGTAGACACTATTTTCCTCTTCTTTTTTTTTTTACCTGTTTTGGAAACATAAGCACAGAGATTAAGGATTTCCCCCAAATTATACAATAATTAAGTGGCAGACCTAGAACGAAGACCGAATGTACTAGCTCTGAAGTTGATGCTCTTAACAGGTCAGCAAAATTGACTAATCATCTAACAGAGAAGTTTAGGAAGAGTATTGAAAAGAATGTAGTACTCAACATCACTCATCATTAGGGAGTTACAAATCAAAACTACAATGAGATACCACCTCACACCTGTCAGAACCGCTAAAATTAACAACACAAGAAACAACAAATGTTGGCAAGGATGCAGAGAAAGGGGAACTCTTTTGCACTGTTGGTGGGAATACAAACTGGTGCAGCCACTCTGAAAAATAGTATGGAGGTTCTTCAAAAAGTTAAAAATAGGACTACTAGAACTACTCTACCACCCAGAAATTACGCTACTAGGTTTTATCCAAAGGATTAAAAAATGCTGATTTAAAAGGGCATATGCACCCCGATGTTTATAGCAAGATTATCAACAATAGCCAAATTATAGAAAGAGCCCAAATGTCCATCGATTGATGAATGGATAAAAGAGATGGCGGGGGGGTGGGAGTTGGGGTACCAGGTGGTGGGTATTATAGAGGGCACGGCTTGCATGGAGCACTGGGTGGGGTGAAAAAATAATGAATACTGTTTTTCTGAAAATAAATAAATTGGAAAAAAAAAGAAATATAATTTAAAAAAAAAAAAAAGAGATGTGGTATACACACAGACACACAAACAGACACACAACACTGGAATATTACTCAGCCAAGGAAAAAAGAATAAAATCTTGCCATTTATGACAATGTGGATGGAACCAGAGTATATTATGCTAAGCGATGTAAGTCAGTCAGAGAAAGACAAATATCAGGTGATTTTACTCATTTGTGTAATTCAAGAAACAAACAGATGAAGATGGGGAAAGGAAGGAAAAATAAAATAAGATAAAAACAGAGAGGGAGGAAAACCATAAGGAACTCTTACCTAGAGAAAAGAAAGTGAAGGTTGCTGGAGGGGAGGTGGGAGAATGAGGTAACTGGGTGATTAAGGAGAACATATGTTGGGATGAGCACTGGGTGTATTTGTAAGTGATGAATCACTAAATTCTACTCCTGAGGCCAGTACTACACTCTACATTAACCAACTTTAATTAATTAAAAAAAAATGTGGTACAGCGATAGTAGGAAATGCTAAATTTAACACAAAAAAAAGAGAACAAAATAAGAACTTAATAAATGTACACTTACCACTATGAAAGTTTGCTCAAAGAGACTTCAAGGTATTTCAGAAGAAAACTTGTATTTGTTTTGCATCTACCTTGTTTTGATCACTAATGTAATTTACTAAATGGCAAACATTTTTGAAACCTCTGATGTAAGGAAGGCCTTCTGGTAGACAGTCTAACTGACATGCTTTGCTTTGTTGAAGCAAATCCTCCAAGATATTTTTTCTAACAACTGTATTTTATGGATTAAGAAGTTAAGATTTGTAGAGATTATTCAAGAGTTTTTCATGACACATTCAATTAACTGTGGTATTGGGATTCAAATCTAGATCCTTCTAACTCCACAGACACCTAGGAACTACCACAATGTCAAGAGATAAACTTGGAGTTCTTATAGCTCTTCCACTAATCCCAATTCTTATCACATCAGACAATTTATGACAAAATGAGACTTCTGTCTTTTCCCTAATAAAATTTTATTTCTTTTTATGGAAATTATAACTAGTTGATAATATATTTTTATTGTCACTTTTCTGTTATTCAAACAGTGAAAAGGTGTGGAGTTTATTTTATTCAAGGAATATATACCTGAATAGGAACTCAAGCAAACTGCAATTAGCAAGAAATACATCAGAGCTAATTAGGTAGATAGAGGAGAGTTACAAAGTTTTAACACTTGGTTTCCATTTCAAAATAACCTTAGTGCTATGGCTGATGTCTCATTGGGAAAATTCTGCTTTATCTATCAGATAAACAAAAGTTTTCTTAAACTAATTTTTAATGTTTTATATCAAAATGATTACATTACAATTAATTAAATGCTATGCAATAGAATAAATCAAGACATTCTCACTTAGGAAAGACAAATGTCAGATTCCCAGAAAGGTAATGATATGCTGTAGTTTTTTTGTTTTGCATCTCATAGAAAATTAACAAAAAGAACACATAATGGGACACGAATTGGCCAGCATTGTCTATGGCAGTTAAAACCATAGTATTTGGAGATAGCCGATGCTCGTATGAAGGTTTATACAAAGATGAGGGATTTTCAATGAATACAGATGGAAAAAATTAATAAGTTCATCATAGTTGTATTATTTTTTAGTGATTTTTTTTTCCTTGGGCAACTCAAGAAATGAAATCTATTTCCCTACTCTGAATCTGAGCTAGTCTGTGACTTGCCGCAGATGTAATGGTGTATGAGGTAACAAACTGAGGCTTCAAGAGGGCTTCTGTGCTTTTATTTATTCTTCTATAGTGTTGCTTCCACTGTATGAACAAGCCTGGACAATCCTGCTAAAGAATAAAAAGTCACAAGAGACAAAGTCAGCTTGGATGGCCCATCCTTACCCTAGAGATTAAGTAATCCCAACCAAAACATTAAAGCCTCAGCAAATTTACGGTTAACCATAAATGATGGAGCAAGCATAATTACGAACAGTTGAGCCAAGGCCTGAACAGAAAAAAAAATGCCCCAGCTGACCTGCAGACTAATACACAAATAAATGTTATTGTTTTAATCCACTGAAGTTTGGCAGATGGTTTGTTACAAAGGATTATTATTACAATTGATAACTTACTCATGAGTATAATAACACTGCAGGTTGTTAATATTCTAGTTCTCTCATTAACAGGATAAATATACATGAAGGGGTCAACTTCTATTTCTTCATTTTCACAATGTCAAAAGAGAAAAGAGAAAATTTACTCAGATGGCTTCTAAAACCTCTGTTATATTCTAGAGTTTTAGGAAATTAAGCAAAATGAATTAAATAATACAATCATAAATGCAGCTTTTTAAATAAAAATATACTTTTATAGCTCAAAAATATTGATAGAGAGACTTCATTTCAAATGTATCATTTAACACATATAATTTCTAGTGTTTAGGAATAAAAGCAATGAAAAAATGGAAGTTGTCACTAGAAGATATTTGTTAGCAAAAACATTAAAGACTCTGAAAGCAAATGAACTATTTGCTCAGTCAGGGGAAAAACAAAATCAAACTAAAACATTGGAAGTATATTAATGCTTATGAATGAAAAAAAGTATTATCCATACAAAGGATATCAAAGTCCCCAAAGAGAGTATGAATATATTTGGATCTCATAAACAGTAAACAAATATATAGACACACACACAATCACAAAACTGGACTTCTGAAAAAATAATGAAGAGACTTAATAATTTTTGTTTTAAACGAAAGTGCCCATTAACATAAGGTCCTTCTGGGTCCTGGATATAGGAAGCCCATATCTCTTAAACTAAGTAAATTATGATGAATATTTATCTCAGTCATTTATATTTTCATAAGTAAATCCAGAATATTCCCTAAACATTGATACTAAATAAAAGGGATAGACTTAGAACAAAACATGGCAAAGATAATGTTGATTTCCTCTTATGGATTTCATTTAAACTAAGGAGCTGAGTAGATGATTTAACTGATAAAATTATTCAAGTCCAGATATTACTGAATTCTCTCTCTCTCTCTCTGATACTGGTTTTAGATTTTTACAAGACTTTTGAATATCTCAACCAAAAGAAATAAACACTCATGGGATAAGTCAGTGAGAATGAAATTTTGGGGTAGTTGTGCTGCCTTCTGATTCTACACCATGATGAATCTCACTATGGAGAAACCTCTACCTGTGTGCAGAAAATTACATAAATAGAAACAAATGACACTGTTTGAAGTACTGAATACTGAAGAGCTGAAACCCGGAAATGGGTAACATATAAGTAAAATTCTATCATATGTGTAGGCAGGTAAACATAACAATCATACAAAGAAAAAACTTGCAGTGAACTAAATGATTGTATACTAACTGATCCATATCTTTAAGCCAATTATATTTCTCAAGACTCTGTAAAGATATTTAAGAAAATTACACTTTACACTTTATTAAAATACTTAGATTAAATATCTTAGATTTTGAAATTAAGAAAGAATTAAGAGACAATATCCAGACAAAAATAGGTATAAATCTATGTGAAATGATTGCATATATGCCTACACATAGTTATAACATCCACTAACATATGGATCATTACATATGGACACTCTCAATTATTATCTCTGGCTTGAGTTAAGCCAGGCGAGGACTTGCTTCCACCACAACAAAGTGAAATTTATTCCAGGTATGCAAAACTAGTTCAACATTCAAAAATCAATTAATGCAATCCATTACACATCAACAGATTAAAAAAGAAAAAAAATCACATGATATTATAGACAGAGGCAAAAGAATCCAACCCATTCATGACAAAAACTCTCAGTAAACTAGGAGTTCAGGAGAACTTCCTCAACTTGATAAAGAATACATACCAAAAAGTCATAGCTAACATACTTAATGGTGAGAAACTCAAAGTTCTATTAAGATGAAGAACAAAGATAAGAATGTCTCATCATCACATTGCTCTTCAACACTGTACTGCAAGACCCAGCTAATACAATAAGACAAGCATACAGAGCATAGATTGGGAAGGATAAATAAAGCTGTCTTTGTTCACAGATAACATAACCATCTACATAGGAAATCTGAAAGAACAGACCCCCCCCCACCAAAAAATAAATAAATCCTGGCTCTAATAGCAAGGTTGCAGGATACAAGGTTAATGCATACAAGTCCATCACTTTCCTATATACCAGCAAGGTATATAGCAAGGTATACCAAAAAATTCAGTGGAATTTGAACTTAAAAACACATCTCATTGGGGCATCTGGGTGGCTCAGTTGGTTGAGCCTCTGCCTTCAGCTCAGGTCATGATCTCAGGGTCCTGGGATCATGTCCAACATCAGGCTCTCTGCTCAGCAGGGAGCCTGCTTCCCCCTCTCTCTCTGCCTACCTCTCTACCTACTTGTGGTTCCTCTGTGTTAATAAATAAAATCCTTAAAAAAAATCTCACTGACATTAGCACCCCAAAAATGAAAGACTTGAGTAAAAATTTAACAATATACATATAAGATCTATATAAGAAAAACTACAAAATGCTGATAAAATAATATATATTATATAATACATATAATTATATAAGCAATATATATTTTTATACAGCTAAACAAATGAAATGATATTCCATGTCCATAGAAAGGAAGACTTAGTATTATCATAATGTCAGTTCTTCCCAACTTGATCTATAGGTTTAAAATAATTTCAGTCAAAATCCCAGCAGATTATTTTGTGGATATCAACAAACTGATTACTAAATTTAAATGGTGAAGCAAAAGACCCAATATAGCAACACAATATTGAAGAGGAACAAAGTTGGAGGACTGATCTGACTTTAAGACTTACTATAAATTTACAGTAATCAAGATAATATGGTACTGATGAAATAATGTTCAGTGGAATGGAATAGAAATAGGTTACACAAATACAGTCAATTTAACTTTGATAAAGAAGCAAAGGTGATGTAGTACAGAAAAGTTAGTCTTTTAAACAAATGATGCTAGAACAACTGGACATCTACTTGCAAAAAAGAAAATGAATTTTACATAGATTTTACAGCTTTCAGAAAAAAATAACTTAAATTGGATGACAGACCTAAATGCAAAACTCAAAAGTATAAAACTCTTAGAAGATAAGATATGAGAAAACCTAGATCACTTTGGGCATGGCAATAAATTTTTAGGTATAACTCCAAGGGCACAATTTACTAAATAATCAATAAGCTGGATCTCATTAAAATTAAAAACTTTGTGAAAGAGAACACCAAGAGAATAGAAGAGAAACCACAGACTGGGAGAAAATATTTGCAAAAGACCCATCAGAGAAAGGACTGCTACACAAAATATACAAAGACAATTTAAAACTCAGCAATAAGAAGAGAATCCAGTGAAAAACTGGGCCAAAGGCCTTAAAAGACACCTCAGCAAAGAAGATATGAAAGATGTTTCACATCCTTTATCATCAGGGAAATATAAATTAAAATAACATTAGCCAAAATGAGAATGGTCAAAATCCAAAACCCAGATGATACCTAATTCTGATGAGAATATAGGGCAACAGTAAATCTCTTTCACTGCTGGTGGTAATGCAATATTGTGCAGCCACTTTAAAGATATTTATTTATTTATTTGATAGGGTGAGATTACACAAGCAGGGGAAGCAGCAGGCAGAGGGAGAAGCAGAAGCAGACTCCCCACTAAGCAGGGAGCCCGATGCAAGACTCTATCCCAGGACCCTGGGATCATTACCTGAGACAAAGGCAGGTGCTTAACTGAGTTACCCAGGTGCCCCCAAGGTATAGCCACTTTCAAGACAGTTTTTCATTTTCTTACAAAACCAAATATACTCCTAACCCCATGATTCAGCAATCATGTTCCTTGGTATTTACCCAAAGTATCTGAAAACTTATGTCCACACCAAAACCTGAACATAATGTGTAAAAGAGCTTTATTAATAATTGCTAAAATTTGGAAGTTACCAAGATGTCCTTCGACAGGTTAACAGATTATCAGTGGTATATCCAGACAATGGAATATTACTCAGCACTAAAAAGAAATAAGCTATCAAATTATGACAACACATGAAGAAATCTTAACCATAAACTACTAAGTGAAAAAAATCTGAAAGGTCTACATAACATACCAAATGATTTCAACTATATGACTTTCTGTAAATGCAAAACTATGGAGACGGCAAAAAGATAAGCAGTTGCCAGAGAATGAGAAGAAGGGGGAAGTAGATGAAGAGCAGATTTTTTTGAGGATTTTTTTAAGGATTTTATAGTGACAATTCTCTCTATGATACCATAAGGATAAATACATGTCATTGGACATAGAATGTACAATACCAAGAGAACTCCCTAATGTAAACTATGGACTTAGAATTATTATGAGTGTCAATGTACATTTATCAATTTTAACAGATACATGATTTTGGTTGGCAGTACTGATGACAGGTGAGTCTGCACATGTTAGAAAGCAGGAAATATTTGGGAAATCTCTGTATCTTCCTGTTAATTTTCCTGTGAACCTAAAACTGCTACTAAGAAAAAAAAATTCTTTTTTGGAAGAAAGAAAACTTGTTAGGCCTCCATATTCTTCTTTTTAAAGACAGATAGAGTGGTGTCTGGGTGGCTCAGTTGTTAAGCATCTGCCTTCAGTTCAGGTCATGATCCCAGGGTCCTGGGATAAAGCCCCACATAGGGCTTTCTGCTCTGTGGAAGCCTGTTCTCCCTCTCCCTCTCCCTCTGCTTGTGTTCCCTATCTCTCTGTGACTCTTTCTGTCAATAAAATAAAATAAAATAAAATAAAATAAATCTTAAAAAAAAGACACATATATTTTCCTACTGGCTCACTGTATGTATGTATGTATGTATGTATTTTAGACAAAACAGATCATTAATGCATTTTTCCCCCAAAGGCATGCCCTCATTAGTTACTTCTTTTTCTTAAGTTTTTTAAATTAAATTCTGGTTACTTAACATACAAGAAACAGATAACCTGAAATTTTTATTTTTGATAAAATCATAAAATTCTGAAGTTAGAAAAAATTTTACATATCTATGAGCTCATCCATATAATGGATCCATATTATGCGTAGAAAGTGAGGATCCTATTTCCATTCTGTAAAGTATCCAGGTCCTAGAAATCTAAGCTAATATTTCAGGTACACTGGAATAAAAGTAAACCTAATGAGATATTTGGATATAGATGCTCAGCTAAAAAAAAAAAAAAAAAAAAAAAAAAACTATATGTTATGTATGTTGCAGGATTAAAGCTCTCAATTTTACCATTAAAAATGAAGCTCAGTGCAAATGACTGAGACAAATGAAATGCTATCTTAAGTATATACCAAGTGGCAAGGGATTAATATTAAACATTATCTTGGGAGGAAGTTTAGATGGGGAACTAAAAGCTAAGAACTGGAGCACTCTAAAGGAGGAAGTATATTACTAGAATGTACTCAGGGTGTGGTAATGGTTTATTGTCAATCAAGCATACCCTGATTACAGGTCCTGTCAAACGCTGGTGGCATATTCTTTGTATGTGTGAATCTGAAAAAATAAACCAATAATTGACAAAAAAATTCTTCAAAAGTGGAGGGTCAAAGGATGTGGAAAAACTTCTAAAATAAATCTTATATGGGTGATTGAAGGAGGGTTAGTGCAATTAGAGCATTTTGTTTGTATCAGAAAAGAGAATTTGTCCAAAGTTTCCAGTTTCTTAACCTGCTCCCATAAATGTCAGAAAACAAAGCCATTCAGTGTAAGAATCTTAATGGATTCTTAATCTGGACAATATGTTGTGGCTTCTTGTCACCACTATCCACAGATTTATGAACTGTGGCAAAATAATAATAACAACAACATCAACAACAACGATAAATCTCCCTTAGAGAAACAAAGAACACTTGAATGAAGTGAGACCATAGGTCAGTGCCCAGTAAATCATGGGATCCTCTCCTTAGGAATCTTAGTGATTCTTATGCACATATATTGCAATAAGTTAAAGAAAATCTGAATTAATGTTACTAAACCTTGATGAAAATAGCTGCATAGTAAAACTGTTGTCATGAGATAATACAAATATGAACTTGAAAGGTTCACATTAAGCTTCAGGAAAAAGACAAAATACCAATTAAATATCTAATTTATATTAGTAAATTAAGTTATATGTTTCTGACTTTTAAGATGCTTATGTTGTTATGTAACTAATTTATAATAAGAATATTATGGCAAGAAACGTGTAGGTTTTTAAAATTAACTTCGATGTGGCAATTCTACTACTATACACTATACAATAATCATTTTTCACCCAGACTATTCAGTCTTCTAACTGGCTACATCATTTCTTCTCTCTTTCTCATATACCTAATTCTACAGAGAGGAGCCAAGTGAAACTTAAAATGTAACTCATATTATGTCATTATTATGGGGAGGAAAAAAAATAAAAAACAAGAAACACATTCAATGGCTTCTTGCATTATTTAGAATAAAATCCAAAATATTTGCCATGACCAATAAAGTCCCACCTTGTCTCTATGTTTTGTTATACAAATTTTGTAGTATATGTTACTAATGTCTTTTAGCAACCTGAGATATATTTTTCTGTATGGTACACAGTGGAGATCCATTGCTCTATAAAGTACATATATTTGTCTCATATCACTTGAAAATACCCTTTTCCACAATTAATCTACAAGGCTCCTGTCATAAAGCAAATCTTTATATATGTCCCATTGTGTTTAGACTTTCCTCCTTATTCCATTCATTGATCTATATATTGCTGCACAAATAACACTGTGTATTCATCTCTTAATCTCTAAAATAGTCTCTTTTTTTAGATTTTATTTATTTATTTGACAGAGAAAGAGAGTGCAGAAGCAGGGAAAGCAGCAGGTAGAGGGCGGGGCCTCATTGTTATGCCCGAGTTTTCGTGTCTGAGAGACTACCAAGGAGCCAACACCAATGCAAACACAAGATGGTTTACTCAGCAAGCTTAAGCTTGGGCCCAAGTATACCCAACACACTGGAGTAGGGACTTGGACCTGGAATCAGATTACAGTCAGAGTTTTTAAAGGCAGAGTAGGGGTGGACTCTGTGGTGGGTGAGGACAAAGGCGATTAGAGATGATGTAAGTCTCTAAGGAATTTTTGGAAGCAAGGTCTCCAGGACCTTGAGGGGCTAGCTATTTTTGGGAAAAAGGTTATTCATTACCAGGAATAAAACCTTCTCATGAGACCCTTTAGATGTATATTAGTGGGCCATATGCTTGGGAATGATTGCTGACACTATCTTGGAGGTTTAGAGATAAAGTTTCCTAAAGTAGACTTACAGGATCCTGGTTGGACCTGTTGGAGTAGGGGGTCAGGCAGGCTAAGACTGTCCTTAGCAAAACCTCAAGGTGAGGGCAGTTGAGTCCCCAGCTGAGAGCCACTCTGTCTGTTTCAATGGCTTGTCAATAAGTAAGAAATTTTAATGATTTTCTTCTGCCTCTGTTTCCCACATCATTCCCGCCTGAACAATTTTGACCCTTAAATCTTTAAGGTTGTTGAAGGTGGAAGGTCTCATTTTCTGTAACTTCTTCCTGCTGAATAGGGGCATAGAGTTGTCCCTACCTATTCAGGTCAACACTGGTCAGTTGGGGAATGTGTAGAGGAATTATGAAAGATGGAGGCAGCTGAGTCCAGGGGAGACTACTCAGGTGATCTGAGTAGTGGAAAGTGGAAAGGATCATCTGTGGAAGTTATGACAGCCAAGGAGTTGAAGTCAGGTGAGGAGACCTGGGAGAAAATAGCATAACATGATTAGCGTAACAAAAAGAAAATGAAGCTCAAATAAGTTTTTTGCTATTTGTCAAAAAACCCTTTTCCAGTCCAGGGGTTTAAATCAATCATTAAAGGAGAGAGGGACTGTTTAAAGTGCTAATCTGAGTAGGTCAAAACCCAATAAATATTTTGTGATAATCTGGAACATCAAGATGGCTGCACTTATGTCAGAGCTAGACTCGAGGTGGGTACAGTCTTGTTTTTCTTGGCCTCCACACCATGTGGGGCTAAATTTCTAAAATATTTTTTATCTCTGATTGAGACATTCTCCCAAACTAGTTTTTCCCTCAAATTAAAATTATCCTCATTTTCTTGGCTGCTTATATATAAACTAATTTAATTTAAAAGTTAAAATCAGTTGGAAATTTGGGGGCACCTCAGAGGCTCTGTCTAAACTGTCTGTCTTCAGCTCAGGTCATAAACCCAGGGTCCTGGGATAGAGCTCTCACTGGGCTCGCTGATCAGCAGGGATTCTTCTTCTCCCTCTCTCTCTGCTCCTCTCCATGCTTTGTGTTCCCTCTCTTGCTGTGGCTCTCTGTCAAATAAATAAATAAAATCTTGAAAAAAAATAAAACAAAATCAGTTGGAAATTTTAAAAAATCTTGATGGGGTAAGGGAGGAGTCAAGATGGCAGAGAAGTAGCAAGCTGAGAGGACATCAGGTAGCAGGAGATCAGCTAGATAGCCTATTCAACCATTCCGAACACCTATACATTCAACAGGATATTGAAGAAAAGAAGAGCAACAATTCTAGAAACAGAAAATCGACCACTTTCTGAAAGGTAGGACCAGCGAAGAAGTGAATCCAAAGCGATAGGAAGGTAGACTGCGGGGGGGAGGGGCCAGCTCCCGGCTCCCGGCAAGCAGCGGAGCAATGGAGCACAAAGTCAGAACTTTTAAAAGTCTTCTCACTGAGGGACATCACTCCAGAGGCTAAATTGGGGTGAAAACCATGTGGTGACAGCGTGTCCTCAGGTCCCGTGGGGTCATAGAAGTATCAGGGGTGTCTGAGTGTCTCGGAGCTCACAGGTATTAGAGCCAGGAAGCCAGCCACAGAGAGAGAGCAGAGGACTGAGCTCTCAACTCAGGGTTACCTTGTACCATAATCCGTGGCACAGGTCACTGCACTGTGAGTGGAGTCCCCTCAAGATCTGGAGAGACCCCCCCTGGAAAGCTCAGGGATCTGTGGGGTTCAGAGACTCCAGGCAGAGCTGTGTGCCAGAGACAGAGACACTTGGTCACAGGCTGGGTGAGCTCAGAGCACAGCCAGAGGCCAGGGAGATGGGAGTGATTGAGCGCTTTTCTCTGAGGGCACACTGAGTGGGGCCCCCAATTCTTGGCTCCTCCGGGCCGGAGATTGGGAGGCTGACATTTTCATTCCCATCCTCCAGAATTCTACAGAAAGCATTCAGGGAACAAAAGTTCCTGAAAGTGAACGAGAACGGAATCCTTTGCCTGGCCCCTGGTAAGGGCAGTGAAATTCCGCCTGGGGAAAATTCTCACTTGAGAATCACTACAACAGGCCCTTCCCCCACAAGATCTACAAGAAATCCAGCCAAGACCAAGTTCACTCACCAAGGAGAATAGTGGAATTCCAGAGGAGGAGAAAGCAAATCATGGAATTCATGGGTTTCTCCCCATGTTTCTTTAGTCTTGCACTTAATAATTTTTTTCAAATTTTACTTCTTTTTCTGCTAATTTTTTAACTTTTACCCTTTCCTCTTTTAACATTTTTAACTAGTTTATCTTAACAATACTTTTCATAAAGAAATAATAATCTTTTTTGAACCTTCATTATTATAGTCATATTTTCTCCTTCACTGTATCTAACTTTATTTTTTGTATACACATAGGGTTTTTTTCTTCTAAAAAATTTGGGGTGCCTGGGTGGCTCAGTGGGTTAAGCTGCTGCCTTCGGCTCAGGTCATGATCTCAGGGTCCTGGGATCGAGTCCCACATCGGGCTCTCTGCTCAGCAGGGAGCCTGCTTCCTCCTCTCTCTCTCTGCCTGCCTCTCTGCCTACTTGTGATCTCTGTCAAATAAATAAATAAAATCTTTAAAAAAAAATTGGGGGTACAACTTCTTATAGATCAAAATACACCCTAAATCTAGCACCAGGCTTGTTCTAGTCACCAGCTTGAGCAAATTCTCCCCATTTTCTTTTTCTTTATTCTCCCAACCAACTTATGTTATCAACTCATTTTAGAACTTAAAAATTTTTTTTCATCTTTATAGTCAGATTCCATCCCTTCATTGTGTTTAACTTTATATGTTTTTCATTCTTTAAAATTTGGGGAAGTAGTTTCTTCTAAGGGACCAAAATACTCCCAAAATTAAGTGGGTGACCCTGTTCTATTCACCAGTCTAATATATATATATATTTTTTCTTTTTTATATCTTTTTCTTTATTTGTTTTCTTTTTTAATTTTCTTTTTCTTCTGAACTTCTTTTTACCCCCTTTGTCCCACCAACAATTTGGGGTCTCCTCTGATTTGATTAAAGCACATTTTCCTAGGGTATTTTCCAACCTTTTAGTATTTTATTTGCTCCTTCATATATTCTTATCTGGACAAAAAGACAAGACAGAAAAACTCACCACAAAAAAAAAAAAAAAAAAAAAAAAAATAGAACACGAGGCAGTACCGAAGGCTAGGGACCTAATCAAAAAAGACATGGGTAATATGTCAGATCTAGAGTTCAGAATGACAATTCTCAATGTTCTAGCCAGGCTCAAAAAAGGCATGGAAGATATTAGAGAAACCCTCTCTGGAGAAATAAAAGCCCTTTCTGGAGAAATAAAAGAACTAAAATCTAACCAAGTTGAAATTAAAAAAAAGCGATTAATGATGCGCAATAAAAAATGGAGGCTCTTACTGCTAGGATAAATGAGGCAGAAGAAAGAATTTGTGATATAGAAGACCAGATGACAGAGAATAAAGAAGCTGAGCAAAAGAGACACAAACAACTACTGAACCATGAGGGGAGAATTCAAGAGATAAGGGACACCATAAGATGACACAACATTAGAATAATTGGGATTCCAGAAGAAGAAGAAAGAGAGAGGGGAGCAGAAGGTATACTGGAGAGAATTATTATAGAGAATTTCCCTAATATGGCAAAGGGAACAAACATCAAAATCCAGGAGGTACAGAGAACCCCCCTCAAAATCAATAAGAATAGGTCCACACCCGAACACCTAATAGTAAAATTTACAAGTCTTGGTGACAAAGAGAAAATCCTGAAAGCAGCCCAGGAAAAGAAGTCTGTAACATACAATGGTAAAAATATTAGATTGGCAGCAGACTTATCCATAGAGACCTGGCAGGCCAGAAAGAACTGGCATGATATATTCAGAGTACTAAATGAGAAAAACATGCAGCCAAGAATATTATATCCAGCTAGGCTATCATTGAAAATAGAAGGAGAGATAAAAAGCTTCCAGAACAAACAAAAACTGAAAGAATTTGCAAATACTAAACCAGCGCTACAGGAAATATTGAAAGCAGTCTTCTAAGCAAAGAGAGACCCGAAAAGTAGTAGATCAGAAAGGAACAGAGACAATATATAGTGACAGTCACCTTACAGGCAATACAATGGCCCTAAATTCATATATCTCAATAGTTACCCTGAATATAAGTGGGCTAAATGCCCCAATCAAAAGACACAGGGTATTGGAATGGATAAAAAAACAAAACCCATCAATATATTGCCTACAAGAAACTTATCTTAGATCCAAGGACACCTCCATATTTAAAGTAAGGGGGTGGAAAACAATTTACCATGTTAATGGACATCAGAAGAAAGCTGGGGTAGCATTCCTTATATCAGATCAATTGGATTTTAAGCCAAAGACTATAATAAGAGAAGAGGAAGGACACTATATCATACCCAAAGGGTCTGTCCAACAGGAAGATCAAACAATTTTAAATATCTATGCCCCTAACATGGGAACAGCCAACTATATAAACCAATTAATAACAAAATCAAAGAAACACATTGACAATAATGCAATAATAGTAGGGGACTTTAACACCCCCCTCACTGAAATGGACAGATCATTCAAGCAAAAGATCAACAAGGAAATAAAGGCCTTAAATGACACACTGGACCAGATGGACATCACAGATATATTCAGAACATTCCATCCCAAAGCAACAGAATATACATTCTTCTCTATTGTGCATGGAACATTCTCCAGAATAGATCACATCCTGGGCCACAAATCAGGTCTCAACTGATATCAAAAGATTGGGACCATTCCCTGCATGTTTTCAAACCACAGTGCTCTGAAGTTAGAATTCAATCACAAGAGGAAATTTGGAAAAACAAACAAACAAACAAAAAACCCCCAAATATATGGAGACTAAACAGCATCCTTCTAAAGAATAAATGGGTCAACCAGGAAATTAAAGAAGAGTTGAAAAAAATTCATGGAAACAAATGATAATGAAGACACAATGGTTCAAAATCTGTGGGACACAGCAAAGACAGTCCTGAGAGGAAAATATATAGTGTGATACAAGCCTTTCTCAAGAAACAAGAAAGGTTTCAAATACACAACCTAACCCTACACCAAAAGGAGATAGAGAAAGAAAAACAACAACAACAAAGAAAGCCTAAACCCAACAGGAGAAGAGAAATCATAAAGATCAGAGCAGAAATCAATGAAATAGAAACAAAAACAAAACAAACAAAAAAACCCCAAAAAACAATAGAGCAAATCAACGAAACTAGGAGCTGGTTCTTTGAAAGAATTAATAAGATTGATAAACCCCTGGCCAGACTTATCAAAAAGAAAAGAGAAAGGACCCAAATAAATAAAATCATGAATGAAAAAGGAGAGATCACAACCAACACCAAAAAATTACAAACAACTCTAAGAACATATTATGAGACACTATACGCCAGCAAATTTGAACAGTCTGGAAGAAATGAATGCATTCCTTGAGACATATAAACTACCACAACTGAACCAGGAAGAAACAGAAAACCTGAACAGACCTATAACCAGTAAGGAGATTAAAACAGTCGTCAAAAATCTCCAAACAAACAAAAGCCCAGGGCCAGACAGCTTCCCAGGGGAATACTACCCAACTTTTAAAGAAATAATTCCTATTCTCCTGAAACTGTTCCAAAAAACAGAAATGGAAGGAAAAATTCCAAACTCCTTTTAAGAGGCTAGCATTAACTTGATCCCAAACCAGACAAAGGTCCCATCAAAAAAGAGAATTACAGACCAATATTCTTGATGAACACAGATGCAAAAATTCTCATCAAAATACTAGCCAATGGAATCCAACAGTACATTAAAAGGATTACTCACCACAACCAAGTGGGATTTAGTCCAGGGCTACAAGTTTGGTTCAACATCTGCAAATCAATCAATGTGATATAATACATTAATAAAAGAAAGAACAAGAACCATATGATACTCTCAATAGATGCTGAAAAAAGTATTTGACAAAGTACAGCATCCCTTCCTGTTCAGAACTCTTCAAAGTGGGGCACATACCTCAATATTATCAAAGCCATCTAAGAAAAACCCAGCAAAAATATCATTCTCAAGGGAGAAAAATTGAAAGCTTTTCCACTAAGGTCAGGAACACAGCAGGGATGTCCGTTATCACCACTGCTATTCAACATAGTACTAGAAGTCCTAGCCTCACCATTCAGACAACAAAAAGAAATTAAAGGCATCCAAATCGACAAAGAAGAAGTCAAAGTATCAGTCTCTGCAGATGATATGGTACTATATGTGGAAAACCCAAAAGACTCCACTCCAAAACTGCTCAAACTTGTATAGGAATTCAGTAAAGTGTCAGGATATAAAATCAATGCACAGAAATCAGTTGCATTTCTTTACACCAACAACAAGACAGAAGAAAGAGAAATTAAGGAGTCAATCCCATTTACAATTGCACCCAAAACCATAAGATACCAGGAATACACATAACCAAGGATGCGAAGAATCTATACTCATAAAATTATAAAGTACTCATGAAAGAGACTGAGGAAGACACAAAGAAATGGAAAAATGTCCCATGCTCCTGGATTGGAAAAACAAATATTATGAAAATGTCTATGCTACCTAAAGCAATCTACACACTTAATGCAATGCCTATCAAAATCCTATCCATTTTTTCAAAGAAATGGAACAAATAATCCTAAAATTTATATGGCACCAGAAAAGACCTCGAATAGACAAAGGAATATTGAAAAAGAACGCCACAGTTGGTGGCATCACAATTCCGGACTTCAAGCTCTATTACAAAGCTGTCATCATTGAGACAGTATGGTACTGGCACAAAAACATACACATAGATCAATGGAACAGAATAGAGAGCCCAGAAATAGACCCTCAACTCTATGGTCAACTAATCTTCGACAAAGCAGGAAAGAATGTTCATTGGAAGAAAGACAGTCTCTTCAACAAATGGTGTTGGGAAAATTGGACAGCCACAGGCAGAAAAATGAAATTGGATCATTTCCTTATACCACACACGAAAATAGACTCAAAATGGATGAAGGACCTCAATGTGAGAAAGGAATCCATCAAAATCCTTGAGGAGAACACAGGCAGCAACCTCTTCAACCTCAGCCGCAGCAACTTCTTCCTAGGAATATCACTTAAGGCAAGGGAATCAGGGGCAACTATTGGGACTTCTTCAAGATCAAAAGCTTTAGCACAGCAAAGGAAACAGTTAACAAAACCAAAATACAGCTGAAAAAACGGGAAAAGATATTTGCAAATGACATATCAGATAAAGGGCTAGTGTCCAAAATCTATAAAGAGCTTAGCAAACTCAACACCCAAGGAACAAATAATCCAATCAAGAAATGGGCAGAGGACATGAACAGACATTTCTGCAAAGAAGACATCCAGATGGTCAACAGACACATGGAAAAGTGGTCCACATCACTCAGCATCAGGGAAATACAAATCAAAACCACAATGAGATACCACCTCACACCAGTCAAAATGGCTAAAATGGCGAGGATAAAGAGAAGGTGGAACCCTCCTACACTGTTGGTGGGAATACAAGCTGTTACAACCACTCTGGAAAACAGCATGAGGCTCCTCAAAAAGTTGACAATAGAGCTACCCCACAACCCATCAATTGCACTACTGGGTATTTACCCAAAAGATACAAATGTAGTGATCCCACGGGGCACATGCACCCAAATGTTTATAGCAGCAATGTCCACAATAGCCAAACTATGGAAAGAACCTAGATGTCCATCAACAGATGAATGGATAAAGAAGATGTGGATTATAGATACAGTGGAATACTATGCAGCCACCAAAAGAAATGAAATCTTGCCATTTGTAACGACGTGGATGGAACTAGAGGGTATTATGCTTAGCAAAATAAGTCAATTGGAGAAAGACAACTATTGTAGATCTCCCTGACATGAGGAAGTGGTGATGCAACGTGGGGAGTTTGGGGGTTAGGAAAAGAGCAATGAAACAAGATGAAATTGAGAGGGAGACAAACCATAAGAGACTCTTAATGTCACAAAACAAACTGAGGGTGGCTGGGGGGAGGGAGGTAGGGAGCAGGTGGTGGGATTATGGACATTGCGGATGGTATGTGGTATGATGAGTGCTGTGAAGTGTGTAAATCTGGCAATTCATAGACCTGTACCCCTGGGGCTAGTAATACATTAAATGTTTATAAAATTAAAAATTAAAAAAAAAGATTAAGTTTTGCTTGTTAAAAAAAATCTTGATGGGATTTTATCAGATTAACTTTAACAGATACATAGTCTTGGGAGAATAGATATTTTTCTAAAATTGAATTTCTTTTTTATAAACATAATATATCTCAGTTTATTTGGATCTTTTAAAATATTTTAATTTTTTTCTCCATAACTTATGTACATTTTTGTTAAAGGTATCTGTTGCTATTTCATGTTATTATCACTTAGTATTTATAGCTGTTAAATAATAAGAAATTGAATTTTATATATATGTTACAATTAGCAACAATACTAAATTTTATTAATTTTTAAAAATTTTATTTGTATTATATATTTTTCAATGTAAACATTTAGACTTTGTTTACAAATGTAATTCTTTGTTTGAAAATGCCATTATCACCCTTCACAAAATTAACAATTATTATTTGGTATTATTGGGTTCCCAATTCACGTGTAAAGTTTTTCAACTGTGTCAAAAATATGTTTTTTAAGATGGTTTCTTACAATTAAGATCCAAACAAACTCCTCAAATCCCCCCCCTTTTTTTAAAATATTATTGTTAATGTTGAAGAAACCAGGAATGCAGTTGTCCTGGATTCTAGATTTATCTACTTGTTCTTTCTTTTTTTTTTTATTTTATTTTTATTTATTTTTATTTTTTTTAAAAGATTTTATTTATTTATTTGACAGAGAGAAATCACAAGTAGGCAGAGAGGCAGGCAGAGAGAGAGAGAGGGAAGCAGGCTCCCTGCTGAGCAGAGAGCCCGACGCGGGGCCCGATCCCAGGACCCCGAGATCATGACCCGAGCCGAAGGCAGCGGCCCAACCCACTGAGCCACCCAGGCGCCCACTGTGTCATGTAACTTGTTCCTCTATAACCCATGTTTCCTATAAACTGGTAGTAAGTTCTTATATCTAGGTTCTATTTCTTTGGGCAAAATCATACACAAGTGGTGAAAAGTACTTCATATTATATCACATTAGGAGGCACACAATGCCTGAGTATTCCAATCTTCCTTATATGAAGAATGGTCAGTGAGTTAAAAAGATGGCAATAGGCATTGCAAAATGGTTGTTGTTTAATATGGTATATTTGGTTACTCTGAAATACAATTTCAATAGGAAAGACAATAAAAAGGCTTAATTATTTCTTCCATTGACAATTTTCAGAGTAAGAATTAGGTTTGTCAGTTAGCCTCCAATTATGACCGCTGAAAGTTATAAACTTTTTTTGGAGGAGGAATGATTTTTTTTTTAGTAAAATTAATCCTAAATGTATATGCTTTATATGCAATGCTTCAAACTGATTTCTATTTATTTCAATATTATTCTTGCTCAAATTATTCCATTCTTGGTTAATGAGATCTCATTGATGCTGGCTTCTCATTTTTTTTAAATTGAGGTATGAACTCTATATACAAAGTATGCTTATTTTACAGTAAAACATTCAGATAGTAAGCATTCTATTTAATCATTTTTGACAAATGTGTATACTCATAGTATATATGCATGTAACTCACAGTCCTATCAAGACACTGAAAAATTCTGTCACCTAGTAGTATCTGTTCTTCTAATTTCTAGCCAATCTCCTACCAGAAGAAAAAGTGGATTTGATTCCTAATTAAGTAAGTTTGGCTATTCTAAAATATCACTCACTCAAGTGGAATCATACAATAGGTACTATTTGTTTGTTTGACTACTTTCATTCTGCATAAATTCCGAGGTTTTGAGTGAGGTCAGAGGTAAGTTTTTCTTTATCTGTAATACATGTATTTAGTTGTTCTTATCATGGTTTTCTGGAAGAATAAGAATTACTGTATATATGTGGCATATTTCTGTACTTCTGATATTGTTATATTGATAAATTTATCCTTTTGACAATATAATGCTATCTTGATATTTTTATCCTTATAGTGAATCTTGAAATCAAGGTAAATTTCCTTTTTTTTTTTCTTTTCAGGATTGTTTTGACTACTCTTGGTCTTTTGCCTATCCAGATTATTTTAAAATCAACTTACCCATTTCTAGGGGAAAAAAAAGAACAACAATCGGAAATTTTAGTACTCTTTTTTTAAATCTACAGAACTGTGGAGGAAGTGGGCATATTAATTATATTGGGTCTTTTGAACCATAAACATAGTATATTTCTTCATGTAGATCTTCTGTGATTTTACTCAGCAATATTTGCAAGTTTTTATAAATTGACTTTATCTAACTTAAAAAAACATCCCATTTATTTCTTGTTTTATAGGATTTTTCTTTTGTATTTTAATATTGGAGACTCCAAATAGGAGTATGTGTGCTGTGCATGCATTTAGTTTGTGAATATTCTGTTTAGAATTATTGTTTACATTTACAAGCAAGATTAGCTGGCATATGTATCTTGTCATCTATCAAACACTGAAATACTGATATAATAAAATTTTACATGTCAGGAATGGCTGTTTTTTTAATCAGTAATTTCATTTTTACCTAAATGGGCACTCCAGTGTTTCTTAGAACTTGTTCACATTTGTACCTGTAGCTATGTTTGTTTGTTTGTTTGTTTGTTTGAAGAGTTCCAAAAGTGGCTTTAATGACTTAAATGGTTATAATCTAGTCAGGATTTCTACTCTGTAGCTTATGGCAAGTTATATTTTAATAAATAATTTCACATGTTACATAAAATTTTAAATGTAATGGAATGAACTAAGCACTCACACATTATTTTTCATTTTGAATATTTCTGTAATTACTACCACACTCAATTATTAATTTCTTTACCTCTGATTTTTTTATTAACATATAATGTATTATTTGTTTCAGGGGTACAGGTCTGTGATTCATCAGTCTTACATAATACACAGCACTCACCACAGCACATACCCTCCCCAAAGTCCGTTACCCAACCACCTCATCCCTTCCACCTCCTTCTCCTCCAGGAACCTTCAGTTTTGTTTCCTGAGATTAAGAGTCTCTTGTGGTTTGTCTCCCTCTCTGGTTTCATCTTGTTTCATTTTTTTCCCCTCTCTTCCCCTTTGATCTTCTGCCTTGTTTTTTAAATTCCACATTATCAGTAAGGATCTTTTTACAGGTAATCTTATCAGATTTTACTATTTCATTAGACTTTTCAAAATGACACTTGGTTTTGCAACTCTTTCCTATTTTTCTTTTGGAACGTCTTTTCTCACCTGTATTGTTACTTTCATTTGGCCTACTCATATTCTGCAATTTTTAGTTCATTAATGTTCAACCTTTCTTGTTGCCAAACATAGACATTTAAGGCTACAAATTCCAACCAATACACTGTTTCAGGTGCATTTTATAAATGTGACAAATTGCTTCATCATTATTTCTTATTCTGCCATACTGCAGATCTTAGTTATGATTCTTTTTCACCTTCGTGTAGTTTAGAATTGTGTTTTTAATTTGAAAACATTAATTACTACATATTTGTGGTATTTGATTTTAACATAATTAAACTGTGGTTAGATAAATTAAACTGATACTGATGTACTGAAATTTGTGAACACAGTAATTGCCTACTACATAATTCCTTTCTAATAAATAATTCTAAAGCCTTGAGATGAACAGGTGATATCCATATTTTTAGTGCAGTGCTCTATTTTTATCAGTGAAAGGATAGGTGATTTTATACCTGTGACTATTATTATGAACTTGTCAATTTTTCTCATAATTCTATAAAAATTTTCTTCATAGATATAAGGCTATACATATTTAGAATTATTGTCTTCCTAGTTAATTGTAAATTTATTATTATAACATGACATGACACTTTATATCAATAATGCTATTTTTGCACACATTCTTTCATAATATTTTCATAATATAATATATACAAATTACTTTCTTTTTGTTTAGTTTTCTCAGTTTATCTTTGTTCTTCATCTCCAATCGTTAGGAATCTTTATGTTGTATTTCTTTTCGAAACACCAAATAGTTCACTTCTTTTGATTTGTATTTTTTAACCTTTTTTTTATTCTTAGGAATTTAATATTTATTTGGGTAACTCCCATGCCTATGAAGAAAACTGAGATTCAATTAAAAGAAATATACATATGTAGAAATTAGTTTCTTCCTATCTAGTGAAGAAGAAATATATAAATGATCTAAGATTTATATACTACTTATGAGCTTCACTTTTTTTTACTGTATTTTTAAATTCAACTTGACAATGCTTGCTTTTTATTGGAAAAATTAATGTATTTATTATTATTACTTAAGTATTTAGATTTATCTACACCAGCTTGCTTTGCTATTTTAATGTGGACTTGCTTCTGTATGTTTTTTCTTTCCTTTTGTAAAATTGAGGCTCATTTTAATTACATAATTCTTAAAATAGAATCAGTTATATACCCACTTTGTTTTCTACTGATTTACTAAAAATTTGTCTTAACTTCTTTTTTTTTCCCCAATTTATTTATTTTCAGAAAAACAGTATTCATTATTTTTTCACCACACCCAGTGCTCCATGCAAGCCGTGCCCTCTATAATACCCACCACCTGGTACCCCAACCTCCCACCCCCCCGCCACTTCAAACCCCTCAGATTGTTTTTCAGAAGAAAGAATTAGCGATATAGAAGACCAAATGACAGAGATTAACTTCTTTTTTATCAATATGACTATTATCTTGCATACAACATAAAAATCTGTTATTATTAACTCTGATCAGTCCCATTTTATATATATTTTTGTCCAGTATTTCAGTGTCACTTAACATTTTTATTGTATAATTAGCAATGTTAATTATTATACTTATTCATTAAATGTTGTTTAGCTTTACCCACAGGCTTATCAGTGTTTTTGTTTGTTTGTTGTTTCTTTTGTTTTATTTTTGCCACTGTATTTTTTTCCATCTGGGTTCAATTTCTGTCTTAAATTACATCTTTTGGGGAGTTTTTTTAGCTGGGAACTGATACCTAAATCTCAGTACATCTCTCCCTCTTTTTCTCATTTGGAAATTTTCTTAATAGTGTTTTAAGAGGGGAACCTGGGTGGCTCAGTGGGTTAAAACCTCTCCGTTCGGCTTGGGTCATGATCCCAGGGTTCTGGGATTGAGCCCCGCATCGGGCTGTCTGTTCAGCAGGGAGCCTGCTTCCTCCTCTCTCTCTCTCTCTCTCTCTGCCTGCCTCTCTGTCTACTTGTGATCTCTATCTGTCAAATAAATAAATAAAATATTTTAAAAAATAGTGTTTTAAGAATCCTTATCTTGGCACACAATTCCAAACTGACAAGAAATACATTTTATCATTTGGAAAGCTATTCTACAATTTGTTTATTTTATTATTGCTGTTGACAAATCCGTTATTTTTATTGTTGCTCTTGTCTACTTATTTACCTGTCTTGCTTTTCCAGTTGTTTTTAGGTGAGATCTGTTTAGAACTTGTGTTCAATTTTTAATTGGGTTGTTTTCCAAATATTGAGCTTTAACAGTCCTTTGTATATCTTAGTGGACAGTCTTATATGAAATGAATCTTTTACTAACATTTTCTCCAAGGCTGTGGCTTGTCCTTTTGTTCTCTCAGCAGTGCTTTACACAGAGCAGTTGTTTCAACTTACTAACTTTTCTTTCAAAGATTATTCTTCTGGTGGTGTTTCTAAAGCATCATTGCTAAATCCAAGGTCACCTAGATTCTCCTATGTTATCCTCTAGGAGTTGTTTAGTTTTGTATTTTACCTTCAGGTGTATGATTTACTTTGAATTGTTCTGTATGTGTGACAGATGTAAAATCCATATTTAAATTTTTCTGGTAGACATTTTTTTTAAATAGTAAAATATCATCATTATCATTTGTTACTTCTTTATCTCTCTCAGAAACACACACACACACACGCACACACATATATCTCGTTGTTGGATTACATAATATCTCATTATACATGCCTCAAGCAGATCTCTATCTTTATGTGCTAACCACATTGATCTTTGTTTAGTTCTTATAAACATACATATTTTTGCCCACTCTATGTGTTCTCCCCATACTTAAATATTTTCCCTTTGTACTCCCTTGGCTATTTAAATCCTCTTCCTTCAAGTAGCAGAAAATTATTTCTTTCGGAAACTTTTCATAGTTTTTTTTTTTTGTTTGTGTCTTCCTAACTCATTCATCTGCACACTCAAATACCCAAGTACTTCTCATAGTTAGAATATAGAGAATGTCACATATATTCATGCAATATGTTAATTATTTTCTCTCCCTTCCATTAAAAGATACTTGAGTATAGAAATCTTGTTTTTTAGTATTTTGAGTTCTTTGTCATTGTATTTTAGGCACTACTACAGTATATGACATATGCTATTTTCTTAAAAAATATTGGTTTTATAAAAAATTATTAATTGGGTAGGACCTTTGGCTTTGTCTTACAGTTAGGGTAGATGTCTTTCAATCATGGAGATACTCTGTGATCCTTCAAACTGGATGTTGTTTCTCGTGTAAACTCTTTAAAAACCATTGGCTTCCTTCCAGATATATACCATATTAGGAAACACACACACACACACACACACTTGCTTGTGTTATTCATTAAAGTCTCTATGTCTCACTAAGTTCCTTCATGGAATTTAATAATCTAACTTCCATTAGAGTAGGGGCCAGATAAAGATTTGCAGTTTTCCAAAATAACCTAGTTGCCCAACACAGTGCCGGTTGCATGAGGTGAAGTAAACAAATATCAATGTTAGGGTGGAAATATGGAGGAAAAATAGAAAAGAATGAAGGAAGAAAGAAGGATCAGGGAATGATCAGAAATTTGCAGTAAATCATCCAAAACAAATTTAATTTTCTTTTTAAGAAATACTATCTATACATCCTTAAGCAATTCCCTTGATGTCTTTGATCTTGTCTTAAAAATACTTACTAGAGATTAAGTTACTACTTAATGCCACATATTAAGTGCCCAATTCTTTCTATCTTATTTTACTTGCAATACTTCCTTCTGGACTCCATATATACCCATACTTTTATTTTCACCTACAACTCTTTTCTTCCCTTCTACAGGAAGATGATTCCCAGAAATTTATCCTGCTATCGATTTACATTTTGGGGTGGTATAGAAAGAGTTTTATTTTATACTTTTATTTTTATACTTTCTTATTATTATGTTCAATTAGCATAAGGAAAAGCATGTTGATTTATATTTTGAACTAGTTACAACACCATAATGTTTAGCATATTGTCAGGTCATTAGTAGATACATGATATAACAGAATGAGATATTAATATAGTTCAGTTTTTGTCGAGAGCAGGAAGGGAGAAAGAAAGAAAGAAAAACGAACCTTGGGAAAGAAGTATCCTCCAAGGAAGAACTGTCTTAGAAAGGTGTTTCATGTTGGTACTATAGACTGACAAGATAAAATAATAAATGCACAGAAATTATTAAAAATAAGAAGTGAGAAATGTGAGGATTATTTCACCATATTTACTAAAAGTTCTCAATCAAATCCTACTTTAAGCTATTTTCATTGTGTTCTCTTGTTTCTGAATTTATGTTTAATCTTACCTTTAATTCTGGTACATTTCTGTTTCCTGAACATCCTCCCATCCATCTCTCTCTTGGTGTATTATCTCTCTCTCAACTCTCACTCCCTATCACACACACACACACACACACACACACACACATACACACACTCTCCCTGGACCATTTTGACTTTGATCATACATATTACCCTAACACTAAGTAAATTTCGTTATCAAAGGAATGCTTCTAATCTGTTACATGTGTAGGAATTATTATTTGTTTCTCTCTTCATTCTTCTTTGGTAGTGAAGCTCATGATAAACCATTATAACAATTTAGTGGTTGTGTGTCTATCAGTCTCTACTACTAGATCTAATCTCCTGAACACAATAGACTATGGTGCTTTCCTTACTATTCCATTCTCGATAACATACATCTTACACATAGAAAATGTTTTAAAACTTGAGATATAATTAAGTGGAGTTATATTTTAATTTGTTTTGATAAATGTTTCCCTTAGTTTCTGTAAAAATGTTTACTCCCTAATATTTGAGGTTTTTTGAATTTACAGAAAAATTGAAAGATGACATAACCTAGGTTCAAGAAAAGTTAAGATTGTACAGCTCTATTAGGTTTTGATTCATAGAAAGATACACAAGAATTTGCTGAAGGACTACTGGACTCTCTGAAACAAACACAGAGCTCTTGCTATCAGTACCAGATTAGATTCCAACTGAACTAGCTAACAAATTCTAGACTTGTAAATGCTAAACTTGTTGGCTTGTCTGTGGAATTATGACTAATATTTAGCAAGACCTTTAGATTCACTTAAAACTATTTTGCCAAGAAATGTATACCTGAAAGCTCTACTTCATACAAAAATATCCATTTTCCAACAGCATGAATACATTTTAGGTAAACCCAATTAAGAAAGGTTAAAGACTGTAGCTTAGAGATTTAAGAAAGGGTTAAGGTTCCCATAATGAATCAGTGCGTATAAAGGATTGAAAAGAACCAGAACAAACAGGCACTGAGTTAAAATAAGAGAAAGTCTCAGACAGAGACTATCTTAAAACCGAGTTCCACTGCTGAGTTGTAGTGAAGCTATTAAGTGAAGCTATTAATTTCAATCAGCATGGACCTTTTTCTGAGCTTCTACATACAAACCACTTTTCATCTACAAATAATCTCATCTTTTTGATTTTTCAAATAAGTGAAAATTCACTATCCCCCAAAATACTGTTTTATTATATGACTATCTTCTGTTCCGTGATTGTGTGCATGTCCAGAATACTGGCATACATTCCAGTATGTATGCTTTACTCTAATAGAAATATTAGGTATGTGTAAATCAGAGGTAGAGGAGATACAGGATATTAAGTTATATTAGAAATATGGGTCATCATCTCTCACAACAAGATGACATATTCAACTACTAAGCTCTGTGTGACAAGGAACATTACAACTAAGGATTACCTTGACTCTTATGGAAAGAAAGTGTTTGGTAAGTTAAAGATGATGAATAGATGATCCCTGTAGTTGAGGGAAAAAAAAGAAAAAAAAAGTCACCATCACAATAAACAAGATAATGAGAAAATATTGAATTATCTTAATTTTTAGTTGAATTATTTTGGTTACTATGACACCACATTATAAGTAAATAAGTCAGGGCCTAGTCACTTTAGAAGAACAAAGTTGAAAAGTGAGAAAGTTATCACCTATTGTAAACACCTGCCTAAAATATTTCAGTGGTTGCAAATGAATTTGCTTCAAGAAGACTTACTTTTTAATTTTTTTAATTTGGTTGCACATTGTTCAATATATTTAAACACAGCTTTGAAAGTATTTTATTAATATGCAAAAATAATGACTTTTTCCCATCTAATGATAAAAACGTTCACGTGGAAGGTCAGAATACTTCAAAATCCTTCTAGATTATTCATTCAAATATATTTTATACTCAAAATATGCAGATGTTGACACATACATAGTAGAGTTATACTCAACTAATGAATCATTGAACATTATAAAAAAACTAATGATTGTACTATGCCTTGGCTAACTGAATTAAAAAAAAAAAAAAAAGAAGTAGAGGTTTCTACAGCACAGGTATCCGATGTTTCTAACAAGACATTTGTAGTCTCTTAGCAATTACTGTAAGAGTTGTGCAGGTGCCATACTCCTCAAACTGCAGCTCAGGTTTCAGATAATATAAAAGAACACAGCTAAAAGATGTTCTAAAATGCATGCAAAAAGAGAGGAGAAAAAAACTTTTCTCCATTTTAAAACATAAGATTTCCTTTCAAAGGTTTATGTCACTTTTTAAGGTGAAAAATTAAAAACAAACAAAAAAACACAATTGTGTTGCATCATTTCCAATCACAATGAGGCAATCAAAAATGAGTCAAATGATAGGGAAATGCAATGTCCTTGCAAAGTCTTGCACTTGTACCTTAAAAGAATAAATAGTGTAAGATTTCTAAGAGTAAATAGTAATAATTAAGAGACCAGAGGTATATTAAGCACAATGAATTCCAAGATACTAATCTCTACCTCAACTTTGGAAGAAACTTGAATTTATGAATTAAATCTAAACTTTAAGAGTTTAAGTTTTATTTATTCTGTCAAAATATGTTTTATTTAATTTGAAGTACTACTAGGAGACTCCATAAAGTTTCCTTTAGAGTGTTAAATAACTACCACAAAAATCACTTCTTTTGTAGGCAAATATAAACATTTAAGAAAAAGGAAAGGAAAGGCTTTCCAAGACACCTAGTGAGAGGATACAGAATAAAAAACAAAACAAAACAAAACAACAGTAGGGCACAGATTGCATAGAGCACTGTGTGTTATACGCAAAAAATGAATCATGGATCACTACATCACAAACTAATGACGTACTGCAGGGTGACTAACATAACATAATAAAAAAATTTTTTTAAATAAAAAAATATCAGCTGAGTCATTTTCAGAATTCAAGTCTATAGAAAACAGTGGGAGAACTACAGGTGAATTCACTAAAGGGACCAAGTTACATTGTAAAATGTTGGAGAGGGATGCCAAGTGATCTGGGCCAATATAGAACAATGCTAGTATTGAATTTCTTACTGTCCATTGCAGCTCAAGTTTCAACTAGGATTGAATAGAAGTTGTTAGATCAGCTTGTACATTGGGTTTTTATTTAGAGCCTTACATGGAACAACTCCCACATTTTCTCCCGAGTCATAAGGTATAATTTCAAACAGAGATCATAGTGTACACCCTGCAAGGAATCAACTTAAAGTTCTAGCTCTGAAATACAACTGAAAAGAGACAGATTAACCAATTAGGGCCTTAAAATTTTTTCTTGCCTTTATATTTATCCTAAATTTATAAAAATACAATTGAGGTAAAATGAAAATAAAATAATAACTAATACTGTTAACTGTATGATCATTATGTACCATTACCAGGCTAAATATCTACATATATTATTTAATTTAATACTCAAACATGTCTCTGTGTTGTGTTGTACTTTGAGGTATGTACTTTCATCACAAGTTTTCATATAAGGAATCTGTGACTTAGAAAATTGAGTAAATTACCTGAGGTCCGTAAGAGTTGAACCTAAATGGTTTGATCCATATCTCTTTATTAATTTATTACAGAGCAGATACTATTGATATAAAAACTACAAGGAGTACAGACATGTTTACTAGAGGATCTTGGATCTTCAAATTCTGTTTTTCAGAAATGATTGAAATGAATAGTTTATTTCAACACTTCAGTAATTTAATATACCCATCTACCGACCAGAAATTGGCATCCTATTTTGCATGTCAATATATCAAAATTTTCTATTCTAATCTATCATATTACTATTTTTGTAGAATGTAAGTTTTGAGAATTAAAGAAAAACTTAGTATTTTGAAATATGAAGTTCCAAAGATATTTACTAAAATATATTTAGTTTTCGATATCTGTTTTATTCTGTTTGCTTTCTATTTCCTTTGCTCTAAATTTTAAATTTATAGTTACAGTTATTTATAGTGATTATATATAATTACTAGTCACTAATAATAATAATCAATAATCATTAATGTGCCTGTTTAGTTTAGTTTTGTCATCTGGTAATTATTTTTTTTAAATCTCCCCTTTCCTCGGAGACCAAACTCTTGTGTAATTGAAAATGACATTTTTCTACCTATATATGTATATATAAATAAAAATTCATAAAAACTCAGCTCAAACTTTTTCCTTTCCCATTCAATTCTGTATTTAATCTACTAAGTCTTCTGGAAATAAGTATTAGTATGGAAAAGGCTAAGTTCAGAATGACATTATAACTGGCAGGTGTCTTGCATTTCTTGTCTATATACTTCTTAGTCGAGTTTGTTTAGTAGGTCTTTTAAGATATATCTCAGCATAAGTCCCTCTTTATGATTTTTTTCCTGGTGTGTAATATACCTACTCAGAAGTTATTAATTTGATAACTTTATTCAATGTCTTTCTATTGTTTTTCTCTTAATTTTCTATTTTAGGATATTATGTTTGTTGAATTTCTTTGGCCATCTCTATGCTACCTCAGGAGATGTAGTTAGCAAACGGGTTAAGAAGGTATGCTGAGTGAAATCAGTCAAGCAGAGAGAGTCAATTATCATATGGTTTCACTCATTTGTGGAGCATAACCAATAGCATGGAGGACAAGGGGTATTAGAGAGTAGTAGGGAATTTGGGTAAATTGGAAGGGGAGGTGAACCATGAGAGACTATGGACTCTGAAAAACAGTCTGAGGGGTTTGAAGTGGCGGGGGGGTGGGAGGTTGGGGTACCAGGTGGTGGGTATTATAGAGGGCACAGCTTGCATGGAGCACTGGGTGTGGTGAAAAAATAATGAATACTGTTTTTCTGAAAATAAATAAATTGGGAAAAAAAAAAAAAAAAAAAAGAAGGTGTGTTCTGATGAAAGCCTGATTAGGTTTCAGCCGCAACTCCATAATTTAGTTGCTGTATGAGCACAGAATAATTTAATCCCTCTGAGCCTCAATTAATCTACTGAGTTTATCCACTGTAATGTGGAAATAATAATATAATTTTCATCAGAAGATTTTTGTGATGATTAAGTTAATATATGTAAGGTACTTATAACCGGGCCAAAAAAATGTAGGTTTTAGCTATTATTATCTCTCCTCTCTACTTTGTCATTTATTTTCTCTGTGATGACTTTTATTCTCTTCTCTTTCTTTCTTTACTGTATTTATTTCTCCAAATATCTTAACACCAGTCATTGATTTTAGTAGTCAGTAGTCTAATTCCAATACTTTTAAATTTATGTAATGAATTTATTTTTATTTGTTGATAACTGCCAGGGAAATGTGCATTTTTTCTATGTTCTTACAACTTTTTAACTTCTTACTGCTTCTTCTGTTTATTTGTAAAAATTGTTATTTTTTCACTAATTTATTTTAGATTGTTAAAAAAGCTTGACTAAAATATTCATATGTCTGGAGACTGAAATTCATAAATCATCTATAATTTTATTTTTAGTTTTTTTAAGACGTACTCTATTTGAGAAAGAGAGAGAGAGCTCGTTGTCAGGGAGAGACAGAGGAAGAAGGGAAGAGGGTCTCAAGCAGACTACATGCTGAGGTGGAACCTGATGCAGGACTTGATCTCATGACCCTGAGATCACTACCTGAGTAGAAACCATGAGTCAGAGGCTTAATCAACTGAGCCACCTAGATGCCCCACAAATCATCTATAATTTTAAATGATTCTCTCTTTTAATGCTATTTTAATGTGTATGAGTGTCTATTCAAAGCTACCAACTTATTCAGATTTGACTTAGGGCGTTTCAATTTGTTTTCTTGTGTTAATTGTATTTGTTTGTACGTTTGTCCAGTAATTGACTAGAAATGAACATAGGTCACTAATCCATTACCTGAAGGTAGAAAAGTGAGCACCCAGTATTGTAACTCTTCTGATTCAGATTTGCTCTCCTGCTGAAAGCAAATAGACAACCAGGACAAAATTTGGTGATGCTCATTTTTATACCTCTCCACTCACAGGGTTTTTGTTGTTTGTTTTGTAATTAGAAAATTTTAAAATCAAGTTCAGGTGACCCTGGGTGCCACCTTCAAATAAAAGCATCTTTCATTTTCTGTATTTTCCTTAATGCCTCATTACCAGCAAAGCTTTTTTTCAGGACTCTTAGGTCTTAGTATGAAGTGTCCTTGGGGCATGTCCTCAATATAATTCTGTGGTGAGATACAAGGACACTACAGGGGAAAAACAAAACAAAACAAAAAGCAAAACCCTGAAGTCACAACCCACAAACTTTAGTCATACTATTTTTAAAATAATTCTCTTGAATTACTGTTTAAAAAATTAAAGAGGTCTCTTAAGTTACTACTTTAAAAAATAAGACTTCACTCAAGAGAATGTTTTCATTCAGTAAACACAGATGAAATGTTTTTCCTTGTTGCAGCATTTTGATCACTTTCAAAGATTTCAAGAGTAGGAGTTGAGTCAGCATGCCTTGAATATATCATGTTTTATTGGAAGTTGCTTAAGACATTTTATTGTCTTTTAAAATAAAAATGTCAGAAAGCAACATTTTCAAATATATAAAGAATATGGGTTAATAAAAACTTTGACTGTTCTTTTGGACATTGTACCATAATGATCTGTTACTTTTTTAGGTGGAAATAAATGATTGACACCAGAACAACATCGTTGCCTTGAATTAAGATGTTAATCTACAAGTATTTACATAATAATTAGATTGGAGCTTATTCTATGATGAATCAGAGTGAATAAACCTGTATTACTATATAATATTGTATGTGTGTGTGTGTGTGTGTGTGTGTGTGTATGTATGGCAATATACTTGTATCCCTGACCTTGGAGCAAGACATATGAAAAGTTTATTGGTCTTAGCATAATAATGGTCTTGAGTATATATTAGTTTGATAATAATTTTATTATACAGGATTTTTCAGAGAAATAGAACCTATAGGATGCGTATTATATGTGTGTATAGAATGGAAAGAAAGAAGGAAGGAAGGAAGGAAGGAAGGAAGGAAGGAAGAAACTATTATTATAAGGAATTGGCTCATGATTCTGGTGCGTGGCAAGTCCGAAATCTACAGGGTAGATACCCAGGAAGGCTGATATTGTAGTTTTAGTCCAAAGGTCAGCAGTTTGAAGACCCAGGCCAGCCAGTGCTCCAGTTTGAATCTGAAGAGCATCTGCTGTAGTACCAGGGATAATCAATACTGCGCATGAAGTCCAAAGGCTATGTGCTAGAGAAATTCTTTCTTGCTTGGAGAAGGCCAGTCTTTTTGTTCTATTCAGAAACTCAGTTAATTGGATGGGCCCTGGTTACAGTATGGAGGGCAATCTGTTTTACTTAAATCTATCAATTTCAATGTTAATCTCATCTAAAATTACTCTCACAGAAACACCCAAAATTACGTTTGACTAAATATCTGGGCACCCCATGGCCCAGCCAAACAGACATATAAAATTAACCACCACAACTATCTCAGAGATTGAAATGAACTGTCTGTTGATAAGAATCCTAATAATAGTTACTAGTTGTACTCAATCATAAATCAATAAGAGACCATAAGAAATAATAAAATTTCTTTCTTTCCAAAACATTGTGTTTAAAAAAAAATAAAAACTTAAATGGGTGAGTAGAGAAAGTCTATATATAAAGTCTATGTATAGATATCAGCCAGCCCCAGTACAAATGATCCTATTAAAAATTGCCAATTTACACATAAATATCTCCAAATAGACATCCCTTTAAAAAATTAAACAACTGCATTTATTGTTCAAGATCAATGTCTTCTTTATTAAATTCACTGTTTGAACTTATTATTTTCCAATTTTAAAAAATGTTTGAAAAATAAAATTGTTTTTTAAAATCCTGAAGGAAGTTTTTCCTTTATCTTAGAAAATGCCAGCTGCTGCAGTGTCTGGGTGGCTCAGTTGGTCAAGCATTTGACAATTTTTTTAGCTCAGGTCATGTCCTTAGGGTTATGAGATCAATCCCTGTATGGGCTCCGTGCTAAGCAGGAAGTTAGCTTGAGATTCTGTCTCTCCTCTCCCTCTGCCCCTACCTCCACTAGTGCATGCTTACTCTTTCTTTCTCTCTCAAATAAACAAATAAATAAAAAGAAAGAAAGAAAGAGAGAGAGAGAGAGAGAGGAAGGAAGGAGGGAAGGAAGGAAGGGAGAAAGA
Organism: Neogale vison; assembly: GCF_020171115.1. Taxonomy (NCBI): domain Eukaryota; kingdom Metazoa; phylum Chordata; class Mammalia; order Carnivora; family Mustelidae; genus Neogale; species Neogale vison. Next base: position 51,495,189 of record NC_058096.1, read on the forward strand.
GAGAAAGGAAGAAAGAAAGAAAGAAAGAAAATCTCAGCTGCTAACTTTTGGACAATCTATTCAATTTACAAATGAACTAGTTTCTAAATATTGTTTTTAACATCATGAGATTCTGGTGAAGAACAGAGAAAAATATTAATACACCATGACTATCATTTCTTTTTACCATATTAATGGCTGATTAATATATAATTGATTGTATAAATTGAGTTTATGTCAAATTGACACCTAAGCTATCTGAAAAAGTAACAATCTATTTCTAGGCTTTGGCAACAGAATTATTTGGAGAAGGCCACCCAAAATATCTTTCATTTAGCTCTTCTGAGTTATATCATTATTATTGTTGTTGTTGTTGTTGTTTCATTGGGATTTAGAGAATGAGAAGCTAATAAAATACTGTGTTACTTATCAACTTTTATATAATGCTTACTATGTGCTGAACACTTGTCTCAGTATTTTTCTTATGAAGCATGTTTTTCTTAGTACTTTTTATACAACAACACTTAATCCTCACAGTAAATCACATTTATATTCACATGTCCACTTTAAAGACTAGATAAATGAGTCACAGAAAGTGAAATCCTTCCCCAAGTTCACTGTAATAATGAATCTGGTTCTTAATCACTTTACTACTTCTTCATTAAAACATACCCATGCAGCATTATTGCTCATGATTGATAGTACATATGAGTTTGTTTAGTATGGCGGTAGATAAAAAGATGCAAAAATAAAGATACCTATATGTCAAAAAAGATAAATGTTTATGCATATATAGCAAGTAAACATAAAATAGTACCCCAAAGAGAAACTATGTCATATCCACTATGAGACTGGTAAATTTTTAAAGTATAATAACATTGGGTGATAGCAAGGATGCAATAAAATCACAACATTAACACACCTATTAGCAAGGATTTAAAATACTGCAAATCCAACAAAAAACATTTTGGTCTGTCTAATTAGATACGCATATAACTTCTGTGCATTCTTTTGACATCTGACTCAGCCCATGCTTTAAGGCCTAGAGAAACTCTCGCATTTGGTGGAATTTCAATTTTCTCCATCAAATTTCCAATGTAATATATTTCAGAGGGAACAGTTTTTGTCTTTTGGGAGGCTGCCAGATATAGTCCTTTATAAAGTGGTAATTTCTGGAAGACAGGTCATGGTTTGCCTCCCTAGCAGGTAGAGAAAACTGCTAGCAGCTTTGTTATTTCCTGATGTTATGTTTGGACATTTGAGTTACTCAGTGGCAGAAAAGCTTCTGGACCCTTGTAACAGGAGATTTTCTCTAACTCTAGCAAATTCTACTTAACACTGAATAAAATGCTGGCTTTCTAAACTGCTCACATTCTTTTTAAAAATGTCTTCCTTTAACTTTACATGAGACAGCCTGTGGAGCACATTAAAAAAAAAAAAAATGCTTGTCAGAGAATACCTGATAATTCCAAGCGATGTGATCATTAATGAAACCACTTTATAGAGTACTTAAAAAGTAACTTCTATATGGGAAATTACAAGCATTTTCCGGTAACCCCACAAATGTTTATGGTATTAATGTAAACAAAGTGACAAAATTTCAATGAAGAATGAAAGGGATGGGCTTTTACACACAGCAAAGTGGGAAATAAATACTTCACTTACTGGATTTTATTTTTATTTTTTTTTAAAGATTTTATTTATTTATTTGACAGAGAGAAATCACAAGTAGACGGAGAGGCAGGCAGAGAGAGAGAGAGGGAAGCAGGCTCCCTGCTGAGCAGAGAGCCCGATGCGGGACTCGATCCCAGGACCCTGAGATCATGACCCGAGCCGAAGGCAGTGGCTTAACCCACTGAGCCACCCAGGCGTTTAATCTATGATAGAATAACTGTGGTGACTCTGGAGTAGAATGACAGAGCACAGATAAACTTTCAGTTTCTGCTTTTACGGCTTGGGTATTTCTGAGCCAAAGCCATAAAAAGGTGACAAAGACTAGGTGTTGTCACTTATGGTGTGTATATAAGCTAAAGTTATTTGAAAATTAGAAGTACTCCATTATGTATGGAAGTACTCCATAGCATAAGCTATTCCTTATGCTCCACAAGTAAGTAAAACCGTAAGATAATTGACTTTCTCTGCTTGGCTTATTTCACTCAGCATAATATTCTCCAGTCACATCCAAGTTGATGCAAAAGCTGGATATTCATTCTTTCTGATGGTGAGTAATATTCCATTGTATATATGGATCACATCTTCTTTATCCATTTGCCTGTTGAAGGGCGTCTTGCCTCTTTCCACAGTTTGGCTATTGTGGACATTGCTACTATGAACACTGGGGTGTATATGGTCCTTCTCTTCACTACAGCTGTATCTTTGGGGTAAATACCCAGTAAATCAAGGAGGGCACAGAATGCATGTAGCACTATATGTTATACACAAACAATAAATCATAGAACACTACATCAAAAACTAATGATGTATTGTATGGTGACTAACATAACACAATAAAAAAATAAAAATAAAAAATAATAAAATAAATAAGTAAATCTAGATTATTCAAAAAAAAGAACATTAGAAGTACTATATAGTTACAAAAGAATTATTGGCCAAGTGATTTATATTATGGAGGGGTTTTTCTTTTTGATTCAACATTTCATATCTTTTGTTTTTCTGTGTATAGATTAGTAGTAGGTCAGAACATGTATTTCATAATACATGAACTTTTGAAAGTTTGAATAAGTGGGCATAGCCTAGAACTGACTTAATTGTGGCATGTGGTACACATAATTCACAAGTTCTATCTTTTATTATTTACTTTGAAATATAAAAAATTAGATGATGGAATGATGGATGGTACAGAGAAGGAGAGGTGTGTGATAAACTAAGCATGTTGATATGTAGGTAGTGGGTATGTGGTTGATCATCATATCATTATTTTTACCTTACTGTATACTTGAAATTTTTCATAACAAAATGTTGGGGGGGAGTAATTGGCTCTTATGAGGGTTAAAATTATCTTCGTTCTGACTGAAATCATGAAAAAGAACTTGCCAACAGAGAATGGCTAAAAGACCAAGCTGCTGACATGGGGTGAACTTCCTTTCAGGGAGTAGGAAAAAAAATAAAAGTTATTGTATGTCTTTTATGTTTCTGATTGCTTGTTAAATATTGCAGACATTGTAAACCCCCTTAGATGTGTGCTAGAATACAGAAAACTAAAACAGTGTAAGTTTATAGGCAGGTCTTATAAGTGAAAAGTAATATGGAGGAATTATTTGATGTATAATTTTTGACTCTATTTAAAGCTTTGCAATTACTTAATTAGTGAATTAACCCATATGCCATCTATTTATGATTCTTTGCCTATTTAAAAGGTGTACACATTTTATGCAGTCATTACTGCCCTCTAAATCATTCTTACAATGGGTATTTTGACTATACCATATAATTATACTAGAAGGTTCAACTTACATTTTGCTTAAAATCGTAAGTACAGTTACATATTCCAAAAGTAATAAATAAATGGATAAATATCTAAATCATCATACTAAGCTAAATAAACAAAATAGTGCAAATAAATAAAAGAAAGTAGAAGAAAAAGAAAGGAAAAGAAGAAAAAGGGAGGAAGAGAAAGAAGTGGGTAGGAAGAGACATATGAGATTTTTCCTTAGAATAAATGAAACGCAAACCAGCGATATTCAGATGGCATGACAATCTAACAATTTCATTTTGGGTTCATTTCATTTGAACTTCTGTTCAATTTAAGGCTCAAGCTCTGTACTGAGGATCCTTATATTTTCTTACTTCCCCCCAACACAAATTTCCCCTCAAAATATTTTTTTAAAAAATTGATTTGCGGGCACTTGGGTGGCTCAGATGGTGAAGCGTCTGCCTTCAGCTCAGGTCATGATCCCAGGGGCCTGGGATCAAGTCCCACATGAGGATCCCTGCTCTGTGGGGACCCTGTTTCTCCTCCCTCTACCTGCTGCTCTTTCTCTCTCAAATAAATAAATAAAATCTTTAAAAATATAGAAAAGATAAAACTTATTTAAAAATGATTTTTGGATATCAGGCAAAATGCATATATTCTATAGTGATGAGTTAAGGGACCTGGCTCCTAGGTGATTCTTCTCTACTTCAGGTAGTTCTTAAACATTGACTTATGACACTTGATCTCTTTTTGTTAATTTGTATCCCAACTTTTGAAGTATCCATGACTGTTTTTCTGTTCTCACAGCACACTCAGGGGTTGGCTCTTCCTCCTGCCTTTCCATCCCAACTCTGTTAACGTTGACTAGGCCCACCTCCTTTATAATAGTGCAGATTCCCTGAAACCCATAAGGCATCTGCCTCATCCCAACCCTGGCTTCGGCAGTTGACTTTACAGTTACTGTCATAGAATCACCTCATTTCACACCAAAGCAACACTATGGCAGGTGCCTACATTTTTCAATTCTCAATCACCTTTTACATAAGACTATGGTATCATTCCCATGTCAGGAAAAGATTCAATTGCCTATAAAATGTGCTCCATTCTGCATGAAACACTGTGAAGTTGTTTCTTACAGAATCCAAAAGGAGAAGCCCACATGCCCATCTGCTTTTATCTCCTCTCTCCCTGAGTTTCCATCTTCTCAGTAAATTCCACTTTTTATTTTTGGACCTATGTTCAGAAATAGAAAGTGATGAAAGTCTGGTTTTCTGTTAGATATAGATAGTTTTCTTTGTTTGTTTTGTTTTGAATCATCCAAAGCCCTCTCTATGTCCTTCATCGGCATGAATCTTTTTTTTTTTTTCTTTTCCTTTTGTTTCTAAGCAGAATTCACACACCTTCTCCACAGAGTAACAGAGTATCAAGGTCTTATTATAAGGGTGGGAAGAATGCAAAGGATGAAAAATCAATGAAGGAAATATATCCAGAAATTTCATAAAAATATTACTGTCACTACTAAATTATCTATCCTATATGTCATGATTTATAAAAATAAAAACAATTTATAGGGACGCCTGGGTGGTGCAGTTGGTTGGACGACTGCCTTCGGCTCAGGGCGTGATCCTGGAGTCCCGGGATCGAGTCCCACATCAGGCTCCCAGCTCCATGGGGAGCTCTCTGACCTTCCAGCTTCTCTGACCTTCTCCTCACTCATGCTCTCTCTCACTGTCTCTCTCTCTCAAATAAATAAAATCTTTAAAAAAAAAAAACAATTTATAGAGGACAAAACTATTTTGTGCCAATATTACCATCTATTTTCTTCATATTTATATCAAAAGAGTGTAGAATACAAAGCATACGTCAGTTCAGATTGTCAATAAATACATTAAAAAATCAAAAGTACTAATTCAAAATTCAAGAACTCAATACATTATTTCTATGGTGCCCCAAAACTCCAAGGTCAAATCTATGAATTCTAGTATATGGTTCTAGTCATTGCTTTCTTATCAATGAACGTCCTGTACTTTCCATTAAAACATCAATTTACTAAAGTTTCTTATGTACCCACACTCAGATTCAATAATAATATTCCTAGAGATTTACCCTTGGAAAATGGGTGCATGGGTTGATCAAAAGATAATGCAGTATGATTTCACTCACACGTGGAATTTAAGAAATAAAACAACAAGCAAAAAGAGAGAGAGAAACCAAGAAACACTCTGAACTATAGAGAATAAACTGATGATTACCAGAGCAGAGGCAAGTGAGGGAATGGGTGAAATACGTGATGGGGATTAAAGAGAACACTTATCATGATGAGCACTGAGTAATGTGCTGAGTTGTTGAATCACTATATTGTATACCTGAAACCAATATAATACTGTATGTTAACTATACTGGAATTAAAATTTAAAAACTAGTAAAATATTAAAAAAAATGTACAAAAATTTTCTATTTTTATTCCCAATGGCCAAAAGCTGGAAGTAAACCAAGTGCAAATGAGTGATAAAAATGTGTCACATGACATGCTGATTAATCCCACAGATATTGTGTTTAGAGAAAGAATAATTCACATGCTGTGTAATTTCATTTGTAGGAAGCTCAAAATATGGATAAAGTTAATATGTAGTCATTGGAGACAGAAAATGTGTTATTTCTGATATGCCAAGGAAGGTCACTAATAAACCTTTTAGGAGTGGTAGATGTGTTCCATATCTTGATAGATAGTAGTTACACGAGTAACATGTATTTTACACATGTAAAATACTTCAAAGTAATACTTCAAAGTAAATGCTTATAGATTAATTAATTTTATACTTTACATACTTTACCATATTAATGTAATACCCCTCCCCTCTGAAAAAGAAAAAAAATAGATATATATAAGCAATAGGCTTTAAACTGATGTGTTTTTTTTCTGGAGGAAAGATAAATTTTAAGATTTCATAAAATATTAACCTTTTTTCCCTAAAAGGTTATTCATGGCATAATTATATTAGTATCTGAATTTGTTACTATCTTCCTCTTTCTCTTTAGATGTTATTTGCAAGAAAACTGACACCTGAAACTAACTCAGAGTGTTTAGATAAATTCTTAACCTCATAGTACTTAATAGAGAGTATATGGAAATTTCAGGGTCTTTGGGGTTAATGGACCTATATTCATGAATGCTGCTCTTTTTACATTGTAGTTGTATGAACTTGAGTACCTCTTTTAACCTTGCTAGAGTACTAGTTTTCTTCTCTGTAAAACTAAATACTTTTAATACCTATTGCACAGGACTATTTGAGTTAAAAGGAACAAAAGATTAAATGATTAAATAATAGATTAAATGCCTAATAGAGGAAATGATAAAATGCATCACCTAACATCTAGTCAGCCTATATCTGTTAAATATCACCCCTGCATATTTTCAGATAGAAGTGGCATGGTGAAGATAAAGGTGGAAGTGGAAAGTTTAATAAAACTTAGCCTCTGCTCTTTGTCCATTTACAATCAGTCATAGTGAAACTAGGACACACGTGCTTAAAATTAAAGATATAGTAAAACAGTTGTATAAGGAGTGATACAAAGCAGTAGGGGAGATTAAGCATAGAGGAGCTTCTTTCCTTTGGGGTTCAGGAAAGACCATCTGAGGGACAAATATATTTGAAACAGTCTTTTAAAGATAATTGATGTTTACACAGGTAAATTATGTAAATGCTATATATGTAGGAATACAAAACACTTCTAGAAACCATAGATTTAGTTCAAATTTAGCATAAATATTTAACATGTAAAGTAAATAGCAGACATAGCAATAGAAAGTAAAGTGGAATACATAGGTCACAGGCATGTTATAAAATAACAGAAGTTCCCTATTATGTCAATTGAAAAAAATAGGTCCATACATATTTTGTATATGAAATAACACAAATATTATCATTTTCCCTCCACTACAGAATATATACTGAGGTATTATTTACAAATACACTAAAATAATAATAGCGGTAATAAGAATGCATGTAGGAGGATGCAAAACAATTATTATTATTTTTTTAATTCTTAAGAATATAAGCAACTGGTCCTTTTGGAGATGCAAGAAAACACCTGTCTTTCTAAGAGATTTTTTCATCCCCATATCCACAACAATAGAGTCTCTGGATAGAATCTAGTGAGAGTAAGAGTTGACCACTCTGATATAGCCTGAATATTTGTGTCCTCCCAAAATCCATTATGTTGAATTTAATCCCTAGTGAGATGGTATCTGGAAGGGGGCCTTGGTCCAAACTCATTTAATCATGAGGGTAGACCCTTCATAAATGGGATTAGAGCCCCTATGAAAGAGACCATAGAGAGCTCCCTTCTCCCTTCTGCCACTATGTGACACGTGCCATGAGGACACAACAGAAGATAGCTGTCTATGAATCAGGAAGTGAACCTTGCCAATCACCAACTCTGCTGGAGCTTAGATCTTGGACTTTCCAGCCTCCAGAACTGTAAGAATTAAATGTCTATTGTTTAAGCCACCCAGTGTGGTATTTTTAAAATAGTGGCCCAAAGAATCTAAAACAACTGCTAAAATGGGGAGAGACTTACTGCCTGGACTTTCATTTATTTATTTATTTGTTTATTTATAGAGGTTTTATGTATTTATTTGACAGAGAGAGAGATCACGAGTAGGCAAAGAGGGAGGCAGAGAGAGAGGAGGAAGCAGGCTCCCTGCTGAGCAGAGTGCCCAGTGCGGGGCTTGATCCCAGGATGGGATCATGACCTAGCCAAAGGCAGAGGCTTAACCCACTGAGCCACCCAGGCACCCCATGGACTTTCCTTTAGATCCAGGTGAATAAGATTCTCAAATTTCTAGGAAGATCCTATTTAGCAAGGAGACTGCGGAGCCAAAGACCTCAAAGTTCATATGTTGGGACAGATAGGATTATCTTTTCCTCTGAAGTCCCCAAGATAATAATAACACCAGTTTAGCCCTGCAGCTGAAAACTGCCATCTTTACTCTGTAATCTCTCCTTTCCATCTTGCTTTGGTCTCTACTCTCCTATCATTCTTCCTTCTCTTCCACCCTCCTCTTCCCATCCTCTCTCTGTACACACACACAGACACATGCACACATTTTTTGGTGGCAAAACTGTCATTTGCTATTTCCTCAACATATCTAAAAATATAATTTAGCATCAAAAGTTAAATTTAACTTAAAGTCAACATTCTGCCTATTGAAAAATTTTCATGGCTTTCCTCCAAGTTAGAAATACTCTCTTAAAATAATGGCTTGTTGCAGAAATGCTATAGATAACGCAATAGTAAAAATACTAATAGTGCTGCAAGTCACCCGTTTGTGAACAATCCTGATGAGCATTTGTCAGTTGGATCTAAAAGCAATTATAGCAATTCATTCTCTTTCTTGCAGAGATACTGAAAAGATATTGCAGAACGCCTTGAAAATGAATGATCTGAAATACCTTACTAACATGGAAACAGGTTAATATTAAGAAAAAGCAGCATAATATTTGACAATAGTGATAACAATGTTTTTGTTATTTCTGCATATTACCTTTATCCAAGCTGTATCTCCATAGGTGATCCAAATTTTGTGAGCCTTGAAGCCTATTAAAATCATGGAACCCTCTACAAGAATATAAAATTACAAACAGAAAAGTAGGTACAGGGCCAGTTCAAGTGAAAGATCTTGAAGCTTAAATTTTATTAGATTCAGGGCAAATTCATCCCAGTACATCATTTAAAGTATGTGCAACTTATTTATGAGTACAGACAAAACTATGCTTAAATTTCCTCAAATTTCCACTGACAAAAACATTTTTGAGGAATTCTGTAAAATAATACATTCCACATTTTTTATAGAGGTCACATGATCAGTAGGAATTTGAATCTAATATTCTTAAGGTGAAATGATGTTTATTCAATGTATATTCTACCTTAAACACATCAATGCTCTTACCTTAAATTTTTTTAAGAAATGCCTATTCTACATATTTTAATAAATAGTGTATTTCCTTTTCACTTACTATTCTTAATTGTATATTACCTCTACTCATTATCATTTTTTTGTTGAAAACTGTCTTATATTTTGCTATTCTCTTTTAACACATAGCACATTCTATTTATTTGCCCTATTTCTTGACATATAAACTCTTGACCTTCTATAGCAACAAGATATTTGGGATGATTTTCTGGCTTCACTACATGAATCTGGAAGTAAAACAAAAACAACTTACTTCTAGTTGGTTTTAGAATTTTGTGTTTGTGTGTCCATATCTTCTACACTCAAGAATGTCTTCAATCTTCCCTGAACATTACATCAAATCAACCCCAGGCAAGAGCTTTTTCTGAACTGAAACTGAACTGAGTTCTGTTTGTACTTCAGTGCTTTATTCAAAATTTCTCCAAAGAAAAGATCTTGCCAGCTTCCTTAGCGTTTTATCCTCTTGTTGACTGTTTTTTGTTTTCCTCTTAGTTATCCCAAACACTATTCAAAAGATATTTAAAAAGTTCTCACAGTTGGAAACACAGGTAGTTCCTCACTTACAAGCTACCTAGGAACCCTGATGAGCTCATTATCATGGCTACTATTAAATTCCAACTGAAATCAAAACAAAAATAATCAAAACAAAAACAACAACAAAAATAATCAACAGTGTTCATAAAAATATCTCTTCAGGGGCACCTGGGTGGCTCAGTGGGTTAAAGCCTCTGCCTTCGGCTCAGGTCATGATTCCAGGGTCCTGGGATGGAGCCCAGCAGGGAGCCTGCTTCCTCCTCTCTCTCTCTGCCTGCCTCTCTGCCTACTTGTGATATCTATATATCTATATATAGATATATATATATATATCTATATAAATAAATAAATAAAATCTTTAAAAAATACATGTCTTGAGACTGAATTGATGGTCTCCACAAGATTTGTGTTATTTTAAATTTACATATATTTACAAATACATAAAAGTAGAGGCATGAAAATCTTGGTAAGAACTGAGAACTTAGTATATATTTTTCAAATCCCCTGCTTGTATAAAATATTAGGCAAAATTGTATTTATTTTCTTTTAATAATGTAAGAATGACATTTAAAAACTTCTAAGATGGATATGGTATTTTGTATTTAAAAAATCCTGAACAATATCAGTACCTGTGCAAAAACAGCAACATTTAATAAAGGTTAAACAGCTTTCTTTGGCAAATGGCAAATTGCATTGATTTCATTTCAATTTAATTTAATGTAACTCAATGAGTATAATTAAGCATTATTTATTTCACTGAATTGCATGATGGAAAATCCCTATAACACAGATTCTCTATCATCGAGAAGACTGTATAATTTAAGGATATAACTTACATAAATCAAAAATAAAATAGATTTTGAAAAATACAGATGCTTGAAAATTATACATTTTTTAATCATTTGCTATATGATGTATGACAACAATGCAAGACAAATAGTGCTCAAAAACACAAACATGACAAGATTTCTAAATAACTGTGTTAAATACTAAAGTTATATCTAGTACTACAACAGATTTTGGATTCATGTACATAGCTCACTAACTTTATTATCTTATTTTATTATAATTGGGACATAACTGACAAATAACATTTCATAAGTTCAAAGTATACAATGTGTTGATTTGATATACTTACATATTGCAATATGATTACCACTGTAGCTTTAGCCAAAACCTCCATCATGTCATCTAATTATTTCTTTTTTTGTGGTGAGGATATTTAAGATCTAGTTTCAACACCTTAAAAATATGTAATACAGTAATATTAACTATAATCACAATGCTGTGCATTAGATTCTCAGAACTTATCCATCTTCTGAGAATTCGTACCCATTGATCATCTTTTCGACTCTCCCAAGCCCCCAGTAACCATCATTCCACTGTTTCTACAAGTGTGCTTTTTAAGATAATACATATAAATGATATATACGATTTGCCTTTCTCTGACAGAATTATCTCATTTTGCATGATTCCCTTAAGATGCATCTATATTTTTACAAATGCCAAGATTTCCTTCTTTCTCATGGCTAATATTTAATTGTGTATGTCTCTATATATTACATCTTCTTTATCTATTCATCTCATATAGGCAGCATAGAGTTGGGTCTTCTTTTTTTATTTTTTTCTAATCCACCTATTTTATACCTTTTGATTAAAGAAATCAAGGCATTTATATTTAGAGCAATTATGCTATGTGAGGACTTCCTAATGCCATCTTATTCATTGCTTTCTGACCATTCTATAGTTAAGTGTTCTTTCCTTCTTTTGTTGCCTACCTGTGTGGGTTAGTAATTATCCTTGCTAATACTTTATGATTCCTTTCTCTTTATTATTCGTGAATCTAGTTTTTGCTTTGTGGTTCTCTTGAGGATTATATAAAACATGTTTCAGATGTAGCAGTCTATTTTATGCTGATGGCAATTTTTTAACTTCAGTCTTATAAAGAAAACCTACCCCTTTCTCTTTCCCTTTATGTTTTCAATATCACAATTTACCTCTTTTTTATATAGTGTTTTCACTGACAAACTATAGCAGGTATAGTTATATATTTTTTTAAGATTTTATTTATTTATTTGACAGAGAGAGATCACAAGTAGGCAGAGAGAGAGAAGGAAGCAGGCTCCCCGCTGAGCAGAGAGCCCGATATGAGACTCGATCCCAGGACCCTGAGATCATGACCTGAGCCGAAGGCAGTGGCTTAACCCACTGAGCCACCCAGGCGCCCGGTATAGTTATTTTAATACTGTTTTCTCTTGGGCACCTGGGTGGCTCAGTAAGTTAAGTGGTCTACTCTTGAATTTAGCTCAGGTCATGACCTCAGGGTCTTGATTGTGAGCCCCCAGTCCCCAGTTGGGTACTGAGCTCAGTGGGGAGAATGCTTGAGATTCTTTCTCTCTGCTACCCACCCCATCCCCAGCCCTGCCACTCATGCATGTATGTTCTCTCTCTCAATTAAATAAATAAATAAATAGATAGATATTAAAAAAATATTTTTTCTTTGGATCTCTATAGTATAGTTAAGAGATTAACCCATCATCATATTAAAGAACAGTTTCCTAAATCAGAATATACCTTTAACTTTATCAATATGTTTTATAGTTTCACCTATTTTCAGGTTACTAATTAATGTCTTTTCATTTCAGCTTAAAGAACTCCTCTCAGCATTTCTTCTAAGACAGTTCTAGTAGTGACAGACTCCCTTAGTTTTTGTTTGCCTGAGAAAGTCTTTATTTTTCCTTTATTTCTGAAGGATAACTTTGCCATATAGTATATTCTTGGCTGACATTTTTTTCATTCAGGATGTTGAATATATCATCATCCCACTCTTTCCTGGCCTTAAAGGTTTCTCCTGAGAAATCTGCTGATAGCTCTATTATAGGTTAAAATCTTTTTTTTTTTTTTTTTTGTCTTTCTGCTTTTAGGATTCTTGGTCTTTGATCTTGGTCTTTGATCTTTAGGTCTTGGTCTTTGAATAGTTTCATTATAATTTGTCTTAGAGAAGATCATTTTGGATTTAAATAATAAGATGAAACATTAGCTTCCTGAACTTGGATGTCCAAGACCATTCCCAGGTTTAGAAAATGATTTCATTTGAGGATACCACAAAAAGATGACCACATGTAAACCAGGAACAAAAGCCTCATCAGAAGGTAAACCCTACCAGTTCTTCTTTTTATATTTCCAGCCTCAAGCACGCCTCAAGAACTATGAGAAAATTAAATATCTCCTATGTGACCTGTTCATGATATTTTGTTATGGTGGCCAAAGCTGAATAACACAGAGCACCACAAATAATAATTTTACTTCTATACGTATTATGTTCAAATTATAAAGAAACCCATGTTGATTACATTGTATAAAACCTATTAGTGTGATAGAAAAATCCTTCACTGGTAATACTTATCAATGACTCTCCAAAAAAGATATCATTATGCCATAGTTACATTATTATATATGATAAATTATATATTTTATATTCAATATAAGATAAAATAAATTCATTTAGGAGTTTTTAATTATTATTTAAGCTTATTTTTACTGAAAACTCTTGATTATTTTCTATTTTTTTTTTGACACAGTTCATTTCTCAAACCAAAGAGAGTATTTGGAATACAGAGAAGAGTACAAATGGGTCATTTTGTTACACAAGATTAAGCTAGAAAACAGTCCAGTTTAATGTCAGACTCCTACAACCTCATTCATTGAAGATATGGAACTGATTATTAGTTTGTGTATAAAAAATAGACTTAATTTCAGATTTTGGGCTGTGAAAATTTTATAATAGATTAACTAAGGCCTGAAGATAAGAAAACTGCCTCAAGAAACAATAAAACCCTATACCGAAATTTGTTCAAATCAGAATCATACTCATATGTCCTTCAGATATTCTAAACCATTGTTCTCATGCTTTTGCCTCTAATCTCAACTTGAAATTTTGTACCAACATTTTTAGAATTAATAAAATAAAATAAAAGCTATCAAATTTAACCATGCATCTTGAAAACTAGCTACTATATTATTTAGGGTATTTTATATCTCTGAAGATTGATTTTTTTGGACTAAGTTGAGAAACATGTGCAAAACATGACTTTTGATCAATTTGAACTACTACTGATTTATTCTTATCCCCAGTTATATGTGTACAAAGGACAAGCAGAAGTCTGAGTCAAGAGAGAAATGTCTTTTGCAGCTGAGACAAATTCACAGAACAACACTTCTCAACTCATGTTTTACCAGTCCAGGGGAGGAAAACCAATACTAGTCATATTATACCATCTAGTACAGAGATTGCAATAAAGCTAGAAACTTCATCCATAATTAGATAATGTTTGGGAGAAACTTTATTATTCACTGACCCTGCATGGAATGCTATAGAATGCAGACCAAGAATCCTGGTAAGTTATGTAATGTTTTCTGAAAACAATCTGTTAGCTCAGAGAAAAATATACACCTCTGGGTTGAACTCTGCCTTTTTGCTCTTCTCTCTGTATCTATGGTTTCACAAATTTAGGTCAACTTCTAGTGCAGGGCATATTAAACAAGTTTCAGGGAACTGTGTTTGTTTATTTTTTTAAATTCCCACAGTGTCAAATTAATAATTAAACTTATTTTCCCTTTTTCTAAAGAAAACTATATTTTTTGTTTCACAAATATTATACAACCAAAGATATCCAAATGCACAAAATATAAAATCCAGTTCTGTTCCTACAAGGTAAGTAACTTATCAGCTTTTTTTAAGAGAATTTTTCTTAAAAATACACATCATCATTGTAAATGAGATGGGAAGAGGAATGCCATATGTTAAGGATACCTGGGGAGTCTGAATATTGGGTCCCTAGACAATACCAATGACCAAATACCTACTTTTCTTCAAAAAAAGCAGAAGAAATTAATGTTATTAGTACTACAATCTAAGAAAAAGAGACCAATTCAAGAGATAGTATTAATATAAAAAATGGTGGTCTTTTTTCTTTCTTTGTGGTGTTCATTTTTTTAATTCCTATCTGGTACTCAATAGAAACATATAGATAGATGAGAGATAGATAGATATAGATACACACACTAATGAGCTAGTAAAGAGATATATTAGTTCTCATAAGAGTGCTTCCATTTAGATAGAAGAGAGGACAGTGTTTGACAGAATGACAATAAAAATAACAGTGAAATTTCAGAATTTATGAATAGTGATAGATTTGGATCAGGCTCATGTCATGGTCATGTCTTTTGCCGCAGACTGTTGTGTATGTTGCCTCAATTTAAAAGTATCTTATAACTCAGTGAAAAAATGTGGCATGATTTTCTGACAAATCAGCCAGCAGTACTTGATCCCACTTACTTGGGTACATCACACAGTGCTCTGTGATATTTGACTGCTAGAATATTTGACTATAGAATAACTATAACATGGTCAAGACTAAGAAGAAATCACTTGCAATCGTGAATTCTGCTTTAGCACATGGCTTAGAAGGTCTTTCATACTATAAGCCATTCTTACTCCCTAGTTGCCTTGGTCACCATTCTCATTGGAACATGTATTTATAATGAAGTCAACCAAACACTGGTGCAACTGAATGTTAGGTGGAGCTTTTGTTAGCATGAGCTGCATCATGCATAATTGTGAAAATGCAAGATTTGCCTGCTCTGCCCTCTTGTTTTCATAATCACATCTGTTATCTCCTCTTCACCGTACACAACTTATAAACTAACTTGCCACCCCAAAGAAACTGTCAAATAATAAAGATTAATAAGCTAATTCAAGCTGAGATGTCAGTCTTTCAAAATGGTTAATCATATTAATTTTGGATACTGGTTAATACCTTAACTGAAAGAAAAACATCTCACATGTGTCATTGTGTACTTTTTCCAAAAGTATATTTAAGCAAGAAGAACTTTGTATCACTTACATCAGGGTTTTCTAATTCTAGTGTGCTTTAGGGCTTTATCACTTAGAGGGTCTTATAAAACACTGACCATGAGATTCCTCCAGAAACTCTAGTTTGGCACAGATGGGGGTAGAGCTGGGGAATCTGTGTTCATAAAGCACCTCCAGGACTGGAAACAGCTGATTAAGCCACAGTTCTGAATAGCAGCAGCCTGTTCTGTGTGAAATGAAGACTGGTGTGGGTGATTTCATTTATTCACTATAATGAAATTGATATGAATTTACTTTACTGCATATTTTGGTAAATTCAGGAGATTCTGGAAGGTGAATTAATCATAGGTAAGATGAGGCAATAGAAGACAAGTTTGAATCTATGATGCTACATGTGCCATCAGTGATGCCACCCTCTATCAAAGTCCAAGGATTCTCTTTTAAAAATGCATTATCAGAGGGGGAGGAGTCAAGATGGCAGAGAAGTAGCAGGCTGACAGGTGACATCAGGCAGCAGGAGATCAACTAGATAGCTTATCAAACCACTGTGAACACCACAAATCCAACAGGAGACTGAAGAGAAGAAGAGCAACAATTCTAGAAACAGAAAATCAACCACTTTCTGAAAGGTAGGACCAGTGAAGTGAATCCAAAGCTATGGGAAGATAGATGGCTGCGGGAGGGGCTGGCTCCTGGCAAGTGGCAGAACAACAGAGCACAAAATCAGGACTTTTAAAAGTCGGCTCCACTGAGGGACATTGCTCCAGAGGCTAAACCGGGGTGAAGCCCACATGGGGTCAGCATGGCTCCAGGTCCCACAAGGTCACAGAAGGATTGGGGGTATCTGAGTGTCTCAGACCTCTCAGGTATTAGAGCAGGGAATGAGGGTACAGCGACAGAAGCGAGGAGTGAGCTCTTAGCTCGGGGTTACTTTGAAGTGGTTACAGGCCAGGTGAGCTCAGAGCTCAGCCAGAGGCCAGGGAGACAGGAGTGATTGAGTGCTTTTCTCTGAGGGTGCACTGAGGAGTGCAGCCCCCAGCTCTCAGCTCCTCCAGGCTGGAGATTGGGAGGCTACCACTTTCATTCCTGTCCTCCAGAACTCTACAGAAAGCGTTCAGGAAAAAAAGCTCCCGAAAGCAAACCCGAGTGGATTACTTAGCCCAGTCCCTGGTAAGGGCGGTACAATTCCACCTCTGGCAAAGACACTTGAGAATCACTACAACAGGCCCCTCCCCGAGAAGATCAACAAGAAATCCAGCCAAGACCAAGTTCACATACCAAGGAAAACAGCAGATGTCCAGAGGAGGAGAAAGCAAAGCATGGAATTCATGGCTTTCTCCCCATGACTCTTTAGTCTTACAGTTAATTAATTTTTTTTTATTTTATTTTTTTCTTCTATTAATTTTTTTTAACTTTTACCCTTTCCTCCTTTAACATTTTTTAACTAGTTTATCTTAACAATAACTTTCATTAAAAAAAATCTTTTGTGAACCTTCATTATTATAGTCATATTTTATCTTTCATTGTACCTAACTTTATTTTTTGCATACACATAGGGTTTTTTCTTCTAAAAGATTTGGGGTACAACTTCTTCTAATAGATCATAATATACCCTAAATCTAGCTCCGGGCTTGTTCTAGTCTCCAGCATGAGCAAATTCTCCCCAATTCCTTTCTCTTTATTCTCCCAACCAACTTACCTTATCAACCCCTTTTTTAGAAATTTATTTTTTTTTCATCTTTATAGGCATATTCCATCCCTTCATTATGTTTACCCTTATATATGGCTTTCATTCTTTAAAATTTTGGGAGGTAGTTTCTTCTAAGAGATCAAAATACTCCCCCAAAAAAGTGGGTGATCCTGTTCTAGTCACCAGTCTAATACATATATATATTTTTCTTTTTTATATTTTTCCTTGTTTTCCTTTTTAAATTTTTTTTTCCCTGAACTTCTTTTTGTCCCATTTCTCCCATCCACAATTTGGGGTCTCTTCTGATTTGATTAAAGCACATTTTCCTTGGGTCTTTTCCAACCTTTTAGTATTTTATTTGCTCCTTCATATATTCTTATCTGGACAAAATGACAAGGTGGAAAAACACACCACAAAAAAAAAAAAAAAAAAAGAGAGAGAGAGAGAACAAGAGGCAGTACTGAACGCTAGATACCTAATCAATACAGACATTGGTAATATGTAGGATCTAGAATTCAGAATGACATTCTCAAGGTTTAGCTGGGCTCATAAAAGGCATGGAAGATATCAGAGAAACTATCTCCAGAGAGATAGAAAGCCCTTTCTGGAGAAATAAAAAAAGAAATTGAAAAAATAAATAAAAATAAAAGAACTAAAATCTAACCAAGTTGAAATAAAAAAAGCTATTAATGAGATGCAATAAAAAATGGAGGCTCTTACTGCTAGGATAAATGTGGCAGAAGAATTTGTAATGTAGAAGAACAAATGTCAGAGAATAAAGAAGCTGAGCAAAAGAGAGACAAACAACTACTGGATCACAAAGGGAGAATCAAGAGATAAGTGATATTATAAGATGAAAGAACATTAGAATAACTGGGATTCCAAAAGAAGAAGAAAGAGAGAGGGGAGCAGAAGGTATATTGGAGAGAATTATTGTAGAGAATTTCCCTAATATGGCAAAGGGAACAAGCATCAAAATCTAGGAGGTGCAGAGAACCCCCCTCAAAATCAGCAAGAATAGGTCCACTCCATCACCTAACAGTAAAATTTGCAAGTTTTAGCAACAAAGAGAAAATATGAAAGCAGCCCGGGAAAAGAAGTCTGTAACATACAATGGTAAAAATATTACATTGCCAGCAGACTTATCCACAGAGACCTGGCAGGCCAGAAAGAACTGGCATGATATATTCAGAGCACTAAACAAGAAAAACATGCAGCAAAGAATACTATATCCAGTTAGGCTATCATTGAAAATAGAAGGAGAGATAAAAAGCTTCCAGGACAAACAAAAGCTGAAAGAACTTGCAAACACCAAACCATCTCTACAGGAAATATTGAAAGGGGTCCTCTAAGCAAAGAGAGACCCTAAAAGTAGTAGATCAGAAAGAAACAGAGACAAAATACAGTAACAGTTACCTTATAGGCAATACAATGGCACTAAATTCAATAGTTACCCGGAGTGTAAATGGGCTAAATGGCTCAACCAAAAGATAAAGGGTATCAGAATGGATAAAAAAAACAAAACCCATCAATATGCTATCTACAAGAAACTCATTTTAGATCCAAAGACTCCTCCAGATTTAAAGTAAGGGGGTTGAAAACAATATACTAGGCTAATGGACATCAGAAGAAAGCTGGGGTGGCAATCCTTATATCAGATCAATTAGATTTTAAGCCAAAGACTATAATAAGAGATGAGGAAGGACACTATATCATACCCAAAGGGTCTGTCCAACAAGAAGATCTAACAATTTTAAATATATATGCCCCTAACATGGGAACAGCCAACTATATAAACCAATTAATAACAAACTCAAAGAAACACATAGACAATAATGCAATAATAGTAGGGGACTTTAATACCCCCCTCACTGAAATGGACTGATCATCCAAGCAAAAGATCAACAAGGAAATAAAGGCCTTAAATGAAACATGACCAGATGGGCATCACAGATATATTCAGAACATTCCATCCCAAAGCAACAGAATATACATTCTTCTCTAGGGTGCATGGAACTGACTCCAGAATAGATCACATCCTGGGTCACAAATCAGGTCTCAGACAGTATCAAAAGATTGTGATTATTCCCTGCATATTTTAGACCACAATGCTCTGAAGCTAGAATTCAAGCACAAGAGGAAATTTGGAAAGAACCCAAATACATGGAGAGTAAACAGCATCCTTCTAAAGAATGAATGGGTCAACCGGGAAATTAAAGAAGAATTGAAAAAATTCATGGAAACAAATGGTAACAAAGACACAACACTTCAAAATCTGTGTGACACAGCAAAGGCAGTCCTGAGAGGAAAATATGTAGCGGTACAAGCCTTTCTCAAGAAACAAGAAAGGTTTCAAATACACAACCTAACCCTACACCTAAAGGAGCTGCGGAAAGAACAACAAAGAAAGCCTAAACACAACAGGAGAAGAGAAATCATAAAGATCAGAGCAGAAATCAATGAAATAGAAACCAAAAAAACAATAGAACAAATCAACAAAACTAGGAGCTGGTCTTTGAAAGAATGAATAAGATTGATAAACCCCTGGCCAGACTTATCAAAAAGAAAAGAGAAAGGACCCAAATAAATAAAATCATGAATGAAAAAGGAGAGATCACAACCAACACCAAAAAATTACAAACAACTCTAAGAACATATTACGAACAACTATACACCAGCAAATTTGACAATCTGGAAGAAATGGATGCATTCCTAGAGACATATAAACTACCACAAATGAACCAGGAAGAAATAGAAAAACTGAACAGACCCATAACCATTAAGGAGATTGAAACAGTCATCAAAAATCTCCAAACAAACAAAAGCCCAGGGCCAGACGGCTTCCGGGGGAATTCTACCCAACTTTTAAAGAAGAAATAATTCTTATTCTCCTGAAACTGTTCCAAAAAATAGAAATGGAAGGAAAACTTCCAAACTCATTTTATGAGGCAAGCATCACCTTGATCCCCACACCAAACAAGGATCCTATCAAAAAAGAGGATTATAGACCAATCTCTGATGAACACAGATGCGAAAATTCTCATCAATAGGATCCAACAGTACATTAAAAGGATTACTCACCACAACCAAGTGGGTTTATTCCAGGGCTGCAAGGTTGGTTCAACATCAGCAAATCAATCAATGTGATACAACACATTAATAAAGAAAGAACAAGAACCATATGATACTCTCAATAGATGCTGAAAAAGCATTTGACAAAGTACAGCATCCCTTCTTGATCAAAACTCTTCAAAGTGTATGGATAAGAGGGCACATACCTTAATATTATCAAAGCCATCTATGAAAAACCCACTGCAAATATCATTCTAAATGGAGAAAAACTGAGAGCTTTTCCACTAAGGTCAGTAACATGGCAGGGATGTCCATTATCACCACTGCTATTCAACATAGTACTAGAAGTCCTAGCCTCAGCAATCAGACAACAAAAAGAAATTAAAGGCATCCAAATCGGCAAAGAAGAAATCAAACTATCACTCTTTGCAGATGATATGATACTATATGTGGAAAACCCAAAAGACTCCACTCCAAGCTGAATGGAATTCAGCTTTGAATTCCTTGTACAGGAATTCAGTAAAGGGTCAGGATATAAAATCAATGCACAGAAATCAGTTGCATTTCTTTACACCAACAACAAGACAGAAGAAAGAGAAATTAAGGAGTCAATCCCATTTATAACTGCACCCAAAATCATAAGATACTTAGGAATAAACCTAACCAAAGAGGCTAAGAATCTATGCTCAGAAAGCTATAAAGTACTCATGAAAGAAATTGAGGAAGACGCAAAGAAACAGAAAAATGTTCCATGCTCCTGGATTGGAAGAACAAATATTGGTAAAATGTCTATGCTACCTAAAGCAATCTACGCACTTAATGCAATGCCCATCAAAATTCCATCCAATTTTTTCAAATAAATGGAACAAATAATCTTAAAATTTATATGGCACCAGAAAAGTCCTCGAATAGACAAAGGAATATTGAAAAAAAAAGCCAAAGTCGGTGGCATCATAATTCGGACTTCAAGCTCTATTACAAAGCTGTCATCATCAAGACAGTATGGTACTGGCACAAAAACAGACACATAGATCAATGGAACAGAATAGAGAGCCCAGAAATAGACCCTCAACTCTATGGTCAACTAATCTTCGACAAAGCAGGAAAGAATGTTCATTGGAAAAAAGACAGTCTCTTCAACAAATGGTGTTGGGAAAATTGGACAGCCACAGGCAGAAAAATGAAACTGGACCATTTCCTTACACCATACACAAAAACAGACTCAAAATGAATGAAGGACCTCAATGTGAGAAAGGAATCCATCAAAATCCTTGAGGAGAACACAGGCAGCAACCCCTTCGACCTCAGCCACAGCAACGTCTTCCTAGGAACATCGCCAAAGGCAAGGGAAGCAAGGGCAAAAATGAACTACTGGGACTTCTTCAAGATCAAAAGCTTTTGCCCAGCAAATGTAGTGATCCGAAGGGGCACGTGCACCCGAATGTTTATAGCAGCAATGTCCACAATAGCCAAACTATGGAAAGAACCTAGATGTCCATCAACAGATGAATGGATAAAGAAGATGTGGTATATATATACAACGGAATATATGCAGCTGCCAAAAGAAATGAAATCTTGCCATTTGGGACGATGTGGATGGAACTATAGGGTATTATGCTTAGTGAAATAAGTCAATCAGAGAAAGACAACTATAATATGATCTCTCTGACATGAGAAAGTGGAGATGCAAAATGAGGGGTTTGGAGGGTAGGAAAAGAATAAATGAAATAAGATGGGATCAGTTTTGAGAGAAACCATCAGAGACTCTTAATCTCACAAAACAAACTGAGGGTTGCTGGGGGGAGGGGGTCAGGAGAGCATGGTTGGGTTATGGACATTGGGGAGGGTATGTGCTATGGTCTGTGCTGTGAAGTGTGTAAACCTGGCAATTCATCGACCTGTACCCCCTGGGGCTAAAAATATATGTGTTAAAAAAATTAAAACTTTAAAAAAATTAAAAATTAAAAATTTTTAAAAAGTCATTGTCACTATATTATCAACACAAAAGTTGGTTCCTCTGAATACCTTAATAAAAGCTTTTCCAAAAAATAATTTTAACATAAAAATATCAATTCTCAGATGTGTTTTATTAGGAAAATATATTGGTAAAAATGTCTATAAATTAAAACACCTTTGAATTGTACTTTTATTATATTCATTAGACATATAACATCAAATACTACTGCCTATTTGAGTTCTATTCAATTTACAGAAATGTCGCACACGTATCCACTAGGGATTAATAGGTAGTTAAAATTTGTCCCTTCCTCCACAGTTCACCTAATTCAGTTTTATGAAAATCGTGGTTTATGTGGCCACAGCAAGTTATTGAAGACGTGTTTATTTTAGTCAATGTGCCCCTCCAAAAAGAAGAAAGTCACACTTCAAGTCACAGATGGCATCCTGAGTTCTAGGTAAATGCAGCAGTTCAGGAAATGTTTTATTTAACATTCAGTGTACCTGCTCCTACAAAATCCAAGCAATTTTTTGTTTGTTTTAATTTTGCTTCACAGTTGAGTATCACTGTATTATTCTTTAAGGGTTCAGTTTGTTCTCACTGCTCATCTGTATCATGCTCAACTATTTTCTGTAACTAGAGAAATCTCAAAACAGGTGTTTAAAAACACTGTTATTTTCCATTTGGCTCACATAAAGGAGAACAATGCAAACAGCTATTTCCCTCAGCTTTGGATCTGCACCAGTTAGAAAGTACTATAACAGAAGCAATCACTCAGAGAGAAAGTAACATGTTTTCCCTCTTCTGGGAAAGGTACAGGGCACTTGAAAAATGATTGGTTTGTGGGACTAGCATTTATGAGAAGGGAATAATCAGAATCCAGCTGAGATGAGAATAGGGAATAAGGAACAGGTAGATATATATGTGTACATATATACATGAATGTATATGTAATATTAAATTAGAATATAGTATACATTGTATATTATATAGCCATATTAATATTATATATAATAATGAAATAATATTAACTTTTAAAAATATATATCTAGATGAACCCTTTTTCAGGAGATCATTATGTCTTTTATCCCTTTTATATCAGACAACAGAAGATAGCCCAAGCTCTTAGGTCATCCTTTATTCCCTGTACCCAATCTCTGCATCAGTCTACAAATACCTCTTCTGTCTCCTTATGTCACTCCTTCCAGCTCCTGAAATGCTTCTTTTTCTTTCTTTTTTTTTTTCTGATATTCATCCTCAACTGTTTTCTGAATATACCCACAATTCTGCAACTCTACAGAAATTTGCCCTTACTTGAAGGTATTGTGCTCCCTGCAATTCTCCCAAATTTTGGTAGTTTTGTATTTTATTTTATTTTGCAACTTTCATACAACTGAGTCTAGAGGTAAGTTACTTTACTCCTTTCTCCATGTTTGGTCCTCATCAGTTTTCTAAAACTGTTCTTGTCAAGTATACCTATACTTCCATGTTTTTAAATCCAAGTATTATTCATCATGTTTATGATCAGTCCTCATCTTCACTGACTTAAAGGTGATATTTGACCCAGTTGATGATTCTTTCTTTGATGTACTTTCTTCACATTGCATCCAAATACCACTATTTTCCTACTATATCACTGGCTGATATTAACCAGTATCTTCTGATCTTCTCTTCTGTTCTTTATGATATCTAGCTTTGCGCAGTACAGTATCGTAGCCAATGAGGTTTATCCGAGGCGCAATTATTGCTAATATGATATCTGTTAGCATTCCATGGGATCTTCAAGTTATCTGCGGCTTCTTTCTCCAGCCTCATATTTAATTAATCAGAAAGCCCTATTGGCAGATATTGGTGTGAATGTGGAGAAAAAGGAACACTTTTGCACTGTTTTTGGGAATGCAAAATGTTACAGCCACTCTGGAGAACAGTTTGGAGTTTCCTCAAAAAGAATTACCCTATTACCCAGCAATTACACTACTAGGTATCTATCCAAAGGAAACAAAAATACTGATTCAATGGGACACATGTTCCTCGATGTTTATAACAGCATTAGCACATTAGCCGAACTATGGAGAGAGCCCCAATGTCCATCAAGTGATGAATAAATAAAGTTGTGGAATATATATACAATGGAATATTATTCAGCCATTAAAAAGTTAAATCTTACCATTTGCAAGGATGTGGATGGAACTAGTGTATTAGGCTAAGTGAAATAAGTCAGTCAAAAAAAGACAAATGACATATGACCTCACTCATATGTAAAATTTAAGAAAGCAGGTGAACATATGGGAAGGGGGAAAATTTAAAAAGAGAGGAGAGGGCGCCTGGGTGGCTCAGTGGGTTAAGCCGCTGCCTTCGGCTCAGGTCATGATCTCAGGGTCCTGGGATCGAGGCCCGCATCGGGCTCTCTGCTCAGCAGGGAGCCTGCTTCCTCCTCTCTCTCTCTGCCTGCCTCTCTGCCTGCTTGTGATCTCTCTCTGTCAAATAAATAAATAAAATCTTTAAAAAAAATAAATAAAAAAAATAAAAAGAGAGAAGGAGAGATACAAATCATAAAAGACTCAGCTATAGAGGGCTGATGGAGGGAGGTAGGTGGGGGGATGGGTTAGATGGGGGATGGGTATTAAGGAGGGTACTTGTTATTGTGAGCACTGGGTGTTGTATGTTAAGTAATGAATCACTGATTCTTACTGCAGAAACAAATACTGCACTGTCTCTTAACTAATAAAATTTAAATTTAAAAATAAAAAAAGCCCTATTGGTTCTACCTTCACTTTCTCCTAAATATGACCTTAGAGCTACTTCCCTATTACCAGTTTCTCTCACCTGGATTAGTACAATAGACACAGAGCTAATCTTTTTGCTTCCAATTGTGTCTTGATCATTTAGGGATAGATTTAAGAGAGAAATAGCAAACTATTTGCTTACAGAATCTTAGGAGACAGTCCATGTGACCACCTTAGTTTTCAATTTTGTTATCATACAAATACAGAACTGCTGCTGCCCAGGGTCAGAAGACAGGAAGAAACAACAGATAACTTTAAAACTTCTCTGCAACCCTAAGATGGGTGAAAAACCAGGGAATCTCAGAATGTTAAACCTTGCATCTGGGAAAGCCATGTATCTACTCATAATTGTCAAAAGAGGAAGAAGAAAAAATATCTCTACCTCTTTTCACTTTCTGATGATAAATCACAAGGTCACTCTATTTACACAGAATATTTCTAGCCATCATACTTTATTTTCTCTATTTTATTCTAACGGTTCCAGTATTTAATAGGAGAGAGTATTACTTTCAAAATACATGAAGTTGCTATCCATATAACATACAAAATGTTATTTGGTATATGTGCTGCCAAAGCCAGCACACAAAATGGTATTTGGGAAGATAAAATAATAAAAGTTGATCTTGGCTAAAGTATAATGATACTAAAATAGTACAGTCATAAAGGAAGCTATCTTTAATCTCTAACACTATTAATAGACAGTGTTTTGGTACTATAAGGTAACTAACATACTGTAAGCCACTTAAATTTGGAGAGAGAGGATACTTAGCCTAAAAACCTTATAATTAAGCAGTATTTGTTTTTGTAGCAACTACAAATACTTATGCTATCCAAAATATGTTGATTTCCCATCCATTTTCTTGAAATTTATAAAATAATTTTAAAAGAATGTTAATTTTAATAAGTCAAACTCAATGAAATTTATAAAAAGGAAATTGGTAATATATTTTTATATATTCAAATTTTAACCCCCTCAAATTAAAAGTACTTATTAGTTTTGTGTATTTTCTTGTATATAATTGTCTACTCTTAAAAAAATACATAAACATTTACACACTATGCTTTCTTGAAAAATAAAAATTAAATCACTTTTAATTTTCTACTATAAAGATCTTTTTAATATAATAATAAATCATAGGTATGTCTCTGATACATCTTATAAAGATCTAACTCACTTTATAAAACCTCCAATGCTGTTTTCCTATTATGAATGCATCATATATTATTTAATCATTCCTCCATTACAGAATATTCATGTTTTTTCAGATAGTTGCTCCTTTGAAAAATTCCATTATAAACTTACATAAATCGATGCATAGATAAATGAGTAGACAGGTATATAGATGAGATAAAATAGATGGTATTCATATAGATCATTTCTTAACTTATTATACATAACAGCTTCTACATATTTGAACTCATGTGAAATATTTCATAGATTTTAACATTCCTGTCTCCATTGCAATCATTTGAGTATGATAAACATTTTCCCATTCTGTCTACAATTATTGTTTATTGTGAGACCATCAATGACATTTTTCCCCAAGTTTTCTTTCTTTCTTTCTTTTCTTTTTTTTTTTAATTTACTTATTTTGAGACGGGGAGGCAGGGGCAGAGGGAAAAGGAGAGAGACTTTTAACTGTGAAGCCCAATGTGGGGATTGATCTCGTGATCCTGAGATCTCGACCTGAGTGGAAACCAAGAGTGCAACATTTACCAACTTTATTTCTAATAAATAAAATACTTTAAGGAAATCATCTTCATATGGGGAAAAAAAAAAAACCTTCCAAAGAAAGCTAATTTGCAATCCCTCTCCACTGAAAATGTTAGTCATTTTAACGAACTGAAATGCCTAGTTTCCATTACAGACATCAGCACATGTAACCAAATTATAAGTGGATACTCAGCTAGCAGAGTCCCTAAGTAATGTAGTTTCAAAAAAGCAAAAATCAGCAAAGAAAACTTAGTTAAAACTCATTTTAATCTTTAAACCATTTCTTGAGGATAAGGAAATCAGGGTGAAAATAATTTTAATGCAAGGGAAGTATCTTTAAAAAAACTTTTCTCAGAATCTCCCCCACTCTTAACTTTCTCTGCATGATGAAGTTTCTCCTAGGGTTTCAACAGCCTTATAAGAGACCCATTATCCAGTTCATATGGATCTCTTTCATTCCACATCCAGTTCCTAGGACTGCCTAAGTAATTTCCACCCTATTCTAAAGCAAATGCCCCTTATTTCTTTTCCTTATTGTTCTTACTCAGTGGCACAAAATACCCAAGAATGAGTTGAAGAGAAAAGCAAATGCTAAGAAACACTCACATATTAGTAGATTTTTTTGTCCCAATCATGCTGATCATTAGATGTTACACCTTTAAGTAGTTTCCCCTTCTTTTTGTATATCTTCTTATGGTGGTTAACTTATTAGGAGGGTGATTACCTCCAAAGTGATTTGGTTACTCTCTTCTATTCAAGTATTTTATATCTAAGCACTGTTGGGTGCATAGAATCACTGAATATTTCTTCATAATTTAAGAAACATAAACAGATATTTCCATAACATAATACTATAGTACAATACAGTATAGTATAGCATAACAAAATATTTTTATAAACTGATGCTATATATACCATAAGCCATTAGGGTAGAATGTTCATCAGATATTTGCACAGGATATTTGTAAATGTAAATTAAAAAAAATTAGTACATTAATTAATGAGTACTTCTACTTTATATTTCTCTTATAAAAGATAATTTTTTAAATAAATCTTATTTATTTATGGATACAGCTATGAAAACTTTGCTCTAGATAGAAGGCCTATTAACAAGGTTAAGTGCTTCCTTTCACAAATAAACAGACAAGTCATCACCTCCAATAAATAGAACAATTATTGATATTAGTTTGAAACTAATTAATAATGATGGATTAATAAATTAACAGTTTGAAAATAATCACTATAAACAGTCTTATGCAATCATGATGTAGCTATTCTTATCATTACCAAATATAAAAGTTTTATCTGATAATTATCTTGTCACAGTCTGCATTTCATACATACCACTAATGCTTTAAAAAAAATCTAAAAAAAACCCAAATCTGTATGGTTGGACCAATTATAATCTTACATATTGTTTCAAAATGTTTCTAACTCAGGCAATGGAATCTAACAAAACTGACACAATATATTCTTTAAAATATATGTTCAAAAATAATTACATAATAATATAAAACCAGATTTTATTCATTTCATTAGTTCCTAAAGAATTTAGCTGGTAAATTAATTGTTTAATTAATTAATATTGATTCTGAATTTGTTTGATAAATGAGACAATCTTACAAACGTATGAATAGTGGATGAAATAAAAGATCATTGTAAGTCAGGATTGATGAAGGTAATCCTGAGAAATCCAATAGCTTTCTGCTCTTAAGTAATTCACTTTATCCTAAATGGAACTTTGGTATTTATGAGTGAATTACTGAAGGAAAATACAGTCAATAATCCAAGGTCTTAGAAAATGAACCTCCACAAATAATATTGAGCGTCTGTCTTCAGGGCTCTCTGCTAGGCACATTACAATCTTTTGATAGAGTGCTGGCTAGGCAAAGGGCATCCCAACCTGACAAGCTTTTTAAAATTGTTACTATGAAGTCCAGGAAGCCCATATATCATAACTCACACACATCACACATAGGCACTTCCAAATTTTTCATACAAATGACGAGGAATCAAATCTGTAAATGCTAAAGAGAATGTCCATGTGTTTGTGGTATTTTCTTAATTTCTGTTGTTTTAATTTTCCTAGTATAGGGGAGGAAACTGTCTTCCTTGAACTTTTTAGCGTCCCTGGCAAGGCCTGAAAATTAAACTTACAAAAACAGATTGTCAGGAGAAAAATATACAAATTTATTTTACATAAATTTTATGTGACACAAGAGCTCTCATAAGGAAATGAAGACCCAAAGAAACAAGTAAACCTAAGTATTTTTATACTAGGTTTGATGAAGAATGGCTGATCATGGAAAAATGTGAGAGGGCAAAATATGATGTAGGTATATCAACTGTTGGGAAACTTAGCAAGACCTGTTTGTTTGGATTCTTCCCAGAGTCCGGACATCCGAGACAAAATGCTCCTCTCCTCAGTGTACAGGGAGGACACTTTCCACATTCCCACATGATGCTCTTATGATTGGCTTCAGGAGGGAAGGATTAGGGGAAAATTAGGGTGACTTTCCTGCTTCTGCTATTTTCTTAAACGTCTTCATCTTAAAATATTCAACATACCAAGGTGTCATATTTTAGGATAGCATGTCCTAAATCCCATCCCTAAGGTACTGAATATGAATCCCCCAAGGTAACCTAATTTATTTTGTGGCATTTGGTTGTTTTCCACAAGAGACTCAACTATAAGCCATTTATTCCATAATATATTTTAGAAAAACATTGGAGGTGATATTTGGTTGGTGTGGCCATTGTGGTTAAGTGGTATTAAGAAGCAGCGTGAATAAAATGTAACCACTAAACCCTCACCATGGAGTTTGCGAGGATAGTTCATCTTTGGATTTTATGCCACCTGTCAGCACTGACTTTATTCATTGTAGCTTTTGCTATCCATTAAAGCATCATTCAAATAAATTCTATGAAAAAGCACTCTCATCTTTGCCTCTGATTACAAAGACTGAAGACTGTATATCAATGCAGATTTTAAATATTTGTATCATAATTGGACACAAGCTGCTCTGAACATCTGCGTGTTATCAAGAACAAGAATGACGTAGCTCTTGCTCTAGATTTGTTTAATGAATAAATTCAGAAATTATGCCCACAAAATGCTAAGACATTGCACTGGGCCCTCCTTTTTTTTTTTTTTTTAATGAGAAGTTGTTGGAACTT
Organism: Neogale vison; assembly: GCF_020171115.1. NCBI lineage: Eukaryota > Metazoa > Chordata > Mammalia > Carnivora > Mustelidae > Neogale > Neogale vison. The sequence goes on from NC_058096.1 coordinate 51,525,383, forward strand.
GATCAGTGAGAAAAAGATGCTGCCTCTTGCACATATAGACAATTTCATTCTACAAAGGTATTTATTTAGGACAAAATTTTGACTTTGAATGTTAGTCCATGTTATAACATTTAGTCACAAAAACCATGTTGGCATCAATAACAAGGTACATAAACACTCCTTATTTCTGCATCTATTAAAATTGTTATTAGTAATTACAAAATATTGTTTATTTTTAATCAGTTTTCCAATATCTCAAGTATTTTTTTCATTGCTTTAGCAACTATCACTTCTTACTTAAAATGCATATTAATCAAAACTCCTTTAAAAGTCCCAATTATATATTACAAATAGATTTACCCCCCACCAGTGCTGTTTGAAAATGTGTTATGCATAATCTTTCAAAGTATAAATTTATTCATTTATTCAACAAATATTTGCTGAACAATTGCATGTATGTGTGGGAGACATGTTATGCATGGAAGAATCAGGGATAAACAAGGAGAGTTGGTCCTGATTCTATAGGGGAAAGAGAGAAATTAATCAGGTAATTATGAAGTGATGCATTAATACAAACTACTATGTGTTATGATGGAAAGGGCCTCAGTCCTATGAGAAAAGGTAACAAAGATTACTGACCTAGATTTGGAGATCAGGAAAGGTATCCCTATGTGATGAAAACCTAAGCTAAGTTCTTAAAAGATCTTGGCAAAAGGGAAAAGAAAGGAGTAGAGATGGAATAAGAGCCTCCCAGATGTAGGCCAACATGTGCAATTATCATGTGATAGAATAGAGCTTGACACACTATAGAAGTGAAAGCAGGCCCAGTGTACATCGAGTTTGTCGTGCCAAGAGGAACATACTGTGAGAAGAGAGCCGAGAAGCAAACGAAGACTACAACTATGGGCATGTTAAAGATTTAGGTCTTTAACCTCAGAGCAATAGGATTAGTGGTTTTTAATAGGGATATAAATTTGTCATATTTAAACTTTGAAAATATTACCTAAAGCAGGGAGGAGATAAGGCTTAGAGAATGAAGAGATGAGATACCTGTTAAGCAGTTAGTGGAAATATCTAATGTGTGCCACAAAGCATGATGATGAATGAGAAAAACGAAGCCCCATATTTGATTTTAAAATGAGCTACCAGGCCCCCTGTCTGCTAGTATCATTGTCTCATCTTGCCCCCTTACCATTCACATTAGATCCTCAGTTTTCAGATAAGGCAGAATGAAGTGCCATGAAAAAAAGTAGTGTCAGGTCTGCTTCTTATAAAGCAGATGTTTTTAAGACGATGATCATAGATGTTCTCCCTATCCCACTGTTGGTTCATGCATTATTCTTTCTTTGCAAATGATCTGTTATCTGTCTGATATTGACATGATTTTATCCTTGAATGCTATAATAGATTAGTAAATCCCTTGCACTTTTTAGGAACAAACACATCATAGATAATTAGAATGGAATTGTCATTATATTTAATGAGATGGCTATAGATATTATTTAAAGATTTTATTTATTTGACAGAGAGAGAGAGAGAGAGAGAGAGGGAGAAAGGCAGAGGGAGACGCATGCTCCAAGCTGAGCAAGGAGCCTGTTGCAGGGCTTAATCCCAGGACCCTGTGTTCATGACCTGAGCTGAAGGCAGACGCTTAACAACTGAGCCACAAGGCAGCTCTTAATGAGATATATTTTTTAAAGATTTTATTTATTTGAGAGAGAGAGAGTGAGAGAGCCTGAGCTGGGGGAGGAGCAGAGGCAGAGGGAGAAGCAGACTCCCCATGAGCAGGGAGCCAAATGCAGGACTGGATCCTGGGACTCTGAGATCAAAACCTGAGCTGAGATTAAGAGTCGGATGTTCAACTGACTGAGCCCACCCAGGCACCCCTATTTGATGAGATATTTAAGACATAAAGTGTCCCTTAAGGTCCCTTAAAAAAAATCATCCCTGACAGCATACTGAAGTGAAGTACTTCATTTTGTTGTTGTTGATGTTGTTCCTATTATGATCTCTTACTATGAATTTGGGCTATAGACTTTTTGTAAAGTATGCATTCTACAGTGTCAGAACTTTGAGTTCCTAGTGGTAACTATGCTATTGATAAGCCTTGTATCTGTTAAATCATATCAATAAAGTAAAATTTTATATAGGAAAAAGGTCCCGAGAGAGACAAATATGATCACAGTCAACAAATCCAGTGGCTGGCACAAGTTCATGTGAAGGGGCAAGTAAATGCCAAAGATCTCTGTTGGATAATCATAAATAAAGACAAATTTATTAAAATACAGAGGGAAGAATTCAGGTGAAAACGAATTCATCTTTTGCTGATAACCTTTTCTATTTTCACATCAACTCCAAGGGTTGAATTCACTAATTGTTAACTTTTTTCTATCATTAGTAAAGAATCAGAGGATCAAAAGGCTGTAATAGTGTAATACTACTGAAGTATGGACTGTTGGAGTAAGTGTCTCACCAACATCCAATGGATTATGGGTTATATTCAACAGACTTCTTTCATTGTTTTTCAAGACAGCCCCTGCAGTAAGCTTTTATCAATAGAGTATCTAGATTTGGTATGAAAGAACAGCTTATTTTCAGTCAGCTAGTTAACACATCAAAGAGCTCATGATACATGAAATCCTGTTCTGGAGCAGACATGTTAAAGGGATCTTGTTTTGTGTTAGTTGAGATGAGCCAATTCTGCTGATACACCTTTCAGGCATCCCACTGTGCTCTAAGGGGGCAAAGTACTCTATCTAGCCAGTTCTGAATCTTAAGGTTGCTGAGTCAGCCCAAAATTCAGTAATAATATGGAAGGTCAGAATATCCAAGAAAATACTATTTGCTCATTTGACTTCCTCAGTTTATTGAGAATAGCTACTGAGAAAACAATACAAGAAAATATTGCTTCATGTGTGTATCTATAACATACGACAGATGTTTGTACCACAGCCCTTTGTTGGCTTTTATGTATTTCCAGGCAAGAATTCCTATATCCCCCTGTATTAGCTAGCTAGGGCTACCATGACCAAATACCACAGAATGAGTTGCTTAAATAATAGAAATATAATTTCTCAAAGTTTTGGAGCCTGTGATTCCAAGTAAATAGTGCTGGCATAACTGGTTAGTGGTGAGACGTTTTTCTTTGGCTTACAAATGGCTGTCTTCTTGCTGTCCTCCTCTGATCATTTATCTGTGCCTGAATACTCCTGGTGTCTCTTCTATTTGTTATAAGATCAGCAGTCTTATTGAATCGGGACCTCACCATTCTGATTTCACTTAACATTAACTACCTTTTTAAAGTTCCTATCTCCAAACACAGTCTTGCGAGTTAGGGCCTCACATAATGAATTTTGGAGAGATACAATTCAGTCTACAACATTCCCCAACCCTATCTCAGTTTTTTCTATGGAACCAGAAGTCATTCTTGAACATAACCCATAGTGGCAGCAGAAGGAATGTTATCTCAGCATTTGAAAATGAAACTATGAAAATTATGTCATGACTTTCATTGCATCCTTTCTGGTTTACCTCTTCAAACAATTCAAGTTTCATTTGAATATCATGTGCTTTATAAATATGAAAGTGTAACTTCCACACTTATGTATTTTTTAAAAAATAATAAAGCCAATTAATAGACTTTAGTGGTAGGAGTTTCCCTTTAAGATTCCCTAACTATCCCATAGTTTGACCCATCTTGGAGGATGAAGTTTTTTTTGTTATTATTGCTTGTTTTATCTCTAGGAGCATCACACAAATTTAAGTGAAGCCCCGCACCATCCATGGTCACAGGGATAAGAAGTGCCCTTTTTCCTAAGTGATAAACAGAACCATGTTTTGTTTTGTTTTGTTTTATATTAATAATAGATCACCATACTCAGGCGCACTCAGAAAAAAAATAAACAAAAAGACAGTTTCAATAAAACAAATAAAAAGCAATGTATATTTCATAGCTCATAAGTTAAAAAAAAGTAAGTTATTTGAATTGCTATAACCCCCAAGTCCCTCTATCCACAAGAAATATTTGCCATTATCAGGTGGATTCTTTTATGCTTCCTTGATGATGATTCTTATCATGACAGGGATTTCCTTATCTTACACACACACACACACACACACACAAAACTTTAGAATATTATATACTGATAGATTTAACTCTTTCTGTAACAGGAATAGCTATATTGAGTGTCCCTTGGTTAAGAAATCTCCCTAAGTTCTGGCCAGGAAAGGAAGAGGTTCCAAAGCACTGAATGCATTTCTCAGTCAAATTTTAATAGCTTGTTTACTTTAAAAAAATAAAGAATTGGTAATCTCTTCCACAAAAGGACAAGTCACATTTGAAGGGGACTTAAATAATACCTAAGTTGTGACCCAGAAATCTCACTTTGGGTGCTTTAGGCAGTATTCAATCAGATAGCCATATCAGTGGCAAGGATGAGCACATTACTCTGATAATGCTGTGCCTTCAGTATTCATGCATCTACTGAGCTTGACCATGGGCTTCTAGATGTCTACTAAGCAAAGATCATAATCCTTGCTCCAGGTAAGCTTTATTGCATAGACTTCATTCTAGGCCCCAAATTTTCTTTCCTTTGAAGATAAATGCTGAAAGTACTATTATTTGTCACACACTTAAATATTGCTTGCCAAAAATGTTACTATTATAGTAATTTTAGATTCCCTCAACTTAACAATTTTCAAGAATGACTAGTTTAGGTTTTACGAAAATCTCAAACTTCAAAATTTCCATACTTATTTCCATTATGGATAGTCAATTTTTACTAACTACTAAAATAATTAGTAATTTTAAGCAACCAATATTTAAATAATATTCTCAGAGCTCTACGATGTAACAGAATTAAAATGATTCTTTTAATTAGCCATAGTGAGAACATATTACTAATTTAAAAAAGTACTTTAAAAAATAAATGCAACTTTAGTGATCATAATTAAAAATTCCTTCATGTATAGTTGAAGCCTATGTCAGAGGGTAACAGAGAGAATCTACCGTCATAAAAGCAGTTGACATGAGATCACATTTATACTTAGTTCAGCAAATTACAAATTGAAGACTATTTCCAAAGTTCAAGAACATATTTTTTGAAGAAAATATATCATGGAATTGGCTTTAAAACAGAAAGCATGAAGTCCCAGAAGTTTATTTTCGCTTTTGTTTCCTTAATTAATTTATATTTTCCTACCAAAGTATTTTTCTTTGTAAGTTGTGAAAATTAGAAAAGACTATTAGATAATTAGAATTTAGTTTAAAATTATTTAAACAAAACTTTCAGGAAAGTTTTATCTATTTATAAAGGCAAAGGGGTCAAAAGAAGAGCAATATACAGAAATGACAGGATCATATTTTCATTTGACATAGCAGTAAAAGTATAGCACTATTCATAAAAGAGTGATTGTTTTTGCATTGTTTTTCTAAAGATAATTATATTTAACATATACTGAGAATTTTCTTTCTAGCATAGTTCTAAGTACTTGTCAGCACTTTGTATAATTTCATCCCACATAATGCTCTAAGGTATCACTATATCTTATTTATAGATAAAGACACTAAATGTTAGAGAATAGAGAGGTTAAATTGGTCAAGATTACAAAATAGTTGGTTGTGGTTTCTGAATTTGAACCCAGGGCACGAGATTCTTATATCCACTGTTGTGATTGCTGCTGTCCTAAGTGAGACGTTCTCTGATCTTTGGCTTTAACAGTCCCTGTAGGAGGATACAACTTCATCTATTGACATAATGCATTTATTTAAAATTCATTAATATACCCAAGGTGTACATTATTATTCAATTATGACAGGAATGGCATAGACATGTAAGTCCATTAACTGGGTATTATTACTGTTTATAACAACCATCAGTTACAAAGAAACTCTTCGGTTTTAGGTACAATTAGGTACATGTCAAAATAATGTTTAAAAAATCATATAATGCATTCTTTTCGTATAGTAGTTATTCTTAATACTGCTACTTTTATTTGTTTGTTTTTCAGGAAAGATAAAAGTATAATGATTAGAAAACAAAGACAAAATAAAAAACTATTTATACTATAGGGAAACCTGACCAATATAATTACCAAATATTGAACCACACTATACAGGTTCTGCTATAGTTATAAATCAAATGAACATGAAAGTCTTCATATCATCAAAATAAGAATATATATATCTGTGTGTATGTATATATATGTATATATAAAATATAAGCATATTTTATATAAATATATGTATTTTTATTAACATATAATGTATTATTTGTTTCAGGGGTACAGCTCTGTGATTCATCAGTCTTACACAATTCATAGCATTCACCATAGCACATATCCTCCCCAATGTCCATCACCCAGTCATCCTATCCCTCCCATCTCCCTCCCTTCCAGCAATAAATATACATTTTTACAAAAATATAAATATATATTTTATATAAATATATACATTTTACAAAATATAAATATATGTATTTTAATCACCCTTGTCTTTAAAACCATAAGACAGCTATGGACATGAAGTAATCTAAAAGAACTGAATTGTACAGGAAGGAGTCATTCCTAGTTGAGCAAAAAATGAAGAAGTTTTGATACTTGGGGCCAGATGATAATGGTGGCTGCTGAGCAGACCAAAGATCAGGCCTTTCATAGAAGAAATATACCAGCAAATCTTGATAAATTAGTTGGTTGGTATGTTGGATCTACAGTAACACCCAAAGCAAAGACCATGCTTTCTGTAAGATTCTCCTACATGGGGAGATTGCTGAGAAAGCAGAGACTGGGGACAGGCCTGGATGGTGGAAATAAGTCATATGATTTTGTAACCTCCCAGTCTCCTGACACCTGTATCTCACCAAGTCTTACACCATCGATATCCAGCAATCTCTAAGGTTCACATGGCATTGCAATTCTGCTATTACTCGTTCATTTGTATTCTTACAATCTCATAATCCTGAGTCCTTGATTTCTCAGTCTCAAAAAATCTCAGGATTTTATACTCTTCAGGTCTAGCAGATTCCAAATCTAGCAACCTTATAATCTTACAGATCTAAGTCCAACTGATTTGTATTCTCACTGTTTCAAGATCAATCAGTTCCACAGACTTTATTTAGTAAGATGGCTTTCCCAGAGGAAAAAGTGGTGAACTCATCCTTAAAGTACACATGAACATAGGGGATGGGAAGGAAAATAAAATAGGATAAAATCAGAGAGGGAGGCAAACCATAAGAGACTCTTAACTACAGGGGGTAAAAAATGAGGGTTGCTGTGGGGGAGGTGGTTGGAGGGGATGGGCTAAATGACTGATGGGTCCTAAGGAGAATACTTAGGGTCCTAAGTATCTTAGCGTTGTAAGGAGGATACTTGTTGGGATGAGCACTGGGTGTTATAGACAAGTGATGAATCACTAAATTCTACCCCTGAAACTAATACTACACTATATGGTAACTAACTTGAATTTAAATAAAATCTTGAAAGAAAAAAAAAAAAGTTTGAAAAATGAGGTGAGCTGTTTAAAGTTGCAGTGATAACCAAATCTACTTCAACTCTCAATAAGATCAAAGATATTAACCCAGCAGAGGTAGAAGAAAAATTGGTTACTAAGGTGAAATTTAAAGGGTTCCCCTACTTTCCTTGTACTTGTATTCTAAAGCCCTGCTTTAACTGAAACCTCCTAATCTGGTCACCATGATCAGTCCCTCATTCTAGCTGCTTAGAACAAAGAATGCTGACTTTTTAAACAAAAGGATATATAGAGAAAAATAAAATAAATAAATATATTTATACATCATACACATATATGTAAAGACACACAGGTGTGTAAGTGTATAGGTATTATTTTGGCCTCTATAGCTCTTTAAGACACAATGATATCTAAAAAATTATAAGACATACAAAGAATCAGGGAGATGTGACCCACCATCAAAAAATCTTAGACACAATGCCTGGGTGGCTCAGCAGGTTAAGCATCTGCCTTCAGCTCAGGTTATGATCTCAAGGTACTGGGATCAAGTCCCATGTTGGGCTCTCTACTCACTGGGGAGTCTGCTTCTCCCTCTTTCTTTTGTTCCCTCTCTCTCTCTCAAATAAATGAATAAAACCTTTTAAAAAAGAAAAACATAGACACAGTCACATTTATTACCTTAATTTAGCCAAATCTCTATCACCTGGTCTCTATAAGACATCCCTATGACCAGTTACTTCAATTATATTCTGGTTCCTGGGACTGGCATTAGCTCAGAACCAGTGTCCAGTGGTCTATTCTTTCTCCAGTAAACAGTCATATTTGTAGATAGATTTGATCAGTTTAGGGAATGTTGGGTGGAAATATTAGAGACTATATTTACAGCAGCCTTAAAAGAGCCCTTTCTCAAGACCTACAGTGTTCCCCTCACTCCAGGGGCCAAGCTCTGTGAAATAACTCATATCTAACAATTAGATCAAAGTCCATGATTACCACTGTAGTGAATAAATTCAGAACTCTATTCAAAAGTGAATTTAAGTTTTTAGTTTTATAACCAAGTATCCTTTTAATAGACTTATTATCTATTTCACCCTAGGGAAAATATGATCAATTTTGTTAGGTCAAAGATGACTGCCTGGAAAAATATTATATTCACCCTTATGTTCCAGCTAACCATTATGATGATCAGACTCAATAGTACTTGTCTTCTATCATTACATAACTTCCATTATAATCAACAATTCTATTTCAATAGTTATAATCATAGTTTTGTTTCTATTTGCAGAGGACAGCTATAGCAACTTGGCTTCCTAAAGGAGTGTCCTCTAGATCTTCTCTGAGATATATTTATCAAAGAGGTGATTCATGATAAATCCCTTCAGCAGTGCTTTCAGCCTGCCTTTGGACTCTTTCCTTTTCATTATAGCAATGGATTTCTGGAATCTCCTCTTCATTTAGTGTAGTACACCACTGTGTCCAAATTTCTTGCCAAACAGCTGAGCAATCTGTTAGAATCTTTCCCAGAATCTGAGTAAGTATACACACATTAATATATTTGGCTTAAAGTTATATTTTTTCTAGTTATTCCAGCAACATTAAAATATATTGATGTATATAGTTATCAGGTTACTTCCTAAATAAATTAGCAACATTTTACAATTACTTTGCTATGTACACTTTTACCTCCTGGGTAAAATATTCTAACTGTGCCTTTAGAGCAATCTTAAATCCAAGTCTAGTTATTTATTTCTCTGAAGAAAATAAGAAGTGGCAGAGATTAGCCAGGAGGAAAATTGGGATCGACTTGCTAAAATAAAACATAAAAAAAAAAATTAAACAACAAAAATAACAATAAAATACTGCATCAGGTAAAGTCTCAAATATGCAAGAATAAATTTATCAGGCAGATAATTAGGGATTTTGGCTAGTGTTAGTCAGTGTTTTGTGAAGAGATTAGAATGTTCAGAATAATTTGTTATCACACAAATATCTTCATTCCAATTGTCACATTATTTCCAAATCAATTATTTTAAATTACACATAAGGGTGAGAATTCCACCTATAATAAACAACTTTTATGATTAAGTTCTGTTACTTCTTCTCCTTTCTTTTTTTTTTTTCAGGTTTTTATTTAAATTCCAGTCAGTAAAATATAGTGTAATATTAGTTTCTGGTGCAGAATTTAGCAATACACCACTCACATACAACACTCAGCACTCATCACAAGTGCACTCCTTGATACCCTCAAACCATTCCCCTACCCAGCAACCCTCCAAGAACCCTTCATTTGTTCTCTATAGTTAAGAGTTGGTCTTATGACTTGCCTGTCTTTTCCCCCCATGTTCAATTGTTTTGTTTCTTAAATTCCACATATGAATGAAATCATATGGTATTTGTTTTTCTCTGATAGGTTTCTTTTGCTTAGCCTAATACTCTATAGCTCTAACCACATCATTGCAAATGGCAAGATTTCATTCTTTTGTATATGCTGGGTAATGTTCCATGATAGAGAGATACACAGGTAGGTAGATAGATAGATTCTGTCTACCTAGTTATTGCCCATATCTTCTTTATCCATTCATCAGTTGTTGGACATTTGGGCTCTTTCCATAATTTAGCTTTTGCTGATAATGCTGCTATAAACATAAGGTGAATGTGTTCCTTCAAATCAGTATTTTTGTATCTTTTGGGTAAATACCTAGTAGTGTAATTGCTGGATTGTATGGTAGTTCTATTCTTAACTTTTGGAGGAACTTCATACTGTTTTTCACAGTGGCTGCACCAGTTTGCATTCCTACCAATTATATAAGAGGATTTCTCTTTTTTCTGCATCCTCGCCAATATCTGTTGTTTCCTGTGTTGTTAATTTTAGCCATTCTGACAGGTGTGAGGTGATGTCTCATTGTAGTTTTGAATTTTGTCTACCTGATGATGAGTGATGTTAAGCATCTTTTCATGTGTCTGCTAGCCTTCTGTAGATCTTCTTTGGAAAAATGTCTATTCATGCCTTCTGCCCATTTCTTAACTGGATTATTTTTTTGGGGGGCATTAAGTTTGGTAAGTTCTTTATAGATTTTAGATAGATATAGGATTTGGATTCTAACTGTTTATCAGGTATGTCATTTGCAAACACATCTTCTCCCATTGTGTAGGCTGCGTTTTCTTTTGTTGACTGTTTCCTTTGATGTGCAGTAGGTTTTTATCTAAATGAAGTCCCAATAGTTCAATTTTTTTAAATCTTTTTTTTTAAGATTTTATTTATTTATTTGACAGACAGAGATCACAAGTAGGCAGAGAGGCAGGCAGAGAGAGAGAGAGAGAGGGGGAAGCAGGCTGCCCACAGAGCAGAGAGCCTGATATGGGGCTCAATCCCAGGACCCTGGGATCATGACCTGAGCCGAAGGCAGAGGCTTTAACCCACTGAGCCACCCAGGTGCCCCCCAATAGTTCATTTTTGCTTTTGCTTCCCTTGCCTCCAGAAACATGTCTAGTAAGAAATTTCTATGGCCAAGGCCAAAGAGGTTATTGCCTATGTTCTCTAAGATTTTCATGGTTTCCTATCTCACATTTAGTTCTTTTATTTATTTTGAATTTATTTTGTGTGTGGTGTAAGAGAGTGGTCCAGTTTATCCTTCTGCATGTCACTGTCTGGTTTTCCCAACACCTTGTTGAAGAGACTATCTTTTTCCCATTGAATAGTCTTCCAGAATTTTGATACCTCCATCTTTGCTTTACTTCTTCAAGAATAATTTGGGTATTGTGGTTTTTTGTGGTTCCATACAAATTTTAGGATTTTTTTTTGTTCTAGCTCTGTGAAAAGTGCAGTGATATTTTGATAGGGATTGCATTAAATGTGAATATTACTTTGTACAGACATTTTTACACTATTTGTTCTTCCAATCTATGAGCATGGATTTTTTTTTTCCATTTCTTTGTCTTCCATTTCTTTCATCAGTGTTCAATACCTTTCAGAGCACAGAACTTTTAACTCTGTAGTTAGCTTTATTCCTAGGTATCTTATGGGTTTTGGTACATTGTAAAGGGATCAATTTCTTGATTTCTCTTTCTGCTGCTTCATTATTTGTATATAGAAATGCAGCAGGTTTCTGTACATTGATTTCATATCCTGTGATTTTACTGAATTCATGGATTAGTTCTAGAAATTTCTTGGTGGAGTCCTTTAGGTTTTCTACGTAGAGTATCATGTTGTATGCTAATGGTTAGGCTCTGCTTCTGGTGATGATGATGATGATTGCTATTGTTGTTGATTGGGTTTCTGTAAGAACTACGAGTATTTGTTCAGATGGCTTCACAGAGGAATTCTACCAAATAGTTAAAGAAGAGCAAATGTGCATTCTTCTCAAACTTCACCAAAAAAACAGAAGAAGGAGAACTTCCAAATTCATTCTATGAGCTCAGCATTACCTAATACAAAATATCAGAGAAAAAGAGAACTACAGCCCAATATCTCTGATAAATAGGGATGCAAAAATCCTCAACAAAATATTAGCAAGGTAAATCCAACAACACATTAAAAAAATCATTCAACATGATCAAGTGGGATTTTTTTTTATTCTTAGGATGTAAGGGTGGTTCAATATTCACAAATAAATCAAGATGATACATCATGTCAATAAGAGAAAGGATAGAAGCCATATAATCATTAAACAAATGGAGCAAAAGTATTTGACAAAGTACAACAGCCATTCATAATAGAAATCTTCAACAAAGTAGGTTTAGAAGGAGCATACCTCAACATAACAAAGGTCTCATATGAAAAACCTTTAGCTAACATCATACTTAATGGTGAAAACCTGAGAGCTTTCCCCCTAAGTTCAGCAACAAGACAAGAATGTCCACTCTCACCACTTTCAATGAACATAGTACTGGAAGATCAAGCCTTAACAATCAGAAAACAAAAAGAAATAAAAGGCATCCAAATTGGTAAGGAAAAATGAAAACTTTAAAAATTTGCAGATATGATACTATACATAGAAAACCAGAACTCCACCAAAAACCTCCTAGAACTGATAAATGATATCAGTAAAATTGCAGAATAAAAAAAAAGCCAATGTACAGAAGTTTGTTTCATTTCCATACACTAATAATGAAGCAGCAGAAAGATAAATGAAGAAAATAATCCCATTTACATTTGCACCCAAAATATATCTACAAATAAACCTAACCAACGGATTCAGAGATCTGTATTCTGAAAACTATAAAACACTGATGAAAGAAATGGAAGATGACACAAAGAAGTGGAAAGACATTCCATGGTTATGGATTGGAAGAATTAATAGTTAAAATGTCTATACTACCCAAAGCAATCTACACATTCAGTACAACAGGTGTTTGGTAAGGATGTGGACAAAAAGGAACCCTCGTATTCTATTGGTGGGAAAGCAAACTGGTACAAGTCATTGTGGAAGACAGTATAGAGGTTCCTCAAAAAATTAAAAATAGAACTACCCTACAAACCACTAATTCTACTATTGGGTATTTACACAACCAATATGAAAATACTAATTTAAAGAGATATATATACACACCATGTTTATTGCAGCATTATTTACAATAGCCAAACTATGGAAGCATCCCAAGTGTCCATCAATAGATGAATAGATAAAGAAGATGTCATATATACAATGCAATATTATTCCACTATAAAAAAATGAAATTTTGCCATTTGCAAAAATATGGAATGTATCTAGAGAATATAATGCTAAGCAAAATAAGCCAGTCAGAGAAAGACAAATACCATATGATTTCACTCATATGTGGAATTTAAGAAACAAAGCAAATGAACAAAGAAAGAAAAAGACCAACCAAAAGGCAGACTAACTATAGAGAAAACAGAGGGTTACCAGAGGAGAGATGGGTGAGGAGTTGGATGAAACACGTGAAGGGGATTAAGAATACACTTAATCTTGATGAGCACTGAGTAATATATGGAACTACTGATTCACTATATTATAACCTGAAACTAACACTGCATTGTTAACTACACTGCAGTTAAGAGAGAGAGAGAGGAAAAAAAAATGATGAATATTTCTGTGTGTGTGGTCACAAAAATACTGATATTCTTTTTTTTTCTTTATTTTTTTCTTTTAAAGATTTATTTCTTTATTTGAGAGAGAGAGAAAGAGAGAGAGAGAGAGAGAGAGAGAGAGCACACACAAGCAGGGTGAAGGGGCAGAGGGAAAGGAAGAGAATCTCAAGCAGATGCTGCACTGAGCATGGGGCATGCTGTGGAGTTCAATTCCCAGTGATATCATGACCTGAACTGAAACTAAGAGTCACTTAACTGATGACTGAGTCATCCAGGCACCCCACTAAAACACAGATATTCTGACCATATCTTGATATGTGAATTTAAAACCCTAAAATTTGTCTTTCTGTCAGGCACTCAAGCTTTCAGGTTTTCCCTTCATTTGTGTCTTCGTTATCCCCACCTTAACGGTCTTTAACTATTCCATCAGGTCTATTAAAGACTTGCTTCAGGTACTTTATGCCAGTTAACTTTAGAAGATAATTTAAGTAACTATTTTGCTTAACTATATGTGGTGTATTAATACTATTCCATTTTCAGGGGTAAGGGAATACTCCCTTCTGTCATACCCACCCAAACCAGATTCCAATACTTAGACTGGTACTCACTTACAGTATATTGTCACCAGTCAAAATACTGTATAAGAAAAAGAATGAAGCCACATATTTTAATCTACATGAAATACGGAGAATTAGGTATTTACAGAATTACTGGAAGTATTAGATGAACAATGGGTCTTCCTTAGTCTCAATTCCAATCCTGTCTTCTGAAGTGACCCACCAAGGAAACTACTCTTACCACCAGAAATTGAATTCAAGACTAAATAAACTCTATGCTCATAACTGCAACCTAACATAAAAGAGCCATTACTACTCCTGTACCTATCTTTTGGTATACAGAAAGCTGGAAAGCAGACACTGGAATACAGTTTCAGAGAAACTTTATGTTAATAAAATTTTCCTTACAAGAAGGAAATGCTAAAAAATTACAAAAGAACAAGTAGATGGCTTCTTTTTTCCCACTTACCTCCAGCTTTTAAATTCCATACAAATATATTTAAAAGGTAAAACCTAATTTAATCTTTGCAAAAGAAAGGAATAATGCTGAGTTACCCAATCTAGAGTATTCACCATTCTACACAAGAAAAATCAAAGCATCCAATCCCTATCCAAGTATTTGTGCCATACAAAGATAACTGGAAATTGTATATATATATATATATATATATATATGCACAAGTGTATGTATGAAATACATGTAGTCTTTCCAATATGTAACCACATAATATAGTGTTAAAATGTAGGATCATAAAGACATTTCACATAGATAGAAATAACTGGGGCAGGAGTGTTGAAATATTGTCATAGCAGTCCTTTGAAGTATGTTAATAATTTCATCCCTATGTCACTAATGAGAAGACAGATGAGTGAGCATTGTGAGTTCACCTGCCAGCATGCTGTGTAACTTATAATTAAGCTTTAATATTGTGCTTAGGTGGTATTCATCTTTCACCTTATAATAGGAAGGTCAACTGGAAGTGCAGTTTTTAAACTGAAATAATTGCAAAGCTGTACACAAATAAGCAATAATTTGTAAATATTTATGATATCTAATATTCTTCCATGTTTGTTAGCCAGAATTTTCATTTATTTACTTACCTAGGCAAAATATCAGACTGGTAACTTCTCTATTTTAATGAGAGAAGAGATGGACTTTTAAACTTTTACACTCAAGCAAACTATTTACTATACAGTAAAATTTGTGTGGCTCCTATCAACCTCTAGAGAAAAAAAAAAAAAAATCCCTACCACTAACTTACAATCCCCAAGGTTCTAGACATTATCATTGCTTCATAAGAATCTTCCTAGCTGGCATGATAACAGCTGGATTAATCAACTTTATTATTGATTGATTGATTGATTTATCAAAGCATATTGCTGATTTTAAGAGATTTCAAGATCTCAAAGAGCAGAGATTAATTACGAGTAAATTTTGGGATAATGAAGGGTCAGGATTCTAGTCTTGTGTCTGCATGACAAGGGTACTTTAGTAGAGACCTGTCCCCATCATACTAGGGTGACATGGCTGAACTGTGTCCCCCCCTCCCAATACTTATACTGAAGTCCCAACCTCTAGATAAATCAGGATGTGACTACAGGTAGAGACTTAAAGAGTCAATTAAGGTATAATGAGGTCATTAAGGTGGGCCCTAATCCCATATGACTCAAGTTCTTACAAGAAGAGGAAATTAGGACATAGTGCACAGAGAAGACACTATGTGAAAACAAAGGGAGAAGATTCTCATCTATAAGCCAAGGAGAAAGACTTCAGAAGAAACCTGTGGTCACCAAGTCTTTTTTGTGGCCGCTCTAGTAAACTAATACTAATAAGGTGTGAGACATATACAAGAGGATTTCAAGGAGCTTGGTTGGAGATAGGAAGAGCTAGAGTAAATTTGTTGAGTAAATTTTTCCTTAAATTATTAATTTAATGGGGCTGAAAGAATCAGAGACTTTGCATTTAGCAAAATTAAGGTCAAATATACGTACCTTAGGACTATTTGCTTAGACGTCATATTTAATATACAACAATACAGCTTATATTTCCTGAGTTCATTCAATAAAATTTTATCACTTCTAAAAGAATTTCAACACTATTTTCATTGCTGTTCCACAAAGAAAGACTAGATTTAGAAACACACACAGTAAACACATACACATACACAGACCGACACACACACACACACACACACACACACACACACACAGTGGTTCGTAGAAGTATAGACGGGTTTACTTAAAAGCTGAAAAAAATTAAGCTTCAGGGCTGTCATACAGTCATGATCTTTTCAAGGCTCTGTACCTAATTTTGTGTTTGTGTTTGTAATTTTATGTTATTTTCATGAATTAAAACTAAGTCTCCTCCCCAAAGCAGATTGTCCCTCTGTGTGTTTGCATGTGTGTTTTATCTCCATTAAAATGACAAAGATGACCACTGTTGACACACTCCTCCCAGGCTTCTCAGTGGTTGACTTGCAAATAGCAAAATCCATGTCTTAGGCACTGTTTACTCAGAGTGCCTGACATATAACAACATTCCATAATTAACTGTTAGTGAAAGGGAGAGGGGATAAGAAGATAGCATAATCAAAACAGAGACAAAGAATTTCTCAGAAATAAAGGTGCTATAAACTTTAAATGAAAAAGAAAGAAAGAAAAGTTACAAAAATGCAAAGGCAGAAAATAAAGGTTTAAGTACTATCTAATACTATGTACTATTTGGATAAGAGGATCTCATTATGATGGAGATTATATAGTCTCATTTATGACACTGAGGTTTTAAATTATTTACTTCTAGTAAGTGAAAAAGCAATATACTGAATCTGTTTTGTTCAGTTAGTATTATTTCATATTTAAATATTGGGCAGATTTCATTGAAATATACATTAAAATCAATATTTATGTGTCTTTCCAATATGACAGAACATTCCTTCAGGCAAGAGCTAAAGATATCTGCCAGCTTCACTAATGCCTGCTTCTGTGTGCACTTTATTTGATTTTGTCATCGCATGAGAAAGCATCAAAGAGACATAGATCTAAATGAGATCATTAATGGAAACCCAAACCTGGCTTACCATGTTACAGTCATAAAACTTGTATGCAAATTACAGCTACATCCCTTATGATTCAACTAATAAGTCAGATGAGGAGACAACGATAGAGTTCAGCTTTGATAGAGCTCATATTTCCTGAAGCATAATAAAGAACAGACATGAAAATAGCATATCAGCTGCCAAGAAGGAACTGGAAAAAAAATGGCACATAAGAGCTATATACTATAGAATATCCACTTCCATTCCCTGGTCTCTTTTAATAACCAAATAAGTAATGAATAAATTATCCCTAAAACTTGATTTCTGGGATCCTATAAAGTATGGTATATTGGGGGATTTTTTTAATGTAATCTGAACTTATGAGCATCTGGAATCAAGGATCAGAATGGAGAATGCTCACTTACCAACACTATTAGATTATGCTGGTTTTTATTTGTTCTTATTCCTAATAATCTCAATATATAGGGATGATAAGAAGGAAAGAGATGGTCATTAGCCCATTACTTATTATTTCTCTGATCCAGAAATCATGGTATAATATACTAGGGCTACATATGTCATTTTATCTTCTGAGCCTATACTTAGCCTTCAAAAGAGGCTGAATTAGATGATTCCTAATACATTATATTAATTGTATTGATTTTTCAGCAAGGACTTCCCACCAAAAGGGAACTTACTGGAAAAAAGTGTGGGTAGCAGGCAATGTGGTTATCTAACCAATTCCTATTTGAGCACAGAGAGCTGGATTTGGCCTATTGCACATATGGAAGTGAACTACACACTCACATAAATATGCAAGCATTACTACTGCTTTTTTTTCTATTTACTTTAACTTTTCAAAATTAAAATAAACTTTCTATGATATAAACTGGTGAATATTTTGAAGAATCATCAAAGTATCTGCCATACTTCAAATGTTTAGAGTGTAAGAGGTAGAATAATAGACATGAGCTGTGAGGGAGAGAGACAGTGGTAGACTGTTAGACCTACCTGCATGCTACACTGAGGATGGGGCTGACTACTATAGAAGCAGGGAACAGGGATACCAAAAATTCAGAAGGTAAAGTTACATCCAAAGTGTTCAGCTAAATGAAATTAATAGATATGGGAGAGTATTTGAGAATGTTAGTCTATATGAGCATGCGTATCTCTAGATTCTACGCAGGAAAACACTAGGGGCGGGGTTAACTGTCAAAATATATAAGAAGGAATAGAGGTCAATTAATTAAACAGGTAAGGATGTCTAATGATGGACTTTGCCTTATATTTAAGGCACATCACCAAGAAGACAACATTATTATAAGACATAAATGTGTAGATTAAGAATTCATTCACTTTGACAAATGGAAATGCCTATTTCTTTAAACTTTTTTTTACCTGTATTAAGAGGAATAAAACATTTTTAATTAAGCAGTTTTCAGGTAAGTTTTCATATTATATAGAACTTACAACTTTTCCAATTCACTACAGCTATAGAATCTCTCAGAAAAATTAAATCTAAAAGAAACTATGTATTTGACAAAAGTAGCATATTTTGAAAAATATTATAAAAGATATTTTTTCATTGTATGAGTAATATGCCATTGTAAAATGTTCTTTAAAATTTTATTAAATTTATTTCATTTTAATTTATTAGATAAATTTTGAAATTTAATGGCAATTTAAATAATTATTTTATTTTATTTTAGTTTAGTTTTGTTTACTGGTCAGAGAGAGAGAAAGTACAAGCAGAGAGAGCAGCAGGCAGAGGGAGAAGCAGACTCACTGGTGAGCAAGGAGTCCAAAGTGGGACTTGATCCCAGAACCCTGGGATCACCATCTGAGCCAAAGGCAGACACATAATCAACTGAGCAACACAGGGGTCCCTAAATAAAAATTTTAAAGAGTTAAACTGTTTTTTTTTTATTCAAGAAGAATTAATTCAGACAATGTCAATGAATTCTTATAGACACTAAATCTTTTAATAATATGTTTAGAAATTTAAGAGTCAAAGATACTCCCATATAGTATATATTTCAAATGAAGTGTATCACTTCATGTAATTTATTTGTCTAAGTCAGTAATCTGAATGCTGTTGTTGACAGAGTATTATTCTTTCCTCTTATTTTCTTAACAAGCCAGGAGGACTATCACAAACAAAGCAAAGTGAAGACATAATAACCCCACTTTATATTCTTGCATGTGCTTCTCATGGTTCTCTCATATTTGCTACTCCATTTTACCTTAATGGTATATCTCATCTTTATTTGGTTTTATTCTTCTACTAGTCCTGTAATAGAGAGCAAGCAAGTAAGTAAAGAGATTTTAGAGATTTTACTGATATATTGATTCAAACAAACAAAAATTACATCTTTTATATGGATTTCCTTAACATGGAATGATTCTTAAAACATTTTAGAAGAATATGGGGTTTACTACTGCCTCCATTCCTGGAGAAAAAATAAATAAATATAAATATAAATATATATATGTGTGTGTGAGCGCGCACGCGCTCACGTTTGTGTGTGTGTGTGTGTGTGTGTGTATATGCATGTATATATGTATACTTGCATATATGCCTGAAACTTATTAATTTGACCTTACTTGAGAAAGGGACTTTGCAGATGGAAGTAAGTTAAGGATCTTAGGATAAGTTCATACTGTCTGGGTAGGCTTTATTTATTTATTTATTTATTTTTTAATACCTACTAAAATTTTTATTTCTGTTTTCTTTTTTTTTCCAATTTATTTATTTTCAGAAAAACATTATTCATTATTTTTTCACCACACCCAGTGCTCCATGCAAGCCGTGCCCTCTATAATACCCACCTGGGTAGGCTTTAAATACAATTACAGTTCTTCTAAAATATTGAAAAGGCAGAGGGAGGTTTGGGAGACAAAGATGTAGAGAAACAAATTATGTGAAGATGTAGGCACAGAGGTTGGGGAGTTATGTAGACCAAACCAAGGGTCATCTAGAGCCACTGGAAATTTTAAGTCAAGGAAGGATTTTCCTCTTGAGCCTTTGGAGGGAGTACAGGCCTACTGACAGGTTAATTTTAAACTGCTGAGCTCCAAACTTTTTAGAGACTATCTTTCTTCTGTTTTTAAGCCACTGAGTATGTGAAAATTTATTATAACACCTGTAGAAAAAAAATATGAAGTGTATTACCTAACATGGAAATTTCTAAGTAAGTTATCACATATCATTATTTTTTCCCAAGATATTTCCCCCAATATTTTTTACAAATAATTCCTTCTGTTTGTCTGGGCAAAAATCTACAGAATTCAAAATTTGGGATAGAAAAATTGGCCATATCATACAAAATGTACTTATTTTTCTATTACAAATAATTTACCATGTCTATTCTTATATTCTGAAGTACTGAGTTTGAAAAAATCGTACAAATGTTCACAGGGCATGGATGGTCATATTTTGCGTGCAAAAATGGATATTCTAAGCCTAAACTGCATATGAGCATTAGACAATTTCAACCCATGTGTGTAATTACCTGCTTTTGTGGTTCTGAGAAAGCAACTCAGACTTACAATGTGTGTCTGAAAGTGTCAACTTTCAGCCATTCTTCCCATAAAATTTTTGCTTTAGCTGGAATAGATAAAGACTTTCTGAATAAAATTTGTCATACCACACAAGCATCTCTCATCAATTGCTTTCATGTGGTCAAATTCGATAAATGCAATTATAGCCTGAGCAATGATAACCATTTCCTATCTAATAAAACAGAGTAAGTGAACATTACAACTCAGTAATAATTTATAGCATTGGGCATAATCTGTGAGGTCAGGTGCAGGGGACATTTCTAACTCAGGATGATTGAGTGTTCAGCTTGAGCCAAGGAATACCATTTATAGAGCCAAATTCAGGTAGCAACTTGAAAGTTCTGAAAATGGAATCTTTCTTATATTCAGTATAAGTGTTAATGATTTCACAGAACTCTACTGGGCAGTACATCAGTAACAAACACATACTATATTATATTTCATATAGGTTAGGGTACCTTGATCATTTTTTAAAAGTGATTGCCTTAAACTTAATAGATTCTTCCACAGGCTTCACTGGAGTATAGAGGTTTACTGGTGTCCCCTGAATCGATTTTATCAGTCTGTAAATTGGTAAGAACTGTCTCATAGGGGCATAGAATTGTGCACATAGCATTGTTTCTATTTTACAGAAATAATGTAGACTTGTACATGTTATACCCTTGTAGAATTGAAATATGATGAGGTCAGTTAACTTGCATTCATTATTCATGCACTGCATGCTCCTAGAGAAGTTCTAAGCTTCGAAGGTAATTTTAAATTGCATTTTTGCATAGTTGTCTATGCTGAACTGGTTTCTAATTCTTTTTTTTTTAAGACTAATGTTTTTATCCTCCATAGTGTACTTCTGTATCCTAGAATATATTTTGCTTCAGTATTATCTCTTTTGATCCTTATAATCACTCTGTGAAAGAATATTTTAGAGAAACTATTATAATCCACATTTTTAAAATTTGTAAATCAAGACTAGAAGTTTATGAATTGCCCGGCTACATAATGAGATCAAAGTGGCGGCATCTCCTCTCTGATACTCTGTCTTAAATCCCATTTTCCTCATTAGAATGTTCCAAAGGGATTATAAAATATCCCTAGAGTTTAAACAAAAACTGACACAATATCTGGAATTACCTGAAGGAATTTTTGTTGGTTGCCCAGACCTGTAATAACCTGAGCACAGATTTTTATATATGAGGATTTTAGATATTCATATTTAGATATTGTCATATTACTTAGGAGATATGAGCACTCCTACCAAATCAGAATATAGGACCATAAAAATTAAGGAAAAAAAAGAAGAAGAAGAAGAAGAAGAGAAAACAAACTTCAGGCAAAGACTATGTTGATCAGAATAAGTTAGTGTGATTAACATAAATAAATAAATAACCCCCAAAGGTAGTGGCTTAAAACAACAAAGGTTATTTTTCATTCATCAAATAATATCCAAAGTGGGAAGGGGTAGGGCTGAGCTGGCATTGTTCATTGTGGTCACTTAGGAATCCAGACTGATAAAGTCTCTACTTTAACACATGCTCCCATGATTGTCATGGCAAAAAAAGAGCATAGCTAGAGGATCACTCTTCTGAAATTAAATATTTCATCATGGAAATGATTTGTGCCATTTCTACCTACAATTCACCAGAACTAGTCATACCTAATTTCAAAGGGATGGGCAAAGCACAATACTCAGATGTGACTAGAATGACAGGCAAGCCAGCTGAAAGTCAGCCAAAAGTTGAAATGTTTGCCACAAATGTAAAGGTAGACTTTTCTTAAAAGGTTATGGCTAGGGCGCCTGGGTGTCTCAGTGGGTTAAGCCTCTGCCTTCAGCTCAGGTCATGATCTCAGGGGCCTGGGATTGAGTCTCACATCGGGTTCTCTGCTCAGCAGAGAGCCTGCTTCCCCTTCTCTCTCTGCCTGCCTCTCTGACTACTTGTGATTTCTCTCTCTCATTGTCAAATAAAGAAATAAAATCTTTAAAACAAAACAAAAAGGTTATGGCTAATCTTTCGGAATGTAATGTGATTCAAAGCACGATAATACTTGTAGGATTTGAGAAGTGAAAGAGGCCTTCGCATTTATGAGAGCTAGTCTCTAATCAATGCAGAATTTTTTCCTTAAATCTCCATGAATTCTCCCTGAAAATTTCCAGTGTTAAAATGCTATTGGACCTAGTAGTTGTTATTCTAGTAGACATTCTACTGGACTTTATTACTGAAGCTTATTTATGTTGCCCTAGGCCTCAATCTATGAAACTGAGACACTCACTTATCAACTCTTGTTCTGCCTTCTGAGCACCATATAACATTACAAATGGATTTGGGAAAAAAAAAATCACAAAACTAGATGAAGTAGTATTTAAGAAACTGCAGACTGTAGAGCTAATCCTTGACAACCAGATGAAACATCTAGAAAATCACAACTGGCTTTTAGGATCTATCTTATTTCTCTACCTTATCAGGTGGCCTGCAACCCTCACACTGTTATTTCTAACAAGGAAGTCTTAATTTGAAAATACAATTTATCTTACATCTTTATACCCTTAAAAATGCAATCCTGAAAGCACAAATCAGGTATCACTTTACAAGCAGTAGGATGTTTGTCAAAAAGACAAAATAATAATAATAATAATAATAATAATAATAATAGTATCAGTGAGGACATGGAGAAACTGGAAACCTTCCACATTGCTAATGGTAGTAGAAAGTGGTGGACAGGTGGTGGGTATTATAGAGGGCACAGCTTGCATGGAGCACTGGGTGTGGTGAAAAAAATAATGAATACTGTTTTTTTGAAAATAAATAAATTGGAAAAAAAGAAAAAGAAAAAGAATACCAAAAGAAAAAAAAAAAAAAAAAGTGGTGGAACCTCTGTGGAAAACAGTATGATAGTTCCTCAAAAAATAAAACACAGAATTATCATATGATCCAATTCTACTTTTATACCTAAAATAGTTGAAAGCAATAATTTTTTCTTAAAGACTTTATTTATTTGACAGAGAGAGATCACAAGTAGGCAGAGAGGCAGGCAGGGGTGGGGGTGGGAAGCAGGCTCCCCGCTAAGCAGAGAGCCTGACATGGGGCTGGATCCCAGGATCCCAAGATCATGACCAGAGCCAAAGGCAGAGGCCCAACTCACTGAGCCACCGAGGTGCCCCAAGAATTTTAACAAATATCTGCATATCCGTGTTCATGGGGAAATATTGACAATAGCCAAAATGTGGAAACAATCCAAATGTCCATCAAGAGATAAGCAGGAAACAAAACATAGTGTGTGTGCATGTGTGTATTCACACACACACATATATACATATGGAACTGTATATATATATACACACACACACACACACATACATATATATGCATATATATGGATACACACACACACACACATACATACAATGTAATATTATTCAAGCTTAAAAAAGAAAACCTTACACGTGGCTCAACATGAATGAATACTGAAGACATTATACTAAGTGAAATAAGCCAGAAACACACATACACACATATAGATATATTAGTATAGTTCCACTTATATGAGTTGTCAAACTTGTAAAAACAGAAAATAGAAAGTCACCCAGAGCTACAGGGATTGGAAAATGGGGAGTTATTATTTGATGAGTATAGAGTTTCAGTTTGGGAAGATCAAAAAAAGTTTTGGAGATGGATGGTGAGAATGGCTATACCATAAAGTGAATATACTTAATGAAACTAAACTATATACCTAAAAATGGTTAAAATGGGTTTTAAAATCATGTATGCTTTACAACAATAAAAAAGGGAAAAATGCAAGTCTGGTTCATACTGAATTTTTTTTTAAGGCTTTAAAAAAGCAATTTCCCAAGAGACTTAATCAGATGTGTTTGATTCACACATACAAAATATACATGCATTTAAGTAGAAGTCCAAAGAAACTGTCAGCATAAAAATGAAGATCTCATCAAATAAATGTTGCCTAATTCCAAGGAAATTTGACCATGACCTGGAGTGGGAAATGGATCACCTATTGCTATAGTATTCATAATATGCAAATAGCTGTTTAAAAGGGATATACTCAAATTATGCATGCTTTTCTAAACTGCTAACACATGTAGGAAGTGATAACGAGGATAAGTTTTAATTATTAGATTCTTTATTTAGAGGCTATCAGTCTCACAATATCTGTTAAATAAGAATACTCAATTTGAACTTATTTCCAAGTGAAAATATTGCCCAATCACTAATACTTTACCACATAACTCAGTTCCAACATTAATACATTTAGCTTTTCCTCTTTAGACTGAAATGAGCTGCTGTTACCTTTTTTCCTCAGACAGGGTACTGCATTAGTGTTTTATTGCTTCATGAGTAGGAATCCAAGAAATGAAGCAAACTGCAATCATTTTTTCATACAGAGAATTGATATTTCATGTGACCCCAATTTGCCTCATCTCTGGATTTTACTTTCAAAGTCAACTTGCCTGGTACTCTTGGATTCATGCCTGATACAAGTTTGATTACTGTCATCAAGAAAGCAAATCTCTCCATTACAAAAACATCTAAGTAAGAAGGAGCCACAAGATGAAGTGATGCAGGAAAAGAAAAGCTTAAATCCTCCAAAAGAAATGTTTGTGCAAAATGGTAATTTGGAGAAGAAGAACCAAGGAGGATGTAGTATTGCATGGAGCCCTGGATGCGGTATATAAACAATCAATTTTAGAACACTGAGAAAGAAATTAAATTAAATTAAATTAAAAAAAAAATGAAAAGAAAAAGGAATGCAGACCCAAAGGCTGAGCCAGAATGAAAAGATAAGGAGTCAAGAACAGCTGGCTTCTTGTATTTCTGATAAAGGATTAAGTTTAGGAGAGAAAGATTATACAGACTCTTCATGGAAATTATTAGATAAAGAATGTTGGAATTAAGGATTGTTTCATAGTGTTCTCACAAAAGATTTTCCTTTATCAGTTATGCTTATTCCACTTTTGGTCTTTTATCTTTTCACTTTATTTCCACCTTTTATTCATCTTTCCTTTCTTTTTGCATTATTCCTTTTTATCTTCTATTCCTTTATTCTTTAAAAAACCCCCCTTTTAAATTACTTGCTTTCATTCATCATTAAGCATTAATTTCCCTTTGCCCTAATTTGCATTAATTCTATCCTCTACCTCCCACCTACCCAACTCCATGACCCATTGATTATATTGTTTGTCTTTCCCATGTCCATCACACCATCCAGTCCCTGGTGTTCTATAGTAGCTCTTCATAAGTATGGACATTTTAATAACACTTGGATTTGAACTTATACTAAATGCCTATATCATCTGCTTTCAGAAGTATTTTTTTCAGCCTCACATGAGGAATAAATAGTTCATAGACTTGATGGTTCTTTTTTCCTTATGTGCAATTTCACAATTGTGGTTTCCATTTAAAGGAATCTATTCTATATTATTTTTCTATTGTTATAACATGTAACAAATTACCAGAAAGCTAACAATTTAAAATACCACATATTTATTATTTTACAGCTCCTTAGTTCAGAAGTCTAGCATTGATGAGGCTAAAATCTAGGTTATCAGCAGGCTCATTCCTTCTGCAGTTTCCAGGATAGAATCCATTTCTTGTCCATTCACGTGGAAAAGCTGATAGAATTCTAGTCCTTGCAGATGAAGAACTGAGATCCCTATTTTCTTGCTGTTTTTTGTAACTTTTAGAGGTTACCGCATTCCTCTGCACATGGTTCCCTTCCTTCATATTGAGAGCCAGCAATGGTAGTTTGAACCCCTCTGACAATCCAAAACTTCTTTCCACTGTTACATCTCTCTGACCTAATCTTCTACCTCCTTCTTCCACTTTTATGGACTCAAGTGATTAGACTGGGCAAAATTACCTAATCCATGATAGCTTGACAGCTTTCCTTCCAGTATCTCTGGTTTCCCTGCTCTACTTATTTTCATTATAATTTTTATTCAATAAGGTATATCATACTCAAAGACCTGCAAGAACTGTCAGGCTCTGCGGAGTCATGACTGTGTCATTCAGGATCCAAAAGGAAGAAACCAGATTTTAAAGAAAAACCATTGAAGGAAGCCAATATGTGAGGCATCAAGATTTAGCAACAACGGGAATGCATTATAACCCCAGGCCTAAAGAAGAGAATAATAATGTTACTGCAGCCTTAGAAGAACTGGAGACATGGACAAGGAGCTACTTAATCTGAGCTGTTATTGTAGTCAAACACAACTATTTTAGAATTAGAATTTAGAATGTGCAACACCACATTCTGCTTGGGGGAAGTGGGGGGGAGAAGTATCTCCACATCTCTCTTCAGCACTCTGATATTGTCAGCTTATTCCTCTAGCCAGAGCCTATCAGAAACTAGAAATAAGAAAGTATAGCAATAGGTGTGGTGAAAAAATAATGAATAATGTTTTTCTGAAAATAAATAAATTGGAAAAAAAAAAGAAGAAAGTATAGCAATGGAGTCTACAAGGGTTAGACGCTCTTTTACCTCAGGCATGGTACAGTAAAAGGATGGAGACTAGATATGAGTGAAAGTGCTGGGCTGAAGGAAACAAACATAGTTTGTTAGCCTAGTAAAACATGATGGGATTTTTTTTTTCTATAAATGACCTTACAGTACATACTTGGGCTTAGTGGACCAGAGTCTCTGTAGCAACTACTCAATTTATGACTATATGAAGAAAACGCAGCTCTAGATAATAAATAAGTGAATAGGTATGGCTAAGTTCCAAAACGATTTTATTTCTATAAACAAAAGGCTGGACAGATTTGGTTGATGAGCCATACTTTGCTAGACCCTCATTTAGGGCATAGGCATTACAATCAGGTGGAAACTTAAATCTTTGTCCCACAAATTCATAGCTCAGACTGCCTGTTAACATCAAATATCTAATCTCTCCTACTGTCAGGTTAAGATGACATTTTCTAAACTTCTTCATACTGAGGAATAGCTTTGTGGCTAAGTCCTAGCCAGTGGGGTACATTGAAGCAAGATCTACAACCATTACATGGTTTTCTTAAAGGAAGAGGATATACCCTCTGCTTTCCCTTTCCTCTTTCCTACTAGTTTGGTTTTGGACTTGGTGGATATGATGATGACTCCTCTTTGACCATGCAGAGAAAAACAATGTCCTAGAGAATAGTGGGATAATAAAGTGTAACTAGCCTGTGTTGCTAGCATCTTGGAGCTACCCTGAGAGTCCCATGGTTAGTTTTTCTGATTTTAGGTAAGTTACATAAACGTGTCTCCTATTTAAGGTATAATTCTTTCCAGGCTTTGATTCAGCAGTTACTTTTATCCTTTGAGTGGTCTCTAAGACTTACTTTATTCTCTTATAAAATAGGAGTATTACTGCCATATAGAGTTGTTGTAGAGCCTTAATAGCCTTGTCAAGTCAACAGGAATGTATCAGACATTCAGTGAAATATTCAAGGAAAATGATATCAAGAGCCTATTATTATATTAGGCATTGTGAGAAATACAAATTAAATATCAGAGACAATATAATATAATTTGGAATATGATTCTATTATTACTCACTCTTATGCCCTCAGAAGAACTCCTTTTAAGTTATCTGGAAATCAAATAGGAGAGTATATAATTAGAAGTCAAAATTATATTGTATGTTTTACCAAATATCCTTGATATTCTTCATGATAGGATTCTAGAAAGTATGTTATAAGAAGATTATCACACTCCAACAAAGAAACAATTGAGTGTTTAATCACTGCCAAGCACTGAGAGTAAAATGAGTTACAAATGTGATCAGCACAGTATTTTTCTTAACATATAGTCCAAGGAATAAAAGAACTACAAATCAAAGTCTTCACAGACATTCAAAATCTAATCTTTACTCACAGCCTCAAAAGTGAGAAAACAGATCCAGAGAGTTTCATGAGCTTATGGTCTTTCCAATTGGGTATTATCTCCCATTCAGAATAAGAGAGAAATTCCCAAAAGCAAAAATGATCTGCAAAGGAAGATCAAGGTGGAGGAATAACAGATGCACTAAGCATGCAGGTGTTCCCTTCCCAGTTCTGCAAAGAATCTTGAAGCTACCTGATCCTTTATATTTCCAAATCACATTCAAATGCATCTTCCCTATATTTATGGATCTATATTGGTATTAGTATTAAAACAGTTTAAATGGACTTTAGAATAGAATATTTAAATAAATTATTTAATAAATTATTTAATTGTTCCTCATAACATATAAAAGTATACTAAATTTCTTTGGTATTCTCCTCATGTGTACTGTGAACCATCTCAGATTCATCTTATTGCACCCCCCTTTCTCTACCACAACCCCTACCCCAATCTGGTTATGCAAATATATGCAGTTCTCTGCAATATTTCCTTGTTTTTCATGTCCCCAAGACTTTTTTAACACATATACCTTTTGATAAAATGTTTTAGCCTCACATTACTCCCCTGGTTTATTTCTATCTGCTCTTTAGGACTTAGTTCGGTATCTTCTTCTGGTCTTCTTAGGTAAAGTGCCCCTTACTTATTCTGTCATGGTATCATAACTTCTACTTGTCCCCACTACTGTCTTTCTTCTGGGTGTTCTCAGATAAAAGCAGTTGTTCAACCAATGTTCAAAGCCACAGGTATAATTAAAGATTAGAATCTAGGTTTTTTCACTCTCAGTCTACTTTTCACTCTCTTACATTATCTTATTTGAGTCCTATAAAATAAATACAAAAAACTTCTCAAAATTATATGCATAAAAATATAATTCTATGTAATAATATTTCATGTCTAAACCTTTTAATGCTAGCTATAATCAACAATAACTTCACTTGTCTTAGACTTTAGCAGAAATTAGAATAACTGCCCCATAGGTTTGTGAGGGAAATTTGCTATATACAAATGTTTAAAAAGTAACTAATGGGGGTGCCTGAGTGGCTCAGTGGGTTAAGACTTTGTCTTTGGCTCAGGTCATGGTCTTGGGGTCCTGGGATCAAGCCCTGCATCAGGCTCTCTGCTCAGCAGGGAGCCTGCTTCCCCCTCTCTCTCTGCCTGCCTCTCTGCCTACTTGTGTTCTCTCTCTCTGTCAAATAAAAAAATAAAAAATCTTAAAAAAAAAGTAACTAATGACTTAGAGTCATAATAATAAGCTAAACATGTGAAATAGCCAGTATGTTTCATAGACTATAAGGAGGGAGAGAAAAAACTTCAGCTGTGATGAGTGAGAAAGGCCTAATGGAGATGGAATCATTGATTTAACTGAAAGCTATATATACTTTCAAAAGCTTACAAAGGGGTAGACAATTTTCAAGATTTGGTGGTTACAAAAAAGATGAGAAGTGAGAAGTAACAAAACCTATTTTTGCAATATACTTGCTCTGAGAAATGTTTAAATTATCATGATAAATAATATCACACTATATTTTCATTCAGCTAATTAATAAGCATTTTCTGAAGATTTTTCTCTGGGGAATGGGTCAAGTTTTACATTGCAGCTCGTTTGTCCAAGTAGCTTATGCAGAAATCAGAAGGCTCATGACAGCAGCATAATCCTGGCATGTTCTTTTATCTCCAAATATGTTTAATTTCTATAAATTCAAATAATCACTTCGACTCAGAATTTTCATTTGCAATAAAAGTTAAGCGGTTATACTTTTAATCTCAGCAACGGTGGGTTAAGACTTCATCCCACCCAAGACAAATTCTAGGGACATTTATTCTCAACACTGACTTTAGGACACATCCAAGCTGGTGACACTGAATATCAAAGAAAATAGAACACAGGCAAAGCAATTAATTTGAAACCACTATGGTGATGAGGTAGACGATTCATTAAAATACATTTAACCCATATTTAGTGAGCACTTAATATATGTCAGCACTGTGCCTCATTTAGAGATGAAGAGGGCAAGTGACACAAGCCCCTGCTTCAATGAGCTTACAGTTGGCTAGAGCATGATGTTAAAACAGTGAAAGGGCATGGGTTCAAGACTATACATTTGGTTGCATTCCATGCTTTAGCTAACCCACCAGAACTCTTCTAGAAATAAGAGTACCATTGATCACAAAGTGACATCTAAGTTACAATGTAGTTTGTTAAGTTTACAGAGATCATTTTTTAAGTTGTTTTTTTTTTTAATTTCTTTTCAGTGTACCAGAATACATTGTTTATGCACCACACCCAGTGCTCCACGCAATATGTGCCCGCCATAACACCCACCACCAGGCTTACCCAACTTCCCACCCCCTGCCCCTTCAAAACCCTCAGATTGTTTTTCAGAGTCCACAGTCTCTCAATTTACCCCAACTCCCTTCTCCTCTCCATCTCCCATGTCCTCCATGTTATTTCTTATGCTCCACAAATAAGTGAAACCATATGATAATTGATTCTCTCTACTTGACTGATTTCACTCAGCATAATCTCTTCCAGTCCCGTCCATGTTGATACAAAAGTTGGGTATTCATCCTTTCTGATGGAGGCATACTACTCCATAGTGTATATGGACTACATCTTCCTTATCCCTTTGTCCGTTGAAGGGCATCTTGGTTCTTTTCAGTTTGGTGACCGTGGCCATTGCTGCTATGAACATTGGGGTACAGATGGCCCTTCTTTTCACTGCATCTGTATCTTTGGGGTAAATACCCAGTAGTGCAATTGCAGGGTCATAGGGAAGCTCTATTTTTAATTTCTTAAGGAATCTCCACACTGTTCTCCAAAGTGGCTGCACCAACTTGCATTCCTACCAACAGTGTAAGAGGGTTCCCCTTTACCACATCCTCTCTAACACATGTTGTTTACTGTCTTCTTAATTTTGGCTATTCTAACTGGTGTAAGGTGGTATCTCAATGTGCTTTTGATTTGAATCTCCCTGATGGCTAGTGATGATGAACATTTTTTCATGTGTCTGGTAGCCGTTTGTATGTCTTCATTGGAGAAGTCTTTATTCATGTCTTCTGCCCATTTTTTTTATATTATCGTCTGTTTTGTGTGTGTTGAGTTTGAGAAGTTCTTTATAGACCGTGGATATCAGCCTTTTGTCTCTACTGTCATTTGCAAATATCTTCTCCCATTCCATGGGTTGCCTCTTTGTTTTGTTGACTGTTTCCTTTGCTGTGCAGAAGCTTTTGATCTTGATGAAGTCCCCAAAATGCATTTTTGCTTTTGTTTCCTTTGCCTTTGGAATCATATCTTGAAAGAAGTTGCTGTGGCCGATATCGAAGAGATTACTGCCTATGTTCTCCTACAGAGGTCATTTTAAATACAATGGCAGAGGAAACAGATTCACATATGAATGAGTTTGACTCCTTATTAAGTTTGGCACATGATAATTCAAAAATCAATCATATTTTTTCTAGGTCTGGGTAAAAAAATCAATTCTGCCACTGAGGCGATCTAGTATGCTAAAATGAATATTGGGCTAGGTGACAGGGGTGTGGCTGTCTTGTTGGTTGTGGTGCTACTTTGATTCATTCAGTGATTTGGAGCAGTATTATTTAGTCTGAATTTCAGTTTTTTTCACCTGAAAAATAATAAGGGTTTGGTATAAGAACTCTGACCTTTCTTCTATTCAAAAATTTCATAAATCTTGAGATTTTCCATATTATTCTATACCTCAATGTCCTCTTCTGTTTAGGAATTCTTTAAGTATTTGCAACCCCGGTAATCTAACAGTAGTATTTTTTATATAGTTCTTTCATATTTATAGAGACTAGTATATGTTCAATTTGAGAATATAGCTATGGAATTCTGAGACTGCTCTTTTCATATCTCCCACTGAGTAAGATTAAAAAACAGAGGTTCTTTTAAAAATGTAAAGAAAATATTTTTTAATACATAAATGACTGTCTTGCCTCATCAATAATATAATAAGCAACTAGGGGTCAGGGACCCTGGCTTTTACTTCCTTTTATTCTCCATAGTGATAAGTACACTAATGGAAGTAAACAAATCTTAGTAAAGTATGAGCTATTTAGTAACATAAAGAGCTACTACAGATAACCCTAATAGAGGAGTAGAAGATGCCTGAACCCTTAATGAAATAAAATTACTTTTTAAATAAACACCTACTGCCTACCTCCAATATGCCAGAAGACTGTTATTATGATGTCCTTTGTCTTCACTCAACAGTTGGAAATACTTTCAACCAAAGCCTTTAATGCATTTCAAAATTGATTTTTAAGGAATGGACCTAAGGAGCAAATCTAAGTCAGATCTTGCACTAGCTATTATTCTTTTGTTTTTAGGAATCTGGTTGGTAGAATTTATTTGGAACAGATGCAATCTTGACTTTGAAATCTTTTCAATCTCATAAAACCAGAAAATGTGTTTGTTGATTCAGCTCAACAAGGTATGTTCATTGTTATGTTATGTTATCAACTTGTATGTCTGATCATGTCTAGAGAGTAAAACCCTATTGTGCAATTACCTTTGGGGTGCAAGAAGCTGAGTGTTGAGGAGGAAGTTGCACCTAGGGCTTCTAGGAAAACCAGAGTAAGGTTATATGTCATTGTCTTCTTCCAACGTATGCCTAATTGTCATTATAAAATGTAAAACAAAAACAGTGCTTATTTCCACAAGAGATTCAAGCTCATTTTTTTAGCAAAATATGTGTCAATTTGGAGATCAAAGGAGAAATTCAACATACACTGGAAAAGCATTGTTCAACCTGTTAAATGCAGATCTGTTTAAATTCCAAGTGACCCTTTGCACCTGAACTTGCCAATCCACATGATGCCATGATTAAATTTTATAAAGAGTTCAATTTAAATACTACATTAATGCAACATTAAGGCTGACATTTTTAATCATTAATAGTTCTAAGCCAAATAATTCAGAGTTACCTTTCACAGCCACTGTCACCGAGGCAAATTTATACCTCACTTATTTTTATAATAAATTCAGCACGAAAATTGAACATATGCACACAAACCAAAACAGTTTTTCTCCTCAAGAAGCATGTAATTACCAGGGCTTTTCAAATACAGTACAAAGCAAAAGGACAATTTCACATTTATCAAGTTCATTTGATGAACACAGATGAATCCAGATAGCTGACATGTGGGAACCTGATTTCATTTCTTAAACTTACCAAATAATTAATAACATTTTCTGTATTTTACTATGCCAGAATTACTTAGCTACAGTGACAGAGGTTAACTATCTCATGTTTTGGTTAATTTACATTTGACTGGATAAGGTAGTAAGACGGGTTTTTATGTGGAAATAGAAATGATTTGTATATGCCTATAACCTATTTTTGAAAGCATTAGCTACAGAATATTGAGACTACAGGGTGATTAGTTTCTCAGTTCTTACCAACTGATCATGAATTAACTTTTGAGTTGTTTGAAACAATCCAATTTCAGTAAATTTATGGAACGTTATTGTTTGTTTAGCCATGATCCATTTTCCTTATAGTTCTTCCTAAGTAGTTTCTGATTTTTTTTAATGTTTTCCTTCTCCAAGTAGTCTACATGCTTTACACCTGTGCTATGAATATAGTAGCCACTAGCTACATGTAGCTATTAAATTTAAATTGACTAAAATTGAAAAAAATAAAAGACATTAGGCACATTTCACATGCTTGATAACCACATATGGTTAGTAGTTGTCACACTAAGCAGCACGGATATATAGAACATTTCCATCATTGCAGAACATTCTATTAACAGTGGTAAGTTCGGATTTTAATGCTAGCTCCAAGGGGGGGGGGAACTAGATTGAATTAAATCTCTTTCTCTCTCTCTCTCTCTCTCTCTCTCTCACACACACACACACACACACACACACACACACCCCTTTCCACACCAATGTCAAGGTAAACTTTAGAATTTTTGCTAGAAATCCTGGAAAGGTAAAACTGAGTCCTTGATAACATGAGCATTCCAAACCAATAAACCCTGAAGCCTGTCCAACCTCTGGTTTTCCAGATAGATATCTCAATCAATTCCCAATAATACTTAAGCCAAGTTTGGATTTTGTTTTGATTTTAATTACTTGCTACATTTAGACATTTCAGTGGTATAGTCTATAAGTACCTATACAGTACACAATTTTATTATCATTGTGTTAAGCAGTGTTGAAAATTATAAACGTAAAACAGGCATGGATATACTTTCAAAGAATTTGTCCTTTATCTGTAGAAGAAAGATATATTACCTACTTAGATATTAAAATCTATAGAACAGGCTATGAGTACATTTAAATTCATAAAGAAAGGTCACTGAGGGTTGGACTGTTCATGAATATCTAAAGATTGAGGTCTGGCTTAACTCAGCCTTGAAGGATGGCATGGGTTGGCCGAGAGCAGATGAGCTCATTCTAGTCCACTCTAAGTTGGCAGTTCTGGCTAAATGGCCTGTTATGGGTAACGCTAATAGAAAGCACTACTTCTATATTCATTACCAGTTCAAATTTCAAAAATATGAAATGTGTGCTATAATTATTCACCTTCATATTAAAGGTGAATGTGTCATTAAACATGAAAGCAGAAAGAGAATCAAGGTTCAGAAGTGGAGAAAATGCAAATAATTTCTTCCACCTCCCCCACTGTCACAAATCTATCCATGGTGACAAGCATTTACAGTAATAGCAGCAGTATTAACACTAATGATAATACCACTACTATTAAAAATATAATAAAAACATTTTAAAATAGTTCTCAGTGCTTAACAAGTCTTATTTATGAAAAATATTCATAGTAAAATATTGCAGAGGTGGAGGCTGAGACTCAGAGTTTAGTAAATTTCTAGAGACCACATATTTAGGAAGTGATAGAGTCAAAGTTTCAACCCATATTTGTCTGACACCAAAGCAAATACTTTGAACTATTATGCTATAAAAATGCAGTTATTTCATTTTTTGTTATAAAAGTTAATATGTCCACAATATGAAAAGTAACTTCATTAGTCAAAATATTAAGAGATTTGGATATTTAGAGCTTTTTCCTACCAAACATATGCTTGGGTAAAGAAAATTTTACTCAGAAATACAGTTTCAAATGTTTATATTTTGAGTCTCTAAAAGCTTACACAGTACTTTTACCTAGATCTCTGTATTGGACGGACTCTAAGGCAGCCTCAGTGATCCCAGTCTCCTATGTTGGCTTGCCTAGAAACTTACTTCTAAGTGATATGTTATAGCAAAGGTGATGGAATGTTACTTTTGGAATTAAGCTACAAGAGTTGTAAATTCTGTCTTGCTCTCCCCTACTGGCTTCAATGAAGTGAGCTGCCACATGGGGAGACTATCTGTCAAGAAACAGGGTTGTTTCCAGTCAAAAGTGTCAATGAAAGGAGGCCCTCAGGCCAACAACCTTCAAGAAATTTGAAGCCTAGCAACAACCACAACCTACAGCCACAGTTTGGATGAGGATCCTTCCCCACTTGTATCTTCAGATGAGATCTCAGTCCTAAGTGACGCTTTGATTGTGTAAGACTCTGAAGCAGAGGAACCATCTTAGTCATGTCTGTATTCCTGACCTAAGGAAACTGTGAGATAATATAGGTGTATGTTGCTTTAACTCACTAAGTGTGTATTAACTTATTATATAATAATAGATAACTAATATCATTACCAATTTATTAGCAAAACCTGGGAAGCAGGTCAAGAAATAGTTTTATTTTTATTTAGCAAGGAGAAATCAAGTTTCTGATAAGTTATGTTAATGAACCCAGGGTTATTTTTAATATTCTTTCTTACTCCTGTCACCAAGGCAATGCCTTGCACTAGATTTAAATGTTTAGAAAAGTGGAAGTGTATGCTTTACCTTGCCTATGGTGGAAAACATCTTATCTGTATGACCTAAAAAATAAATGCAAATGGTTTGATTTGAATATCTGATCTTGGTTTTAAATTGGTTCATCATAGTCACTTATTTCAATGTCCAATCTCAGTGATCAGACATTCACATAAACACAGCTGCAAGGCTTAAAAATGGATTTCACAGACAGTCTTGATCCTTTCATTGCATTCTTCTACCTCAACACCTCAGGCAGCTAGCTATCCTCATTAGAATGGATTTAGGATCATTGTTTTAAAAAAATCTAGATCATGCACCAACATAAAGTGGGTAATATGAATATATAAAGACCAAGTGATGGCAGTTTGGATGCCATATTTGTGTTGGCTATAAATAGGAATATAAGACTGATTATTTCATATATATTTTCTTTTAGGAAACAGGATCTAGCTAAGTGATAGAGGGGAAATACATCTTCATTAGTGGAGCAAAACTGGATAATTCACACTGAACAACATAACCTTGCAACCTAGTTTATCTGGTTTATTCATCAGTTGTGGATAATAGCTACCTAGAAAGTTCACTGGGTGATGGTACTCTGAAAACATGCTCTAGTTATGATGGCCTAATACTATATTAGATGCAGTTTGGGAATTTTACTTTTTTCTGAGGATTTATTAATATTAATGTCTAATATTGTGCATGCTACCAAAAAAGCATGATTGAAAGAAAGCTTGGCAATTATCTGATAAATATTATATTCTTTACATTTTTAATTTTCACACAGGCTTAATTTATGCCACTATGATTAGAATATGGCCAAAAGCTAGTGATTACAATTTGAGCTTTCAAATTGTAATTTGACAAGCCTCCTTCTGGTACCCTGTCTTAATATGCTTCTGCCAGTAAAGGTAGGATACATCTCTAATCTCTTAACCCTTCAAAAAACAACAGGGATATACAATTCCTTGAATTCTTAGTGAAACCAGAAGCAATCTATAATTACTGTCATGTGCTCGTTTGTTTTGCTACAGTGCTTGTTCATTGTTCAATTTGCCCAATTTTTAAGTGAATTTCATGTAATGATGATGAAACTTGCCCAGATATGCATGATTAAGAGTCAATTAGTGATATGAAGGGAACTATAGTAGGAACATTCAAGATATTCCAACCATGCCCTTGAAGACGCTCTAGCACTATCTGTATGTCCTGTGATAATTAATTTCACTGTTTCATTTTTCCAAATGTAAAGTGAGACAACGTGCTATGAGCCTCTGAAAAAAATATTTTTTTTGGCAATATATAGCCCTTCATAAAAAAGACTGTCTAATTTACATAGATTTAGATAGTTTGTGAGAATAGTCATTGATGTCAGTTAAAATGGATGGTCTAACCTAGTGCAACCACCTAGTGTAACTTCATTAAATTCTATGAGTACTCAGAGAGACAACAATATAGCTATCTCTCATTTTTTCTACTAAGTAAAATCTTAATGTAGGAATAAATGATAATTTTTCTTCTTCATATATACTAGTATGAACTTGTGCTTTCAGTCTTAACAACCACAACAATCTGAAAAAAGAATTCACATGTATGCAGAGTTTGCATTTTTTTGTTATTGTTTGTGTGCTTATTTGTTTAAGAACAGCTAAAAGGTTATGACTATGAGTGTCTTTTATCTATCACTAACACCTGTTCAGTGCCATGGAATGGCTTTTGAAAAGTATTCACTAGATTCTATTTTCCTAAAACCAACATAGCTCATAATGTCTCAGTAGTTTATATTTGAGCATAAAAAGCAATATAATAATGGGATTTTTTCATAAAAATTGAATAATATAAATGAAAAGAAGAGAACTGTCACAATTATATCTAGAAGCATTAGAAGGGAAAGCAATAAAACAATAAAATGGCCATTTCAATAAAGATAAATAGCACTATAGTTTTGAACTGATTCTCTGAAATAAAAGAAAGCTTAGAGTTTACATCTGTATATTAAATTGTAGTTACAAAAAGTTGTAATTACAAAAAGTATAATGATGGAACAAATTTGCAACTTCCTGATAATGCAATCAATCTATTGTCTCAAATTCCAGTATTTAGCCCAAAGTAGCTTTTTCCATTAATGAAATTAACCAAGCAATTTCTAAATGTAAGGTTTATGTATGAGCTATCCTATATTGATATTCATATATAGCTTATGTATTAATGTATATATGCATATATATAAGTGCTTAAGTTTGTAATACTTAACAGGAATGATTTCATTGGCTGAATCAGCAATTAAGTAATGTTCACTCAACTGAATTAACTATTTCCCCTAGCAATTTCCTGTGGACATGGAACTATTGATTTCCTTTTTCTCATTATTGTGAATTATATCTGAATTCTGTTAAAGACTTGCTAGGTAAGTAACCAGAAATTTCATTTTCAAAATTATTTGGAATTCTTACGATTAAAAGATATTATATATTAACTTCACAGTCTTGTAATATATATTTTACTAAACAACTTTTTCATTCAGTAATTTTGTATTTTCAGATATGGAGTTAATCACAATTATGCTCTTGTCTTGAATACCTATGAGTGTTCAGGAGGATAATGTATGGTAGGTTATTAGCTCCATACCATATAAACAGAGAGGATGGGACCAGTGAGTCAAGAGTCAGAATAAATGCACAGACAGTTTTTTCATACCTATCGACAATACTATCTTGGACAGTAATTCAATTATAATGGAATACTAATGGCATTGAAAAAGCATGTAACATGCTTAGAAATTTACTCTTCATTACCATGTGAAAAAATATGCTCTTTTCCTCCTGTATGACTTGTAAACACCAAAAGAAATCCTTTGGGATGAAATCGCATAAAATAATAAAAGGCTTTCTTAAATATAACTGCTTTGGGGATGAATTTCTCTGATTTAGTCTCCTTCTAGCTCTAATGGATATGCAAGGCAGGTCCCAGGAGTCTGACTAAAAGTAAAATAGGGTGAAAATTTTTATTTTCAGGGAAGTAATTTTCTCATGTAGTTTTCCATTATCTAAGAAATATTCTTTTACCTTGGTTTTCCTATTTTATCAGGTTGCATTTTTGCACTATTTCAAAGGGGATAGAGCCCACAAATCCAGGCTAAATTTTGTCAACTGAACAACACCAAATTAGATCAAAAGAGCTCATTTTGAAGCTTATAAATACCCCTTCATTTCCCAGACACTTGAATTGTATTCAAGTACTTGGGCAAAAGTTCTATTATATATACTATAGGTATATATCTATCTATAATATACATGTAATACCTGTATATCTATAATATCTATTATATATTACAAATGTATATAGTTGCATTCATAGATGTATATACGGATACATATTTTATTTATCTATATCTGTATCTGTACCACATATATATTTTCAGAGCAGAAGAGATACCATCATAGAAAATTCTGAGGATTCAAGAAATAAGAAGGCATCAGGTTTCATATATAATTATCTCCTAAATAACATCACAAAATATAGGCATTACTGAAGTGCTAAGTACTAAAGTAGCTTCATTGCATAGCCAAGAGCTGTTCAATCTTTCCCTTTAAATGAAATGAGGAGATGTTGATAGAACCTAAAATAATATTCTCACTCTTGTTTGATTTACTATATGACTTGAAGGCTGCCATAGATTTGTTCAATGGACCCTGATGGATGTTTCCAATCATTGCTTCTTTTCTAGTTGTATCAAGGCCAAGGTCCACCAGATGTCAGTACAATATAAATAATCCAAATTCTTATATTTAAACGTCAAATATAGAAGACAAAAAAGAAACTGCCATAAAATAAAGCATCCCATTGAATTTTAGGAGATTCACCTATCAAACAGGAGACACTGAAAAACTGCTCAATATAATTTGCAGTATGATTTTAAAAATATTTTTTTCTCTTGCTAGGAGATTTCTGTTAATGTAATCTGATAAAGCTGGCTTTATATTTCACCTCCTTCTTCTTGTTCCATTATCATTCAATTATGGAATTGCAGTTTTTGCCAGATGACTTCTTTATTCACTGGTGGTTTTATGTATTAACACTTCCACAGTATATTTTTTCTTTATTATTTTTTTTCCTTTCTAGAAAAAGAGTCAAAGCATGATGGCCATGTATTCTCTAAGAATTTCTTTATTCAATCAGTTAAACTAAAGGTTAATGTGTCTAACATATTTTGGCAATATGCTGAACTGGATGTTTACATATACTAATGAATTTTTTCAAATATTTTTGGAATTATCATTTTGGTTGTTGAGAAAGTTGCTAATTTACATCATTCACACACATGCACACGCACATGCATGTGTGCATGCACACACACACACACACACACACACATTGTGCTTAATGAAAAAGATTCAGTAGGAGTGAGAGAAAAGTGTAATCAAGCCCATCTTTGCCTCTCCTTTTTCATGAAATATTTGCACGGAAAGTCCACGAGAGGGTTTGCTCTTACTGTTTAGCATATATGAATTCCCCTTCTCTCTGATTTGTTTTCTTTCTTTCCAAATGAATCCACTCAACATGGTGTGCACTCCACTTTCCCAGGCTAATATTTATGTTTTATCATACCTACTGTGGCTATTGCACAGAGGTATATAGTAACAGAATATGAGAAATGGACCAAGTAATTTCACCTTTTATACTTGCAATTCTTTTTTTTTTTTTAAAGATTTTATTTATTTATTTTACAGACAGAGATCACAAGTAGGCAGAGAGGCAGGTACAGAGAGAGGAGGAAGCAGGCTCCCCGCGGAGCAGAGAGCCAGATAGCCAGATGCGGGGCTCAATCCCAAGACCCTGGGATCATGACCTGAGCGGAAGACAGAGGCTTTAACCCACTGAGCTACTCAGGAGCCCCTATACTTGCAACTCTTAATGATAAGCTTTTGCCAACTTGAAAATTACCCCATCAGCAACACCTTCAGTCACAATTATATCCTTACTCTTAACACAAAAACCATCACCCTATTCCTTTAAGGAAATGGCCAAATCAGTGCTTTTGTCAAATACTTAGGTAATTCTTTCATCAGCCTTTGACTATGCTCAAATCTATTTTCATATCTCTTTTCACATCAAACATTTATTTTTTTATTTAAATAAATGAAGTGCCTGCTTTTTGTGGCACATTCTGTGAATTCCATTAATCTATAATCAGTCAAAAGGACAAATCATGTGAACAAAGAAATAAAAGAACACACTGGAACTGTTGGGATATAATTCTCTATAGGAAACAGAAAAGCTGCAGAATATGAATGTCTCAGATCAACTTGAGAGGAGCAGTTAAGTTGGTCTGAACCCAATAGAGGCAAGAAAACTCAGAGCTCAAGCACCTGAAGAATGATGATCTGGACCCTATTAGTAAAGTCAACTAAATCAGTCAAACTGCTGGCAGAATATGAAGGAAAGGCTACAAAACTCTAAACAAAATACTAGTAAATAACATTCATTAATCTACAAGGAAAAAAAGATACTGCTTTCAAACATGTATCATTTGTTCAAAGGAGAAAAACATAATTATTTAAGTAAATTTTGGGGGGTTCCCCAGGAAGACGGCACATTTATTGATGTTTGCTTAGGTCCTGCAGGCTTCTTGGTCTCACTGCTTTCAGGGAAAGAAGGCCCAGTCAAGGCTCTGGAGACTATAGACGGGCCCCCTACCCCCAGCCCAGACACAGTGCCATGGTCAGTTGGTACAGGATGTTGTTGGTTCCCACACCCTTCAAGTGCATGGGGGGGAGGTGTCACTGTCTACCTGAGTGGTGGAGTCCTCCCACTGGAAAAGCTACTTAAATAGATTTTTAAAATATGATTTAACATTCATGATTTCAAGTAGTAAATAAAAATAAATGGGAATTTCCTTGACCTAAAGAAAAGCAAAAACAAAACACCTATGGCAGGGGTTCGAATCCTTTCCCAGGTCAGAGGAAATAAAAAGATATCTGGGATCACCATAATTCCTATTTCACTAAAATCTGCACAGAAATCATTCAATCTCATCTTCTTTCGCCCACCTCCTTCTCATGCAATTTCCCCACCTTCACCACTTGCTCAGTGGGTCACTATCATCTTCCTGTCCCTAATTCCATTGGCTGCAACTATCCATCCCAGGATTAGATGTTTATTGTGCCAACTGCAACAGAAGCTGTGGGATATTTCACACCTAGGATCAAACTGGCTGTATCCACAGAAGTTCTAGTTTCTCCTGCTGTATCTGGAGCCATATGAAATCACAGAGTGCAGGGCAGAAAATCTAGCTTCTAAAAAAAGGCTTAGAAGTTTAGAAGAGTTAATGCCCTATGTGACAATCTGACAAAGGAAGACCCAAGAGATGTCCGATAAATGCTACTCCCTTCTCTCTTGACAAAGTACTTGGTGTAAAATGTAATGATTACGTATAATATATTCAGAAACTTCATATATGACAAAACAATTTGATTTTTTGTTATGTTTTACTAACAAAAGTTTTAACTTAATTCAAAATGTTAATTTAATAATGTTAATTTCATTAACAGGTAGGTAGCATACTATTTTTTTTAAATTATTTTTTAAAGATTCGATTTATCTGTCAGAGTGAGAGAGCAAACACTCAGGAGGAATGGCAGACAGAGGGAGAAGCAGAGTCCCTGTTAAGCAAGGAGCCCCAGGTGGGACTCAATCCCAGAATGTTGGGATCATGACCTGAGCCAAAGGCAGATGTTCAACCAACTGAGCCACCTAGCCATCCCGGTATCATATATTTTTTTTTTGAAGATATATTTATTTTATGTTAGAGAGAGAGAGAAAGAGAAAGTATGATCATGATGGGGGAGGGCAGAGGGAAAGGGAGAGGGAGAGTATCCCAAGCAGACTCCTGGCTGAGAGACAAGTCCTATGCAGGGCTGATCTCATGACCCTGAGATCATGACCTGAGCTGAAATCAAATCAGTCTCTCAACTGACTGAGCCACTCAGGCACTCCAGGGAGCGTACTATTTTGTAATTATTCTTCCCTCCTCTCCTCTCTCTTTTCCTTCATTCAAATTAGTCAGTGTTATAAGGGAAATAAATTAAATGGAAAATTATTCAAAAATAGAAATCAAACTACCATTAACTGTCAATAAAAATTGTCTATATAAACAACATATAAGGATTTGCAGATTAAGTAGACAATTTGAAGGGTTTAGCAATGGCTTCTGAATACAAATGCAATGTGTCCAAATAACTGTTAGTAATAGAATGCATTTTGCTATATAAAGTGGAATGCTTTATGGCACTGAACATGAATGATTTGCAGTTCAAAAGTGTCTCTACATCTGAAAAATACAATGCTGTCTGAAAGAATCAAGTCACAGAAAAGCACTTCAAATATATATCCATTTGCATAACTTTCAAAGGAAGCAGAAGTACCTATCTATCCACTTATCTAAATAGATAGAGGTGAGCTTGCTAATACTATCCAGAAAAGGAAGAAGAAAGATTATGACAAAATTCGGGCCAATTGTTATTTTACAGAGCAGGAGTAAAAAGGAGAGGATAAGGATAGTTGTATATAGAGTGTCCCAAAAAATAATAATGTTCTATTTCTTAACCTAAGTGGTGACTATAAGAAAATTAATTTAATCCTGCTTTTAACTCTTTCTATAATAGATATAATATTTTAGGATATAATTTAGTATATAAAAACTATATAAATATATATAATACATAAATTTATATAATAATGTATATACTTATATAAATATAAGTATATACATATTATAGTATATAGTATAGTATACAACTATATATTATTATAGTATATAATTTATTACATACAATATATTTCACTTTAAATAATGAGTCCCACTACAGTTTTTTTGTTTTTAATCCGAGTTATACTAAACCATCTTCTATATATAGTGAGTTGTAAGATTAAGAGTGATGATTCAGAAATCTATTTATTTAGGTAGGCTCTAAATGTAAATTCTGATACTTGGGTAGTTTTAGAAGGCACCAAGTTTAAATAACAGAGGAACTTCATCTTCAGTTACATTTTGCTCTCATGAGCGAGCTTGGAGATCTAAGAGCTTTATTGAACTCTTATTTCCCCACTCCCTGGAAAAATGTGTTTTTTTGTGCAAAATAACCAATTCATAAACTCTTAGTGCAAAACTCATATATCTATCTTGGACTCTCTGCTTACAGGATAGCAGTGAAAAGGTGTAAAGCACTGTATTCATGAAGTTTTATTTGAATATATGGTGTCCCTAAAATATGAGAGCCTTTGAAAGAGTAAAAAAATAGTATGTGCTTAAGGGGGGAAATTCAGGATTTGAAGCTGGCACTATATAAGGATAGATTTTTGTTGGAATTTTCCACTTTAATATTTAATATTTGATATTATTATAGATATTATGTATATTCTCGATACTTAATATTTGATATTATAGATGATACCTTTATTTAATCTCTTAAAAGGTTTGTTGATAACTTTGTGTCATCTGCATGGGAGATGATTTCAAGAACTTGCATATGGCATGGCAAATAATTCAAAGCCTACCACAATTGACAGAAGTATCTGGCAATTTATCGAGTACATATTTATTGAGTACAT
Source organism: Neogale vison (assembly GCF_020171115.1). NCBI lineage: Eukaryota > Metazoa > Chordata > Mammalia > Carnivora > Mustelidae > Neogale > Neogale vison. The sequence continues at coordinate 51,570,352 of NC_058096.1, forward strand.
AAAGTAGATGACTGCCACAAAAGAAAATAAAGGGAGAAAGTGAGGTAACAATGAACAATATGCAAGTGCATTCTATAAACTGACGGTGCCTGAACTCAGCCAAAGGCTTTGTCATAGCCTTGTCTTAAAGGCAGATCCAAGTGTCTTTACATTTCTGATTTTCTTATTGTACCACATTGTTCACTCAAATCAGGCTTTTCCTTGATGTTATGTGATTTCTCAGAATGGCATAAGCTTGCAGGTCTTAAGAAAAATCACTCCCATCTAGATCAAATGGATCTTCCAACATGTTTTTTTTTTTTTTTCCAACAAAACAAAACAAGTACTTTTAACTTCCCTATAACCTGATAAGTTAGATCACAGAGTGGAAATTTTTCATTTAAGAAGTAACAGGCAGGGGTGCCTGAGTGGCTCAGCAGATTAAGCCTCTGCCTTCAGCTCAGGTCATGATCTCAGGGTCCTGGGATCCAACCCCGCATCGGCTCTTTACCCAGCAGGGAGCCTGCTTCCCCCTCTCTCTCTGCCTGCCTCTCTTACTTGTGATCTCTCTCTCTGCCAAATAAATAAATAAAATCTTAAAAAAAATAAAAAAGTAACAGCCAAATATATGTATTAATTGATATCTGAATTAATGTAATGGGAATGGAGAAGGAAGTTGAAGAGGGAAAAATGATTAGTAACAAACAGAGACCTGCTGAACTGCTAAATGATCCCTCAGGAAAAATCATACACACACTTATATTTACAATAAATAATAAAACAAACAAACAAACAAAAAACCAGCTTCAATTAGAGTGCTATGCTAGTAGAAATGGGCACCTGATCTGTTGAAAGCTCCACTCTGCCCTTTACTCAGTGCGAACACATAATTACAACAGCCAAAATTACAGAAAAAGGGAGTGAAATGGTTCAGCTCTTGGGAGCTGAATACAAACAGCAGCTCTGACCTTTAAGTCTGTAGTGATTGAATGAGCAGTGGTTCATCCCAGTATAATAGGTTTAAAAAGATTAGTAATCAGTTTTTTAAAAGTATTATAGGTATATGAATTGAGTGATAACTTGCAATTAATAAATAAAAAGTCAAAATTGACTTTTATCCACCTGCTTGATAGGCATCTTGTCAAGAGTGTGGTATGGTTCGAAAAATTATGTGAAAGCACTAAGCTTTTCATAGTTAAGAAAAACATTTATTCATATTTCACCATTACCATTTCCTAGCAACTTTTAACAACTTGTTAAAAAGGGAAACAGCAGAATTAAATGAATACAGTCTATATATCATGAGGAGTCCATCACAGGGACTGAGAAAGCACTCTGAGTTCATGCATCCTTTTCAGGGTTAATATCTGCATGAGACAACCACCAGTAGTCACTTGACATCAAAGGACTGTAAAATGGAGAAAGGCCATCCAGGTCATCAGGCCCAGGATAATTAGTGCTGATATATTATGGGAGCAAGTATTACCAGAATGGGAAAGAATGAGGCCCTCTCCTCCTGTATAACACACATTAAGTAGGTAGTCCATGACTACAATAAGAATAAGATCATTTCTAAACAGTCAAAATCCCTGGCCAAACTCCAGGGCCAAAAGCATGTATTGATGGACACTTCACTCTCCTGATTGACAAGCTATGTAAACTTAGAAACAAAATTAAATAGTAGACAGTCTTTGGGATTCCTATTGCAAATGTTTCTTTTAACCTGAGAGCACATAGCCTGTGAACCATAAGACTTAATAATATATATGTTACCATATTAAATCTATAAAGACTAAAGGTGTCTTGATATATCGGATTTTTTTCCTCTTTCACCCTAAATTTGGTAAATAAAAGGCCTTTTATAAAGTGCCTTTTGGTTAATTAATGGAGAATGCCAAGAAAAACTTTTTTACTTTTATTTTTTGTTTTTTTTTTTTACTTTTAGGAAGAAAAGGATCAAATATTTGGGTTATCTGATGGCTATTCCAGATAATTCAAAGATAGTTTTAGATAAAAGGATGTTTTACTGTTTTTTTTTTTTTTTTAAATTCTGAATTGAAGACAGGGTTTGAGAAAGGAAGCATCAAGAATTGAGAGGAGAGGGGCACCTGGATGGCTCAGTCTGTTAAGTGTCTTCCTTTGGTTCAGGTCATACTCCCAGGGTCCCAGGCTCGACCCTCACATCCGGCTCCCTGCTCAGTGGGAAGTCCACTTCCTTCTCTACTCCTCACCCTGCTTGTGCTCTCTCTCTCAAATAAATAGAATCTTAAAAAAAAAAGAATTGCAAGGGGAAAATATACTTGAAAGTAAGTCATAAATTAGCAAATAGTTATAGACAATTCTTTAAAAGAAAATTACAAGTAAAATGGATTATTAGGAATTTAACTTTTTTTTCAAAAATAGAGACAAAAATGATACATGAGACTGCCAAGTAGAAATGGTTAACAAAATATTTTGATAAGAAGGTCTGTGGTCAGAGTACAGAATAAACTGACCACTTCACAGAAGGAAAATTTAATTTTTTTTTCCATTTATACCCCATCCATGTAAAAATTTGGAAAAAAATATTAAATTTTTTTATGAATAACTGCCTTAATATTCAACTAATTTTGTTAAACATTTTAAGATATTTTATTTTTTAAATTGGGTTTTTACTATTTATAAGCTTTTTAACTGATCCTAATCTACTTTTATGTATATAGCTACACATATACAAATATGTAATTACATAAGTAGATAAAATTAGAACTTTTACATTTAATTTTAAACTTAATTGACTTTATTGACATAGTAAGTGAAACTATGTATATATTATATTTAAATTGCAATCCTAATTAAATGTAACATTCTCTAAATAAACTGCTATACCATATTCATTAACTTCTATGGATATTCATATCTTTCTGTCACTATTATGCCTAGAACATTCTCAATCATATTAATTATCACCTTTAACAAAGTAACCAACTTTTCCCTCCTGTTACACAGAAACTGGTCAGGAAACCAAGAACCATGTAGTTATTTTATTCAGAGGCATGCATTCCATATCAACTTTACAAGTTTCAAAATGACAAAAACTCCTCCATAACCAACATTATAGAAAGTCATTTCCATACCTGCCAATTACTAGCCATTTTAAAATGTGTAAGAACTAATTTTAGTGACCAAAGCTTTATACCAAAAATATTGCCCCAAAATTCTTTATTAATTTACTAAATTAAAAATTTTCATGCTCTTAAAGTTAACTAAAAATCTGTAAATTATAAATTCATTCAGTTAAACAGTTATATATGTTTATATGTGAAAACAATAACTTAAATGACTTATAGAACCAATACAAGAATTTGGAGAGTTTAAATCAAGAAAAGTTTAATCCTTGTCTCCCATAACCTACTATACTGTGTTGGCTTTAGTTTTATGCAGTTAAATGAGTGAGAGAAAGACAAAGAATTGTCTTTAAACTATAATCATTAACTCACTTTAAATTTTCATAGATTCACATATTTATCATGGCTATTACACAAAAGTGTTCTAAATTTACAAACTCCTGTGTTCAATATTTTTAAACTTCTAAAATAATGTTTAAAATATTTCCTTATCTTGGAACTAGAGCTCTTATTTTAACTAGCGAACAAAGATATTATTCAATTATATTTCTTAGTTGAAATTTTAGCAGGAACAATTCCTTACAGAGCCAACATTTTTAAAGCTCAAGAAATAAAACCTAATTGTTCTTATTCTTTTTGAAATTCTTAACATTCTATCTCTAGAGTTTCTAGTATGCAAGAATACTGGCAGCACTTTACCTGATTTATTTCTGAAGTTTTCCAATAAATGAAAAAAGGAAATAGAAAAATAGCAAAAGATTGAGATAGATGGATATAGAAAAATATGGAGGGGTAGAAAGTATCCATTATAGTCAAGTTAAACAATGTCTTATGGCTTTGACAATTTCACCAAACCACAAGATTAAAAAGACATTATTTTTTTACAATTTTTTTTACTTGCCAGAGAGAGAGAGATGTGGGGGGAGGAAGTGCACAAGCAGGGGTGCAGCAGTCAGAGGAAGAAGCAGGCCCCCCACTGAGCAATGAGCTGGATGAGGGACTTGATCCCAGGACCCAGAGATTACGACCTGAGCCGAAGGCAGATGCTTACACCCAGGCTTCCCTAAAAAGACATTATTTATTAATCTAGGAATCATAGAAAATTAGTATAGAACGGAAGTGTTCTTATATTAAACAAAGTCTATAAAACAAAGACAGGCAAAATCTTCTCATGTCTATGAAAATGTATATACATATTACTTATTTTTTTAAATCTAAGGCATTAATTTTATTTAGTCAAAGTTTTCCCATTGTGGCCATGGAAGCTCTTGATTTTCCTTGGTGAAACTGTACAAAGCTCAAATATTTGATACTAATAGTTCCATGACAAATAACATGCATAAAACTAGGTCTTAGACAAGTGCAACTGTACACTCCCTATGGTTTCTAAAGAGCCTGGAGATAAGGGCACCTGGGCAGCTAACTTGGTTAAGCATTTACCTTTAGCTCAGGTCATGATCCCAGGGTTCTGGGACTGAGCCAGGCATTGGGCTCCATGCTCAGCAGAGAGTCTGCTTCTCCCTCTTCTTCTGCTCCCTCCTCCCCCGCTTAGTGCTCTCTTTCTCTCTCTCTCTTTCAATAAATAAATAAATAAACGCAATCTTTAAAAAAAAAAAAAAGAGGCTAGAGATAAAGAATCAGATATCTCAAATTCTGTATCTTATCTTCCATTGAGTTAAAAAATTCTAAGAGATGGAAGAAAGGAAGAGCAAATCATAAGTAATATCACCAAAGACAAATGACATTAATTAATTGATTGGTTAAAGATTAATTAATCTTTTCCAGTGTCCAAACAAAACAAATCAATCATAGAGAACAGGATTTACTTCAGACTCTGGATGAAAGAAACTTGTGAAGAGGAGGTAGCAAAGGACCTCCGGCATTCACTAAATTCTCAAGTTCTCTGTTCAACCAGTGGGAATCTAGTCAGATGAAATCTTCATATTTTTTGGAGATCTTCCAATTAGAGCACCAGACAGGAAAAAATAAGAAGTTTTACATCTACCATAGCAGGAAAGCTATTAGGAAAAATCAGACAGTTCTGGAAATTAAGAGAAATTTTTTACATTAATTAGTTTAGAAAAGGAGAAAGAAATAGGAAATGTTGTGTATGGGGAGAGAAAGTTATGTTCCATGGATATGAGTTAACTGTCACTGGTTCTTTGAAAAGATGTTCTATGCCTAGAAAAGTGTATTTACAAAATTTGTTAAGCATTCTCAGTTTTGGAAGAAGATCACCTAAGAGTAAATCTGTAAAGTACCTTCCATGATCTCAGGTTTTTCAAGTAAATTAGCTGCAAAAAAATCTTAAGATTCCACACTCTCACCTTAAGAGAGAAAACCAGGAGGGTTAAATTTTTTTCCAAGGTTATACTGCTTGCAAATGTAAAAGTAAGACTAAAATTCAGCAAGGAAGCCAGGGAAAAAGTGTTCAAGATAAACTTAACTGAGCAGTTTCCCACCAAGTCCAAAAGCACAGGAAAGCAGGAGGAAGGCGTGTGTCATAGGACAGGAGACTGTGAGAAGTTACAGTATCCATACAAAAGAAAACACACATCAGTACAAATTGGACTACATTACTACCCTAGTGAAATTACAGTAGTGATGTTGACTAAAGCAAAACTATGATCAGACATTCTCCTAGGACATATCTATCCATTCACATCCAATAGTTTTCATAAATTATTTACAAAAAGGTCCCTGGAATCCAGCTATTATTCTTCTGCTATTTCTGCAAACAGATATGTAGTTCTAAAAATAGACATGTTCTGAAAACAGACATGTAGGTTCTGAAAACAGATTTGTTCAACCCTAGGACAGTTTCATAGAAAGGTCAACAAGCTTGGATCCAATGTCCCAAAAGATCTGACAACAGAAATTAAAAAGGGGAAATTTAGAAGGGAGTGTATCAGCAAAGTAGGAAAGGGTCAAGTCTAATCTGACAGGAACTTTGACTGCCTTGGTGTTAGAGGCTGATTCATCTCCTCCCAAAACTCAAATGTTGAAACCATAACACCCAGCATACTCAGAATGTGGCCACTCTTAAAGAAAGGGTCTTTACGGAATTAAAATGGTAAATAATTAAATAGAATTAAAATAATAAATTAAAATAATTTATTATTTTAGAATAATTATATAGTTTAGAATTTATAATTTTAGAATTAAAATAATAAATTAAAAATTAGGCCATTAGAGTGGGCCTCAAGCCAATATGGTTGGTGTCCTGATCAATGTGGACGCATGAGAGAGGCACTAGGGATGCCTGTGCGCAGAGGAAAGACCATGTAAGGACACAGTGAGAAGGTAGGAATCTTGCAAGCCAGGAAGAGAGGTCGTGGGAGGGCCTCTAGAGAGGTCTCTGGAGAGGCCAAACCTGCTGACACCTTGATCTTGGACTGCTGGCTTCCAGTACTGTAAGAAAATAAATTTCTGATATTTGAGTCACCAGTTGTGGCATTTTGTTATTATGCACTAATATATTGGGTAACTCAGATACTGAATCAGCATTAAGACTCTCTCTTTTTTTTTTTTTAAGATTTTATTTATTTGACAGACAGAGATCACAAGTAGGCAGAGAGGAGGAAGCAGGCTCCTTGCCAAGCAGAGAGGCTAACGCAGGACTCGATCCCAGGACCCCGAGACCATGACCCAAGCCGAAGGCACAGGCCCAATCCAGTAAGCCACCCAGGCACCCCAAGACTCTTTTAATTGTATTTAGTTCTTTGTTTTTTCTCCTTGTCATTTTCCCTGAGTCCCTACATCGGTGGTTTCTTTGGCATAGATAAATATGATTAAAAATTGTCTGAAGTTTCATTTCCTAGACCACACCCAAGAAATCTTGTCTATAAAATTTGAGGAAAAATCCAAGAAATCTGAGAATTTATAAGCACCCAGTGTGAGTCTGATGTTCGAATACTAAGAACACACTTTTCAAGATACACTTCCATGAATGTATGTGGGGAATATTTGCATCTAGGAAAACCATGTATGCAGATATTATCTGATCAGTTTAAGGCATGTGTAAGAGAATCTTGAGTATTGGGTTGCTTTTGTACTTTTCCTTTAAAATTACAAATGCCCAGAGTGTTCCAGATACATTTCTTCATGATTGGGTGATGCCCTGTTTGGTTCATTTAATAAACTGATACATTGCACTGGCTAATATTACCCAAGAACAGTTTAAGATCAAATGTTGTTCATGCTGGGATTTCCGTCCAGTTTACTTACAGGATGTTTATCATTATGGTACCAGTATGGCTGGTTTCATAGTTAGTTATAGGTCCTGCGCAGTCACTGTGCTCTTAGAAGGGTTATATCCTTCTAAGGTTTAAGGCTCTGCCATTGCCATATTGAAATACTTCATCATTTTTTTTAACAAAGAGATTGCTTTTTTGTTTTGCATTGGGTCCTGCAAATTATGTAGCTTGTTTGGGTATCAAAGCAAGTTTATGACTTATTAGAAAGACTTCTATACCACCCTTGGGTTTATGTTTTCTGCCTCAGAAATACTCAGAGTTGAATAAAAACCCCATGGTAGTAGTCATTTTCCATGTTGCACTATCACTAATGACCCAGAAAATGTAGCTGAAGAGTTATACTCATCTTTTTTTGTGTATTTTCACTTAATACTTTAATCTGTACCCCACACTAAAGTATATAAGAATCCCTGGGGAGTATATAGTTTTACAAATAATCAGGTGAATCTAGTATGCCCTTATTTCTTATTCTTTATTTGCCAACTACTTTTGAACTCTTTAATCATAGGTTTACAGCACAGTTCACTTCTCATACCTGAATGTACTAAGAAAATGTACTAAGGCCAGTGCCCTCAGGAATGGGATTAGTGCCCTTATAAAAAGAGAGCCCAGAGGGGGCGCCTGTGTGGCTCAGTGGGTTAAAGCCTCTGCCTTCGGCTAGGGTCATGATCCCAGAGTCCTGGGATGGAACCCCACATTGGGCTCTCTGCTCAGCAGGGAGCCTGCTTCCCCCTCTCTCTGCCTGCCTCTCTGCCTACTTGCGATCTCTGTCTGCCAAATAAATAAAATCTTTAAAAAAAAAATAAAAAGGGCCCAGAGAGCTCTTGCACCCCTCTGCCATCTGAGAACACACTGAGAGGACAGCTATCTATGAGCCAGGAAGCAGGCTCTCACAAGACACCAAATCAGCCAATGCCTTGATCTTAGACTTTCCTGCTTCCAGGACTGTGAGAAATAAATGTTTCCTGTTTAAGCCAAAAAAAAAAAAAAAAAAAAAAAAAAGAAAATGTACTAAGAAATGTAAATGTATTAAGAAAATGTACTAAGAAAAACCATACTAGAAGTGTCATTCCTACATTTCTAGCTACAGAACTTCATTTATCCTTTGTTTTACTTTCGGTATTAAGTATAATCATAGAAAATAAGATTATTTTTCTTTTCAAAATGATATGTTTAGAGAAGAATTAGAGTAGCTCTTTAAACAGTCCTCGATCCTTTTATATTCCTTCTCACTTCACACTTGTTACACTCAAAGAAACCAAATTATATATGATAATTTAGAGAAAATTACCTCCTATAAATTCATATTCTATAGATTCAATTCCAGAAAACTGATTAAAACTTAAATATGGATTAGAATGTGTATGTAACAATGAGAATTAAAATATATAAAATATATATTTACCCTCATTAAGTGCCAGGCATTTTTCTAAGAGCTGTATGTATATCAATTCCTTTGATTTAAAAAAAAAAAAAAACTGTATTCGGTAGGTGTTATCAGACATTTTAGATGATGAAACCAGGTCACAAAGAAGTATAGTCATTTGTCCTGGCATCTAAGATTATTCATTATACATAGGAGATACTTAAACCATAATATTAGGTAGAATACAAATAGAAATTGTCAAATACTTCTCTTTTTGTTTTAATCAATAAAACTACTCACTTGTTTATATACTTTGGGGATTACCTATAAATCCCCACAGTAGTAACATATGGGAGATCTAAGTAGCAAAATCCAACCAACATCTCCAGAAATTTTGTGTTAATATATATTTTTTATAGTTTGCTGAATAAATGTGTTCTATGGGCCATTATTCCTCAACATGGATTGTTAGCATTCAGTGGATGTTCGAAATAAAGGACCATTTGGAAAATGTATGAAATACCTGCATTGTGGTCCTTCAAATACGCTAATACCCCTCATAAGAAACAATTCTCAAAACATCAGACTGAATGTAAATTACATCAGATTCATGAGCTTAACACTTATGCTGCTGTCATAATTGAGCAATAGATGGTTGCAATTATGAAAAACAAAGTGTGTATGTGGCTTTGTCCTAGAAGGAATACTTTATTCACTGTATCATTAGATAAAGTGGAAGAAGATGAGAGCTAAGAGGCTCCCCAGGCAGAATATCCAGGAGGCCTGGAGCCTCTGGTAGACAGAAATCCTTTGTATCAGTTATAACCTTGGACATAATGGAAGTAAAGTGAGGTATTATCTCCTCCCTCCTATTTCTTGTGTACACGGAGGCATCGCTAATGGCCTTAAAAATATGCTTTTGTTACCTGAGATTCAAAAGACCTAAGTCAAAGATAGAAAATCATTTATTCACTTGGTCAACAAATATTTACTGAGTACCTACTCTGTGCCAGTACTGTTCTAGGGCTCTGGTGATGTAGCTAGCAATAAATCAAAGAGACAAAAATCAATGTTCTCAGAGAACTTATGATATCAGTTCTGACTGGTTGGAGTGGGTGCCTGGAGTGCTGTGTTAGGAAAAATCCTAAAACTACTTTAGCTCTTCAGAGGGGATACGCAGACTTTTACATACAGAGATCTTTGGAGTTGTTGGTTTATGACACAAGAGGAGGCATTTAGGAGATTTGGAATAAAATTCGCTGTGTTTGTTAGCTTAATGACCAGCAAATGCAGTAGCTGTATATTCTAATCAAACTCCTTCCAATCCACATCACTGCACTCTATCTTACTCGGTTGTGTGTACAAATGAGCTATCTTTCCTCTTCTGAATATTGTAATCCAGACACTAACAATGTTAAACAGCACTAAATAAACACTTATATACTAATCACCTGTCCAAAGTCTTAATCTGAATTAGTGCATTTAATTTTAAAATAATTCAGTGGAGTAGATACATGTCCCATGATTACCCTCATTTTAGAGACAAAGAAACAGGTTCAGAAAGGTTGTGTAATTTGCCCAGATTTGTAGTACCAAGTGTAAAAATCAAGATTTGAACCAGACAATGCCCTCTTCTGCTTTCAGCCTATTGCCTAAACCCTATGCATACGCACTGTACTTGCTTACTTCTATTTAGTTTGCAATGTCTTCATGCTTCTTGGTGCTGATCGAAATGAAGAGAAGGAATAAAAAGGGAAAAAAAGCAATGAAATAGTTTAATCTGTTAAACAAATATTTATTTTGTGCCTACCATATTGTGCTTGGGATAAACAAACAAACAAAAAACCCTACGTTCCTATTTGTAAGTTATATCATCCTGGTGATCAAAACAAATAAAGAGATAAGTGATAATTTTAGGTAGTAAAAAGTGCAGTGAATAAAAATAAGCCACTATAAGGGTATTGAGTATAACAGGTGGTGGGAGAAGGCCTTTCTGAGAGATGCTGAATGAAGTAAGGAAGCAAGTCATGAATGTCTGCTGGATTTCTTGACAGAAGGAAGAGCAGGTACAAAGGCTATAAGGAATAATAAAAAAGACATTTTGCAGAAGGAAGACAGAGCAGACTGATGGAACTTTATGTCAAATACGTAGCCAAGAGCTACACAACCTCCAGGGCTTATAGGGCATGATAACACTGAATCTTATTCACATGTCAAACAAAAGTCTACAGCAGGGAACAAAAAGGCCTCTTCTATGAAACGGTGGAACTTAACAAAGAAAATTGCTGGTGTGAAATGCTGTAGTCATGTATGGAAGAATAAAAGTCTTTATCGACAGATTCTGGAGCTGGTAGTTAACTTTCCAGGTCCCCTTGTGACTTTGTAATCTGGTCTCATAATCAGGGAACGTACAGTCTTACTGGCTGAGAACTTCAGCCAAGGAGTCTACTTCAGGTTCATCACATGGGCCATGTGTGTGAAAGATAAAAAATTTGTACATGACTAATTATAGAAGTGTAAATTCTAGCAATCCTTGTTAAAGCATTCATATATTTCACACAGTCTTTGTAAGCCTCTTTTTATTTTTTTTTTTTCATAAAGAACACTTGTCCTCATTACCTGAACACGTGGGTAAGATTTTGGACATAATTATGAATTGTGATGACTATGCATATCTGTCCCCAAAAGGCAGGCAATAAAATACTCTACTTCACTGTGATCTGTGAATGCCAAAGACAACTAGAAAGCGAATATTTACTTTTAAAATGGTTATAGATTGAGTTACAATAAAAATTTTGAAAACTGTCAGCATTTCCTTTGTATATATTGGCATTCTGGGGAGTATTTCTAAGAAATCATAAGAAGAAATATGCTACCTCAGTCCTACCCTGGTAAGTGTTTTTTTTTATAATGACATCAAAAATTTTAAAGATATAATCCTAACCTCTAATCATTAGAAAGGATCTTTAAAATCATATAACAGTTCCATGCTCTATTGACCTTGGAATTATAAATAACTATTAACTCACTGAATTTTTATCTAAAAACAACTAAGAAAACAGTACTTATTGTCAGAGAGACCTTAGCCAGTTCAAAGACCTTAGTGACTTACTGTTTCAACTGAGTATTTCCTGTGATTGGTAGAGTGGTTTACTAGCTGCACAGAAGTTATTATCTTGCCACTGTTCATAATGCTTAGATTGAGGCCACATCAGCAGTTTTACTCTACACTTTTTTTTTCAGAGTTTTATACTGCTATAGTCAAACAAAAGGATATTGGGTAAGTAAACAGCTTCCAAAATCTTAGGGAAGAAATCATGACTCCAGATCCTTATTTCCTCTCTCCAAACATCTAACACAAAAGAGCAAAAGCAACGGTAAATTACCAACCAATCTTTGGATACCAATAAAGGAAGCATAAAATCTGACTGCATATATAGTCCACAAATACAAATATGCCTTCAGATTTAAAGTTATGAATTATTTGTAGCAACAGCAAAAGATTTCTCTTTGTTGGTTGGATGGATTCAGTCACCAAAGCAAAGCTAATGAAGAATGTCTATGGTTTGTATTTCATAAGTTCTTCATTGCCGAGTCTTATGTGAGATGCATGGTTTTTTATGGTATCCTTCAATCCTCTTCCATGGTAAAATGTAGCCATAAGAGAGGTTTTCGCTACAGGTAATGCCATGCAGGGAAGGAAAAGAAAACAATAAAAATAATCTCCATATTGACCATGGCAATAATTGCTTTTACCATATTACAATCATAACTGATAAAAATTCCTGAAATAAAACAGAAAGCCCCCATGCATGTATAATAGTTCAAAGTATATCATGAAGTAAAACAGAAGCAAACACCTTTCTCACCCCAGATAATGACTAATTTGTACCCAAAGGTATAAAACCCATTTTTCCAAGTGAAACTACAAGTATTTTTTTTTAATAGGATGGGGACATTTTCCCACTATGAATCTACAATCTGTCCTGTGATGAAACATTTAAAGTCAAGAGAAGATCAATATAAGGAGAAGAGAAATGTGAAATGGACTAAACCCTCTTATTTATTCTGTCTCTAAAAATGGAAATGCTACATGCCTCCGTCATATCAGATAGATTAAGCAGAATACGCTCCCACAAAAGGCCTTGTACAAAGTGCTGCATAAAGAACACCAATGCCAACGTAAGTCACTGATGCTTAGAAGCTTAAGCCATATAAAGTTGATTCTCATTGTTTGAGTAGTTATGTTCTATAGAGTTGCCCTCAATGTTGAATTAGTGAATACTGAATCACTGCCCCTGGGGAAAATACAGGGTTAGATACTTGTGATACTCTAGTCAAAAAGTTTTCATCACTAGTGTCCAAAATCTATAAAGAACTTAACAAACTCAACACCCAAAGAACAAATAATCCAATCAAGAAATGGGCAGAGGACATGAACAGACGTTTCTGCAAAGAAGACATCCAGATGGCCAACAGACACATGAAAAAGTGCTCCATATCACTCGGCATCAGGGAAATACAAATCAAAACCACAATGAGATATCACCTCACACCAGTCAGAATGGCTAAAATCAACAGGTCAGGAAATGACAGATGCTGGCGAGGATGCACAGAAAGGGGAACCCTCCTACACTGTTGGTGGGAATGCAAGCTGGTGCAACCACTCTGGAAAACAGCATGGAGGTTCCTCAAAATGTTGAAAATAGAACTGCCCTATGACCCAGCGATTGCACTACTGGGTATTTACCCTAAAGATACAAACGTAGTGATCCAAAGGGGCACGTGCACCCGAATGTTTATAGCAGCAATGACCACAATAGCCAAACTATGGAAAGAACCTGGATGTCCATCAACAAATGAATGGATCAAGAAGATGTGGTATATATACACAATGGAATACTATGCAGCCATCAAAAGAAACGAAATCTTGCCATTTGCGACAACATGGATGGAACTAGAGTGTATCATGCTTAGCGAAATAAGTCAAGCGGAGAAAGATATGAAAGTCATATCATATGATCTCCCTGATATGAGGAAGTGGTGATACAACATGGGGGCTTAAGTGGGTAGGAGAAGAATCCATGAAACAAGATGGGATAGGGAGGGAGACAAACCATAAGTGACTCCTAATCTCATGAAACAAACTGTGGGTTGCTGGGGGGAGGGGGGTTGAGAGAAGGGGGTAGGGTTATGGACATTGGGGAGGGTATGTGCTTTTGGGTAAATTGGAAGGGGAGGTGAACCATGAGAGACTATGGACTCTGAAAAACAATCTGAGGGGTTTGAAGTGGCGGGGAGGGGTGGGAGGTTGGGGTACCAGGTGGTGGGTATTATAGAGGGAATGGCTTGCATGGAGCACTAGGTGTGGTGAAAAAATAATGAATACTATTTTTCTGAAAATAAATAAATTGGGGGGAAAAAAGTTTTCATCAACTAATCAATAAAAAAATCTTATTTTATGTATGTTTCTGTTTAAAAGACATGTCATTTTTACATACTATTGATCATTAACATTGAACTCACAGCCAACAGCACTATAGCTCAAGCCTAAGCAGAAAGCTTATCTTACATGTGTAATTTTTCTATAAGGTACCTCAGACTTTGTGAACGTTGGAAAATGGGACTTCATTGACTTCACTTTAAAGTGCCCATTTTATTTATTATTTATTTATTTAAGAAAGAGAGAATGTGAGCAGGGGTGGGAGAGAAGAGGGAGAAGAGAGAGAGAGAGAGAGAGATAATCCCAAGCAGTTTCTGTTATGTGTAGAGCCCAACCCCACAATCCTGAAATCACAACCTGAGCCAAAATCAAGAGTCAGATGCTTAACAAATGGAGCCACCTAGGTGCTCCTGAAGTGTCCATTTTAAATATATAGATCATGTACACCATCCTCTCAGGCTATTTTTTAAATAAATATAAATCCAGCTGACTAAAAACAAACAAAAAAAATTTTACCATATTGCATATACCCAAAGAATACATAGTGATGCAAAGGGGCACATACATTCCAATGTTTATAGCAGCAATGTCTACAATACACAAAATAACAAAAGAACCCAGATGTTCATTGACAGCTGAATAGATAAAGAAGATGTGGCATATATATATATACATATATATGTATATATATATATAGGAATACTACTCAGCCAATAAAAAGAAGGAAATCTTGCCATTTGTAATTATGTGGCTGGATCTAGAGGGTATTATAAATACCCTCTAGTGGGTATTTATGAAGTAAGTCAGTCGAGAAAGACAAATACCATATGATTTCACACACATGTGGAATTTAAGAAACAAACAGATGAACATAGGGGATGGGAAGGAAAAATAAAATAAGATGGAAACAGAAAGGGAGACTAACCATAAGAGACTCTTAATTCTAGGAAACAAACTGAGGGTTGTTGGAGGGGAGGTGGGTGGGGGTTGGGATAACTAAGTGATGGGCATTAAGGAGGGCATTGATGGAATGACCACTGGCATTATATGCAACTGATAAATCATTAAATTCTACCTCTCAAACTAATAATATGTTACATGTTAATTAAACTGAATTTAAGTAAAAGTTTTTTTAAAAGAAAAAATAATAATGGTACCATACCCACATACCTCCTATAATGAACTATTACAACTAAGAACTTAATATGTATACATATGTATATATCTTTTTAAAAATAACAATTTGTTTTCTGCCCCCCAAAATCTTTCTCAATATGTCTTCTGAGTCAAATCTCCTAATTGTAAGGCATGATGGAGATTGTATAGAATAGCTGAAACTACAGTTTGTGCTAGATATGTAATCAGTTAGAAAAGTAAAAGTTTGATTTTGATGAAATCATATTCCTTGGTACTTGGGGACAGGTGAGTGGAGGAACCATAGATATCTCTTCAACAATTTTGCTTATTTTTGTCAAAGCTACCCTAAATAAAATGATGTACTATATAAATAGTAACTTTTTCCTCAGTCTTTTGTAAAGTGATAATAAAAAAAAAAAATTAGAAAAATGTTGCTATTTTTAAAGTGACCTGAATGTGTGCTCTAAGTAAAAATAATGTTTCCTATAGGAACATAGTTTCAAGATAAAATCCCTACCTCCTTGCTCCAGCTAGATTTCTATCCCCAAAAATAACATAAAAATTCTGAATAGTTCATGAATTGTCAGAAATTATGAGAGAAACTGTGTTCGTTTTCAAGGGAGTGAGTAACCAAAGGTTTCCTTTAGCCAGAAGCATGTGATAAATTAGAAACCATGATGTGATTTTTAAATAAGCTTTTCAAAAATATATTACAATGTGTATCATAGCCTGAGGAAGTGTTATTTGATGGAACATCCTAAGTACATATTTAAGTCATGAAAGAGAAACAGCTTTTGTCAAGTAAATAAAGCAGCCTCTACTACCTCATGCATCCAATTACCACAAAAGAATAAAAAGGAAATGAGCAAATTAAATAGAAATAATTATACTCTCAGTTGGGAATTCAAGGTCATAGACAGAACTCTATCCTACTTTGAAAGGGAACAACCAGCTGACTTTCTTCTGAGAGTGGCTCACATTGAGAGTCAGGGCATCTTTAATATGGATGAGGCCCTCTAGAGTTTGTTGGACAAAAACCATTACATGACTCCAATCAGGATATTTGGTTTCTATACATAAGCTGCACATTTGCTTAGGGCAGGAAGAAGTCATATTATAAAAACAACTAACTAGGCAAGAATAAATGCTTGGCGTTATAAATAATAAGATTAAATCTCAACCAAAATGTATTTCTGATATGTAATATTAGTCTGACATTAAATTCAATTTGCATTAAGTAATAAATAACATTTCTTAAACACCAAGATCCCTTTATCATTTATATCAATGCCAACAATAAATATCTAGTGCTACATGAGGGAACCATCTCAAGAATATTCATTTCCTTGATGGAAAACCTTGCTGTTCATAAGAAATGACAAGCTAGCTGTCAGGGTAAGCTAGCTAAAGGGAGGCTTTGGATATACAAATGATATCCTCTGGACCTTTATATGAGAGGATTTTCTGTTCCCAAAATATTTTTGAACTACTATAACTGAGCTTCAAATTTTGCCTCTGGGAATTCAGTAGGGTATCAAGAGATAACTGTTCTCCAAGAATTGTTCATTAAACGATGAGGAATCTTAGCATAATATTTGAAAACACAGAGAGGATAACCAGCTAAGACTATCATTATATGAGAGTGATACAAAACACAAATGCCTGGAGGAGAAGGGGAGAGAGTTTCCCTTAAGGAGTGCATGGGCTTTTAAACTTTGCCTAGAGTTGCCTCAGAAGGATGTAAGCCTTTTTTTTTCTATATATAGTGGGAAGTTGACTTGATCATACTATGAGTGTTACACCAGGGTATTCTAGGAAGAAATTTCCAAATTAAATTTTAGGGACAAAATACAATTTCACAAACATGGTTAAATTAAATTATAACCAGGTCTTATCTTCTCATTTACATTTTAATGTCTCAGGGAACTGAGAATAACTTAGGTTGAAATCATAAGAAATTAGGCACTAGGGCAGAAATGATATCAATACTTTTATATTCTTCTAGGATTTAAAAGAGCTAGAGCTTCTTCTACTCAAGTACAACAAATTTTATTACTTAAAAATAAAAGTCAAATCTATCTCCGCAAAATTCTTTACTCTTACCTACTCAATGCAACTCTAACCTTATCTGTAATGAGAGCAAATATCCATGTAGGTAGAAAGTATTCTGTGCTATATCACACATTATCTCATTTGATTGTCATAATCATCACTGAAATTGGTTAGGGACATGTTAGCATCTGAGAGAAAACAAGTCTCTAAGAGGGCAAAGGTAATTTAATTTCTAAGTAAAAAATATCTAGTACCAGAACTCAAGATTTCTGTCTTTCAGACCTGTTCCTTTTCTTCTCATCTGAGCCACCCCACTATATTATCCCATTCAGATATTTGTGAAAAACCTAGTTTTGTTTTGTTTTTTTTAACACCACTCAGTGGAGATTTTTCCATCTTTTCTTAAAAGCACTTTCCTGGCTCTTTCTGCAGCTCCAAGCTATCAGTGCTCTAATCTCATTTTCCTATTGTGGTGGTGAATCAGTCATTATGAATCAAACAATAATAGTAAGGAAAAAAAGATGCAGACCCCATTTAACCTTCATGAATTCATACAATACTTGATCTGTACTCACTTGAGTCACAAGAAAGATTATAATTTTAAAAATTCTACAAATGAAAGATTGTAAACAACAGGAAAGGAAAATTATGGTTTAAGAGTCACTTGGGAATAGACTGGTTTATCTCTATAAACTTTCAAGCTATTAAAAATCCCTTCTATTTTGCTAGTTATTTAAATTCTATTTAACCAACTAAATGACAGGAGTTGTCTATGACCACTGAAGATGGGAGCAGGAACCTCATCAAGAGCAGTCTAGCTAAAGATATTTACAATCCACTTGTATTTAGGGTTGGTCCCTAACTGGTCCTGGTTATTTTGCACTGCATTCTACAAACCCTTCCTAACTCAGTGTTGTACTTGTCCAAATAATTATTCTTTCAAGTGCCTGGGAAGATCATGATTATCTTCTTCCACAGCACTTGGGCATCCATCTATATGTTTAGTTAACTGCTTCCTCCTTTTTCTAATAATAAAGTTTGTTAGTCAGATCATAGATCAGAAATGAGTGAAGAAGGAGGAGGTGAGGACACTGAGATTTGGAGAGCAGTGAGCCACATCTACATGTAATTCTCTGCTGAAGAAGAGAGATCTGGGGTATTCAAGCAGCTGAAACTTTGGCTTAATTCTGAGCTGCTGCACACATCGAGGTGAAGGAAAACCCCAGTAATTCAAAGAATGTTGTGATATTTCTTATTGTCAAAAATCAATGTACACACACACAAACACACACAAATAGTATATGACTATAAACTGCTTGCACCGTCATAGTATCTGAAAAGTACATTAACAAAATATTAACTTTATACCAGAAGCACTTGCTTCCACTTAGACTACTTTTGCAATTTCCAGAATTTCTTTTGAAGATGTCACAGTTTGTTCTTTGTTTTACTTTTACTTCACTGACAAGAATGAAAATTCAAAAAGCCTAGTTTTGAGTGATGCAAAAGGAAAGTAAGACAAAAAGTATCAGCTAAAATAAAATAAAATAGTATCAGAGTCTGTTAATAATATTAAGAAAGAACTCTGCCTTCTTTCCCCCCCCGCCCCAACCCCGACCCCAGGATTTACCACAGCACTGAGTCCTGGACTGGGCACAGATTAAACACTCAAAGAATACTTCATGATAAGAACAACAACAGTGAAATAATTCTCAGGTATTACCCCATTTAACGCCATTTAACCTTCAATGAATTCATACAATACTTCCTCTACTACAAAACCTCCTCTACTCTAAGGGTTTTTTGTTTGTTGGTTGGTTGGTTTTTGTTTTTTACTCTGGAAATTGAAGATATGTCATTCTCTAAAATGTTGAATTGATAAGGTTAAACATGATGCCACAGTAGAGAACTACTTCTAACTTCCTTCCTGTTGTGGTCTATGTCAGAATATGACTATACTGGGCAGGATCGAACTGTTCTATATAAACCAAAAATGGCTACCTTTATTGATGAGTGGAATCATGTATTCTGAGGTTATACAAACAGTTCCTAGTGAGCTCTTTCAGAAAGCACTGAGGAAGAAACAAGGTATAGTGAAACAACAAATATCTCAGTATTGGTGGTGTCCTGACTGCCTTTCTACAACATGGCTTTGAAAGTCCAGAAGTGTCCACAGTGTCATAAGACAGCAACAGCCAATCAAGTGAATGTACATTTTCTAAGAGGTACTTTGCTGTTGCATATGATACCAAGACCTGTCACTATGGCTAGCTCTAATCTATTTTTTTTCAAGGGCAGCAAGTGGTCCTGAATATATACTGATGAAGAATATGTGAGTTGAAATTTTAAGATTCAGAAAGAATAGCTGTACTATCACTTTAAATGATACTCAATGTCTTACGGCTTCTTCTAAATGCCATTGGTATTATGCTTCTAAGTGTCCTAGGAGTCAAAGACAAGAAGAAAAGCCACCAAATTTTCACAGTAAATGAGCTTAGGACAGAAGATTCCTTAGAGACAACTGAATCTATAACATGGAGAAGATAATTATATGTAATCCCAGTATCCCTGCGGTCTCTTTAGAACCCCTATTACCTTTCGTATTGACAGATGTGTGTGTGTGTGTGTGTGTGTGTGTGTGTATTCAACTTGATTGCTCTACTGTCCCATACTCAGGCCTTCATTTTCAGAGAGTAAAGTTAATAAAAATTTAGAGCAATATTTCAAATTTCCCTGATACTTAGTATTTTTTATAAAAGATATATTAACATACATTTTAAAAGGACATCAACTTCAGGAATGCCTGTGTGGCTCAGTCATTATGCATCTACCCTCAGCTCAGGTCATGATCCCAGGGTCCTGGGATCGAGCCCCACATCAGGCTCCCTGCTCAGGAAGCCTGCTTCTCCTTCTCTCACTCTCCCTGCTTGTGTTCCTGCTCTCTCTCTCTCTCTCTCTCTCTCTCTCTCTGTTGTATAAATAAATAAAATCTTTCAATAAAATAAAATAAAATGGCATCAACTTCAACAATCCAATATATTTTATTGTTTTCATTTTACAGGGAAGAAAACTAGGATTCAGATGAATTAGAGAATTTAACCAAGATAACCTATAAGAGCAAACTCACTCCTCACTTAATGTTGCAAATATCTTCAGTATTTGTTTTGTTTGCTTGCTTGTCCCTCTAGGGAAAGAACAATGTATATTCCTCAAAATGAGAGAAATAAAGATGTATGAATTCCTTTTCTTCTTGGTATTCTTTTTTTTTTTTCTTGGTATTCTTAAGAGAGAGTCATTAAAGCAATTCAAACTGTTACAAAGTTGCCAAAAAGGCACAGCATTAAAGAGAAGAGCACTGACAAAGAGCATTTTGACCAAATGTAATGAATTGCTCACTTTTTATAAGGAGAGCAGAACGCTATGATAGTACCTCCAACTCAACATCAAGCCCAGGCTTGTAGGAATTTTAATGGATGAGAAAAAGTAATATAATGTGTAGGAAAGCAAAGCATTCATCAAGTTCCTGTCGGAAGTAAACATTTTAGAACAACAGAGAACTATTTTAAGAAGCAGATAATCGCTGTAGACCATGGAGATGTTTGCAAGGTATTAGAAAAGAGAATAAAATAGAACTGATGCCCTACCCTACCTCCTCCCCATAGGAGCTTTTTGTTGAGGAATATGTTTAATTCAAACAAATCCAATACTCCCCAAAGACTTTGGTGGAGGACTATTTTGTTAGTACCTTAAGATGAAAGTAAAGAGAAGACTATGATAACAACATGTTTCAAAGGCTAAGGACCTCTCTCACCACAAAACCAGGGTGGGAATTATCTTATCACCTCCAAATAGCTTGATGAAAAGAAAATGTCACCACCTTCCAAGAAATATTTTATAATTAATTCAAATATGATTCCAGCAACAAGATAAAGTTTTCAAAAATTTGTAAAGACTTCTTACTAGCTATTGGGAAAGTGAACTTCATTTAAATTACTTCTAGGTCTTTTTGAGAAGCATAATCTTCAGAACTATGAATAGTAAAGCCTATACTTCAGTGACATTTAATTACATACATTTGCATACACCCAGAAACAATAATAACAGGTTTCTAAGATTCATACCGAACCATGAACTATATAGCAAATAATAATCCATAGTACATAGTAGGAGAGTAGTAGAAACTTACAGATCTCTTTTCTCAGCACTTACTATGATTTCTAATTACTTGTTTAGTGTCTACTCTCTCTAAAAAACACTAAACCCTGTCCTTGTTGGTTCACTGCTGTAATTTCAGTCCTTAGCATCAAGTCAAATGTATGATGGTTATATAATGCCTGACACATAGATGATTGCAAAATTTAAATAAGGAAGAGTAAAGCAAACAAAACAGAAAAATAAAACAAACAATAATATTTTAACAGGAGTATCTGTCATTTTGCATAGCCACTGTTTGCCTTCATTACATAATTACCCATGAATTTTATACCCAGCAATTATAGTAATCCATGACATTCTAGAAGTACTGACTGCTTAAACAAGAGGAGACAAATATGACACAGTGCAGGCTTTGTTTGAATTTAAAAAATATAATAAAATCTTGATATTTTACTTTATATCTATAAATATCTCGATTTCTGGATTCTTTGGAAAAATAACAAATAGTATATCAGGTAATGCTAATCCTAAATTATAACATGGCAAGAGTCACTTCAACATAAAATTTGGACTTTGCTTTTCTGTAATTTCTCAACAATCCTATCTTACCTCCTCCATCTTACTAACTGCCTGACTCTTGGAATCATTTAACTTTAATATCCCTACCTATAAATAAGATTAATGAGAGTTCAGAAGCTGACTGTCAGGCTTAATTGGGCAGAAAAAGTTTGGTAATAAAAATATAATTAATTGTAAATCTCCTTGAATTATCTTTGAATAAAAACAAAGATATTTCTATTCAAATAAATAAAGAAATTTTTGAAATATGTTATTGGAAACCTAGTACGTATAATCACTATAAGCTTTGCAAAGAATTCAGTCATAGAGATATAAAGAAGTACAACAAAAGTCTGGCCGCCTTTTGGTTTTTGGATAGACATTTTCATTTAATATTTAATGGGATTTAAATATGATGTATCCATATATTTTTAATCTATTTTAACTAAAATAAACAATAGTTCACCCATTTATTCCACCTCCTAACCTCACCTGTGAAGGCCACCCATCTGTTCTCTGTATCTATGAGTCTGGTTTTTGTTTTGTTCTGTTTTTTGTTTGGGAGTTTTTGTTTGTTTGTTTTAGATTCACATATAAGAGAGATCATACGGTATTTTTTTTTCTGTCTTACTTATTTCACTTAGCAAAATGCCCTCGAGCTTCACTGCTCAGAAACAATTTAGGTTGAAGCAAAGATTTTTTCAATAACGGTCCTGTACAGAGTAATTATATCTCTTATTTTAATATATACACATATACACAGACAATGTTATTTCATCTTGTAGCTATGTAAATAGTATGAAAAGTCTGAAAAATATGAAGTTGTATAAAGCAAAAGCGTCAGGAGCTTTCTAACTCTTGCTTATGCTATTATTCAACTGAATGATTCCAGTGGTTCAATAATTGATCTAACACTGATCTTTTTGAAGAATCTACTACTTTAATAAGAGTTAACCATTTTAACCACTCTTTTGAAATGAGACCTATCAAAGAAGTGTTGTTAAGGGTTGAAAAAAATTCAAAATATAAAATGAAAAAGAAATTAATTATGTCCACACACCCATCATTCTCTTTCTTTCCAAGAGTTCTCCATATCATACCCCCCCACTAGAAGTTAGAGCTACATAAGGGCAAATGAAACAACCTGAGGAGGCATGGAACCCACATATTAAAAATTTCTTAATATTGCTGAATCACTTCAGAAATATTCACAGGAACCTTACTTTTCAAGTTTCTTTCCTTTTCTGCTACCTTTGGAGTTGTATAGAAAAGCGTAAAATTACAGGAAATGGTCATGGGACAAATATATTATTTTCAATAATCAAGTTAGAAGTAACACATCATCGGGGCGCCTGGGTGGCTCAGTGGGTTAAGCCGCTGCCTTCGGCTCAGGTCATGATCTCAGGGTCCTGGGATCGAGTCCCGCATCGAGCTCTCTGCTCAGCGGGGAGCCTGCTTCCTCCTCTCTCTCTCTGCCTGCCTCTCTGCCTACTTGTGATCTCTCTCTGTCAAATAAATAAAAAAATAAAAATCTTTAAAAAAAAAAAAAGAAGTAACACATCATCTTAGGACAATTTTTAATGAATAGTACAATCTGATAATATTCCTCTAGTGTCTATGTGATGCATTCTATCAATATGCCAAATTGAGTTTGACATTTGTTTTATTTGAGTTATATGTTCATGATAATCCCTTAGCATGTTTGAATCAAAGTATTATCTTTCAGAGAAGTTTTATGATGATAACTATAGATATTTTGAATAAGAAAAGCAAATTATCTGTGCTGATAAATCTGATTAAATTCATAATGCAAAATGAATTTAGAAATGACAGGTAGCCCCACAAAACTTGTGGATAAATCCACTCTTCCCTAACAACCATAATAGGAGATTTAAAATGAGACTGTATTTTATCACCATCATTGCAAACTATGCTGCTTGGCTTGTGATATATACTTTGGTTGTTGTAAAATGTTGTTATTTGATTTATGTTTAACAACACTAACATGTAGAAAAATGGAGAAATGAAAGATAACTTCCACAAAATGATAATAAAACAAAAGAAGAAACAATGGTGGAAAGTTAGGATTATTATTAACTTCAAATTTGCCTTCACTCACAGTTGTATGAAAAGAAGCTAACACACATTTTAGTAGGATAAATATGAAAGGGACTGGAGTCCGAAACATTATTGTCTGATAATTTATCTTGCTTTGGCCCACCTCTCTATTCCTATGCTGTCATCAGAGTTCAGGCCACTATTACCCATTACCTGGGATATTTTAATATCTTTCAATGATTTACTCACATTCAGTCACTTCCTGACTCAGTTCATTTCTCACACATTACTCGACTCAACACCCCAAAACATATTTGTGTTCATGGCTCCTCTCAGCTCAAAAATTCCAGAGGCTTCACTTTTCCAAACTTAGAATTGAAATACTTAAACTGAATCATTCATTTCAAAAAAACTGATACAAACCTACTTGTTCATAAATATTACCCAATATTCCAAAGACCTCAGTTTTTGGGCAAACTAATCACTATAGTTCAATCACACGGGGACGGTTTTCTTGCCATCAAGATATGTGCAAATCCTACCTATCACTTAGAGCCTATATCAAGTGCCAAGTCACCTGTTAAGTGTTCCTAGAATTCACACCTGTTCTGGAAGCAAACTTTCCTTCCTGTGAATACAGCTAGAATTCTGGCCATTATTCAATAAAAGTGCTTTCTTCTTAAAATCTATTTAGTCAACAAATATTTATCAAGTAACACCATGGGAGTGTTTATTTACTTGAAATATTTGTATATATAAACAAAACAAAACAAAAAAAAAACCACAAAACAAAGTGGAAAGTTTCACAAGTACCTGGTAATGATACTACTTTTTATTGTACTTAACAAGACAACAGATCTATAGCTGTGTGTTGTACAAACCAATTAGCCAGGCAAAATGAGGTATATATGTTATTCTAAACTAAGGAGAAGTGGGTAAGGGTTTGGAACAACAAAGTGAAGGAAAGCAATTCATAGGAAGACGAAAAAGAGGAAATGTTTGTTAAACAAATATTTGCAACAGAACAGAACAATGGGAAAAGAATTATAAAAAAGAGACTTTGCTAAATTCCTCTTTGTCTACCATACCTAGTTTATATTATAATGTAGGTATCTATGGTGATAGCTCCCTTCTTGGAGCAAGTTTTCTATCTAAATTATTTTAGGCACTTGGGGAAGGTCAAAATTTCTTCATAAGTCTTTTGGCCTTGATTATTTTCAGCTCAAAATAATCTGCATGCCAGAGTGACACATCTTGGGACAATCATTCTGAACCCCTACACATATAACTATAAATGAATTATAATCAGTAACTCAGCATATAAAATCATTACCTTCAATCATGTATGAAATTGAATGATTTTTTTAATGAATGATGTCTTTTTTCTACATAGATTACATATGACAAATCAATATTCAAGTATGACTAATAATGTCAACATAAAACAAAGTATACCAGTGTAAAGAAATACATCGTTAAAATATTTATGGAAGCTACTGATTCTCTTATGCATAGCTAAAACTGATGCTTTACTAAACACCATTCTAAGACTTGGGTAAGAATCAACAATATGGGGGCACCTGGGTGGCTCAGT
This sequence comes from Neogale vison, assembly GCF_020171115.1. Taxonomy (NCBI): domain Eukaryota; kingdom Metazoa; phylum Chordata; class Mammalia; order Carnivora; family Mustelidae; genus Neogale; species Neogale vison. The sequence goes on from NC_058096.1 coordinate 51,596,057, forward strand.
AGGTTAAAGCCTCTGCCTTCAGCTCAGGTCATGATCCCAGGGTCTTGGGATTGAGCCCTGCATCAGGCTCTCTGCTCAGCAGGGAGCCTGCTTCCTCCTCCTTTCTCTCTGCCTGTCTCTCTGCCTACTTGCACTCTCTGTCTGTCAAATGAATAAATAAAATCTTTAAAAAAAAAAGAATCAAAAATATGTTTAAGAGAACAGATAAAAGACCAAATAGAGGGAATATATTACTTTCTTCAACATTCACCAGACACATAGTTGGGTATATTATTTCCTAATCTACTTTTACAGTATTTTATGAAACAGATGATGTGTTTGGTATTATTTGGTTCTTTTAAGGGATACACAAAATGTATGAAGATATCTCCCCTTCAAGGAATTTGTAAATTAGCAAACCCATGAAGTAGATGGCATTATACAATATTTAACTTTAGACTACATTAGGTTAAATGGATTGTATTGTTAAACAGTTTTGAGAAAGTTCAGAAAACAATTTTTGGATTAGTTCTGTGCATCTTGACTGAATTATTGGAGAGTTTATAATAACTATATATTCATTTTGTGTTTCCTAGAACATACCTATCAAGCTTTTTGTTTGAATAAAGCTGTCTATATCTACCCAAAAATAATTATAAGACACATAAAAGATCAGTAAATTACTATATACATTTTAGTACCAAATTTTTATACTAAAATTTTAAAGAAAAATTAAGGAGTTTTGGTTTTGACCTAGAAAGTACCTGAAGTCATCACCCTTGGATGCATCAGAAAACTAAAGTTGTAGGGAAAACTGCTACCTGGAAATCTAGAGAAACAGGCACATCCAGAAACACTACAAACACACTGTAACACAAATAAAGAATGCCTTTCATGGACTGACTCATCAATAGTCTCAACAACACCAAAGAAAGAATCAATGAGCTTAAAGATAGATCAATAAAAATTTTCGAAACTTAAAAACAAATAGAAGAATTAACGCTAATTTTTTAAACAATCTCTTTCAGAATATTGAAGATGTAAAAAATCTTTCCAAGTAATTTTATGATGCTAGTAGTCCCCTGATATCAAAACCAAAGAAATATAATTCAAAAAGAAGGAAGGAAGTCAGGCAGACAGGCAGGCATGGGGGGAGGGAAGGAGGAAGGAAGGTAGTGAGGGAGGGAGGAAGGAAGATGGATGAAAGAGAAAGAAAGAAAAGAAAGGAAAAATGCTAGGCTACTATCTCTCAAGAACTTAGACACAAAAGTCCTCAACCAAATATAAACAAACTAAATCTAAAATGTATAAAACAATTATATACCATGACAAAGTGAAATTTATTATAGGTATGCAAGGCTTGTTCAACATTTGAGAATAAATCAATGTAATCCACTCTATTAACAATAATATCAATTGACAGAGAATGAGCATTTAATAAAATTCAATACACATTCACATTGAAAATGCCCAGAAAGCTATAAATTAAGGGAAATTCCTCAAATTAATAAAGAATATCTACAGAGGGATCCCTGGGTGGCTCAGTGGGTTAAAGCCTCTGCCTTCGGCTCAGGTCATGATCCCAGCATCCTGGGATCGAGCCGCGCATCAGGCTCTCTGCTCAGCAGGGAGCCTGCTTCCTCCTCTCTCTCTGCCTGCCTCTCTGCCTACTTGTGATCTCTGTCTGTCAAATAAATAAATAAAATCTTAAAAAAAAAAAAAAAGAGTATCTACAGAAAACCTACAGCGGTTACCATAGTTAGTGGTAAATGACTGAAATGATATCCTCCTAAGACTGAGGACAAAGCAAGGATGCCTGCTCTCACCAGTCTTATGCTACATAGTAATGGAAGTTCCAGCCACAGAAACAAGACTAAATAAATAAATACAGGTCATGGTAAAAGGAAAAACAAAACAAAACAAAATTCTCTATTTGAAGATGGTGTGATTGTCTACATAGAAAAAATTTTTAAGAAGTAGTGAGTTCAACTGAATTGCAAGTTAATATAAGGAACGCAGCAAAATCAATAACATTATTTTTTAAACATTTTATTTATTTATTTATTTATTTACTTATTTGAAAGACAGAGACAGAGACAGCAATAGAAATAGCTAGAGAGCACAAGTTGGGAGGAGAGGGAGAAGCAGGCTCCCAGCCCAAGTTACATTCCAAGACCCCGGGATCATGACCCGAGCAAAGGCAGAAGCTTAATGACTGAGCCATGCAGGCTCCCCCAATCATATTTATATACACTGATAATAAACATGCAGAAGATGAAGTTAAATACAAAATGTTATTTATAACCACACCAAAGGAAAGAAATACTTAAGCATATACTTAGCAGGACATGTACGTGTGAATTATAAAATCTTAATAGAAGAAATAAAAAAGACCTAAGTAAAAGGAGAGTAAACCCTGTCTATGTATGGAAAGATTCAATGTAAGAAAAATGTCAATTCTTTCCATATTGACTACAGATTTAATACAATCCCTACCAAAACGACAAAAAGATTTCTGTACACATTTATAAACTTAATTTACAATTACACAGAAAGGCATGGCATCTGCTATAGTTAAAAAAAGAAATTGGAAAGAATCAGTCTATATGAAATTAAAGCTTATTTTATATTTATAGTAACTGAGATAATAAGGTATTGGTAAAGGGTTAGGTACATAGATCTATATAGATCTATATAGATCTATAAAAAATAACAACACACAAAAAAGACTCACACAAATATACTCAGCTGATTTTTTATGAACTAGCAAAAGTAATATAATGGAAGGAGGATAGACTTTTCAATAAATAGTATTAGAACAATTGAATATTCACAGATAAGCAACAAAAATAAATAAAACCTTCAACCTAAACCTCACATCTTATACAAAAATGTACTCAAAATGGGTTATAAAGATAAATATAAAATGTAAAACTCTAGAACCTTCGGGGAAAAAAGTAGATGATAAATCACTGGCATCTATGACAAGAGTTCTTGAATTTGACATCAAAAGCACAATCCATAAAATGAAAACCTGATAAATTAGATCTCATGAAAATTATAAAGTTGTGCTCTATGGAAATCTATGTAAGGTAAATAAAATACTAGAAGAAAATACTTGCAAGTTACAAATCTGACAAAGAATCAGAATCCAGAATATATAAAGAATTCTCAAAACTGTACAGCTAAAAAATAATCCAATTAGAAAATCAGCAAATGATAAGAACAGACAACTCACTAAAGAGTTTATACAGACAGCAGGTAAGCAGATAAAAAGGTGTTCAACATCATTAGCCATTTGGGATGGCTAATACAAATTAAAACCACAGAGGATATCACCACACACCGATCAGAATGGCCAAATAAAAAGTAATGACAAAACCAAAAGCTGGCTAGGATGTGGAAACTGGATTATTCATATGTTGTCAGTAGGAATATAAAATATTAAAACCTAGAAATTTTATATTGTGGAAAACAATTTGGCAGTTTCTGAGGAAACTAAACATGTAATTATGACATGATCCAGCAATTGCATTCTTGGACATTTATCCCAGAAAAATTAAAGCTTATGTTCACACAAAAATGTATACATGAATGCTTTTAGTAGATTTCTACTTAAAATTATAATCAGCTCGGATGAATTTCAATAGCTGAATATTAAATAAACTGTGGCTCATACATACCATAGAATACCATTCAGCAATGAAAAAGAATTGTCTAGCAACACACACCTTGGATGAATCTGCAGAGAATTAGACTGAATGAATACATCATTCCCCAGGACACCAGCTTCACTAAGTTCAATGTTGGCTCTCACTTTCAAGCCCAATTTAAATATGAATGTCTTAATCCATAAACACAGCATATGTAGTAGGCTATCTAACTTAAAATTATGCTGTAGTTATAATTTTCATTCACATTGAATACTAAAATCCATGTGAATGAAAAGTTTAAGTCAAATATTTTATAGAGTCTTGTTATTTGAAATATGGTTCTAAGATTAATTGCATTGGCATCACCTAAGAGCTTGCTAAAAATGCAGTAACTTGGTCCCAAACCTAACTAAAATTTCATTTTTTAAGATCTTTCTCCCAAACAAACTTTGTGCAACATTGCCCTGGATTAATAGATAACTATATGGTGGGTAATTGTGCAGTATAATTAAAAATCTTTCCTATGCACTGTGGTTTCCTTTGTATATAGGAATTGAGCTACCATATAAATGCCATATTCTTGCACATCAAAGGACACACTCAATAAAATGAAAAGGCAATCTACAGAATTAGAGAAAATATGTATAATTCATATATTTGATATAGGGTTAATATCCAAGATAAATAACACCTACAACTCAACAACAAAAAAATTCAAGTAACCTGATTAAAAAATGGTCAAAGAACTTGACTGACATTTCTCTACAGATGATTTACAAATGGCCAATAAGCACATGAAAAGATTATCAAACATCCTTAATCATTAGGGAAATCAAAACCACAATGAAATATCATCCCATTCCCATTAGGATAGTTACTATTGGAAGGAAGGAAAGGAGGGAGGAAGAAGAAAGAGAGAGAGAGGTAGGGAAAGGAGGAAGGAAAGAGGGAGAAAAGAGAAAATTACAAATGTTGGCACGGATGTGAAGAATCTGGAATACTTGTGCACTGTTGGTGGGATTGTTAAATGTTGCAACAGCTACCAAAAACAATATAGAGATTCCTCAAAGAATTAAAAAATAGAGATACCATGTGATCAATCAATTCCATCTCTGGTATACATCCAAAAGAATTCAAAACAAAATCTCAAAGAGATGTTTTTTTGTGTTCACTGAAGCACTATTCACAATAGCCAATACATAAAAACAACCTAACTAAAGAAACCTAACTAAAGAAAATGTGGTATATATATATCACACACACACATACATAGAGATACATAGATAGATAGATACACAGATATATATACAATGGAAAATTACTGAGCCTTAAAAAGAAAATCTTGTCATATGTGACAGTGTAAATGAACTGAAGAACATAATGCTTAGTGAAATAAGCCAGGCACAAAAGAACATGCATTGCATGATTCCAGTTATATATGGTACCTAAAACAGTCAAATTCACAGAAACATAGTAGAATGGTGGCTTCCAGGGGCTATGGAAGGGGGAGAAAGGGGAGTTGTTACTTAAATATTAAGTTTCAATTATGCAAGATAAAAGAACTCTGAGGATTTGTTTCATAATAACAATAAAATGAATACACTTAACACTACTGAACCATACATTAAAAGTGGCTAAGATGGTAAATTTTGTTATTTTTATAACACACACACACACACACACACGCACAAAAAGCCAAACCAACTTAGAATAATTTTGCATAGCATTTGTTGTGCTAAAAAGGAAAATAAAAACAGAAAAGAGAAAAATAAAACAAATTAAAATACCCTCCAAAATCTGACCCCAACTAAGTTTGCCTATTTATCCCGATATTTAGGTGTTAACATTTCATGTTAGCCAATATTTTATACATTAATACACAACAACACTGAATTCCTTTATCTTAATGAACAGGATGACTTACCACTTGACTGTATCCTTTTCATCGCCTCCATCATAACACTTCTCTTACCATAATACATTATACATCATTGTGCCTGAATTATTAATCTTATTAATCACTATATGTGCAGCATTTAGCTCAAAATTTGGAATCTACTAGGTTGTCAATGCTCCATTGAAAATACACACACACACTCCACATTATTTACCCAACAAAATCTATTTTTTTAACAGCTCAGTTGAATCTGATCTCCCTGAACAATTTTGGCTCATAACTGTTTCTCATTTCTCCAAACATACTATTATTGTGACATTAATTTCAAGCTGATATTACTATTTATTTGTTCACTTCTATACAATTTCTCTTTTAAAAAATGGTCAGAAAGTACTCTTTTTTAATTTAATGTAAATATTTATTTATTTATGTATTTATTTATTTTTCAGTGTTCCAAAATTCATTGTTTATGCACCACACCCAGTGCTTCATGCAAATCATGCCCTCCTTAATACCCACCACCAGGCTCACCTAACACCCCCACCCTCCTCCCCACCAAAACCCTCAGTTTGTTTCTCAGAGTCCACAGTCTTTCATGTTTGGTCTCCCTCTTCGATTCCCCCCAACTCATTTCTCTCCATCTGTGTTATTCCTTATGCTCCACAATGAAGGGAAACCATTTAATAATTGACTCTCTCTGCTTGACTTATTTCACTCAGCATAATCTCTTCTAGTCCCATCCATGCTGATACAAAATTTGGGTATCGATCCTTCTGATGGAAGCTTAATACTCCATTGTATATATGGACCATATCTTCTTTATCCATTGGTTCGTGGAAGGAAGGGCATCTTGGTTCTTTCCACAGTTTGGCAACTGTGACCATTGCTGCTATGAACACTGGGGTGCAGATGGCCCTTCTTTTCACTACATCTGTATCTCTGGGGTAAATACCCAGTAGTGCAATTGCAAGGTCATAGGGAACCTCTATTTTTAATTTCTTAAGGAATCTCCACACTGTTTTCCAAAGTGGCTGTACCAACTTGCACCAACTTCCCACCAACTGTAAGAGAATTCCCCTTTCTCCACACCCTCTCCAATATTTGTTGTTTACTGTCTTGTTGATTTTGGCCATTCTTACTTGTGTAAGGTGTTATCTCAAAGTGGTTTTGATTTGAATTTCACTGACAGCTAATGATGATGAACATTTTTTCATGTGTCTGTATAAGTCTTTGTTTTCCTGGGTCTTAATAAATACTATGAGCCAATTAATTTTTTTTATATGTGGTGACCTAGAATGATTTTGATTAAAAATTAAGATGTTTAGTTTAGTTTTAATTGGTTAATTATTTGATGATAGACAAAATCTTTCTGATTTTTGTCTCTGTGATGCATGAATTTCCTAATTTATTTTTAATATTTTGAAATAAACCTATTGAAATGGTCTATATATGGGTTCACTGAAACTCTGCCCTAGTTCAGGCTCAGAGTATTATGGCCAGAGATAAGAGGCACTGTTCAGAGATACAATTTTCCAAATAGCCCCTGATGCTCTGGTCCTTGGTAGTGGACTATTTTCCTAGAAGAAATCCCAAGTAAGGAATTATTTTCAGGAAAACAAATAAGACAACATGAAAATTTATTATCCTTCAGTCCCAAAGCATAAAATATTTACTCAATGAAATGTTAAAACTGGTATTAAAACATCTACAACATTGGGGTGAAATATCAAAGCTAAAAAAGTTCAATAGTATAATACCATTTATATGAGAATAAGGCTTGGATGGATAAACTAAATTTATAGCTTTGCCCTTTTCCTTTTTTTGCATGGTTAATTCTTGTCAATATTGAATTATGTAGGTTATTGTGTTTAATTAATGTGAGGATAAGCTCATCATTGTTTCCATGAATAAAACCAGTTAGGATGGTGATTTTTCTGACATGAGTTTAATATATGCTGATTATAGTAACATTTCTACAAATAGATTTAAAAATCACTAATAATAATTGTAATATAATTGTAAAATATTTTGAGTTACTCTTTGAATGATGAGCAAATATTTGTTTGAATCATAAGAAACTATATTAATAAAGCACAAAATTTGTTATCCACTGTGGAAAGTTAAATTTCCATATTTTCATAACTGAAATCATCACCATCAGCAGTAGCATCTCATTTTATCACCTTCATACTTCCTATTTAAAGTATGGTCTTTGAACTAGTGACAGTAATAATACTTGGAAGTTTTTTAAAAATTTTAACTTCAAGTCCTATCGCAGTTATTAAAGCACAAATCAAATGTCCTGGTTACATGGTATTCCATGGTTAATAATCAGTTTCTAATAATGCCTAACAGCAAAGCAAGAGGTATTATCAAGGAATTACATTTAATTGCAAAAGAAGACATGCATTTCCTTCAATATCCTAAGGTATCCTGCTGCAATTCTCATTCATACAACAAAATACATGCTATTTCAGCAGAAGAAAATGGAGAAGCATAACAGAAACCACCATACACCATTTTGACTCATAAAGCACAGCATTTTGACTCATAAAGCAGTGTTCTGGAATCTGGACAATTTCAATTGTCCTCATTCTTGAGCAAGAGCTAGGAATTAGGGGGTAGGGCAAGTAGGTAAAGGGATCTCTAAGAAACTAACTTCCTTATGCATTTGCATACAATATTACATATTGAGAGAAAAATTGCACAGGCCATTTACAAAGCTCATTAGGTACTTTTTGTTTTTATTAAATATGTTCATGATAATAACTTTTTTTTTACAGTGTCACCAATACAATGAAATAGTTGAGAAGATATGTTAGGACAGCAATAAAATTGTAGATACATATACATCAAATACTATTTATTCATCCTTAAAAATGTCCATAAGAAATTTCAGTTTCTGTTTTCAAAGTAGTGTCTGTGTCATAAAAAGCAATCCTCATATTTCTGGGCCTCCTAGATAGTTCTCCAGTTAAAATAACATTGTAAAAAACTAGTTAGGTATTTTATAAAAGGCAACAAGATTAAATCAGCAAGCTAATCACAACACTCTTGAGAGGAACAACTAAGTTGAAAAAGAAATTAAAACTCATAAATTAGATAATTCCTAATGATGCATTTCAGAGTTTAGAAAAGGGTAAGTGAAAAAAAAAGGGGGGGGAGGGATAAGCAATACTTTGATGTCACCTGGTATGTTTTTGAATACTAGGGTAATAATGATATATTATTTGTTATGAGTAAATGAAGACATACAAATGGCTATCAGACACATGAAAAATGTTCATCATCACTAGCCCTCAGGGAGATTCAAATTAAAACCACATTGAGATATCACCTTACACCAGTTAGAATGGCCAAAATTAGCAAGACAGGAAACATGTGTTGGAGAGGATGTGGAGAAAGGGGGACCCTCTTCCACTGCTGGTGGGAATGCAAGTTGGTGCAGCCACTTTGGAGAACAGTATGGAGATTCCTCATGAAATTAAAAATAGAGCTTCCCTATGACCCTGCCATTGCACTACTGGGTATTTACCCCAAAGATACAGATGTAGTGAAAAGAAGGGCCATCTGTACCACAATGTTTATTGCAGCAATGGCCACGGTCGCCAAACTGTGGAAAGAACCAAGATGCCCTTCAACGGATGAATGGATAAGGAAGATGTGGTCCATATACACTATGGAGTATTATGCCTCCATCAGAAAGAATGAATACCCAACTTTTGTAGTAACATGGACAGGACTGGAAGAGATTATGCTGAGTGAAATAAGTCAAGCAGAGAAAGTCAATTATTATATGGTTTCACTTATTTGTTATGAGTAGATAAATATAATTTTAAAAATATGGTAATGCTTTGAAATTAGACTCCATTTGCTTTACTCAGGTGTTTAGTGTCTAGAGTATGTAGTCTAAATTTGAATGGATATCCTCAAGAGTAAGACTACATTTTTGTTTTAAGATTTTATTTTTCTAAGTCATCTCTATGCTGAACATGGGGTTTGAACTCTCAGTCCCTAGATCAAGAGTCACACGCTCTGTGGACTGAGCCAGCCAGACACCCATCCCAACACTCCCCTTCTTAAATGTTTGTCATAACATTAAAAAAAAAAAAGCTTCAAAAAATTATAAATACTATTAATTATAAACTATTGAATAGTTGATGAGTAAGAAATCTTTGGTTTTACACCTTATTTTAACTCATTTTATCCATATCAAAAGCTTCAAATGAGTATTTGCTTATCTATAAAGATTTAAACCAATAGCTCTCAGAGAAAAACATTTGTTTCACACTACAGCCATCTTTAATATATTTTTTTAAGATTTTATTTATTTATTTGACATATCACAAGCAGGCAGAGAGGCAGGCAGAGAGAAAGAGGAGGAAGCAGGCTACCTACTGAGCAGAGAGCCCGATGTGGGGCTTGATCCCAGGGTCCTAGAATCACGAACCGAGCCAAAGGCAGAGGCTTTAACCCACTGAGCCACCCAGGTGCCCCCCATCTTTAATCTTGAAGTTATTTAGTTGACTTAGCTCAAATCATAATGATTAGATTCTTTAAAAGTCTGAATGCACCAGGATTGAAAAAAAAATCCTCCAAATCTTCTGTAACTGGAAAGAGAAGATCAGTGGCCACGATTGAAAGAAAGGCTTAGCAGATTGCAACATTAGAGAAAAACACATTTTATGCAAGGGATTACAAGTAGTTTAAAGAGAGAGAAATGCATGGTCATGGTATACAGAATGGTAGAATTCAATGGAAAATATTTTTAAAAAGGATCAACAGTAACTCTTTGGTTTAGGGAGAAAATACAATATAGTCAAGAGGTGATGTCAAAGATAAAACATAACCAAACGTGATTAACTAGGACTTTCTTGCTTTTCCCACATGAGAGCCTTTGGCAAAGAATAAGCTGTGCAGCTGACAGCAGGCTGGATATAAAGGGATTAAAGCTCAGACAGGAAAAGAAGCTGTACTCAGTGTTTCTTATATTTAAGACATGTAGATGAGTACACAGAAATGGAGAGGTTTAGTATCAAAGAAGATATCCAAATGGCTAATAAACACATGACAGTGTGCTCAACAGTACTAATCACAGGAATGCAAAATGCAACCATGAGATATTACTTCATAAAAAACAAAACAAAACAAAACAGAAAGGATTAATGAAAAAGAAAATACAAAATGTTGGTGTGCCTGAGTAGCTCAGTCAGTCAGGAGTCCAATTCTTGGTTTCAACTCAAGTTGAAACTAGCCCTACTTCAGGCTCCATGCTCAGCAGGGAGTCTGCTTTAAGAGTCTCGCCCTCTGCCCCTCCCCCACCTCTCAAAAATATATAAATAAATAAAATCTTTTAAAAAGGGGGCATCTTGGTGGCTCAGTCTGTTAAGCATCTGCTTTTGGCTGAGGTCATGATCCCAGAGTCCTGGGATTGAGCCTAGTGTTGGGCTTCCTGCTCAGGGGAGGTCCTACTTCTTTCTCTCCTTCTGCATCTTTCCACCCCCTTGTGTTCTTTCTATCTCAAATAAATAAAATCTTTTTAAAAATCTATAAAAAGAAATTTACCCCAAAGATACAGATGTCGTGAAAAGAAGGGCCATCTGTACCCCAATGTTTATAGCAGCAATGGCCACAGTCGCCAAACTATGGAAAGAACCAAGATGCCCTTCAACGGATGAATGGATAAGGAAGATGTGGTCCATATACACTATGGAGTATTATGCCTCCATCAGAAAGGACGAATATCCAACTTTTGTAGCAACATGGACGGGACTGGAAGAGATTATGCTGAGTGAAATCAGTCAAGCAGAGAGAGTCAATTATCATATGGTTTCACTCATTTGTGGAGCATAACCAATAGCATGGAGGACAAGGGGCGTTAGAGAGTAGTAGGGAATTTGGGTAAATTGGAAGGGGAGGTGAACCATGAGAGACTATGGACTCTGAAAAACAGTCTGAGGGGTTTGAAGTGGCGGGGGGGGGGGTGGGCGGTTGGGGTACCAGGTGGTGGGTATTATAGAGGGCACGGCTTGCATGGAGCACTGGGTGTGGTGAAAAAATAATGAATACTGTTTTTCTGAAAATAAATAAATTGGGAAAAAAAAAAAAAAAAAAAAAAAAAAAAAAAAAAGAAAATACAAAATATTGATGAAAAAAGTTTTAGTTCTCATGGAATATTTATACATGGGTAAAAGAAATGTGTATTTGTATAATAACTTAAGAAAAAATCATCACTAAATCTAGACATATGCATATACTTTGCTCAGCAAATCCCTTCGGAGGAATATACTTGTCTTTGTTTGCTAAGTGAGGCTATCCAAAGTACCACAGACTAGGCTTAAATCACACATACACGCACAAACACACACACATACATGCACACACACACACCCGTCCCCCTCCCCCTACACTGGTAAAGGCTAGAAATCCAAGGCAGATGTTTTGGTAGAGATGATTTCTTCTGAAAGTCATGAGAAAGGATCTGTAAGGTCTCAGCTTGGCTTGTCAGTGCGATCTCCTATGTCTTCACTTTGTATTTCTTCTCTCTTTTTCTGTCCAGATTCCTCCTTCTTATGAAGACACCAGTTATACTAAATTAAGATTTACTTGTATGTCTTCATGTTAACCTAGTTACCTCTCAAAGATCCTATCTCCAAATAGTCACATTCTAAGGTACTAAGGGTTAGGACTTCAGTGCATGAATTTTGGGGGAGAAGAGACATATATAGGCCATATTTCTCAACAGAAATACCTATATATCTTTATAAAAAATTCTTCACAATGATGTTTATTGTAGTACTATTCATAATATCTCCAAAATATCATCGACCCAAATGAGCATAAACAAAACAAGTAAATAAATTTTAAAATTTTTAGAGGCACCTGGGTGGCTCAGTGGGTTGAGCCTCTGCCTTCAGCTCAGGTCATGATCTCAGGGTTTTGGGATTGAGTCCCGCATTGGGCTCTCCGCTCAGCAGGGAGCCTGCTTCCTCCTCGCTCTCTCTCTGCTTGCCTCTCTGCCAGCTTGTGATCTCTCTTTGTCAAATAAATAAAATCTAAATAAAAAAAGAAAGCTTCTTGTTGAAAAAAAAAATAATTTTTATACCATAAGAACTAGTATCCAGCAATGAGAATGTAAAGATGACTGCCATAAACAGAAAGGGATGAAAAAAAAAAAAAAGGAGAACACAGTGTAGTATTAAAAAAAAAAAAGGCGCACACAGTGTAGTATTTAATTTATGTAAAAAGGAAAAACTAATCTGCAGTGTTAGAAGTCAAAGCAGAAACTATTCTTGGTGGTAGGAGTATAGGGATTATGAGTTGGGGGGGTAGAACATGAGAGCAAATATCTCAGTATTCATTGTGATGTCCACTTTGTGGCTATTCAGATAAGAATCATGCACATTACTGCGCATTTTTTGTAACAGAAGATTAAAAATACAATAAATGACTGAAACTGACTGACTGAAACCACTGATGTTGGTTTTAATAACAGGACATGTTATTCTGCAATATTTTAGGAAAGACTAGAATGATTCAACAAACATCCCCAAACTGAAATCTTGATGAACTATTTTGTGTTCTAGCTCTGATCCTTACATTTATGATTTTAAATAAATATTTTAATTCATTAAACCCTTGATTTCTCCTCCTTAATGATTTCTGTAGTAAACTCCTTTGAAGTACTCTTTCAACTTTAGAATTCTATTTTTTATTAATTGAGGGACTCAACTGTTGAATTGGAGTAAAAGTTATCTTTAAACATTTGACTAAAAACAAGATAAGTTTCCCTAGAGTGAAAATAACAACCTATTTCCAACTTGACTGTCACTGAAATATTAGGATTGATTCATTATAGAATTCAAATTATAGGGTTATAATTTTTGTTATTAATTTTGACAGACTGTGTTTCTAGAGAAATTTTTATTTATATAAAAATAATTAAGATGACAAAGGTTTCCTAATTATAATTTAGTGATTTTAAGTAAAGAATGTCCACATACTGATAATTTTTCACCCTATTTAAAAAAATATATTTTGTTTTTAAAAATCTATTAATTTTTATTGAAATATAATTCATATACAATATTATATTGTCAGTGTTATAAGGATTTTACATTTCTCTAATTACTCAGTGGCCATCATGATAAGTATCCTCTCAATCCCCTTTACCTATTTCACTCATCCTCCCACCTCCCCTCCAGTGACCACCATTTTGTTCTCTGCATTTAAAAGTCTGCTATTTTGTCTTTCTTATTTGTTCATCTATTTTATTTTTTAAATTTCACTTATGAGTGAAATGATACAGTATTTGTCTTTCTCTGTCTGACTTATTTCACTTAGCTTTATAACCTTCTAGGCTGATCCACCTAGTTGCAAATAGCAAGATCTCATTCTTTTCAGTTATTGAAAAGATTGAAACTCAGCAAATATTTTCTAATAATGTACATTCTTATGTGATAGGAAACCCCGGAACTATTGCTAAATACATGAAAGTAAAAGAAGTTCCAATAAAATATGGCTCAGAACCATCTCAAAGGCCAGATAAAAAAAGAAGCATGCAGTGATTTGCTGAGGATCATGACTAAAAAGGACTAGCAGTGATGGGAAGTCGAAGACTCACATGTTAAATCAACTTAAAATAATAGTGGGTTGCTGTGTAGAGGTGGAAAATCAGAATATTTACAACCAAATCCAAAGAAAATGAAACAGAACAGAAATCAATGTGTAGGCAAATAGAGTTGTCAGGTACACATATTGAATGATTTCTATAGCTAACAGGAAATAAGAAATTATAGGGGCACCTGGGTGGCTCAGTCATTAGGCATCTGCCTTCAGCTCAGGTCATGATCCCAGGGTCCTGGGATAGAGCCTCACATCGGGCTCCCAGCTCAACAGTAGGCTGGCTTCTCCCTCTCTACTCCCTCCACTTGTGTTCCTTCTCTCGCTGTCTCTCTCTGTCAAATAAACAAATAAAATCTTCCAAAAAAATGAAATAAGAAATTATAACCTGTGGGTTGCCTCTTGACTGCACAGTAAAATTCAATATGAAACAGCTTTATTGAGATTTTTGCTTTTGGTACCCAGGTAATAATATTTTATATTGGGACCTGCTATAAAATAATATCAAAGTCCCAAAGCAAGAGAAAGTAACAGGAAGGTAGATAAACTGACGTCACCCTTAAGCAGCAGTTGCTTGGTATTGCTGCATTTATTCTCCGGAAATATTCACAGGACACAACTGATGCTGGATCCATCAAGATTACTGTTTGAAGACAAATGGAGAGGGAGAATATGAAATATAATGAGTAGCTTTCTGGTTCTAAATGTAAGCAGAGGCTTGTTTTACACTTCCCTTGAATGGTCATGCAGTAACCTTTTCAAACTTAATGACAAACAACCTCACAATAGGGCAATAATACTGCCATGTGAAAAATGCCAAACACTTTAAAAATAATAACACTTATTTCCCATATTTCAAATACTGAATTTTTTCTCAACTTTTAACTTTAATTTATCTTTTACATGCTAAAGCAGTACAAATAAAGAGAGAATAGAGGTATAAATACTTATAATAGTTTTAAAAACTATATAAAATATTAAGAGATTTGAGATGAAGAAAAGATTTCATAGTCTCACAGATGTAAATATTAGAAAAAAACTTTTATTTTATGGTTGAAGCACACTATATGTTCTTGGATAGATGATTTAATTTTTCTTACATGATTTTTTCATGATGCAATTAGCTCAATAGTACTAATAACCAACTTGGAAATGATATGAAGAATAAATATTGAATGGTATAAAAGTCAGTAGAAAAAAACTGTTGTTTAAATAATAGTCATAATAGTAGGGGACTGTTGTAATAGTTCAGCTCAGACCAATTTAGATTTTACATTCACTTGTGACATACTAAGACATTAAACCTATTTGATGTTATTTTAGAGATCAATACATGAATAAAATTCTTTAGTTAGTGACTGTTATTTCCTCTTACTATCAGTAGCCTAGGCTATTAAAAATAGCTTTTACTACATAATGAGGGAAAATTAATCCATATATTCTGTTCTTTATTCCCAGTGCTTAGTCTTATTACTCACATATCTATGGCCCATGTGCAGATTCCATCATCTTGAAAAAGATGTATATTATCCAAATGTCCACTGGTCCCTGCTCTCAGTATGCTATAATGCTGAAGTGAGTGGTAGACTATAGCACTATTAAATGTTGGGGCACCTGGGTGGCTCAGTGGGTTGGGTCGCTGCCTTCGGCTCAGGTCATGATCTCGGGGTCCTGGGATCGAGTCCCGCATCGGGCTCTCTGCTCAGCAGGGAGCCTGCTTCCTCCTCTCTCTCTCTCTGCCTGCCTCTATGTCTACTTGTGGTCTCTCTCTGTCAAATAAATAATAAAATCTTTAAAAAAATGCTGCAGCATATTACATTACTTTTCGTTCAAGAGATTGATGTGGGTGACTGGGTGGCTTAGTTGTTTAAGCATCTGACTCTTGATTTTTGGCTCAGGTCATGATCTCAGGGTTGTAAGATCAAGCCCTGTATTGGGCTCTGTGCTCAGCTTGATATTCTCTCTCTTCCTCTGCCCCTCCCCTCCTCACGGCTCTAAATAAATAAATAAACAAATAAATAAGTAAAATCTTTTTTTTAAAGGAATTAATGTAAAAATTACAATATAGAAATGAAGAAATGCATGATGTAAGTTTTATAGCATAACTAAGAATGAATCTGTCTACCTATGTATGGATTCATACATCCTTTCATTTATTATCAACAAATACTCACTAAGTGGTTACAATGTGCCAGCCCCTTCTTCGGCCCAGTTGGTTGAGTTACTGCCTTCAGCTCAGGTCATGATCCTGGAGTCCCAGGATCGAGTGTCGGATAGGCTCAGCAGGGTTTCTGCTTCTCCCTCTGACATTCCCCCTCTCATGCTCGCTCTCTCTCATTCTCTCTCTCTCTCAAATAAATAAATAAAATCTTAAAAAAAAAAAAAAAGCAGAGAAGGAAAAGAAATTGGCAGCACGAAGTAATACAGGGTAGAAGGAGAGTTGCAATTTTAAACATGGTGGTCAAAGCAGTCTTCCTGGTAATATATCTTTGAGTTCTCAAATAGACAAAAAAGTTAGCAACACAGATACCTGAGAAAGAAATATTCTCATAAAAGGAACAGCCAAGGGGTGCCTGGGTGGCTTAGTGGGTTAAAACCTCTGCCTTTGGCTCAGGTCATGATCCCAGGGCCCTGGGATCCATCCCTGCATCTCTGCTCAGCAGGGAACATGCTTCCTACTCTCTCTTTGCCTCTCTGCCTACTTGTGATCTCTGTCTGTCAAATAAATAAAGAAAATCTTTAAAAAAAAAAAAAGGAACAGCCAATACAAAAATTCTGAAGTCAGAGCATGCCCACTGTGTTCAGGTACAACAAATAAACAAAGATAGCAGGAGCAGGGGAAGGGCAAGAGATGAGGTTTTCAGGTAATAGGGGGTTATCTATATAGATCTGGTAAGATATGTGATCGTTAGTTTTAAGTGTCAATTTGACTGGGTCATGCGGCACCTAGCTATTTGGTTAACTTTATTTCTAGGTATATCTGTGAAAATATTTACAGATGAGATTAGCATTTGAATGAATACAGTGAGTAAAGCAAGTTGTTCTATCCAATGCTGCTGGATATCATCTAATCCACTGAGGGTCTGAAAAGAATAGAAAAAAGGCAAAAAGAAAAGAGAAGGAAAGAAAAAGCAGAAAGTAGGAAAAGCGAGATTCCATTCTCTCTGCCTATTTGAGTCGGATGTCATTTTTTTGCCCTCACTCTGGAACTTACACCATTGGCTCTCTGGTTCTCATGCCTTCAAAAAGATCTGTCAGCTTTCATAGGTCTCCAGATTACAGGTATCAGATTATGGTACCTCTCAGCCCCATGATCATGACAGTTAATTCCTTAAAGTAAGATGTAGATGCAGATTTAATTTAAACACACAGATAAAATTTCTTATCGATTCTGTTTCTCTGGAGAACTCTAATACAGGCATTTTAAGGACTTCAAGTTTTATTTTCAGAAAAATGAGAAGCCACTGCATATTTATGAGCAGTCATAAATCTTTGACTTTGTTTAAGAATATATTACAGAGAAAAATAGGGGTGCCTGGGTGGCTCAGTGGGTTAAAGCCTCTGCCTTCAGCTCAGGTCATGATCCCAGGGTCCTGGGATCAAGCCCTGCATCAGGTCTGCTCAGCAGGGAGCCTGCTTCCTCCTCTCTCTCTGCCTGCCTTTCTGCCTACTTGTGATCTCTGTCTGTCAAATAATAAATAAATAAAATCTTTAAAAAATATATATATTACAGAGAAGTAAAGTAACAATTGATGCTACATATTGTAGTAGCTTGGTACAAGGAGACATTAGCAGAAATGATGAGAAGTGGTTGGTTTCTTGATATATCAAAGAACTTCCTCATGCAAAGTATATGTGGTGTGAGAGAGAGTGGTCAAGAATTTCATCAAGGGTTTTTTTTTTTTTTTTAAGATTTTACTTGTTTATTTGACAGAGAGAGAGATCATAAGGAGGCAGAGAGAGAAACGGGGTGGGGCAGGGGAGCGCGGGAAGCAGGCTTCCTGCTGAGCAGAGAGCCTGATGCGGGACTTGATCCCAGGACCCTGGGATCATGACTTGAGCTGAAGGCAGAGGCTTAACCCACTGAGCCACCCAGGCACCTGAGAATTTCATCCAGTTTTTGATCAGAGGAATTGGAAGGATGCTGCTGCCATGAGTACAGATAGGAAAGACTGGCTGGAGCAACACCATGTTATAATCTCTCAAATCCTCATGAAGTTTTCAGAGTAATGTGATTCAGATGAAAATAACTGCCTTGCAAAATGAAACTAAGCCCCGCATCAGGCTCTCTGCTCAGCAGGGAGCCTGCTTCCTCCTCTCTCTCTGCCTGCCTCTCTGCCTGCTTGTGATCTCTCTGTCAGATTAATAAATAAAATCTTTAAAAAAAAAAAAAAAGAAAAATGAGACTAATGTCACGGTACAAAGGCATTTACTTTTAATTTATTTCTATGCGAATAATTTATTTCTTGATGATTATATTTTCTTATTACAACAAAAATAGATAAAAACATATTAAAGGAAGACAAAAAGGCAATATAAAAACTCTTTAGGAAACTGTGTTGACAGTTTTATAGAAATCAGAGGTAAACCTCTCCTTCCCAATTATGACAACACTGCATATGTTTTTAGACCATTTCAATTTGCAGAATAAACAGAAAATAACTTAGTTACTATTCTACTGCCAACAAGTGAAAAAGCAAATACTTCTTGGAACAGTGGTTTTCAAATGGCTTTTTAGAACACCAGGCTTCTCAGAGATCATGGTGTGTAGGGAGGGCCAACTAGGCAGGGCA